>NC_138552.1:265493062-266093062 GCF_964273705.1 Natrix helvetica
CAGACGACTCTTGTCGGGGAACGTATCAGTTGAGAATGAAACCCTGAACACGGGGCCTTTCCAAGCCCTTCGGTAGCCCTTCTCTTGCGAACCCCAACTCACAAGGGGGTTTGGGGAGAAAGTGACCAGTGTCTAACTTTGTTGAGGGCGCCAGGTTGGAAAAACGAAAGAACTGGCGCTTCTCAAGGCCACAGGTGAATCCAACCAGTTAGTTGGAAGTTCTTTCAAGAAGAGATTGGACTGCCATGTGTCAGAAATTGTGTAGAGTCTCTTGCTTCGGCAGGGGTGAGTGGGTTGGACTAGATGACCTACGAGGTCCCTTCCAACTCTGTTAATCTGTAGGCAGGGGAACAAATTGGCACATACCTATCCAGACCCCTTTATTTTACCTCCCCAAATGCAAACAAAAGGTCCTGCGAGGAAAGACAATGCAGAGTAAAGAAAACATCATGACGGGGGTCTTTTCTTCCAACCTTCTGCCGGTGATCTCAGCTTTTCAGGAATTTGGAATATGCGAAAGTAATGGAGATTGCACAGTCCTTATATTCCCAGTAGTATTCCTGCTGCCTGTAGGAATCCTTGTTTGGGCTGGTGTAGGGTGGGACCTCAGGCGCCTTACAAGGATTGAGCAAGGTTTTCCTTTGTGCATATAGAAAGACAGACCACATAATCCCATCACAGGGCAGTGTGACCATGAAATAGAAGGTAGGAAGGTGAATATTTGGATTGGAGCACCACAGAATTGCATTAGCTCTGCTAGTGAGTTTGTTGTGTTGCAATTCATCTGCAATGAAGACTTCTTGCCTGCGCTGTACACACAACCCCCTTAATCAGCTTAGCTGAAGAGCTAAGGCATTTGCACAACATATTAAGCTTGGTTAGCGTTAACCTTGGTTGCTTAACATGCTCTTCTACATTTATCCAATGTTGAGGAGTTTTTCAGACAGAGGCTGTGAATAGTCATTTTATGGAATGATGTGAGTCATATAGTATGCAGGGGGTTGGAATTGATGACCTCTTTAGTTCCTTCCATTTGTCCAGCTCTAAGGGCTGCCTAGAATTCTGATGTTTTGCCAGGAAGGCAAGGTGGTCTGCTTTGTTTGTGATGAGCTGCCAAGAATGCACTACAGAGCAGATTGCTTTACCTTTGAAGATACCTGGTACAGATACTGGTGTAACATTGGAATACACATCACAGTCTGTTAGAATGGAAGCTCATAGGATCATAGAATTGAACCCTCGGAGGTAAAAGCCTTTGTGCCTATGTCACTTCATTTAGTTAGTTTATAGTTCAAATCTAGTAATAATAAAAGTAATAAATCTTATGGGAATCCAGAAGCTTCAAAAGCTTGCTTAAGTGTATTTCATGAATGCAGACTTTTGCTTCTCCTTCTAAGGACCAGGGCGTTTTTCAGGAACTTTTTTTGGGCTGGATTTAGAGGTGGGTGACCAGTTATCAGACCATATTTGGGAAATGCAAATTGAGCTGAAACTAACCATTCAATTCATTCTGCTTTTTTTTTTTTTGCAAAGAACATTTTTTACTTCAATGTGGCTCCTGATTTGCAAGAAGATTTACAAGACGTAGATTTTCACGGGTGTAGGTATGCTGGTCTTGTTGTATTCGGGTCTTTTCCTGTGTAAGATTGAGATTGTCTTGGCAACGTTTCGGCGAGGTCCCACTCGCCATCTTCAGGCTGGTGTTTTCGGCTTCATGCTTGTGCGAGTAAAGCGTGGTCAGAACTGCCGTCTCTCTATAAATCTTGGTGGGGTGTGTGTGGAGTGCTGGCTTTGTTGCTGTAAGTGGGTTGATTGGCTGTGTAGTTGCATCCTGATTGGTAGATGGAGTTGATGTTTGTAGATTGGTCAGCTGTTTCATATCATCCTGTGTGGCTGAGGTACTGGCTGTGTGTTCGTTGTTCTTTTGTGTTGTAAAGACCTGGGTAGTGGGTGGGGCTCGTTTGTTGACTAGGGCTGGTTTTCAGATGTCTAGTAGGTGAGAGGTATCGTCACATTTATTCATGTTGTGGGGGTGTTTTTCTCTTTTGATGGCTTCCATAATTATTATCTTGTTGAAGTGTTCAGTTTTGGAGATTAATTAATTAATTTGGTTCCTTCAAAAGTGATTTGAATGTGTGTGTGTGTGTGTGTGTGTGTGTGTGTATAATTTATATATATGTCTGTGTGTTGTATTTGTGCTGATAAATATTTGGGCATACCAGGGGTTGTAACACAAATACACAGTGGTGGCAGCGAGAGGAGGCGGCCGGCGTCCCCTGAGGAGCAGGAGGAGGAGGAGGAGGAGGAGGAGGAAGGAGGCGCCCCTGGCGACGCGGATGCAAGGCAGCCCCCGCAGGCCGTGGCCCCATCCAGAGACGCCATTGCCGCTGCAGTCGCCGCCTCACGGGGCACCCAGCAACGCCTCAGCCCTGCTGCGTCTCAGGCTGACACCGCTGGCCCCCTGTCGGAACCGCCTTGGCGAGGCCGTAGCTGGCTCCCCGTGAGGGGGGTGGAGAGCGCACACAGCCGGCCAGGCTGGGGAGACGCTCTGCCTCCACCTCCTCTGGAGCTCCATTGAGCTGGGTGTCTTAAGGGTGGGAGGCGGCAGCCGAGGGATGGGGCAGGCGCCGCCCCACCACAGACAGCAAAGTCCTGGCAGGAGGGGAGGAGGGGGAGGCCGAAAGGCTTCGGCTCCCCTTGGTAGAAATGGTGAAGCTCGTCGGAGGAGGGATGGAAAGGGGAAAGGGTGCAGCCGCAGCCCAGCCGCACATATAAAGGGACCATCAGGACGAAGCTGGAGAGAGGCCAAAGTGTTCCGAATATACTATAGTCAAGAAATGAACGCTGTGGTATAGCGTGTGTTGGTTTTACGTCCAGCAGATGGCGCTGATTTTCAAAAAAGCATGTTTTTACAAAAGCATGTTGTTACCTGTCACAGGTGTGACATCTATATAATATACATATATAAAAACATGCACGTTGTCGAATGCAAAGTTGTGTCAAAATTTCAAAGCAATCGATGAAGAACTTTTGGAGATTTGAGATTTTGAACAAACATTACATTTATATATGTATGTATGTATGTATGTATGTATGTATGCATGTATATATGTATGTATATTATTAAAAAACAGATTACAAATGCAGTGAAAGCCTCTTGGTATTTTACAGGTAAAATGAATGATGAAGGGTGCCAAAATTGTTCTGTACCACTTGGTGTAGATTCTACTGTGTCTGTAATATAAGGTGCCTGGAATCACCTTTGTATGAGTCAGGCAGCTATATAAATTTGTTTAATAAATAATAAATACAAAAACCAACGTACAAGCATACTCTTTCATTCTGAAGCACTATATTTGTTAAGTTTAGGATTTGAAAGATAACTCTTGATTCCTAAATGTAGGCTTTCAACTTCTTCCAGTTTATTTTAAGCTGAAAATATGCACTCCCCCCCCCCCCATTTTTTTAACCATATATCAAGGAGTGGGGTATCAGTCGCAATTTAGATGTTTCTGAACTAAAACTCCCAGTAACACCAATCAGTAATGAAGAATGTTGGGAGTTGTAGCCTAGTAAGATTTAGAGGGCCATAAATTTCCTTTCTGTGGCTTATAATAGCCTAAATATGCTTTGCAACCTAGCCTATGGAAATATATTCAGATTCATAATTCTACTGGCTATCTTTGAAAGGAAAACAAGCAGCGACATTTGATTGTAGCTAGCTCAGTTAGATGCCAGTTCTCAGTTCTACTTAACTAGTAAAAAAAAAAAATCCCTATTGTCATTGCAATGGTGGTTTTATCTTAAAAAAAAAGAATCACAGCAGCTTTCAGAAGTTTTCACTGTACATTATTTGCATAAATGATTATATTTTCTTTTTAGGTAGATATAGTTTCACCCAATCCTTCTGAAGCCAGGAAAGAGGCAGTCTGCCTGGATTTTGGCTATTCTGACCCATAGCCTGCAGTAGTCCTAGAAAAGACATGACAGCAAAACTACTACTGGTCGGTCTCATGAAACTAACAGATTCTTCTTACAGCTGCTCTAGTTAGAGGTGAATAAATTCTTTATCTATGCCCACTTTTGCTTGTTCGTTCATCTTTATTCAACCCCGATATTTGTCTCCCCCAGGAGACCCTGAGCTGCATGGCCTTGGAAAGAGCAAGTCCAATAGCTCTGCTTCTCAGCCAAATTTGTCTTATTACTTTCCCCCTCTGCAGTGGTCTCTTTGTCTAGACAGGACAATTTGCACATTCTATAGTGACGGGTTGCAACATTTTTTAAAATTAAATGCAAATCCTCACTTCGGGGGGAGGATGGAACCCACCCTATCATCTGTAACCCTTTGCTTGTTCAGTCAGTCCAAACAAAGGATAAACAATTGATTACAAGAAACCCCACCCACGGTCAATAGCCATCCAGAGATATCCCTATCGGTGGTTAGTGATTGGTGCCCTCCTAGAAGCTTAAGAACAAAAAAAGAGAAGAAAGTCCAGAGTTGTCTAATTGATTGTTAGGGTTGTACAGATTAGATAGCAAGAAAGTAGCAGAGGGAGTTATCAGAAACTTCAAGATGACTGAACAACCATGGCAAGCTCCTGGAATAAGCTAGATGAGATTTGTGTGAATTACCAGGAGGTAATGAATGGAAGGATAATGCCCTGTTCCAATGCCAATCTTTTGACCAGGATATATTGGCCTCTTTCCCTTTCCATTGATCCTGAACTTGGCTTCCTTAGCCTGTTATCTTCCAGATGCCTTGAAACAATAAATCTTAAAATTCAGTCAATGTAGACTATACAGTTTCAATACATACTTCAGAAGGATTCTTCTACTCTGCCCTCCCCCATCATCCCATCATTCTCAACAGTGGTTATTTGGAGTCTGACTCCTGTTTCTGCTCTAACAATGCAAAGAGCTCAATTCTTTCATATCTGGATTGCAGCACCATTCCATCCAGTCCAATTTCATTTGCAACATGGCTCCAGGAGGTGCTCTTTCCTCATCTCTATTACCAACTGCAGATATATACCAAGTTTTTCATTTTAGTAAGCATATCTAGCAGCTACAAATTTGTTGAATAATTTTCCAAGATAGCAATTTATCTTTATTTCAATGAAATGTCACATATGTTACTGTCTTTGAAAATCCATATATAAATCTTATAAAGGCCCCACTGTGTATCCCAACATATCAGAGGCCTGTTGTAGATACAGAATGGGAAGATGTAATGTTGGACTGAACAAAAGATTTACCTATCCTTTTTGGAAGAAGATTTAAAAAAAATAAGATGCTGAATTAGTGGGCAACACTCCCATTAAAATGTTTTCTTACATGGATCTGCTTGAAACACACAAGGATGGCATTTCTGTGGATTGTCAGTTATGTTGAAGAATAGAAACATTTATTTGTGTCTATTGGGTTATGATGGAGCCATTATAAAGCTGGCTGCATTCCTGGAGTTTCTGTAAAATTTTCTACCAAACTGTAATTTTTAATGTAAAAGAGAGAAAAATTATTTCAAGAATAGAAAGTATTTTATTTGTTTATTTGCTTATTTAAATGTATTGGTGAATAAATTTATTACATAATTTTAATTATTAAATAAATTTTTATTTACTATAATAAATTGATACATTTATTTATTTATTTATTATTTATTTATTCACATTTCTAAACCGCCCCCTCTCCCAAAAAGGGACTCGGGGCGGTGTACAGTCCACAATAAATCACAGATAAAATACAAATATAAATAGAGCCATAAATATATGTATGTATGTGGAGGAGGTTAAAATTAAGAGTCCTGTACAAAAGAATAAATATGAGGCTAAAAGCCCTAAAAACAATTAAAACTAAAACATTACCCTTAAAATAACCAGATGAGAATATACTACCAGGAGTTCATAGATGTAACATTTATAATCATGCCAGGCCAGCTAGTCGGAACAGGTGAGTTATTATTATTATTATTATTATTATTATTATTATTATTATTATTATTATTATTATTATTATTATTATTATTATTATTATTATTATTATTATTATTATTATTATTATTAACATTATTAAATAAATTTACTAAATGTATTAATTGTGTGTGTGTAAGCTTGCTAACTGTTAAAATATAAAGCATATTTGTACTAGTTCCACCTATTTGTGGTCATGTGATCCCAAATATATTATTTTCTGAGTTAATGATGCCTCCCCAAAGCTGTGCCCCTGATGCAGACAATGACAATAATAATAATAATAATGGCATCTTCTTCAACTATATTGTCAGGTAATAAGGATTTAATATCTGCCAGCTGATGTAAGGTTGTAAACCGGAAGCTGTTTGCAATGAGGCTGATACATTGCTACTATGGTATCGCCCTTTTAAGACTCTGATGAGGTCCACACACATGTCTATATTTATATAAATATAGGTGGTTATTAGAGAGAGCATTTCTCTCTCTCAACATTTATTTCATTTTCTCTCTTTGTGTCCGTAGCTGGGTGGTAAGGGAATTTATGTCTGCATTTGTATGTTTATGTATTTTGTATATAAACCACTATTAATTGTCTAAAGGCTCTGTGTGTTGTGTTTTATGTTTTGTTCCTGGATTTATCTCATAATAATAGTCACGCTGCCAAAACTCTGACATATATAGTATGTGGTACTGCCTTTCTGTGTCGATATTATATAATATTTACTCTTTTCTCTTCTCCTAACTCTATTAACGTGAGCTTTTATTTGTCTGAAATGAACCTAGGCATCTTATGCATACAGCCCAGGCATTCCATCATGGGTCTGTCTCTGTATGGACAAGCCTCAGGGAAGAGAACACGTATCTTTTACAAGAGATATGATTCTCTTTATCTGTAAATTGTTGACACCCTGGATCATAAGAACTGAAATAAAAATTATAAGAATCGAATAAAAATGCTGCAGAGTGGACAGGATGCCATCGACTTTTTGCAAATCAGTTTGAGTCTCTTAGTTTAATTATAGACCAGGGGTCTGGTCATTTTCATTTTTAACTTCTCTGGCCCTAGGAAAGAAAGAAATGCAAATGATGTCTGGGCTGCAAGCATTCTGCAGCAGAGATAATATATTTGGATGACTTCCACAAAAAAGGAGCTCTGTTAGAACCCAACGCCTTAATTATCCTTAGCATTTTTGGCTTCAATAACGCATGCATCACAATGAAAAGATGGAGTCCCAAGGTGATAAAATGAACTGAAATTGACTATAGATGGGAAACTTTTTAAGCTATTTTTTAAGTCTTCCCAACCCATGTAAAATTAATCAATAACTCCTTGGAAGTAGAAAAATCATATAGCCCAACACAAGAAAGGCTGGAGAAGAAACTAGTGGAAGTTTCTTTTAAAAATAGTTAAAAAACAACAACAACTAATTTATAAGGGCTGGGTTTATAGTGGAATGTACTACTTAATAGAGAAGTTTATAGCTGCACTTTTAAGAATAAATATACAAAAGAGAGCAACAGCACAAAATTAAAACGACAGCAGCAATCCATGGAGGGGATCAGTTATTAAAGCTTTTTGAATTTAAATGTTTATGGTTTCATTATAAAAGTAGAGAATGTGTCTGTAGTCCTAAGAACGGTTTGGCATAAGAATATTTTCCATTTTTCATACAAGAGATACCATGAGCTTGATCCTTTCCCATCTTCCAATGTTTAGATTAGATTAATAAAATTGGAGAGGACCTTGTAGATCATCTAGTCTAACCCTCCTTCCCAAGCAGGAGACCCTGTACCATTTCTGACAAATGGCAGTCCAATCTCTTCCTGAAAGCTTCCAATAATGAAGCTCCCACAACTTCCGAAGGCAAGCTGTTCCATTGGTTGATTGCTCTCACTGTCAGAAAATTTCTCCTTATTTCTAGATTGATTCTCTCCTTGGTCAGTTTCCATCCATTATTTCTTGTCTGGCCTTCAGGTGCCTTGGAAAATAGCTTGAACCCCTCCTCTCTATGGTAGCCCCTCAAATATTGGAACACTGCTATAATGTCTCCCCTGGTCCTTCTCTTCACTAGACTAGCCATGCCCAGTTCCTGTAACCGTTCTTCATATGTTTTAGTCTCCAGTCCTCTAATCATCCTGGTCGCTCTTCTCTGCACTTTTTCTAGACTCTCAACATCTTTTGTATAGTGTGGTGACCAAAACTGGATGCAGTATTGTAGGTGTGGTCTTACTAAAGCTTTATAGAGTGGTATTAGTGCCTCACTTGATCTTAATTGCATCCCTCTGTTAATGCAGCTTGTTGAATGAAGTTCTCAGGGTGGCTGAAACATTTACCCTGCAGATGGAAAAACATTTGGGATGGGTAGCCCTTTAATTGGCTCCATAGAATCCTTCAGTGGCACAGAAGTGGGAAAAATTGTTAGGTGAGTTAAGCCGCACACATTTTCTCCCTATTTCTCACACAATGCTACTTTCCCTGTAGAGACTGGGAGCATAATAGAGTGGGGAGGAAGTCTTTTCCCTGACAATCAGAATTCCTCCTCTTCTTTAGGAAGAGATCGCCCAAGCTTAGGTTGAGGTGAGAGTCTGCATATTTCCCCTTTTCTGCCTGCCAATCTTGATGTGAAAGTTCCTTGGCAATATCAGAGAACATTACCTCTTGGCAGGGCAAAGACCCAACCGAAATAGAGGTCTCTTGTCCAAGGTGTTACCAACTCATCTTTTTAAAGAACCCTCACTTTAGCTATTTCAATATAATTTGAACACAATAATGGCTGATGATGATGATGATGATGATGATGATGATGATGATGATAATCTTTGGTGAGATTCACAGCCTTTGGGGCTGCTTGGTAGCTCAACAGCTCGAGTCCTAACCAAGGACCTAGGAACTGTTAAGGTAATGTTGGAGGATATAAGTTGTTCCAAGTAGGGTGGTTTTTTGTAGAGTCAGAATCAAGTCAGGTAAATTTAGAATTTTCAAATAGCAAGGTAGCCCTTTAGGTATTGCTCCAAGGGCACCAATTATAATTGGGAAAACACATGATTTCTTTTTCCACAGTCGCTCAACCTCAATTTGCAAGTCCCGGTATTTTGTGATTTTTTTCTTGCTGTTTATCTTCAATTCGTGCATCACCAGGTATTGCAATGTCAATGAACCATACTTTTTTCTTTTCAATTATTGTTATGTCAGGTGTGTTGTATGCCAAGTTCCTGTCAGTCTGGATTCTGAAGTACCACAAGATCTTGACTTTCTCATTCTCTAAAACCGTCTCAATCTGATGGTCCCAGTGATTTTTGCTGTACTCAAATCCAAACTTTTGGCACAATTTCCAGTGAATAATCTTAGCAATGCAGTCATGGCATTGTAGGTAGTCAGTTTGTGAAATTTTGCTGCACCCGCTGATCAAGTAGTCAACTGTCTCATCTTCCTCATTACAGAGGTGACATTTGCTGTTGGTGGTAACATGTTGAATTTTTGCCTTCATGCAGTTTGTTCTTAAGCTGCCAAAATAAAGCCTTCTGTTTCTTTTTTCAGTACTCCTATAGTTATAGTTTAGTTATAGTTTATTTAATTTATAGACCGCCCCCTCTCCCCGTAGGGACTCGGGGCGGTGTACAGACCATTCATAATCAAAACAACAGAAAATAACATAAGACATAGAGCAGAAACAACACACACACACTGTCTGTATATAAAACCCCAAAACCAATTTAAATAATTAAAAAACAATTTTAAAACCCGTTTAAAACCCCAATATAAAATTTAAAAAGCCATCCAGGAAAGTTAGTAATAGATGTTAAATACAGTTACGATTATAATTATAATTAGGCCAGACCAGCTACTCGAAACAGGTGGGTCTTGAGTTTCTTGCGGAAGGAGCGGAGATCAGAGGTGGTTCTAATATCGGGGGGGGAGGTCGTTCCAGAGGGTTGGGCCCATCACAGAGAAGGCCCTACTCCTAGGCACCGCCCGCCCGCACTGTTTAGCGGATGGTACCCGGAGGAGGCCCTCTCTGTGAGAGCGGATTGGTCGCAGGGATGTATGGGGTAGAATGCGATCCCGCAAATAACTAGGTCCCGAGCCATGGAGCGCTTTGAAGATGACGATCAACACCTTGAAACGCACCCGAAAGGCCACAGGTAGCCAGTGCAGCTCGCGCAGGAAAGGTGTTACATGGGAGTACCTAGTACTCCCCATAATAACCCGCGCGGCTGCATTCTGGACCAGCTGGAGCCTTCGGGTGCATCTCAAGGGGAGCCCCATGTAGAGAGCGTTACAGTAATCAAGGCGAGAAGTCACTAGGGCATGGGTGACTGTGCAAAGGGCATCCTGCTCCAGTAAGGGATGCAATTGGCGCATCAGGCGAACCTGGTGGAATGCCCCCCTAGCCACGGCTGTCACATGATCATCTAGCGACAGCCGGGAATCTAGGAGGACGCCCAAATTGCGTACCCTATCCACTGGGGGCAGTTGTTCCCCCCTAATGGCCAGAGATGGAACACATTGGCTAAAGCGGGGCGCCGGTAGCCACAGCCACTCCGTCTTGGAAGGGTTGAGTTTGAGTCTGTTGTCGCCCATCCAGACCCGCACGGCTTCCAGACACCGGGACATCACCTCGATGGCTTCGTTGGGGTGGTTCGGGGTAGAAATGTACAACTGAGTGTCATCTGCATACAGATGGCACTCAACCCCGAATCCTCGAATGATCTCGCCCAGCAGTTTCATGTATGTGTTGAACAGGAGAGGGGAGAGGACTGACCCCTGTGGCACTCCACACGTGAGCGGCCTCAGGGTCGATCTCTGCTCTCCCGCCAACACACATTGCGTCCGACCGGAGAGGAAGGAGGAGAACCACCGCAAAACAGTGCCCCTCACCCCCATCCCCTCCAGACGATGCAATAGGATACCATGGTCGATGGTATCGAAAGCCGCTGAGAGGTCTAACAGGACTAAGATGGAGGAACAGCCCCCATCTTTCGCCCTCCAGAGATCATCCACCAACGCGACCAAAGCCGTCTCTGTGCTGTGACCCGGTCGGAAACCGGACTGGCGCGGGTCTAGATAAGTAATTTCCTCCAGGTGTCGAGGAAACTGCTGCGCCACCACACTCTCAACAACCTTCGCTAAGAAGGGAAGGTTGGAGACAGGACGATAATTGGCTAACTCAACTGGGTCTAGGGAAGGCCTCTTAAGTAGGGGCCTCACCACCGCCTCTTTCAAGGCGGTTGGCAGGAACCCCTCCTCCAGCGAGGCGTTCACCAGACCCAGGAGCCAGTCACGTGTAACCTCCCAGGTTGCCAGTACAAGCCAGGAGGGGCACGGGTCCAATAAACATGTGGTGGCCCGCAGTCGCCCGCGTAGCCTGTCCATATCCTCGGCGGCAACAGAGTCAAACTCCTCCCAGATAGGTACCTAAAGACTCGCCTCCGGTGTCTCCTCACGATCACTGAAGGGGACCCATTCGCTCCGGATCTGAGCGATTTTGTCCTGCAGATATTCCCCAAATTCCTCTGCCCTCCCCTGTAAAGGGGCTTCCCGCGACCTCTGTGAAAGGAGGGAGCGGGTCACCCGGAACAGGGCGGCAGGGCGGTTTTCTGCAGACGCAATAAGGGTGGCATAATATCGACGTTTAGCCACCCTTAGTGCCACAAGGTAGGTCCGTAAATGGGCTCTTACCTGTGTTCGGTCAGATTCGGCACGAGAGGATCTCCATCTGCTCTCTAGGCGTCTCTTGTGGCGCTTCATCACCCTCAGCTCCTCGGAAAACCAAGGGGCCAGGGTGGTTCGCTGCCACCGGAGAGGCCGCAAGGGCGCTACCCGGTCCAAGGCCCCAGCCGCCGCACTGTTCCATGTGGCCACCAGGTCCTCCGTCCGGGAGCGGGTCAGGGCAACAGGAGGTGGCCCAAGCTCCGTCTGGAACCTATCTGGTTCCATCAGTCGCCTGGGGCGGAACCATCTAAGATCTTCTGGTTCCGCCTCCCCGCGATGGGGGGTGGCGTCAGGGAAGTCCAGCCGGAGAAGCGAGTGATCTGACCATGACAGGGGAGTGATCACCTGATCCCCTATTCCCAGATCACTCTTCCATCGACCAGAGATAAAAACAAGGTCCAGCATGTGTCCTCCCTCGTGTGTGGGGCCCTGAATTATTTGGGTCAGGTCCAAGGCTGTCATGGAAGCCATGAACTCCTGGGCTACCTCGGATGATTCACCCGTCGATGGCAAGTTGAAGTCCCCCATGACTAATAGTCTAGGGGTCTCAACTGCCACCTCCGCAATCACCTCGAGGAGCTCTGGCAGGGCCGCTGAAGCATAGCGAGGAGCCAAGTATGCAATCAGCAGGCCCAACTGACTCCCTGGGCCCCATCTCACACCTAGAGTCTCACATCCGGATATCTGAGGTACGGTCAATTCTCTCGGTGCCAGGACTTCCCGTATAATGACCGCTACCCCACCACCCCTACCCCGGGCACGAGGCTGATGGAATACACGGTATCCTGGTGGGCACATTTCCACGAGGGGCACACCCCCCTCGTGGCCCAACCAGGTTTCCGTGATCCCTGCAAGGTCCGGCTCCCCCTCAGAAACCAGGTCATGGATGAGGGGGGCCTTATTAACAACGGACCTTGCTGATCTTAACCGGTTCCAAGTTAGTTTTTGATCAGCTTTGCCTTCAATACTTTTCAAGTATTGGCCATGCATAGCTTTGCTTTTCCAATTTTCAGCTCAATTCTCAATTACTTCTTTCTTATATTCAGCTTTTAACTTAGTTGTCTTCAAAAGGCCTCCTTTATTTACTTCCTTAATCATTGGTTCTTAACTTTTCTGGATGTAATCATTCAAGCTGTGTCTTTCTTCTTCCACAATCTGCTTTACTTGTAGGAGTCCTTGACCACCCTCTGCTCTTGGTAGATACAATCGGTCAACATCACTTTTAGGGTGCAAAGCATGATTCATTGTCATAAGCGTCCTTGTTTTTCTGTCCAAATTGTCCAACTCCATCTGGGTCCAGTCAATTATTCCTGCAGAGTATCGAATTACAGGTATAGCCCAGGTATTTATGGCTTTTATGATGTTTCCTCCACTCAGTTTGGACTTTAATATCTTGCAAATTCATCGAATGTATTTGGCTGAGGTTAATTCCTTGACTTTATTATATATTAAGTCAGAGGCCTCTAAAATCCCCAACTACTTGTAGCCTTCTTCTGGTTTTACTGCCTTTATCATTTCTTCATTCTCAAGTTGTTTTCCATCATCTTCAAGGACCTTCCCTGCCTTGGTTGTCATTGTTGCACATTTGTCAATTCCAAATTGCATACCAATGTCTTGGCTAAATTCTTTTGTGCTTTCAATTACTAAATTCAGTTCAGCTTTTGTTTTACCAAACAGCTTCAAATCATCCATGTACAGTACACCAAGTGTGAACTTTTCAGTCCTTTCTTTGCAAGTTCATATCCACAGTTCACCTTCTTCAAAAGGATTGTCAGTGGTAGCATTGAGAATATAAAAAGTAGGGGTGAAAGGGAATCACCCTGGAAAATGCCTCGTTTAATTTCAACTTCACCCAGTTCTTCTCCATTAGCCATAAGATTTGTTTTTCAGATGTTCATTGAAGTTTCCATGAATTTTTGTATATTGCTGCTGATGCCAAAGATTTTCAGGCATTTCTTGATCCAGCTGTGGGGAACTGAATCAAACGCTTTCTTATAGTCTATCCAAGCCATGAACAGCTTGGTTCGTCTTTTCTTTGAATTATTATTATTATTATTATTATTATTATTATTATTATTATTATTATTATTATCATCATCATCATCATCATCATCATCATCATCATCATCATCATCTCTTTTATTCCTTAAACATGAAATTCAGTCAACTGGACATTTAAAATGTATCACAAATACCATTGATTGGTGCTAATGGTTGATACGGGTTGCTGCCAGCATCCTAGGTATCATCATCATCATCATCATCATCATCATCATCATCATCATCATCGCTAGTTTGGTCTAGCGGTGTTGGCACCAGGTTAGAAAGTGGGAGACTATGAGTTCTAGTCCTTCCCTTGTTATGAAAGACACCTGGGTGACCTTGGACAAGTCACTCTCTCTAAGCCCAAATCACCGCACAGGATTGTTGTTGTGGGGAAAATAGGAGGATGAGGTCTATTGGATACATTCACTGCCTTGAGTTTTTTGTAAAAATAAAGGCAAGACATACATACATACATGCATAAAAAGATCATTAGACTGCTAACGTACTATGGAATACGCAGGGAATAAAGATCTACCGATGCTTTGCACTTCAATCTTAGCAGCATTGTTAGTGGTAAAGGAATAGTTACCCGAAAATCTGAAGTGTACTAGTAGGCAGGATTTGAATCATTGAGTCAGGCTAGCTAGTGTTTCCCTTCCATTCCTGATTGTGATTCAAGTAGCTAGAAATCAATAGGCACTGATCTAGGGGCCGCCTCTAGCATCGCCTTTTGTGTTCAAATATTCTTTTCACAGCTGAAACAAATAGTAAAACTGTGGACAAATTGTGATTATGAAATAGATTTACAGAGCCAGATGTGAACACTTAGTATCTTACCCTACCCAGAGTCATTGGATTTGGACAGTTCATATATTCAGATAAATATTATAATGCAGGATCTAATCTGGGTTGGTCATTGGAACCAGAAATTTAGTCTTGCAAGCTTTTGGACTCATGCTGGAGCCCATCCTCAGGGCAACTTCTCTCCCATCATCATGTATGAGTGAAGTTCCCCAAGGATTGGTTCCACTACGAGTCCGAAAGCTTGGAGGACTAAAACCCTGGTCCTGGTGACTGACCCAGATTGGATCCTGCAACATTCTCTTGGGACATGTATATTCACCTTCAATAACAACAGCAACAGCGACAACAAATATAGGCAGTCCTCAATTTGCAACTGTTGTTTAGTGACCATTCAAAGTTACAACACCACTGAAAAAGTGACTTATGACCGTTTTTCACACTGGGTTACATGATCAAAATTCAGATGCTTGTCAACTGTCTCATATTTATGACTATTGCAGTGTCCCAGGGTCATGTGATCACCTTTTGCCAACTTCTGACAAGCAAAGTCGATGGGGAAGTCAGATTGCACTTAACAACTGCAATGATTCAGTTAACAACTGTGGCAAGAAAAGGCGTAAAACGGGGCAAAATTCACTTAACAACTGTCTTGCTTAGCAACACAAATTTTGGGCTCAATTGTGGTCATAGGTCAAGGGCTAATTGTACCTGAATGGCTCTTAACTAATAGGCAAGATTTTTTTTCTCACTACTGTCCTACAGGGCAAGACTAAATCCAACAGATTTAAGGTCCAGGAAATCCAATTTTAGGAGACACCGCCTAAGAATAAGATCAGTTAACAAGCCAATGAGAGGGTTTGTATGTAGACCTCTTGAAGAGACTTGAATTCATGAAACGTTTTTGCATTGAGTCCTTAAGTCAACTGGATGGCCTTAAAAGGCCTCCTTTAACTTTAGGATTCCATAAATCTATAAGAGCCATCCCCAGTTGGCCCCTGGGAATGCCACTCTGAGAATTCCAGGAAATGCCAGAGGCACGGAATGCTGTATGAAGACTGCCAAATGCCCTTTACAGGGAGCTGGAATGGTACACAGGTTGCAAAGCTTTTCAACCCTAACAAGGGTGAAGCTGAAGTTCAACAGAGCCAGTGAAATGATCCTGAGATAACAGCCCAGAATATCTAAACAGGTAACACCCAATTACAGCCACAACTCTGTTGACTTACACTTTTCCTTATCACCAGGCATCAGCGTATTCATGTAAATTGCAAAAAGCATTTTGATGGATGCCAACTCACCCAAGGCCTCTAAGCTATGAAACAGGGAGTGCAGTACAATCCAGTGTATGCTTTCCTTATCAGGAAGCTGTGACTATTGCTATGAAATTAAAACTATAAAAGGCAGGGCCTTATCAGTGACTTCTAATTCCCTGAGTGTTCATTAGGGGCTGCTCCAGTCCTGGAATCAGGCTCCAGGGACCGTTTTGGAAGGTTTAAGTTGGAAAGGGAGAGGGGGGGAATAGTGTTATCACAAGTTGTCTTGGCAATTAAGCAGTCTCTTTCTTAAGATATCTGTTTAGACTAGGCTTGAAGGAGGGAAACAAGCAGGATTAAAAGGCACTTCCAGTAGTGACCAAGAGTACATTCTGTGTTCCTAATGTGGTCCCAGAGAGAGATGGACCTGTACATTTAGAAAGTCCACCTTGCAAAGTGCTTTGTTAAATTTGGAAATTGTTGGTAGCCATAAAAGGGGAGGGTGAAAGCAGTATTTAGAAATATGTGGAAAGCAGTATTTAGAAATATGTGAACAGCTTGTAACTCAGCATAGCAAACAGAGAGAATTGCCAGCCAGGTAGATACACCCATATATTGTTTTTATGAAGTTTGGTTTGTGAGCCATTAAGTGTTGGTTTCTTAAGGTGGGCAGCCATAAATAAATACATAAATATGTGCATCCATGTATTGTATGCACATACACAGACATTCACATGCTTAGCTCTAACAATATGAATTGCACTTACATACAAGAGACATAAAAGAGGAGCAATGATGGACCACTTTTCAGATCCATCTTCTCAACAACAGCCCACCCAACTACATTGAAGACAATGAAGCAACAGTCCTCTTTGACCACTGGGCCTAAAATAGCTATTCAGGAACATATTGTCTCTAAGCTGTAGAATTTCAGTTTAGTATCCTACTTCTAACTTTATTGGAGTACAGGTCTTATCACCAGCATGCATTCCTTATTTATTTGTTAGATGTACATCCTACCATGTGTTCAGAAACTCAAGGCAGCATACATATCACTTGTTCCTTCTGTTTTTCCCACTATCACAGTATACCTTCCATCGAGAGAGACTAACTGGCCCAGTGTCATCTAATAAACTTCCATGACTAAGGGTTTGAAGATCAAGCAATGGAAGAGTCTATTGGAATCATGCCGCTAATAAACTCAAGTCAATCAGTCAATAAAGTCTGTATGGATTTGGAGCAATGTATTCTGCATACATAAAACAATTGTTCCAGATTGTTTGCGATCAAAATTGTTACCATTATTTTGTTTTGAGCCAAATATTATTGCTCTGCAACCAATCTCTGTGCAACATCCTTACTTTCCCCCCCCCTCTGGAAAAAAGCAAAAATACTATGCAGTGATATCAATGCTCTCTCTTTTTTCATTTGATGGAACGATGAGGTAGTCTCTGAACTTACCTAGCCTTGAATGCTTTACAGATCCACTATTCTTTCCTCATACTAAATGAGGTTAATGAGCAGAGAAAAAAAGCTAAAACTTAAAGATTCATAATACAAACTTTCATATCGAGGGGTACAGTATAGTTGATGGTAGCTAACAAACAGTTAATTCTGCTGGATTTTTTTGGTGAGTGCTGGCATTTAGCAGGTGAGCAAATACAGGGCAAAAGGGACAGATATCGCCATCTCTTAGCAACACAGAAAGCAAGAATCGACCATTTTTATCTCATGACCTTTTGCTCTGGACAAAAGCATTCAACAACTGGAACCTAAAATCCATGACCTTCCCCTGCCCCCACCTGGGTTAGGTGTAAGTGAAAGAATCTCCCAAGGATTTCTGGTGATGAATATGGATTGCATCCTGCCATTTTCTCCACAGACCCACCTCATTCATTCTTACCAGAGGTTTTGGTCAGAAGAAAACAAATCAATTCAGAAAATAGGCGGGAAGGCATAGTCTAATCCACAGCAACTGGTGGGGTTCACACATAATGTAATTTTTTTGGTTTCTGCCTTATACTGTATGTTCTGTTAAACTAGTTAATTATGGCTTATCCTGTAAAATGTGGTCATGCAAATATGTTTGCATTGTGCTATACCAAAACCATGGTTGATAAAACTTGGTGGCTTATTCTTACATTGCACCATGCTACAAACAAACCACATTATGATTTTAAGCATGATATCTGAGTCTATCCAAATTTTTTAAAGAGAACATTTGGCACATTTTCTCAATAAAGTTGAAAGCAAGTTGAGACTTTCAAATTTTTTGTGAAACAACATGCCTCAGAGGAAAGCATTAAATGAGCGATCATGTCTTCCAAATTATCCAATGATACTCAAAATGAACAACAAAGCAGCAATAAAAAAACAACAGGAGAGTTTGCTTGGCTAAAAGGTACAACCCACCTGACATTTAATTGGGTTACTAGATATTATTGCCACAGGAAAAATCTTGTTCTGAGATCTCCATTAATAAATGGATTGAAATAAAATTTATTACCTCATCTTTATAAATAATGAAATAGTAAATGTTTTATTTCCATGATAGTTCAATCCAGGGGTGGGTTCCTGCCAGTTCTAACCTCTTCTATAGAAGAGGTTCCACAAATCTACAGTGCTGTTTAGAACCGGTTCCAGCTCCTTCCCCCTGCCCATCCACACCACGCTTGCCCCGCTCACCGCTCTCTAATTGGCTGGCTCACCAATCCCCCCGCCTGCCTCTAAGTGTCCTATCTAAACCTTAAAGTCTTAAAGCTGTCAAGTTTGAACAGCCCTGGGGTTTTTTTTCTGAAGGGTTAGGGGTGCAAGGGTCTTGTAACTTGACAGTTTTGACTTGCGTGCTTCAAATGCCAGAGTTTCTGAGCCAACACTTTGGTTGCTAAGCAAGAGTGTTGTTAAGTGAGTTTCACCATATTTTACAAGTTGGCCATGCCCACCCGGTCACATGACTGCCAAGCCACTCCCACCCAGTCACATGGCTGGCAAGCCACTCCCACCCAGTCACATGGCTGGCAAGCCACTCCCACAAAGCTGTCCATACCTACAGAAGAGATTCTAAAAATTTTTTGAAACCCACCACTGGTTCAATTCCTTTGTTTTTTAAAATAATTTCAAACTTGGGCCTGTTACACTCTCTTGGCCCACCTCACAGAGTTGTTGTGGGGAAAATAGGAGGAAGATGTATTGCATATATTCACTACCTTATTTATAAAAATATAAATACGCATGCGCAGAACAATTTACAGTGAACTGCGTACACACAGTCACTAAAATCCAAAATGGCGGCATCCCAGCAGCGGCGAGGGAACCGTTTCGGTGTGTGTGTGTGTGGCAGGCCTGGGTTGCTGCCAGCCGAACCGGGAGCAACCCACCTCTGATTTGCATTGATAAATTTCCAGATAACCAAGACTATGGAAAGAACTTGGAACTCAATGCAAGAAATGTTTATTTTTTAAAAAAGAAAAAGGAGAGCATTCCAAAATTACTGAAAAACCCTGCCCCTAAAATTCTAAATGTGTAATAGTGATTTTTGGACTGGAGACTTTCCATTTCTCAAACTACCCATTCCCCAGTGTCACAGCAAAGAATCAGGCAGTATAATCATATATTTTCTAGTGCACATCAGCTATTTTCCAATGGCTTTGTTTAAAAATAAGTCTCAATCGCTCACGCTTCCATAAATGCAGCCAAGTAGATAGGATTTTCTCCAAGCTCCTAGTTGGCAAACTATCTCTTAATATGCTTTCCAAGACAGGAACTGGCTGAATAAAACACCCAGAGCAAGGCTTTTGTAAAGCTTTTCCAAAAACTACCCTAACTAACAGTAGGTATGCCAGCCTAAATTTCTTTTTTAAATACAAAACATTTATATTTCACTGATCTTTTAGAATGAAATGGCAGTTCTTTACCTGTCTTTCCTAGAACAGCTTCCCTATATCTATTCATACATTGATTTTGGTTCCCAATTATATACACTTTTCTTCTCTTTTTTGCTTTCTTCACAAATTATGAAAGAATCTGACTATGGATTTTGGAGGAGGGCAGGCAGGGAATGTCATTTAATTCAATGAAGCCTATTCTGATAAAATTATACCGTATATTCTATTCTTAAGCAGCCAAAAATATGGCCAAGCTATAAGTGCCTGAAAACTCTTCAGCTATAGGTCTTCTGTTAAATTTTACAACAATGTTTTGTCACAAAAGTGGCATTAAGGCACCCTTGTGAGTAAGTCACAATGGATGTCGGTGGGCTAGCATAAAAGTGAACTGAACTGAATTGCTATAGATCTCATAAGTATCAAATAATTATACTTGGCAAAAAGTTGGAACTGCTTTGTCATTGTCTTTCATCTTCCTCAAACAACTGACTTGCAAAAGTTTTGGTCTATGGCTTCCTTCATCTCTAGACCGGGAACTGCAGTTCAATATGTTTGGAGGCATCAGGCAGTAGAAAACTGCCTTAAAAGGAGAGACACCTTTATCTAATTTCTGTTGAGCAGGGATTGCCAATCTTTTATTATTCCTGTAACAAAATCGTATAGAGCAGGTCAAACTCCTGGCCTTCGGGCCAGATGTATCATGTACTGGCCATGCCCATGCCCAGTTTAGTGAAGTCCCAATATGTCACATGATGCCACTGTGATGCCATGAGTTTGACACCCCTGGTATAGAGTATCAGAGATATTAACATCTATTTCAACCTGATTAGGAAAGTTCTTTTTCCCCCCTTCAGCAGTTGTTTTTCTTCTTCCTGCATTAAACCAGGTGGCTAGAGAGTGTAATAATCCTTCAAAGCAATATATTGGATGTTTTCCAACAGTTGTTATATTTTGGATTAAAAGCAAGAAAAATTATAGAATTTCCCAAGATAAAGCCTCTGGCTTTTCTGGGAGCAAATAGCTTGAAGGTCATTGGAAAAATAGTTTTAGGCAGGCTTCTTTATACTTAAAATCCTATTTATTTTAAAAAATGTCTACAAATGTTCTGACTTTTAGAATTATTACTATTAAATACAGGATTTCACATACATTTTAAAAGTGCTTTATTTGACAAAGAAGATGATTAGCGCAGAAAGAATAAGCAGAGCAGAAATAATAGATGTGGGAGAATAAGCACAAAATAGATGTATTGAACTGATTAATGAATCAATTCATATTGCAAGGAAGTAGCAATAGTGAATGAATGGACCCAGTTTTCACATTTCTGCTACAAAATGTAAGAAAGAATACTGTGCATCTAAAAATATGAATCTGACTTTTGATATGTCAAATTGCTGGGTTGTCAGTTTATGGATCCAGTAAGCCCAATATTATGTATAGTTATGAGAACTGAGCTGCCACAGGTCTATAGAAATTGCAAATTATTTATGGCCTTCTAGTTGTCATCCATAGTACTGCAGTTCAAATCAAAAACTCTGATAATAAATAAAATAAAATAATAATACAATACAATACAATAGTAGAGTTGGAAGGGACCTTGGAGGTCTTCTAGTCCAACCCCCTGCCTAGGCAGGAAACCCTATACCGTTTCAGACAAATAGCTATCCAACATCTTCTTAAAGACTTCCAGTGTTGGGGCATTCACAACTCTGTTAAACATACTCTGTTTAGTCTTTCAAAACTTGATATTAGCAAGATCAGTATGCATCTGATGAAGTGAACTGTAGCCCCATGAAAGCATGTGTCTTTTAATATAATGTTTCAAAAGTTATTTCGATACTCTTAATAATGTGGGTATCAGCCAGAAACCTTTATAAATGTCTCCTCTTCCTCCTGCTCCTCCTCCTCCTTCTCGTTCTTCTTCTTGGAAAATAGGAACAGGAAGGAATGTTGGATAAGTTTACTGCCTTGAATTATTTGTTAAAATAATGATGATGGGATTTAAATAGATAAATAAATAAATAATAAAAAATAAAACATCAAGAACGTGGCAGATATATCATTGCCATTGGAGGAATATTAATCTGAAATGAAGGTCACACTTTGAGAAATACTTGTTTTTATTTTTTTAAATCACGAGAAGAATTATTCTGCAATTTCAGTTTAAGTTTCGCTTAACTTTTCTTTTTCTAAGGAAAACTCTATCTATTTTTGTGTGTGCAGATTTTATTGTCTAGCCTTCAAAATGAGGGCTGAAAAAAAAATCCTGACAAAGAAATCTCCCAATTTTAGGGGGAAATTGTGGATAGATTTAAGTAAAAATCTTTCCTGAAAAATAGCATTCTGTCATTTTGTTCCCTAATTAAATGACCTAAGTAAAGCATAATTTGTAACAAAGAAATTCAATGTGGCTTCGGTATCCTATGTACCGCTCTCAAAAGTTACAAAATTTAATTTTGTAACATTATCAAAGAGGAAACTTTATAAATGCATGGTGAGTTTTTATATTAACTGTTGCAAATGATTCATTTTTTAAATATGTTTTACATAAAATCATTTAAAGTGCTTGTTCTAGTCAATTTTGTCTTGGGGTTCTATCTACTATTTGAAGTGGTCTTCCTAATTTTCTGCTTACAACAGTTTTCAGCCAGAAAAGTTTGAAATTTTGGTCTTAGTTTGAAAGTTTGGTCTTCAATTTTAGTTTGAAAACTTGGTCTTAAATTTATTGATAAAGTCAACTCATATTTGACTCCTATCTAGTGACTTGTAATATTCTTGGAAACAATATGGAAAATATAATCACATGTTTGATCAGCTGCATCTCTATGTGAGTTAAATAATAGCAGGGGACAAGAAAAGAAGAAGGCAAGTATTAGATTTTGAAATATACTTATGTGCCATTTGAGGAATAAAGCACTTTGTAGGTGCTGAGCTAAAGTAGTAGGAAGGAGAATCTCTGACTTGTATGTACTTTCAAATAATCTTTGCTTACACAGAGATTGTGCAGCATCAACATTTTAAGATAAAAGATAGTCCAAATCGGTGGGAAAAAGTCAAGAATATGCATTAACGTCTAAAGAACTGGAAAGTAATTTTAAAATCTCAGCATACAGTTTAACAATAAGGGAAGTCAAAGCAACTAAAAACTAGCAAATCGTCAGTACTTGAAAAGAAAATTCATGCAAATATTCATCCTGGATTTTCCACTTCTACCAAACATACTTGTTAAATCAAAGGTGTTTGATTTCAGGAAACAAATACCAAAAATATATATTTGACTATCTTTCGGGATATTTGCACAAAAGGTGGTTTGCCAAAATCAAACCCTTGATATCTAACAAGATCAGGCAGATGATTGTTTTGCAAACCACTTGCTAATTGGGCCTTTGTAAGTATCATTTTCCAGATTTTTGGGAAAGGAAGATTGGAATAGGTGAGCCCTTGTCAAACTAGTATCCTTCAGACAGTGAAAATTGGAGCAACTAGTATCAAAACCTCTGGAAAGCAATATGTGAGAATGATTGACTTAGAAAAATGTTTGGAAGCACTTCTTGTTTTTATGACAGTTATGATAGCCAGGATCATTTTATCTGAATAACATTACTGCAAGAGTTCTGTGGTACCCTGAACCTGTATATAGGTTTCTCATTAGGACAATTAGATAGTCTGGATTCTCATTTTTCTGAGTATTTTCCACATGATTGATACACTCGTGATCAACAGAATTGAAAGCCTTTCTATAATCAATGAAGCACATCGTGCCTTCATTTTGGTATTCTTTCAATTTCTCAATTATCCAGTGTGTATCAAAAATGACTTGTTTTTCTTGGCCTTCCTTGAACATCTGGGATCTCTTTTTCCATGTAGGACTTTAATTGATGTTTGAAAATCCTAGGCATTAAGAACATAGAACATGGAATAACAGAAGTGCAAGGGACCTTGGAGGTCGTCTAATAATTTCAGTATCCTTAATTTAATTTAATTAAGGATCAAATTAAATTTTATTAAATCGAATCAAATTAAATTAAGCATCAATATTGATATTAGCATAACATATCATATGTGTGGTCAGAACCCCAATATTACATATAATGTTTCCTTTTATCTGAATAAAACAATACAATTCAGAACTGTGCATGTAGATCTGATTAAAGTTAAATTATAGGGATGATACAGAAATATGAGCTGTATTTATTTTGAGTTTGTATTTTGCTCTAATGTGTTATGTAGTCTTTATATTGTCTTGTATTTTGTATTCTGATATGGCCAAATGATTAGTCAATAATTGATGATGATGGTGTTGATGAGGATGGAGGAGAAAGAGGAGGAGATTATATTATTATTCATTTAAAATGTGTACAATTGGTTACCGTTGTTTCATTATTATCCCAATACTCCTTTTGAAAGTTTTGAAAGGGTGATTTTCCTAAAGTTACTTATTGCTTTCATGGAAGATTTGACAGATGGAGAGGACATCCTGATTTGCAACTCATTCCCTGCTATATTCATGTTGATTACTATCCTCAAAGCGCTCCATGGCACGGGACCTAGTTACCTGCGGGATCGCATTCACCTCACACATCCCTGAGACCAATCCGCTCTCACAGGGAGGGACTCCTTCGGGTGCCGTCCACTAAACAGTGTCAACGGGCGGCGCCCAGGAGCAGAGCCTTCTCTGTGATGGGCCCAACCCTCTGGAATGACCTCCCCCCTGATATTAGAACTATTACCGACCTCCGCTCCTTCCGACAGAAGCTTAAGACCCACCTGTTCCAATTAGCTGGCTTAACTGATTTATAGTCCCATTTTTAACCTCCTGGCAAACATCTTATTGGGTAGTTTTTAAGGGTAATTTTAATGTTTATTTGTATTTTAATTCAAATATTGTACAGTGCATATCCTACCTCCTCCGTTTACCTATTTGTATATTTAAGTATATCTATATTTTGTATTCATACTGTTTTAATATGACTGTACACCGCCCCGAGTCCTGTTTAGGAATGAGAGCGGTTTATAAATTAATAATAATAATAATAATAATAATAATAATAATAATAATAATAATAATAATAATAATTGTTATTATTATTATTATTATTATTATTATTATTATTATTATTATTATTATTATTATTATTGTTGTTGTTGTTGTTGTTGTTGTTGTTATTATTATTATTATTATTATTATTATTATTATTATTATTATTATTATTATTATTCCCTGTCTGGTACGATTCCTACTGTTAGTCTAATGTGGTACAATACTTCTTCTCATTTCTGAATTCTATCAAATTTTGCTCTACGCATGCTGGGACCCATCAAACTACCATTATTGGGATCTATTTTTGCTTCAGCATTTGGTAAAAGTTTAAAGCAGTGTTTTTCAAACAAGCGACTTTCAGATGGGCTTCCTGATGGCTGGGGAATTGTGGAAGTTGAAATCTACATTGCTTAAAGTTGACAAGTTTGTAAAATATTGCTTTAAAGCAAATTGCTGCTGATGAATCTTAGGGTTCTAAAAAGGTTTTGGTGGCACTCCAGATTTATGTTTTCCAAAACCAGATTTGCCAGGATCCCAATCACATTGTGTCAGAAAACAGGCAAAAGTGGTGCAAAAACACTACTGTAGATTTCAGAATGCTTTCCTTGTTTTCCAGTGAATTGTCTGTAATCTTTATTCCCTCTACTCTTAAGGTTAACAGATGAACAGTGACTTGAGCTGAAGGGGAAAATATCACCTTTTTTCCAGTGGCCTCCTTTTAATGGAAAACACCCTCTCTCCAGAAAAAACGACAACACTAGAATTCAAACAATTTCCAATATCCTGTTTTTATCTTTGGGGGCTAGTTCCAGTATCTCTCTCCTTGAACTGGATGGAAGAGCCTGAGTAGAATTTTAACGCTTTGGATTTGGTTTGAACTTCAAGGTTTTGGTAAGAAAGCGCTCCCCCCCCCCATCCTCGCTAAAGCCCTCAAAATGCTGCTCAGCAGCCTGGCAAAGGATGGTGATTAATGAGGGGAGAGATGCAACATGGCTTCCATCCACAGGGCTTGTCCTTAGCAACTGAGACGTCGCCTCTTGGCAGCAAAGCCATAGACACCTGTGTTTTTCCACCCACCCAGGAATCTGGGGTTGTGTGTGCCCTTCTTTTCTCTTCTTCAAGAGTGGGAGGGGGAAGGAGGAAAGCCAGCCCATTGCTTTTCTCATCACAGGCAGCCTTGGAGAGTTTGCCAGTTAATATCCTGCCATCTGTGATTGTGCTTTGAGAGGTGTGACGTTTGATAAGCTCCATTTAACTTGCTTGTTCGACATTGTTTAAATAATTCAAGTACAGATTGGCCCTTTAGAAGGATTTCTGCTCTATTGACCTTTGTTGGTCGCATGTTACAAGGAAATTAGGGAGGGGCCCTGTCAAGAGGCCTGTTCCAAATAGGCAGCTGAAAAAGAATCAGTTCCAGCTTTTAACTCGGCCCAAGGCACCCATTATTTACGACCCATTGAAAATGCTGAGGCTGTTAATCTTTCTCCCACAAGATTAGGGCCTTTACCATTAGATTTGGGCTGCAAATATCTATGGAACCACTAGAGGTTGGCCAAAAAATGCAACCTGCCCTATACTGCCATCTAGTGATTGATTGGATTTCTGCAGCTATGGAACTGGATTTCCCATATTAGCTCTGTGTGGGAAATAAAGCACTAAATGAAACAATTTAAAGTAAACAAAATGCTATTTTGCTTTCATAGATCTCATATATTGCTTCATGAAAAAATGCCCTGAGTATTGGTTTATTACATTTAATTATACACACATAGCTTCTGCTAAAAGAACCCCCGGGGGATGTATCTACTGAATATCAAAGTTAGGCAAAACACCTGGAAAGGCTGTATCATGTCCTTCCAAAAGGGATGCCACTCCTCCCTGATACCCCACTCACTCCAATGATTTATCTAATAATGACAGTACAGATCTATTGGGCAGATCACATCCATATGCTGGATAAGCACCTACTCAAACAGTTCCTTTTTATGGAACTTTCTGCTGGAAAATGCTTACATGGAGGGCAAAAGAAATGCTTCCAAGATCCTGAAATTGCTTGACGTAGATATGACCACCTGGGAGAAACACTGGCATGAAATTGGCGTGCCTGTTATGGCCTCATCCCTAAGGGCTATCACATTTACAAAGTAAAGTGCACTAAGAAAATGCAACATGTTTGCCCAACATACGTCAGGACAGTCCATGCCCAAATTGACCTGACCAGTCAATTGGACCAGTTGGATTCGTCACATTACATTTCAATGTTATGAATAGTGTTGATGTCTTCATCAAAACACCTGTAAAAGGGCAGATGTCTATGAAAATCCACTTACAGGAAAGAAAGAGATTGGCTGCTGCATTCCAGGAATAGAAAGTTGGGTGAGTAGAGCAGCAAGTCGGAGGACATGTAGCTTGAATTACTTGCAAATCTTCAGCCTGTTCAGGATTTTCTGACTGATTTGAGTCATTCCAGCATATGCAACAGACAATACAATACAATACAATACAATACAATACAATACAATACAATGCAATGCAATACAATACAATACAATACAATACAATACAATACAATACAATACAATACAATAGAAGAGTTGGAAGGGACCTTGGAGGTCTTCTAGTCCAACCCCCTGCCTAGGCAGGAAACCCTATACCGTTTCAGACAAATAGCTATCCAACATCTTCTTAAAGACTTCCAGTGTTGGGGCATTCACAACTCCTGGAGGCAAGCTGTTCCACTGATTAATTGTTCTAACTGTCAGGAAATTTCTCCTCAGTTCTAAGTTGCTTCTCTCCTTGATTAGTTTCCACCCATTGCTTCTTGTTCTACCCTCAGGGGCCTTGGAGAATAGTTTGACTCCCTCTTCTTTGTGGCAACCCCTGAGATATTGGAACAATGCTATCATGTCTTCCCTAGTCCTTCTTTCTCTTAAGCTGAACATACCCAGTTCCTGCAACCGTTCTTCATATGTTTTAGTCTCCTGTCCCCTAATCATCTTTGTTGCTCTTCTCTGCACTCTTTCTAGAGTCTCCACATCTTTTTTACATCGTGGCGACCAGAACTGAATGTAAAAAAGATGTGGAGACTCTAGAAAGAGTGCAGAGAAGAGCAACAAAGATGATTAGGGGACTGGAGACTAAAACATATGAAGAACGGTATGAAGAATGAATGAAGAAGAATGAATGAAGAAGAATGAATGAAGAAGAATGAATGAAGAAGAATGAATGAAGAAGACAGAAGCAGTTTTAACTGTAAGTGTAGATACGCTCTATTCCAAATCCCAAAAACATACTTAGAGTTAGACAACTTTTAAATAAATAAATATTGCTTAATTTGTTCTATCAGTCAATACCATTTGTGTACAGTGCCACAGAAATGATTAAAGCAGTAATACATTGTCACCCTTTAAGGAGATTCCAACGTCAGAATAGTAATATTTTTATCAAAAGTTTGAGTTGTCAACAATTTTAAAATACAGTCCATTTGAAAGGTGCTGTAACAGTTATTTATGAAATGTATCTTTGGCGGTGCTGGGATTCATCTGTCACACACACACAAAAAAAACCCAAAATGGTGGCTGCAGCCTTGTGACTGAAGACTCACCCCTTTTTTACATGCATAATGCAAACAACACATAGACAAAGTGACAGGGCTTTGATTGAGGAGTTATGGTTATCGTCTTCATTTTTTGACTCTCGCCTAATGCATGCCCCTGCATACCATTATTGTTGGTAACAGTGATGTGCGGTGAGGTTTATGGCTGGTGAGGCTGGTGATGTAATCAGGAAGGCGGGGAATGGGACCACGTGTGCAGGAGGCTGAGCCAGCCTCAGCCTCCTGCACACGTGGTCCCATTCCCCGCCTTCCTGAGTCAACATGAAGGGGACCGCGGAGCGCAAGCCACGGAGCACGAGCCGCAGGACCGTGGAGCGCGGGCCGCGGTCCCCTTCATGTTGACTCAGGAAGGCAGGGAATGGGACCACGTGTGCCTTTTCCCTTTTTCCCTTTTTTTTTCCTTTTCATGATGAGAGCGGTGAGGCTCTGCCTCCCCTGACCGCACGTCCCTGGTTGGTAAGGTGTCAGAGGTTCATGATTACTTGTACTTTCCTAAAGCCCCAGATACAGTTTTTTAAAACTTCCATTTTTAAAAAAGATACATGATCTGCATTTTTAGTGTGTTCACAGAAAAATATTAAATACAAAACTAAAAATAAATAAATTAACCAAGTATAATCAAATTACTATGCCTTTAGTCTCACTTCTGATATGTCTTCCTCAAAAAAGCATCTTCCTCAAAAAGTTATTCCCCTAATATTGGAGATTAAGTCTGGCCCAATTTAAAAAACAACAACAGCTTCCTTTGTTTCAGCAGCATCTTTTCCTCCCAAAGATGCAGCCTTTCTATACATTCTATGTGGACACTAAACCCTGTTTACCTCACTTGCCCCACAAAAGGGTTAAGGGGTGGCAGCACTGTTTGATTAATTGACAGCACTGTGAGCCTGACCATTTGCATTCCTGGATCTTTTGGTTTTCCCTCCATGATAAGAGAAGGCCAAAGTCCTCTTGCACTGGGCCAAGAGGACAAACAGAGCCTCCCAATGGAGTAGTTATTAATATAAAGCCTTCAGGTTTTCCACACTGTTGCTCAGCAACTTGTGTTCTTTCACACACTAATCAATAATACTTTTTATTAGATGATTGAAAGGCCTCTAACTCCACCTGGAAATTGCTGTTGAAACATGAGCCTTCCAACAGCTATTGTTTAATGTTCTCACTAAGGTCATGCAAGTTAATGTGCATTAAAGCTGTAATGCCGCAAATGATGAACAATTCCAAAAAAGATTTTCTTAAAAGTTGCAGTTGAAGGCTATTATTGTATTAGATGAAATCAATCCAACAGAGTTCTTTATTTCCTATTATCAGTAGAAAACAACTAGTATTGTTTTCTATGTATTATAACTTATAGGGTATAAGCTTATAGGAACTAGGTTTGCAGAATTATGTTTATGGAAAAAGTTCTAAAATTTAGGAATGAAAGTGAAAAAGTTCAGACTGTGGACTGAAAATGTTCAATGTCCGTGTGATCATTTGACTTATGGAGACACCCCGCCCCCTCAAAAAGCATAAAACTAGACATGGAGATGGTTTGCTACAACCTTCAAAAGTTATAAGTGGCTGACATCTCAACAGAAACTCTGTATGCTGCCAACAGTTTATTCCTGGTCCCAAATGTATTCTTACATTTTAAGGAAAAGTGTTGTTCATTCATAATCTTCCTATGGAGGAGATTCTCAGCAACTTCTGCTGAACTCAAGATTTGAAAAATATAGCTTTAACCCTAGGACTAGTCCAAGGTAACTTGGTTCCCCTCAGCAGAAGATTTAAATGTCTCCCTTTACCTCACTCCTATAGACCACGATCTGCTGGGAAGCATGTGGAGAAGACTTCCCTGGTGGTTAAGGCCCCCTGGTTTTAAATCATACTCCTCTTTTAATGGTAGCAGAGTTTCATTTTGCTTCATCATGAGGCTGGAATAAAGGACAGTTTTGCTTGGATGTGGAATTCATAATATTCTTTTGCCTATGCCTGAATAAGATACCTTAATAGAAAATCCTGCATCTTTAGTTTTTAATTTATGTGAAAGTAATTTTTTTTTGAGAAAAGATGGGGACAATCAGTTAAATGGGTTGCCCAAGATCAATAAAGTTCAAGCACATGGATTCTTTCAAAGAGAAACTTAAATGCAGTTTTGACCTTTGGGCTGGAAACAGTTGTCTAAAAGATGCAACCTCCTGGGGCTGGTGATAAATAATCCTCCTGCTTCTTTCTCCTCCCAAGTAAAATGGAGCTGTCCTGGTGGAAGAGCTACTTCCAAGCCCAGAGTATTACATCATCACTGTAGCTGATAACAGGGAAGCACAATGGAGTGTTAGACTAATAGAAAAACATTGCCTGGATAAGAGAGGCTCCTGACAGCCTGGGATGAGGTAAAAAACCATTGTCTCTCTTGCTGTCATCTGAGTCACTGAGCGATAGGGAATTCCAGAAGCAACAGGCAATGGAAGGGTCAAAACCTGTGTGGGAAGGGAACCTCTACTGGCTACATCTGAGATGGAGACACGGATGGGTTGGTTGGTTGATTGATTTACAGGAAGAAGACCCAACTGAAAGACATTTCCAGACAAGTATTCTGGATCAATAGGTCCCAGACTGTGTGTCCATTGGGCCGCTGGTTGATGTAGCAATTGGCAAATTCTGCTGGATGAGCATAATTTTTTGTCCTTAGGCTAGATAGTCTGCCAGCTTTCCATATCAAAACCTGACCTGGGCTTTCCTCTCTATAGTCAGAAGTCATACCTGATTAATGACTACTAAGGCTGAATCTATGCCTAAAGAAGAAAAACAAAAACTAGAACTGATAATTGTATTTCAGACTGCAGTAAGAAGTCCAACTGTTTTTCTTCTTCAACAGTTCTGTATCTGAAAGCTATATTGAAAGCATCATTTATCTCAGGGATATGCAACTTCTGGACAAAGGCAACAATTTATTTTTATAATGTGATGTCATAGGACAAAATCCAAAAACCTAGTAAATGGTGCAGGAGAAAAACAAAATTCGGTTTCATTTCATTGGCATATAAAGTTAATTAAATTAATTTTTAGATACCACAATATCTTTTCAGTAATTTTCCTCTGAAAAAAAATACTAATGCAATTTTTGGAGATTTTTGAGAACTGCAGCCAAGGATATTGGAAGCCATATTCAGCACCGAACTTGCAGATTTCCATCTGAGGGATGGGTGGAAGGCATTCCTTTATTTCAAAGCTATTTAACCTAGCCTCTTATTTAAGAAGTGTTGATCAACAACTCATGTCTAAGTAGCATATTTTCACTTTTTTTTCTGATCACACTTACAAAGAAAGCATCACTGTGTAGCCATCCATATTTTCATTTTCTTCCACTGCCTGTTGAGTCTGCCTAGATCCAGAGGCATTTTGGAAAATAAAGAGGTTAGAAGAAGCTTCTAACTTTGCTTTGCAACTCTGCTTTGCTTTGCAAGTTCCCAGTTTCCAGTATAGCTAATCTTCTCTGGTCTGGTCAGGTCTGGTCTGGTCGAGTCCTAGTCTAGTCTAGTCTAGTCAAGTCTAGTCTAGTCTAGTCTAGTCTGTTTAGGTAACTGTAGACACAGTACAAACAAAAAGGTACCAGATACTATGCCCATTGATGGTGTCATTTACACAAATAGGGTTTTTGGTATTGTCTGAACTTGGTTATTTGCTTGCAGATGTTTCATTATCCAATAGGTAACATCATTAGTGCAAAACAGTCTGGAAATATAATGCAGCAATCTCCACACTCACTTGCATTGATGATATTACCACCTTGAAAAATAAAACATCTGCAAATTAACAACCAATGTTAGACAGCACAAGGAATTTTATAGTTCAGTCCGGAGCTACTTGCTTTGACTAGATTACTAGATTCATTTCTACTAGATTATTCGATTTATTCTATATTTCAATATCATATTCTTCTTTATTATATTATTGAATGATCTGGGAAATTTTGTTAGTGCTGTGAGGTGTTGTGCTATTCGTACTTACAGTACATCAAGATTCCAGTGTCACTGAGTTCTGCTACTCACAAGTTGTGCCGTGACACTCAAATTCATTGGGATAATTGCATAGGGCTCGTAGTTTCACAGAGTGTGCACAACTGTCCTTATGGATATAAGGTATAGGACAATATCCAAGAACAAGTATCAAAAATTGACAGCATCTCAGCAAAGCAGACATTGGAATGCATATTAGAAACCTTCCTATTTTAATATCTTTGTTAAACAAGGAAGAAAAATGAAATTGGATAGGAACTTGTCGTATAAATCAAACCATATGTTAAGCCATACCGTTGGGCATCCCGGGTTATATGAACAAAGCAATTGGTATTTTATTAGTCAAAATTTAGGGTTTATCATGTTTTGAGAAGCCAGTTCCTGTTCCTGCCTAGTGTCTCATTCCAGGCTCATGACAGAGTGCTCCCCATACCCTACCTTGGTAAACAATAGCAACCTCATTCTTTCAGGAACCTATCTGTGCTACAAGTGATGTTATAGACTTTTGTAAAACAAGTGGAACTTGAGGAAAATATTTGGATGAAGGAATGGAAGGTGACAGGAGCAAGGTAGAGATTCCCTCAAATCAGCCTTGATATGAACATATAAGCTTTACACAAACTTTTTACATGTTGGTGCATTTTTCTCGACAACACAAAAATATTTAGCTATTGCCTTGCCTTTTTTGGGGAGGTCTCCAGCTACATTCAGTATGAACCAGCTCTGACACTGTTTGGCTTCATTGCCCAGCCAGGTGCTCAGATATTAAACCCTTAACCATAACCTTTACTTCATCCTCTCTTCTTCTGAGAGTTTCATTGCTTTTTTTCTTCAGAATTGTAATTCATCCCCATAAGTCACATAGAAAAAAGGTGGGGGGTCTGGGATGTATAGGCTTTATCTAGGAGATGAAATAAGCAGCTGTGCAGTTCTTCAGCTGTGCAGAACCTACACATATACAAAATAAATGGAATGCCCAAATGGATGTATATGATTCCTTCCCCCCACTATTAATTTATCCCAAAGCAACTGTCTGTCAATGGGATAGATTTGTTTTTTTTCCTTTGGTCATCATTTCTATTGTTATTTGTTCTTTTTTGGGCTCTTTCCGAGCTGGACCAGGAAGGAGTCTTCTTTCTCCTTCTTCTTCAACAACAGATTCTCATCTTCTTCCTCCATCAATGAAACAAAAGCCAAACAGCATTTAACAAATTGGACATTTCCCTTTCCCTTTTGCTCTCATTTCCCTTTGTCTGGGTGTGTGTTTTTGTCTCCGAAGTCCAGCTTTTCTTACACAGATCCTCCTTTTGAGACAGTTAGCTGCAAAAGCTATCTCAAGACACGTGAGCGTTTGACCTAAGGAATGACCATATTTCAGCTGGAAACAACAAAACCTTGTAGGATAGATCACCCCATTTGTTGTGTTCACTATAAGAGAGGTATAATTAGAAGGGAGAAAAGAGAATGGAGAGTAGTGGAGCCAGATCCAATCCATTTCACTTTCCCCATAAGCTGGCTTGTGCTAAATGCTTTAAAAGCACTTTTCACCAATTTAGCGCTCACCAATTATGTTAAGCTGCAGTTCCATCAACCAAACTTAGCTAGAATGGTCAGCTAGAAGAATACAAGTTGGGAAAGCTTCCAAAATGCCTTGTGTGGGCGACAGAAGCTTAAGTCTCAGAGGGAGTGGATAGGAGAAGGAGTGGGCTCTTTGTTCCTCAAGCATTTCTCCCTCAAATTTCTTCTCTCCAATTACTTTTATCCTTATGAGAATTTACTTCTGGTCATGATACATTACTAGGAATAAAAATACCTGGGAAAGAAAGGAATACATTGGTGAAGCAGAAAGCATACTTTCTTGTCACATCTTTTTTAAAATTATGGATTGTGGATTGTCCCCATCCCCGCTTAATAAGACAAAGGTCTGTCATTCTTATGTCTCATTGAAATTTAATCAATCTGTTAGAATTGATCTACAGACATTTCAGTCAATCTGGGAGTAAATTGCTTGGATTTAAAAAATAGACTGTGCAGAAGAATATGTATTGGAAAAGCAGGAATCACATGCCTGGAATAATAATTGATTCCACTGGAATTCCTAATACTGTAGTCCAGGGGTGTCCAAACTTGGGAACTTTAAGACTTGTGGACTTCAACTCCCAGAATTCCCCAGCCAGCCATGCTGGCTGGGGAATTCTGGGAGTTGAAGTCCACAAGTCTTAAAGTTCCCAAGTTTGGACACCCCTGCTGTAGTCCTTTGATCCACAATTCCTGATCTGTTCCCCTTGCCTCAAGAAATGTTGGACCAGTTACCTCAACACTAGTACAGATGCACGTTTGGATGCCAAGTGGCACAATGATCCCCTAAACTCAGCTGAAGATATTAGCCTGATAACAAAACATTTGGAAACCAACCCAAAAGCTCAGAGAACGAACCATTGCCCTGATCCCACACCCGAGCTACAGATATTTGCCACTATAGCAAAAACCACTTTCTTTCAAGAGGAAGCCATCCAATGAGATCCAGTTGTATATACATTAGTGATCCAGCAGATCCCCATGAAGAGGAGGAATCCTTTCCTTTATTTTATCACTGCTTGGGAAATAACATCTCCCTGAATTTCAGTCCAGAGCTCAACAACCAGAGATCCAACATAATGCAAGTCATTTGTGACCATGCTGACACTTTTCCAGGAACAAAGTAATTTTCATTCTAATTGAAAGGAACAGTTAAGAAGTTAATAACTGGAAAGTTCTTCAATATTTTCCTTCATACTTCCAAATCATTTGGCAAAGATAACAGCCATCCAATTAACCATTGGACCTCTTTTGATACTTGCTTGAGCCTGATGGCTTATCAGGGGAAATACTTTGATCCCACACTGATCTGCACCCACCTCATCTCAGAGCGAGGACACTCCATCTCCAAGGACACTTCATCTCATCAGTTTGGGGAAAGATTTTGCAAGGGTTGGAATTCAGACTAAACTTGTCTTTTTGAACACTGGTCTTTCAAGACCATAAAACTTCCAACCAGCTGTTTAAATGAAGGGCTTCTGGTTTCCTTAGGCAGAAATCCCTTGTGACACAGCCACCAAACCTCAGGGAACAAGAAAGTGGTCACTTAAAATTAGGATTCTTTAGTGGGACACATATTTATTCAAGTATTATACTAGGACTGAAAAACCTGCAAGGCTAACCTTTTAATTAGAGAACTAGATTGAAGCTTTTGATTATTATTATTATTTAATTTCTAAACTCTACTATAGCTTTACAGCTTGTTCTCCCTTCAGGAACTTAAAACACCAAGAAATCCCCATTTGTCCCATGTGAGGTTGATTGGCTTAAGACACAGTTACCGTCCCAAAGTCATCAAATTGAGGAGAGGTATATATGCCTCAATAGGGACACGGTGGCTCAGTGGCTAAGGTGCTGAGCTTGTTGATCAGAAAGGTCTGCAGTTTGGTGGTTCGAATCCCTAGTGCTGTGTAACGGAGTGAACTCCCGTTACTTGTCCCAGCTTCTGCCAATTTAGCAGTTCGAAAGCATGTAAAAATGCAAGTAGAAAAATAGGGACCACCTTTGCTGGGAAGGTAACAGTGTTCTGTGCGCCGTTGGCATTTAGTGATGCAGGCCACATGACTACATAGATGTCTTTGGACAGTGCTGGCTCTTCGGCTTTGAAATGGAGATGAGCACCGCTCCCTGGTGTCAGGAATAACTAGCACATAGGTGCGAGGGGAACCTTTACCTTTGAATAAGCCTCAATCTCTTATTCTTAATCCAACAGTTTGACACATATAAGATAATAAACCAAAGTTTTGATGAACATCTTTCTGTGATACAGCTTTGGCTAAATGTCTAACATCACAGTCAGAAGTCCTGCCATTTGTTCTTTGATAAAATGAGAGAGTATCAGGCATTTAAAATCTCCCTTGTCTTTGCACAAGATATCACTTCTTTCAGTGTTATAAGCTTCAAATGTCTGAGTAAACTATTTCAGATTCTCTGAATCCATAATATCCACTATTGGACATTGTACTTGAAATATGGTTTGACTATTGTGGAATATATTAGAAATGGTATTTCCTGAGATTTAGGAATTACGTTTTGATTGAAATACAATATTGTTTTGCAGTCATATCACACTGTTCCTTAACCACTTAGTAATCATATGTACTGATGATGATATGCAGAGAAAGGCAATGCTTATGGTATTCTGCTCAGAACTTTATAAATCTTGCCCATTCCAATACTGGTAGTCCTGAAAAACCATTCCTTTAGTGACTGTTTGAAGTTACAATGGCACTGATAAAAAGTTACTTTGTGAGCGGTTTTTACACTTATGACTGTTGTAGAAGCCTCAAGGTCACATGATCAAAATTTGGGTTCTTGGAAACTGGCATGTATTTATGACAGTTGTTGTATCCTGGGGTCATGTGATCACTATTTATAACCTTCCCAGCTGGCTTCCAACAATTATTTACTGTAGGTAACTGTGATGAAATCAATTAAGGTTTCCTGCCTAGACAGGGGGTTGGACTAGAAGACATCCAAGGTCCCTTCCAACTCTGCTATTGTATATATCTATGTGATTATCTATCTAAATTATGTAGAAAGAAAATAGGCTGCCCTTCACTAGAAGTCTTCCAAACAAAGGCAGCCATCTCTTGAGATACTTTGATGCTGGTTTAATTACTTTACAAACACAACATTTTCTATCAAAGATGAGTGTGATTCTAAGCCATCTCTTAACCATTGTATACCAAAGATAGTAAATGCATCAACTATTTCCAGATTGCTGCGTTATCATCTTCACACTAAGGAACAAATATGATCCTCCTATTCATGAACTGGAATAAGTTACATTGCTTTTTTAAAAAAATGATTTGGAGAAGACTTCAAGCTATTTTGTTTTGTATAACGAGCTACTAAATAGCAACCGAAACACACACACAAGTGAGGTTATTATCTCCGGGCCTTTTTCTGAGAGGCATCAGTTGCCCACTGTTGAAATCAGGATTCTGGATTAGTCTAGCAGACTTCTTGCTTCCTTAATTAAAATTAACCTTATAAATTCGCTTCATAGGGTAGCATCATTAGTGGCTTTCAGTCAAAGGGCATGAAGTATAATGCCTTCTTATAATATCTTTTATAAGAAGCCTTCTTATAATATCTCAGTTTTCCCTTCTATTTGCATGTCCCCAACTTTACCATTATTTTGACTCAGTGCAGCCATATGACATTTGATGAACACAAGAACAGATTTCTATCCATCACAGACCTTGAAGAAGTTCAGGGAGGCCCAGCAATTCAGAATGAGAAACATTCCTTCCCAAGAACTCCTCTGGAGTGAAAAGGGGAGAAGGAGGTAGAGATAAGGACACTGCTAATTTGTCTTTTTTAATTGGCTCGGAATACTTGAATGAAAGCTGTTTTGTTATCCTTGGCTGAGCCTTGGCTGGCTTCCAACATCTCGAGCTGTGCCAGAGGCTTCTGAAGTGTGAGCCTCTGATAAATACTCTATTATGATTGACTCCATTTCATGTCATTTGGAGTGGAGTCTAGGGGAAACTGCAGGATTTATTATTACCATATTTTTATTTTGGGAATGGAGTTGTGTTTGTGATAGGTTTCATAGGTTAGGTTTCATAGCCAATGCAAATGAAAGCTACTGAAACCTTTTCGTTTCATTTGTAAGAAAGGCCAGTAGTTGTTCTTTGGTATTCTAGCTTCATTGGCTGAATGACTCTGTTCACATGTAAAATATTCTCCACAGAACAGATCCAAATTTGGGTTGTATACATATTTTAAATAAATAAAATAAATAAATCAAAGGAGAAGGTATATCAATGAGAGCATAGGCTAGATTTTGCTTCTCCAACCTCATGGTTCCACATAGAGTTTGGAAGCTGCAACTCTACTTGTATACTTTTCCAGTAACTCTGATTAAGTAGGAAGACTATTTCCAACACTGAGGATCCAGTTAATTGTCAAAGTTATAGTCTCATTCTTGAATATTGTCTTCTGTTTATTTTTAAAACATTTTTCCTAATTTTATGTTTTAATATACTGAGCTCTGATTCCTATCTTCCCAAACCAGTACAGCTGATAAAAGGGGCAATGTGGCAATACATTTCATGAGTATACTCTGTGTTTTAGGAAAGTACGGTGTTTTTAGTAGAATCACAAAATTGCTACTGATTGGCTACTTGCTATTTAGATATAGAGCTATTATCCCTAATTATAGTAAAAGATTTTGGTTGCAAGGCCATCCCGATTCACCCTTCAGAGTGGCTACATACACGCTGATGGCAAAGTATGAGTTGTAATGCTTAAAAAAACCCAAGCCAACAAAATAAGCAGTGATGCAAGCTATATTGCTTGTGAAAAATAACTACCTTAATTTCCTGTGCTCCTCTTTAGTAGCTGGAGTTTTGAGAAGGCTTTACATTCCTAACAGTAAACTAAGGCAGTAAGGAAACAAAATGGATACCCTTTAAAGCAGGGGCCCCCAACCTTGTGGACCTCAGGGATCACTAAATTCATAATTTTAAATCCCATGGACCACTAATATGATCTGCCTAATGACTGGCTGGGTGGGCGTGGCTAGGTGGGCATGACTCGGTGGGTGTGACCAACTTGATGTCGCTGAGATCGAGGGGTGCCTCACGGACCTCTACTCAGCCTTCCCCTCCCAGCCACAGCTCGCCTGCCTGCCCAGGCTCCTTAGGGCCCCAATAGGAAGCAGTTGTTGGAGCTAAGCAGCCACCATGAGAAAGATTTGGCAAAACAGCTGCTCAGTTCAAATTGGATCTGATTGAGAAGGAGGCTCAGCAGAAGCACCTTACTGAGAACTAATAGCATAGGCTTTCCAAGCAGAGGGAAGACCTGTGGGACTGCCAGGTTCCGGCACCTGGAGGCATAGCGGGCTGAGATGGTCAGCCAGTTCCAGACCATGATGCAGTCCTATTGGAACAAGTTCCTCCAGTTTTTGCCCCAGCAGTGCTTCCCTCCAGCCTTTGCCCAAAGTCCTGCACCAGGAGGCTGAAACAGACCCCAAGTTAGAATTTTTGCCCCCCCCCCTGCACAAAAAGACCCCGAAGGGGGAGAGTCTCTGCAGCAACACAAGCATTCATTGCACGTATCCGGCCCAGAGGCCATATTTTGAGGAGACCTGATTTAGTGCAATATAACAAATGCAAATAATTTTTCTATGGACCACAAAAATCTTTTCTGCCTTTTCCCTCTAATTCTGGCAACCAGAGGAGATAACAGAAGATACTCTTTCTAGGTATATAAAACTTGGGGCAGTTGATCCCGTGTGATATCAAAATGTGGTATCTATGCTCCATCCTCAGATTGCATGTCTATACAATGATGCTCCCCTTCTCTTGCCGGTCACCCAAACCTTTGTTTGAACATGTTTCAAACATTTTCTATGCAAGCTGGCTTTAGTAGGGCATAGACTAGGATGGAGTCATATTCAATCCGACTTAAATTTTTGGGGTTTAAATTTGAGCTTAAATTTTTAAGGTGACACATATATACTGTTCCTTGCTACATTTTAACTTAAATTGAATTTCATTTTGGGATTTGAAATCTATTGTTTCTCCTAGTTTATTTCTACCAGATTACAGACCCTAGAAAAAGTTTCTGGCACAGTTTATGAGTGGGAGAAGATGACAAAGAAGAAAAATAAGGTGTAAGAGTGTTACTATTGCCAAATAAGGAAACTGCATCTCAAGAAGCCAAGCAGAGCCGTAATTAACTTTTTCTAGAAAATGTAAGTTTTGATTCAGAACTGGAAATCAATTAATTCTTTTCTAGAAGACATGAGCAACTTGAATTGTGACCTGCATTTTTTTAATGAACTGGAATAAAAAACATTTTCTGTCTTAGAGTAAGATAAAATGTTATGGGTGTTAATTAGATACCTCCTACGGTATGTAAGCAGTGCTTTTAGCCATGTAGTCCTTATTTTTTGTCTGATCATTGGAATGCCATCTCTGCCCACACTCCTGCATATAGAATGATCTTTATCAATCTAGACCTAGTTCTAGATCTAAATATCTGTCCATCCATCCATCCATCCATCCATCATCTATCTATCTATCTATCTATCTATCTATCTATCTATCTATCTATCTATCTATCTACCTACCTACCTACCTACCTACCTACCTACCTACCTACCTATCATCTATCTATCTATCATCTATCTATCTATCTATCTATCTATCTATCTATCTATCTATCTATCTATCTATCTATCTATCATTTTATTGGCATAGCCTGGATTTCACAGTGCATTAATCATATTTAGAAATAGTAGGAAGTTATAAGTGATGCACTGCACCACACACACACACCCCTCCCAACACATGCTTGCACAATTGGTTGTCTATCATAACTGATGAGAAGTACTGGGGAATGAGTGCCAATGGCAAATCTGTATTTTCTAGGAAACTCATTTTCCATCCAAAATAAATTTCCAGGAAGCTAGTGAAAGAAACCACTTTCCATCTATTCTTCAAAATCCTTAAAAAGGCATCTATCCTAATGCCCTGCAACGTGTATATGGATTTCATGGATTAATTGAGGAACAAATTAAAAGGCAGACGTTTAATCCATTTTGCTTTCCCTTTTTTTAAAAAAAAAGATTTGGCAGCCGTAGTCATTTTCTAGAAGAATCTGACACTGTTTACATGCTGTTTGAACTGATCTCCAGACTTTCCTTGCTAAACCTAGCAGGATGTTTGATCTTACTTTTTGTAGAAACATGAAGCTTACAGTAAAAAAAATCCCTGTCTCTCTGAAAGACGAAAAAGAGAAAGAGTCTGAAATGTGCTCTTCGCTGAGGTACTTTGCTACAGTAGATAAGGATAAAGATGTGTTGAAGACCCCGAGCCAGGTATTAATGATAGTCATTTTTTTCCCTTTAACGTTATCTGGACCAAAATGGTTAAAGGGTATTGGTTGCTAATGCAGCTCCTGTCATTATTCTGAAATATTGTTTATATTTCAGAGATGTGGATAAAGACTTCTGTCACTTCTGGCACCACTATACCTCCTGGGAGATTATAGGGAACTGTGGCTGACACTGGCCAAGTTAGCTTTGATGGACACTGTAAGGAGGCATGGTTCCTGTCAAGGGAAGGGTCATGTGGGGAAGAGAGAAGAGGGAAGATCTCAAAAGGGAATTTGGGGTATTTTTAGAAAACTTCTAGAGGGAATCTTCAGCTCTGTGACAACTTTGCAAGAGGGATTCTTAAGGCCGAGTCCTTCAGACTACAATGGCAAGTCAGAACAATACAACATGATACAGAGAAAATAAAATCTATAACATTATGTTTCTGGGTTTATTTTTCCTTAGTCATTTACAAATGGTCATTTACTGGCGATAGTTCAGATAAGCTACAAAAGAGCTGGTGGGGGGGAGAGACAGGTATAATTAAGCTGTAACCAAGTTATAGTGGTCATGGCAACAAAAATTTTTGTGAGTAATTGCTCCGTCCAATCATTCCATCATATGTATATATTTATGTATGTATGTATTTTTCACTGTTTTTCACTATGATTCCAAAGAAGAAGTTCAAAACAGGACAGCGCTGTTAAAATGTTTAAACCATAACATTGCAACAACTTAAGATCAGGATAACAAAAAGAGATAACACCACACCCAGCGGCATAGATCTAGCTCAGGGATATCAAACTCAAGGCCTGGGGCCCAGATCCGGCCCAAGGAGTACTTTGATCTGGCCCACAGGGCTGTCCTGAAAACAGTAAAGGACCAGCCCGCGGTGCTTTGGCCAATGAAAACGGAGCTCGGGAGGGTTGCACGTGAGCTCTGTTTTCACTGACAGAGAGTTGCAGGAGGCCGTGGCAGCCAAAAATGGAGCTTGGGAGCCCACTTTTGTTGGCAGAGCGCTTGGGACACCACAGGCGCCCCCGACATGAATGATGTTGAGCTGGCCACGCCCTCCATGGCCACGCCCACCTGGCCCTCAAAGGTCCAACCCAACCCTGATGGGACCTTCAATGAAATTGAGTTTGACACCCCTGATCTAGTTGGATAAATTTAAATTTAAATTAAATTTCCAGCAGGCACTAAAGTTTATAAGGCTTGGCATCATTTACAAATGGATTAGGGAGGGAATTCCTTTTTCAGGATGTTAAGAGTAGAAAAAAAGCTTTCTTTTAGCTTGCCACAGACCTTGAGCATTGACCAAGTTTCACTGGCGCCATTAAGGCTGCAACTTGCATTTTAATGATGGGTCTGATATTCAAGGTAGAAAATTATTCAGGTTTATTAGGTATCCAAGTTCTAAATTCCAGAGGACTTTATTATATGTCAATAGAAGTACTTTGAACATAGATCAGTAACACATTAGTGGCAGAGACAGCTACTTATGCCCTCAGAAACTAGATGGAGCCTCCAGATATTACAGAAGCATATCAGGCTGTATACTGGAAGCTTTTAACATGATATGAGAAAGAAAAATAATGCTGATTTAATTGCAGTTGGTAGGATCATAATCTTTGAAGGTGTTGGAGTAGATCAGCACTTTCCAACCTTGGTGAGTTTTAAGATGTGTGAACGTCCCAGAATTCCCCATCTAGAGTTGAAGTTGAATTCTGGAAGTTAAAATCCAAATATCTTAAATTTGCCAAGGTTGGGGGGGAAAAGTCTCCTAGAATAAATGCTTTCCTAAAACGTCACTGACTGAACTGGATGATTTTGATGAACACTGTAGTTTAGCATTTTTATAAGTTAAAAGGTGGATGCAGCTTGTGCTAATACAAAGCAGATGTGTTAGATACTTGTTCTAACTACAGTGGTTTCCATCAAGGTCCTCTGTTCCGGTGGGAACAGAGGTTTAATCCTATTGGTTGAAGGGTCTGACAGCTCCCTATAAAAGGGCTGCTGTTAGACTCAACCTTCGCTGGATTGTTTTCACTTGTTGTACTTAATAAAGAGCTGTTGTTACCGTTAAGCCTGTGTGTGCCTATCCATTACCCAATCTAACACTGGCGATGAGGATGGGATTGGAAGGCAACTAAGCGAACCAAAAGAGCGTAGCAATCCAGCAAGTATATCCAGCCCAGAGCTCAGCGTGGCTTCGAGCAGCCATTTTTGAGCGGCAAACTCAAAACGCCCTCTGAACACAAAATGGCCATGCACGCCCCAACGACTCCGTATGACCCAGTCACCGAGCACTGGGACTCATACATGCTACAATTTGTCTGCTTCCTTGAGGCAAACGACCTCATGGACCTTTCTGAAGGCTGCAAGAAGAACATGTTCCTTGGATACTGTGGCCAGGAAGTATTTGAGATGGCGAAAGACCTCTCTGAGCAGACATCGCTGCAATCAGTCACCTGGTCCATGCTCCAGCAACCATCGAGGACCCATTATGCCCCCAAGCTGTCCAAGCACATTCGCCAGCATGAGTTTAACATCAGGAACCAGAAAGAGGGCGAGGCAATTAATGAGTATGCTGTGGTGCTTCACAAGGCCGCAGCGTACTGCGAATTCCGAGACCTGGACAAGCTGATTCTGGACTGCATAATTTGTGGCGTGTGGGACATTAACCTACAGAGGAGGTTACTCACTAAATCTAACCTCACTCTGCAGATCGCATTGGACAAGGCCAGGGCGTCCAAATCAGCCATCAAATCTACTGAGACTCTGCAGCGCCAAAGCGCTCCACAACATGCGCGAAAGAGTATATGCGTACATCGCGAGGCTGCAGAGCCCGAGAGCTCAGAGACCATGCCAGATTGGTTTGCCGTTTCCGTGACAAAACCTGCCAGCGCTGCGAGCGGAAGGGGCACATCACCAAGGTGTGCTGGAGTGAAATCCCTGTCACTACCTGGCAGCCTAGAAGTGCATCAAACTGCCAACAGAGGCCCAACCAAGTGGCCTGGCAGAAGCCACCACGGCGCTCAGAGGGCGACAATAGAGTCACTTACCACATGTCAATTGGCCAAGTCCACACTAGGTGGCCAAAAAAGCTGAAGGTCACAGTCCTCATCGAGGACTCTCCATGTGAGATAGAGATCGACATCGGGTCATCATTGACCATCATGCTGTTGTCTACCCTAAAGCAGGCTATCCCTAGCCTAAAGAAGCAGCATCTTCACACCCCTGACATCCGCCTACGCGATTACCAGGGAAACCGGGTCCCCATCGTGGGCCAAGGCACCTTCCAGGTGAAGTTCAAGCAGTTAAGTGGGAAACTCCCCGTGACAGTGGTCAGCGGCAACCTGCAGAGGCTCCTAGGGCTAGATTGGTTCCAAGCCCTGGGCCTAGAGGTGACCAGTATCAACGCCTTGAAAGACAATGGCGCTGAAGCCATCTTTAAGGAGTTTGAGGACGTCTTTGGCACCGGTCTGGAAAAGTATGTGAGGACTCCAATTTCCTTTAGTTTGGACCCCAACATAGCCCCAATAAGGCTAAAACCCAGGAGAGTACCTTTTGCTCTCTGCCCCAAAATTGACAGAGAAAATGACAAGCTCATAGGCCAGGGAATCCTAGAGCCGGTCGATCACGCACGCTGGGAGACTCCTATAGTGACACCTGTCAAATCTGATGGGTCTGTCCGCATCTGCTCAGACTACAAGTGCACAATAAATAAAGCGCTACAATAAAGCGCCTACCCTGTACCAATTGTACAGCACCTCCTTCATTCATTAGGCCCTGGAAATTTTTTTGCTAAATTGGACATGGCGCAGGCATACCAACAATTGCCTGTAGATGGTGCTATGGTGGAGGCCCAGACCATTGTGACGCACAGGGGTGCATTGAAATGTCACCGCCTGCAATTCGGTGTTAGTATCGCCCCTGGACTGTTCCAAAGCATCATGGAATGGCTTTTGCAGGGGATTCCAGGAGTCGTCCCCTATTTTGATGACATCTTGGTATCATCTGCAAATGAGGCACAACTTTTCAAACGTGTACAAACAGTTTTAGCTCGAATTAGAGAAAAAGGCCTCTGTCTCAAAAAAGAGAAATGCCAAATTAACGTGCCAAGGGTTGAATTCTTAGGGTACCTAATTGATGGCTCTGGGATTCACCTGACCATACAAAAAATTAAAGCAATTCGGGATGCCCCCACACCTTGCAATCAAACCGAGCTGCAGGTGTTCCTCGGGCTCCTTAATTTCTACAGCATCTTCCTTAAACAGAAAGCCACCGTTGCTGAGCCCTGGCTAAGAATGCGAAGTGGTCCTGGGCCAGAGCCAAGGCTGCCGCATTTGCCGCGGTAAAACAACTCCTGTCAGCGGACTCCATTCTGGTACAATACAGCCAGACCTTGCCATTGGTGCTGACCTACAATGCTTCCCTGTTCAGTGTCAGCACCGTCCTCAGCCACTGCATGCCCAATGGAACCGAATCCCCTATTGCATTTTACTCCAGGACCTTGTCTGCCGCAGAGCGGAACTACAGCCAGCTGGACCATGAGGCTTTGGCTGCAATGGCCAGAGTAAAGAGGTTCCATGAGTATCTATATGGCCAGGACTTCTAACTGGTTATGGACCACAAGCCGTTGTTGGGCTTACTGGCTAGGGACCTACATACCCTAGTGTCATTATCACCCCGCATGACAGATGGACCATCTTCCTAGCTGCCTACTCCTACTGTCTCATCCACCGATCAGGCTCCATTTGGGGCACACTGATGCTCTAAGCCACTGCCCTCTGTCTGAACTTCTCGCTGACCCTACCCCTGAGACACCAGTCCTCCTCATTGACTGCCTTGAGACTGGGTCTGTCTCATCCAGTGACGTTGCCCGTCACTCTGCAAAGGACTCCACAATCAAACAAATTTTGAACTGGGTGTGAAGGGGGTGGCCCAAGGCGCCTGTTGGGGCTGGTTTCAAAATGTATTTTGCCAAACGTGATGAGTTATCGGTTATAAATGGCTGTTTACTGTGGGGGGACTGGGTTGTTGTTCCACCCAAATTGCGCATTGCAGTATTAGAGGCTTTACACGTAGGGCATCCTGAAATTGTCAGGATGAAGTCTTTGGCTAGGAATTACGTGTGGTGGCCTAACATGGACAGGGAGATCGAAGAATGGGTGGCTACCTGCACACCGTGCCAGGAGTCCAGACCAGCTCCCCTAGAGGCACCCGCTAAGGACCTCAAGCACCATGGTCTAGGGTGCACATTGACTTTGCTGGCCCAGTTCATGGTCAGACATTTCTCGTAGTTGTGGACGCCTACTCGAAATGGTTAGAGGTAGTCCTGATGACCTCCACTACGACAGAAGCGGTCATCAAGGTGCTACAGAAACTTTTCTCCATGCAAGGCCTGCCCGACTCAACCTTTGCTGGCTTGTTCTCACTTGTTGTACTGAATAAAGAGCTGTTGTTACCATTAAGCCTGTGTGTGCCTATCCATTACCCAATCTAACAAGATGTATATCAGATCACATAATCTGATACTATCTAGAACTTGTTTCTATTTTGCTTTTAGATTCCAGCAGTTTACAGTCTCTGGTGCTATTAATCATCACAGATAGTGAGCAGTGCTGTTCCTGCATGATGCAATATTTGAGTCTTTTGTTCTTAAACATTGACTTCATACATAAGGGCAGGTCTTCACACTCAACTCTTGGTTCAGTTTCTTTTTTAATGTGGGGAGAAAAAACTTGAGATGAATCCAACTGCAGTATGAAATGATAGACTTTTCCATAGGCTGTGAGAGATCAGGCAGGCTCATTAATGGACATTACTTCACACATTTTTAAAAATGCATTTTAATATTGTCAAATTCTTTAGCTACTTACAGGGTTGGTTTGTTTCATTTATGATGTTTAAACCAAACATACCAAAAGAGAAGAAACTGTCATAAAACCAAGAGCTATGAAAGATTCAGGACAAACATCTAAACCATGGGGTGTCAAACTCAATTTAATTGAGGGCCGCATAAGGCTTGTGGTTCACCTTGGGGGGGGGAGGCTGGGTAGGTTTGGCTGGGGTGGGTGTGGCCAGCTCAACATTGCCCGTGGCCGAGGGCACCTGGTCTGGCAGGAGCTGGTGGGATCAATTATCTCCAGCAGAGGAAGGCGAGACCAGGGCAAGCGCCAAACCCTTGTCCACCAGAGAAGCCTTGCCACCCCTCTCAGGCCATGTGGAGGCCCGTCAGGCACAGAGGGAATGACAGACCTGCCAGATGCTCAGGGCAGAGGCTTCCCATTTTGACCCCTCCCCCATCATTCCCTCTGCACCTGATGGGCCTCTCCCTCACTTCTCCCAGACCCGCAAACGTGTTTGTGTGTGTGCATGCGCACAGGGGATCTCCCCCATTTCCAGGGCAGTCCCGTGGGCCAGATCTAACCACCTTGCAGGCTTTGAGTTTGACATCCCTGATCTAATAGTCCAACCCAAACCTCTTTGTTTCTGATTTCTTGTTCTACATCAACGCCCTGCCTGTTTCTGTTGATTTCTCTTTCACATGGCTGATGTCCTACTTCCTGGGTTGTTTACTCTGACAGTTCACTACCCTTCCTGAAATCAGATGTGAATCATAACTTATTCTTCCAGTGGCTGATGCTTCTCAGATTTTGTAAAATTGCATTTTCTAATCACAAACAAGACATTAAAAGATGCTTGCTCCTGGGGAGGAAAACTATGGCAAATCTAGACAGCATACTAAAAAGCAGAGACATCACCCTGCCAACAAAAGTGTGTGTAGTCAAGGCTATGGTTTTCCCAGTTGCAAAGTTGGACCATAAGAAAGGCTGAGTGCCAAAGAATTGAGGCCTTTGAACTATGGTGCTGGAGAAGACTCCTGCGAGTCCCTTGGACTGCAAGGAGATCAAACCAGTCAGTTCTAGAGGAGATCAACCCTGACTGCACTTTAGAAGGCCAGATCCTGAAATGAAACTCAAATACTTTGGCCACCTAATGAGAGGGAAGGGCTCACTGGAGAAGAGCCTAATGCTGGGAAAGATTGAGGGCAAAAGAAGAAGGGGATGACAGAGAATGAGGTAGCTGGAGGGAGTCACTGGATAGCATGAGGTTAAATGGACTCTGGGGGATGGGAGAGGACAGGAAGGCCTGGAGGAATATTGTCCATGGGATCATGATGGGTCGGACACTCACATACATCTTAGATTAACATTTTGGAAGATTTTTATGCCATTTTCCAGCAAATTTTAAATAAAGTAATAATAAAGGTTAAATAAAAGTAAAGACACCATTGATTCAAGCTTAATTCCTGGTGATAGACGGAGACATCCATAGCAACACGTTTATTTATTTTTAAGATTAATTAACTGTCTCAAAAAACTCTCGGCTATGTACAAAATAATAACACTATAATATTTTATTACTTTTTAAATTTATTGTTATATACGAAGGTAGTTTTGCACCACCAGTTCCTGGAATGTTTTTCTGGACTCCCCAGTTTAGCTTATAGTTTTAAGATTTCCTGATGGTCTCCCATTCTGGGACTAAGTCTGAACTTACTCAGTGTTTATTGAGATCAACCAAGTTTTGCCAGATGCTGCCATCTGTTGGAACTGTAAATTAAATGTAAGCCTCAAGATACAATCCATACCACATAGGTTTTTCACCAGTGGGCCTGTTTATAGGTGGGGCAACTATGTGTTAAAATCCTTTCAGTGACAGGCAAAGATTTAAAAAAAAATTCCATGGAATTGTCCATTTTAAAAACATGCAAGTCCTTTTTAATTTTTTTTACTGTGAATTTTAAGCTTGCTCCCCCTTTCCTAGTTACATTTTTTATAAAAAAAATAGTGGATGGTTTGCAATGCTTCCTAGGTAATTTTTAGTTAATGTTGGACTTTTTTTAAAAAAAGCATGCAAATACATCTTTAAAAAAATATTTGTCTACTCTAGCATGAGAACAAAAGACGTGGAAGACTTTAAATCGTTTTTTTTTTAATGCCACCTCCCCATGAAGTGCTGCTCCTGTCACCAGCAAGACAAATTGGAACCTGCCCCTTCATGGATCAGAAACAAATGCCCGCACTCTTGACAGGATGTTGTAATAAGGAGATTAATTTACCTCATGAGAGGCTTCTGAAGGAAAATCCTTAACTCAATTGAAGGAAACCCATAGCCAGGAAAATTCTGCCTACTTTTCTTCTGCTTCAGTCAAGCTCAGCATTTTTTGTCTAACACACACACAGACACACACAACTTTTTTCCCCAGTAATCTCCAAATATCTATTATTCAGGCAGAGAATTTTATTTTTTTCTTGGAAATAAATTAAAGATTAATCTGCCATCACATTTCTCCACTTTTGCCACTTCTGCCAACTTGCTTACCATTTATGTGGTGACAGATAACTTGGTATTGTTTTACTTGCATGTATTCCCTACCTTTTATAGTCATTCATTCGCATTAATTGACTCCTCTGAGTTGTTCATTTTATCATTTTATTTTTATGCTGTGCATGTGTTCATCTATGTGCGCTCCTTGTGATGTTTGATTTGTAGGTTTTTCTGTAGTTCGTCAAAACCTGCAAAAGATAGAAGATGGATGATAGCAAAGCCATACAACATTTTCTTCATTTGCATTTTCTACAATGGGTGCAGGCCACAAAAATATGTATTAAGCATTATCTTAGTATGCCGTCTCACTTTTATAAGTCACTTCACCTTTAAAAAAAGCTGCAACAGGATGTGTTGACAATTACCAGTTTAAATGTTTTGAAATTATCATTTTGACAATTATTTCACAATATATTAGGCTGTGGACTTGGGTCCATGTGGGTAACATGCATCTGAATATATTTGCCACACCACTGTTTCTGTGTCCAGCTTCTGGGCTTTTGGAGGACATTACTTGGCCACTGAAGAAAAGAAGATTCAGGACTAGATAAATCTTCCTCTTAATCCAGCTGAGCTCTTAGAAAACTTTGATGTTTGATGAGTTGCTGCTGCTCCCTGCTAGCAATGGAGACAGTATGCAAGAAGGCAATTAATTATTGTGTAGATTTTAGCACTGTCTGTTTTAGGTAAGGAGTATTACCCTAAGTACATCCAGATTTATAGAGTTGGGAAAGAACTTGAAGCTCCTCTACTCCTCCCTCCTCCCATGGATATCGAAAGCAGCTCATAAATGCAACCTTAATAACTAGCTGGCATTTGCCAGAAATGGTATAACTGCTATCATTAAAGATCACATGGTCGATTTTTGCACAGCATTCAGTACCACAATGTTTTGATCATGTATAACCTACAACGTCCAATCATTGGTTCTTGTTCTGCCCTCTTGAGACACCCAAAACCCATATTTTCCATCTTCTGTAAGACAGTCCTTCCGCAGCATAAATCCAGCCAGCCATTTCACGTGCTCCTCAACAGTGTTGGTTTCCAGGCAATAACTCAGTGGTTGAGTACATGCTACAGGGACAAAAGAGCACAGGTTCAGTCCCTCCTGTAGAAATCCACGGCAGCATCTGCCAGTCTGTTTCAGTAATCCTGGCCTAGAATATTCTAACTCAGTACAAAGTAGTAAATATGTCACCGTCAGTTGATTTGTCCTAAGACATAGCTAGCTATTGATCTTGTTCATCAGTGGACTGAGGTTCATTCACAAATGGCATCAGCATGGATTTAATTTCCCAGATCTTCTATTTGCCTTTGTAATCAAGACTTTTAGCATGCCCTCCATTGACCACAAGACTCAATTGCCTCCCCCTCTCCCATGCAAGGAGTCAAGGCTTCTTAGCTGGGGTTGATTGACGCAGGTTACTGCTCTCCCCTCCTTATTTCAACATTACTCCCCTGTGCTGCTGGGTACAGGACATTCCCGCCAGAAGGGGAGGGTAGACATGGGAATTGGGTGCAGCTGTTCTTTGTTGTTACCTTGAGCTTTGGAGAGCCCTCTTTCTCTTTCATGATTTGGATGTGCTCAGCTTGTTATTCTCCCCAAAGCACACGGGAGTTGTCCAAGAACTGGAGGAGGATCGCTGAAGGGAGGAGGCTTTTGGGATGCTGATGCACACAGATGGCCAGATCCCATGGCCTTCACCTTGCCTTGCAGCTGAAAAGGCAGCCTTCGAGATTTAGCTGTGCCTGTCCAGGTTATAAAACAAAAACAACCTGTTTAGCTTCTGCTGACGCTAATCAGCTTGGCAACCTTGTAAAAGACAACTTTGCACAGCTGCCTGCCTTCTCTAAACTTACAAACAGTAAGGGATATAGCTACAGTTGAGGCCCAGATTTGTTATTCTGCTCCAGACTTCCTCATGCCCTCCAGATGTGCAGGAGTTGGCAGCTAGCATGGTCAGGCTGTTTGGGAGTTCTGGAAATTGAAGCCCCAAAAGAACCAGAGGGCCCCAGCATGGGAAAGGCCATCCTCTACATTTTCCAGAAGAAGTAACAAATTGCCAGCCTAACCACAGACCCTTTATTTGGCTTTCTTCTCTATACTGCAGGCAAACAGTATGCAGCAGTGACTATTAGTGAAAAGAAAAGAAAAGAAAAGAAAGGAAAGGAAAGAAAGAAAGAATATTAAATAGTTGCAATTATATTTGGCATGGGAGACAATGAACAAAATTCCACTACAGTTCTTAATATAAAAGCTATAAATTCTACTAGGTTCATGGGATGTAGATTCCTTAGAGAAAATTACCTCCTTGTTTGAATACAACATATTTTCAATTGCTGTGGATAAAAGACCAGAAAGGTTTCTTCATAGAAACTTTTTTGAGTTCCCCTAGAAAAATTTCCCATTGGGAAACATGGCAATGAAGAAATGGGTCTACACTATGGAGAACATATCTCAATATTATTCTTCCACTTGCCCTGCCCATCACTGATAATCTTGCAGGACTTTAATATGGAGAATTCTTATAAACAATATTTTTTCTATTCAATTGATGACAACTGTATGGCAGAGGTGGTATTCAGCAGGTTCTGACCAGTTCTGGGGAACCGGTAGCAGAAATTTTGAGTAGTTCAGAGAATCAGTAACTATCCCTTCTGACAGGCCCTCTATTCTCTGCCTCCCGATCCCAGTTGATTGGGAGGAAATGGGAATTTTGCAGTAACCTTCCCCTGGAGTGGGAAGGGAATGGAGATTTTACAGTATCCTTCCCCTGCCACACCCAACAAGCCACACCCAATAAACCACACCCACCATGCCACGCCACACCCACCATGCCACGCCACACCCACCATGCCAAGCCACACCCACCAAGCCACACCACATCCACCAAGCCACGCACACAGAACCAGTAGTAATTTTTTTAATCCAACTACTGCTGTATGGGATATTACAGGTGCAAAAAGTATGACTCCCAATAATATTTTGCTATTTCCCTAAGTGATTGAAGCCACATGTTTCTTTTTTTGTGGTGGGAAGGGAGTCTAGTGAAGGGAAGCACCAGGGGAGACATGATAGCAATGTTCCAATATTTGAGGGGCTGCCACAGAGAGGAAGGGGTAAAGCTATTTTCCAAAGTACCTGAAGGTCAGACAAGGAGTAATGGATAGAAACTAACCAAGGAGAGATTCAACCTAGAAATAAGGGGCTAATTTTCTGACAGTGAGAGCAATCAACCAATGGAACAGATTGCCTTCGGAAGTTGTGGGAACTTTATCACTGGAAGCTTTCAAGAAGAGATTGGACTGCCCTTTGTCAGAAATGGTGTAGGGTCTACTGCTCGGGCTAGATGACCAACAAGGTCCCTTCCAACTTTGTTAATCTGTAATCTGTGAACTATGGGAGATTTGTAGGGGGAGGGGTTATTGGGCAAAAATTTGCTTTATGTTCTGCAGAAATACAGGTGAAACTCAAAAAATTAGAATATTGTGCAAAAGTTCATTTATTTTAGTAATGCAACTTAAAAGGTGAAACTTATATATAAGATAGACTCATTACATGCAAAGCAAGATAGTTCAAGCCGTGATTTGTCATAATTGTGATGATTACGACTTACAGCTCATGAAAACCCCAAATCCACCATCTCAGAAAATTAGAATATTACATGCAATCAATAAAACAAGGATTGTACATAGAACAATATCGGACCTCTGAAAAGTATAAGCATGCATATGTACTCAGTACTTGGTTTGGGCCCCTTTTGCAGCAATTACTGCCTCAATGCGACGTGGCATGGAAGCTATCAACCTGTGGCACTGCTGAGGTGTTATGGAAGACCAGGATGCTTCACTAGTGGCCTTCAGCTCTTCTGCATTGTTCATGTCTCTCATCTGTCTCTTGGCGATGCCCCATAGATTCTCTATGGGGTTCAGGTCAGGTGAGTTTGCTGGCCAATCAAGCACAGTAATCCCATGGTCATTGAACCAGTTTTTGGTGCTTTTGGCAGTGTGGGCAGGTGCCACGTCCTGCTGGAAAATGAAGTCAGCATCCCCATAAAGCTCGTCTGCGGAAGGAAGCATGAAGTGCTCTAAAATCTCCTGGTAAATGTCTGTGTTGACCCTGGACTAAATGAAGCACAGTGGACCAACACCAGCAGATGACATGGCTCGCCAAATCAACACAGACTGTGGAAACTTCACACTGGACTTCAAGCATCTTGCAGTGTGTGCCTCTCCATTCTTCCACCATACTCTGGGTCCTTGGTTTCCAAATGAGATGCAAAAGTTGCTCTCATCAGAAAAGAGGACTTTGGACCACTGAGCAACAGAAAAACAGGTCTGTTTTTCTTTAGCCCAGGTAAGATGCTTCTGATGTTGTTTGTTGTTCAGGAGCAGCTTGACAAGAGGAATACAACATTTGAAGCCCATGTCCAGGATCCGTCTGTGTGTGGTGGCTCTTGATGCACAGACTCCAGCCTCAGTCCACTTCTTGTTAAAGTCCCCAACACTTTTGAATGGCCTTTTCCAGGCTGCGGTCATCCCTGCTGCTTGTGCACCTTTTTCTTCCACACTTTTCCCTTCCACACAACTTTCTATTAATGTGCTTTGATACAGCACTTTGGGAACATCCAACTTCTTTTGCAATTACCTTTTGAGGCTTTCCCTCCTTAGGGAGGGTGTCAATGATGGTTTTCTGCACAACTGTCAGGTCAGCAGTCTTTCCCATGATTGTGATTCCTACTGAACCAGACTGAGAGCCCATTTAAAGGCTCAGGAACCCTTTGCAGGTTATGTTATGGCTTAATTAGCTGATTAGAATGGGACACTTTGAGCCTAGAATACTGCCCCTTTTCACACTATTCTAATTTTCTGAGATTGTGGATTTGGGGCTTTCATGAGCTGTATGCCATAATCATCACAATTATGACAAATCACGGCTTGAACTATCTTGCTTTGCATGTAATGAGTCTATCTCATATATTAGCTTCACCTTTTAAGTTGCATTACTGAAATAAATGAATTTTTGCACAATATTCTAATTTTTCGAGTTTCACCTGCATAAGGCACCAGTCTAGCATCAAAGAATGGTAAAAAAACAAACTTATTAAACATGGGACCCTTGGCTCGCTATTTTTTAGCTTGTAGCCCTTGATATGCCATGCAGGAACAGGTGTAAGCTTTAAACTGCTGGTGGTTGCATATTATTTATTTATTTATTTATTTATTTATTTATTTATTCATTCATTCATTCATTCATTCATTCATTCATTCATTCATTCATTCATTCATTTATTTATGAAAAGTACAAGGAAACAAGTATGAAAACACATGATAAAATGGCACAAATGAATGGATATAAATAAGCAAAACATAGCCATAAGCACATAAAAAGAGTCCATACAAATGGGACAGTAGGACAGGGACGGTAGGCCTGCTGGTGCACTTATGCACGCCCCCTTAGGGACCTCTTAAGAAATGAGTGAGGTCCATTTAAGGTAAAATAAATGGGGGTTAGAGGAACTAACAACAGGATCAGGTATTGCCTTACACTTCTCAGTTTATGCAGAATCTGAGCCACAAAGCCTAATGCTGCTATTAGTTAGATTCTCTGTTGGAAGGTGGATGAAACTGGATGCAGTGAAGACCAAAAGAAAGAGAAGACCTGCAGGATATTGGTGGTGTAGTTGGGCGGGAAGTAATCAATTACAAGGTGAAATCCCAGTCACATCAAGGGAAGGGCAGTTTATACAAACTTCCACCAGATTATGAAAGATCAGAGCGTAACTGGCCTTGGATGTTGCTTCTCTTGAAGTCCATTGTCTCCAGGGATGGGTAATATATATCCAGGGTTTGACCTCCAAGTGACCTCTTCATCCCCTGCTTTATCAGAAGAGAAGCTAATCCTGTGGACCACCTAGCATGCAGTCTGAAGGACACAACGAAGAGAAATGAATGTAAAATATTAGTTGGTTGTGAGACGTCCGAAGGTGGAAACATAAGGGAATATGAAGATGGGGCGAGGGTGGGGCCAGTAGACAATCTAGTGCTTTTCACATCTTGGAGACTACCGTTTTCTTGAGTTCTAAGTAAAGGATACAGTGAGAAGATCCTGTATAATTTTTCATCTGAAAATGTTAGGTTAGGTTGCATTTCTTCTAACCACGTTTCTAATAAAATCATCAGCCGTGGTGGCACAGTGGCTAGAAAGCAGTACTGCAGGCTACTTCTGCTGCCTCCTGGCCACCTGCAATTTGGCAGTTCAAATCTCGCCAGGCTCAAGGTTGACTGAGCCTTCCATCCTTCCGAGGTGGGTAAAATGAGGACCCAGATTGTTGGGGGGCAATATGCTGACTCTGTAAACCACCTAGAGAGGGCTGTAAAAGTGGTATATAAGTTTAAGTGCTATTGCTATTGGGCATTTACTTGTTCCTAGGAGGAGATATGAAAATACTAAGGTCATCATTGAAATTCTAGGGCAGGTGTGATGAACGTTTGGGCCTTCATTTCTTGCTGAACTACATTTCCCAGCAGTCTCAGCCAATGGGAATAAGGATGAGTTGGAATACAGCATTATCTAGAATCATTCAGTCCCAGCTCCTATCCCAGACTTTGAAATGTGAAATCATTATAGCCAGTACAATCAAATTATTAAACTGTTCTGAAATTATACATGTCTCTTTTTCAAAATGGGGAATTCGTGAATGTACTCCACCAACACGTAAGGCAATTAGCTTAAGACATAAGAGTGGATGTCGACATATACCCATGCAAAGTCTGTGACAATGTGATTGGTTCAAAAGTGTGGCAGAAAAGGTTTTTAATTCTATCTATTCTATATCATTACTGTAAAGAATAGCCTTTTGGAAGAGACCTGAAAAAACGTTTGCACAAAGTCTTTTGTACAAACTATTCATGCCTCAGCCTTCCTTTCATCTTTTAACATTCCCTGAGAGAAGGGAGACACCAGGTGGTCAACTAGAAGAACAACACATTAATGTTATTTTTTCCCCCTTGTCCTTCCTTCCTTGTTAAGCCTCTTACAAGTATGGCGACAGGAAAATACGTAAGGAGATTTGTGAGTTTAAATCAGTTTAATCCGAAATTGAATCCCCTGCAGCCATCTTTGTTGGATTGACTGGTACTACTATCATAGTCCCCGGTACCCATGTGTATCCTGCCCTCAGGGTCCCATGTCAATCTGAGTACCATATAGTGACTGGCTGTAAACTAAGGGCATATACTGGTCCAGGATCTGATTTAAAAAAATATATGAATGATGCTGTGCTTCAATGGTTAGATGGCCTAGACATTGATATTGAACATATTTTACTAATCTAAGTGAAATGTGTATGTATGTATTTGTGTTATTTTATATTTATTTATATAAATAAATTTATTTATTTATCAGCACAAATACAACATATATATATATATGTGTGTGTGTGTGTGTGTGTGTGTGTGTGTGTGTGTGTGTGATATTTGTGCTGATAAATAATTAAAGGGAGACTTTATTTATCAGCACAAATACAACACAAATATAAAAAGGCAACATTAAAAATATGGTTTTCTGCCTGGATGGTCTCCTGGAGTGAGCCGGTAGACAGAAAGGGGGAGTAGTGAGTTCCCTCCCATATTTGGGCATACCAGGGATTGTAACACAAATACACACACATACACATAGACATATATTCTAGTTCATGTATGATATACCATACCATGTATGATATACCATATGCTAAATAAATACCATGTACTTTATTGACTGAACAAAATCTTTCCATTTCAGCCAATTCTGTAATGCCTCATCAAGACCCACAGCAGGAAAAGATGCAGGGAAATGGCCTTTCAATTTATTTGCGAGAAAGAACATTTGGCTGCAGTTGCTGGTTGCCCAGGGCAGCAGTTTTGCCCTATAGTTTGTGCAGGTGTGTGAATGTAATGCCAAGGGAGCCACTTATCACTTCAAATAGCTTAAATAAATTACTTGTATTTCCCTGAATAAGCAGTAGAGCTTATTTTCAGGGGGTGTCTTATTTCCCCCCCTCCCCATGTACGGGAGGTCTTCTGCTTGCTCGCAGCCAGGCAGGGGGTCACATGACATGGCACTGCTGCCATGGTGAGGTGGGGTGTTGGAGCTGCCCCACCCACCCCACACTGGCTTACCTCAGAGCCCCTGCAGCCAGGCCACCCATGTCCTGACATCTGCCTCGCCTCACGGCAGTGACTCCAACAACCCCATCCAGCAGGAGCCCACATGGCTGCCATCTCCCTTCTGCTTGCTCAAGGCTGCAATGGAGCAAGAGGCTGAGTAACATGCTGGTGCCATGGCCGCAGGGCCATTGTTGGGGTGTAGATGGCCTGGTTGTGGGGGCCCTGAGGTAAGCCAGTGCAGGGCGCATGGGGCAGCTCCATACACCTTTTGCCTCACCTCGTTTTGGCAGCACCATGAGCAACCAGACGGAATGGGCAGCCGGCCAATAAGCTGCACAGATGCTTAAGTAGTGCTTATTTTGAAGGATACGCCTTATACTAGGCACATGTGTAAAACATGCTAGGTCTTATTTCAGGATATGTCTTATTTTCAGGGAGACAGGGGTAGTAATCCTGTTAAGACTAGGCAAGGGCAATTATTGGAATCTGGTTCCCTTCTCTCTCTCTCTCTCTCTCTCTCTCTCTCTCTCTCTCTCTTTCTGTGTGTGTGTAACATTAGAAACTAATTTTGCAGCAAGGCTTATTGAATTCTTTGTCCTTTATCCACTTAATAAATACAATTAATCAGTAATAAATGATGATGATGACGACAATGCTGTTCTTATACTGTACATTTGGGGGTCTATTCATTTGTTGTCTTTCCGAATATGAAGGGAAATTAAGAAGATCAAAACTTTGAAGTAACCCTTTAGACGTGGAATTTCATCAGCCAATATCTACAAACTGAGGCTACTGACCGATCATTGGATTTTTGGAGTACATTGAGTTATCCCATCTTTAATGACTCAAATTGCAATATCCAAATGTGATCCAAATGGCTCCAGATAGTCACTCTGTTAGAAATGGGCCTCTTAGAAGATGCTTTGCTCTTGTTCTAAGTTCCTACATATTGAACTACTAGCAACCTAAATTCATTTCACCTCAGGCTAATGTGTCATACAAGTGAGATTGCCTTAATCTAATTCCCAAGCCATGAGTGAGTCAGCCTAAGGCACCTCTAGTTGTATTGATGTTAATGTGATATTTTGCCCCATGTTCTGACACTGTCCAAGGGCAGGCTCAGGAAGTATAACTTCTATTAGTCTCTGCCCCACTTTATCTTGGAGGGATATCAGGGGGTTTCCAATGATTGGGAGACACAGACAGGAGTGGGACCAGCAATGGGGAAAGCCAATTTCATGGCAATATCATTTTACACCAGCTGAAAGATGGGAGGAGTACACTACCACTTAGCAATGGGATGAGGACATAATACAGATAGGCCTTGACTTACAGCCGTTCATTTAGTAACTGTTCAAAGTTACAATAGCACTAAAAAAAAGTGACTTATGACCTTTTCACACTTACAATCTTTGCAGCATCCCCATAGCCACGTAATCAAAATTCGGTTGCTTAGCAACTGGTTCATAATTAATGGGGAATCAGATTCACTTAACAAGTGTTACTGTGACACTAATTTAACAACTGCAGTGATTCACTTAACAAATGTGGCAAGAAAAGTCATAAAATGGCACAAAACCCGCTTAACAAATTTCTCACTTAGCAATTCTCACTTAAACTCTGGGCTCAATTGTGATCATAAATTGAGGACTACCTATAGCATGGCTGGCTGGGGAATTCTGGGAGTTGAAGTCCACAAGTCTTAAAGTTCCCAAGTTTGGACACCCCTGACCTATAGTCTTATCCAAGTCCCATCTAATTCTACATTTAATTTTCTTGATCATATGTAACTGCCCATACATAATTTAATTTTATTCATAACTTTACTCATCATTTGTATTGTGATAATTCACTATTCTGGTGTTTTACATTTCAATAAACAGTTTATATGCTGTTTGTGTGAATTTTATGCATTAATGTTTCTATTCTGCTACCCAATACAAAATAAATAAAACCAGTGCTACATCTAAGCTTTCATCAACAACATATTGCTGATACATGCTTTTGTGCATATTTGATGCCTGCATTATGTATAATTACAACTAGCATAATAATTATAATTATTATTTAAAGAAATAATTTAAATGCTTAAAATAAGTGCATTCGCTAGTTATTGCAATTGTACCTTAGCCCAATATTTTGTGCCCAATAACCCGTGAGATAGCTTAGCCTCGGAGATGACAACTGTATGGCACATACTGCTACTTATTGAATTACTCAATTTCTGTAGCTGCCCACCCCAGCCATTTTGTGACTGTGTGATATGCTGTGAGCTACATGTGATTGTAAATGTCACAACTTGCATTTGCAGGTTTGGAAGACGCTTGCTAGCCTATAGGCGAGACACCCCATTAAACATGTCCTTTCCCAGGTCACAATTTCACACCATGATGCATGAGTGATTACACGAGTGTACTTCCTTCTTAGCTACATCCCACACAGATTGTAGTGAACTGGGCATTGGCAGCTGTTCATCCACCCACTTGCAAACACAGCTCTTTGAATTTGCATGTTAACCAGCTGCCAGAAGGTTCAGGGACAGCAAATCTGTCCTGAAAGCTGAGAGATGGAAAGTACCCTCAGAGAGAACTTTCTTAATTCATGGAACTACTGTTTTGATTCCTTGATAAGGGTTTCCCAGCTGTGGAGGAAAAAAAGGAGGACGTGTCTCAACAAAAGATACAATACAATACAATAGCAGAGTTGGAAGGGACCTTGGAGGTCTTCTAGTCCAACCCCCTGCCTAGGCAGGAAACCCTATACCGTTTCAGATCAATGAATTATATGCACATCTCAGGTTCCACCTTTAATATTTCTATTTTCTTACAAAAATAATTTTATTGAAGATAAATTGAAGATATTACGTATAGGGATAAAACTAATGCAAACTATATTTAAAAAGTGCAAGAAAAAAGAAAAATGAAAAGCAAAAATGTTTAAAAAGAGAAAGAAAAAACTAACTTTTCCTTTCTTCCCAGCAATGATAAGCAATTTTAACAACTTATTAACATCTCTTAAAATAAAACAAATAGTATTTTCTATGTCTCACCCAATTCTTTATAAACATGTCTTTAAGCTTCACGTTCCACCCTAATCAGTAAAAGTTTCACGAAGGCTTACCAGAAATAAACTTGATCTAATAAATCCATTTGAACTTCTTCCACTTGCTCCCAATAATCTTTAGTTCTTCAGAGTCCAAATACTTGGTTTCTGTTCATTTCCTCTTTGTCTTTCTCACAAAATCAGTGACAACCTTAACAAATCCATTTTGTAAATCAAATACAAAAAGGTTATCCATAACACTTTTCTGATCTTTAACAAGTCCCTGTTGAAAAGTCAATATAGAAAGGTTATCCAAATCATTTTTCTGGCCTATTATTTGTATGTCTTTTTTAGTTATTAGAACTTCAGTTGGTCTCATTTATATATTCCATACAGGTAGTCCTTGGTTACAACAGTTCATTTAATGAATGTCTGAAGTTGAAAAAAGTGACAATACAATACAATACAATAGTAGAGTTGGAAAGGACCTTGGAGGCCTTCTAGTCCAACCCCCTGCCTAGGCAGGAATCTCTATACCGTTTCAGGCAAATGGCTATCCAACATCTTCTTAAAGACTTCCAGTGTTGGGGCATTCACAACTTCTGGAGGCAAGCTGTTCCACTGATTAATTGTTCTAACTGTCAGGAAATTTCTCCTCAGTTCTAAGTTGCTTCTTTCCTTGATTAGTTTCCACCCATTGCTTCTTGTTCTACCCTCAGGTGCCTTGGAAAATAGTTTCACTCCCTCTTCTTTGTGGCAACCCCTGAGATATTGGAACACTGCTATCATGTCTCCCCTAGTCCTTCTTTCTATTAAACTAGACATACCCAGTTTCTGCAACCGTTCCTCATATGTTTTAGTCTCCAGTCCCCTAATCATCTTTGTTGCTCTTCTCTGCACTCTTTCTAGAGTCTCCACATCTTTTTTACATCGTGGCGACCAGAACTGAATGCAGTATTCCAAGTGTGGCCTCACCAAGGTATTATAAAGCGGCATCAACACTTCAAGTGATCTTGATTCTATCCCTCTATTGATGCAGCCTAGGACTGCGTTGGCTTTTTTGGCAGCTGCTGCACACTGCTGGCTCATATTTAAATGGTTGTCCACTAGGACTCCAAGATCCCTCTCACAGTTACTACTATTGAGCAAGGTACCACCTATACTGTACCTGTGCATTCCATTTTTGTTGCCTAAATGTAGAATCTTACTCTTTTCACCATTGGATTTCATTTTATTAGATAGTGCCCAATGTTCAAGTTTGTCAAGATCCTTCTGTGTCTTAAGCCTATCTTCTGGAGTATTGGCTATTCCTGCCAGCTTGGTGTCATCTGCAAATTTGATGAGTTCCCCATTTATTCGCTCATCCAAATCATTGATGAAGATGTTGAAGAGTACTGGGCCTAAAACAGAGCCTTGGGGTACTCCACTGCAGACTTCCCTCCATGTAGATGCAGTTCCACTGAGGATTACACGTTGAGCATAGTTGGTCAGCCAGTTACGAATCCATCTGGTGGTGATGCTGTCCAACCCACTTTTTTCTACTTTATCTAGTAGTAGGTTATGGTCTAGTGACACATGATTGTTTTTCACACTTATGATCTTTGCAGTATCCTCATGGTCACATGACCAAAATTCAGATGCTTGGCAACTGGTTCATATTTATGACGGTTACATTGGCCCAGGGTCAAGTGCTCCTCCTTTGTGACCTTCTGACAATCAAAATAAATGGGGAAGCCAGATTAACTTAACAACCATTTTGCTGTGTTGCAAACAACTGCAATGATTCACTTAACAACTGTGGTGAAAAAGATTGCAAAATGGGGCAAAATTTACTTAACTGTCTCACTCAGCAACATAAATGTTGAGCTCAATTGTGGTCGCAAGTTGAGAACTACCTGTATTTTGTCATTTTTCCTTATCCATTTTTTAGTTTATCATTTTAAAGTACATATTAGTTTTAGTTTTATTCAGTAAAACTTCTTCCTCTTCCACAGCATGATCTAGTCCAGAGATGGTGAACCTTTTTTGGCTCACGTGCCAAAAGTGGGGGGAGCACAGGGGGAGTCGTGCGCGGACGTGCCACACCCATAATGCTATGCGCACGATCCCAGCATGCCTGCATGCATGACCAGCGCTCCCCTTCTATTTTTGGCATGTTTGGGAACCGACTTCTGGTTTGCTCATAGGGCTGGTTTTAGCCTTCCGGAGCTTTCAGCAGATTTCCCTGAAGGCTCCGGAGGGCAAAAAACCACCCTATGAGCAAACCAGAAGTCACTTCCGGTTTGTCTGTTGGGCTGTTTTTTGTCCTCTGGAGCCTTCAGGGACCTTCAGGATGCTTCCTTGAAGGCTCTGGAGGGCTAAAATCAGCCCTATGAGCAAACCAGAAGTACGTTCCTGAATTTCCGGTTTGCCCCTAGGGCCAGGGAAGCCTCCGGAGGGCGAAAAATGGCCTCAAAAGAAGGCATGCATGCTGGCCAGCTGATATGCGTGCCGTAGGTTCGCCATCACAGATCTAGTCTATCAATAATGTCAGTGATCCTTAAAACTAATTTCTTAATTAATTGTTCACAATATTTTTCATTATATCCTTTCTTTTACTTCCTTCTGGTGCCCTAGAGTGTCCAGTCTTCAAAGCCTCATCATGTTTTCCCCCTTCCAAATGCAAAAACAGGAATAGTTTCTCCAGGAAGAATGCTTACAATCAATTTCCCAAATTTTATTAAATCTATCTGAACTCTTGGTCCATTATAACTTTTGAAAATCAATACCAATCAATTCTTTGCTGTTAATTCTAAAAATAAATACATTCTTGAATACATTATTATAAGTTATTTCATACTGGATTGAAGAAAACTCAGCCAATAAAGTCCATAAATGCCCTTCTATTTTTAATTTTAAAAAGCAATAAAAATTAATTTCAAAATGATTAAGAAATGAGAAAGGGGTGAATTTTGCATCCTTAAAGGTTACATTATGACTATGAGATTTGATGTAATCCCTCAACTCCTAGCCATGTGATTCACAAGCTGACTGCAAAAATGTCAGCTCCTGCAGTTTACTTAATAATAATAATAATAATAATAATAATAATAATAATAATAATAATAATAATAATAATAATAATATTTAATGCTTCTAGACCGCCCCCTCTCCTGAAAGGGACTCGGGGCGGTGTACAGTTCATACAAAATATAACAAGATACAATAAAATTAAATACGTACAGTTGACAATTGACATGGAGGAGGTTAAAAAGCAGTTAAACGAACTGTACAAAGCAGATATAAAATAAATTCAAACCCCTAAAAACAAATACAGTAAATTAAAAAAACCCTAAAATAACCAGATATAATACATTTGCCAGGAGGGACAGTTGAATTATGCCAGGCCTGCTAATCGGAACAGGTGGGTCTTCAGTTTTTGCCGGAAGGAGCGGAGGTCAGAAGTGGTTCTAATGTCGGGGGGGAGGTCATTCCAGAGGGTTGGGCCCATCACAGAGAAGGCCCTACTCCTCGGTGTCGCCCGCTGGCATTGCCTAGTGGACGGCACCAGGAGAAGTCCCTCCCTGTGTGAGCGTATTGGCCGCAGGGATGTATGTGGGAGGATGCGATCCCGCAAGTAACTAGGTCCCGTGCCATGGAGCGCTTTAAAGATGGTAATCAGCACCTTGAAACGCACCCGGAAAACCACAGGCAGCCAGTGCAGCTTGCGCAGGAGAGGTGTTACGTGGGAGTACCTCGTACTCCCCATCACAGCCCGCGCGGCTGCGTTCTGAACTAACTGCAGTCTCCGGGCGCGTCCCAAGGGCAGCCCCATGTAGAGAGCGTTGCAGTAATCCAGGCGGGACGTCACCAGCGCATGAGTGACCGTGCGTAGGGCATCCCGGTCCAGTAGGGGGCGCAATTGGCGCACCAGGCGAACCTGGTGGAACGCCCCCCTTGCCACGGCTGCTACATGGTCATCCATTGACAGCCGGGCATCAAGGAGGACGCCCAAATTGCGCGCCCGTTCCACAGGGGGCAATTGTTCGCCCCCTATGGCCAGCGATGGGATCAGCTGGCTGAACCGAGGTGCCGGTAGCCACAGCCACTCAGTCTTGGAGGGGTTGAGTTTAAGTCTGTTGTCCCCCATCCAGACCCCGACGGCCTCCAAACACCTGGACATCACTTCGACAGCCTCGTTGGGGTGGTTTGGAGTTGAAATATACAGCTGAGTATCATCAGCGTAGAGGTGATACTCAACCCCAAAACCACGGATGATCTCACCCAGCGGCTTCACATATGTGTTGAACAGGAGAGGCGAGAGGACCAACCCTGTGGCACTCCACAAGTGAGTGGCCTCGGGGTCGACCTCTGTCCCCCTGTCAACACACATTGCCTCCGGTCGGAGAGGTAGGAGCCGAACCACCGCAAAACGGTACCTCTGACTCCTATCCCCTCCAACCGGCGCAATAGGATACCATGGTCGATGGTATCAAAAGCCGCCGAGAGGTCTAATAGGACCAGGATAGAGGAACAACCTCTATCTCTGGCCCTCCAGAGATCATCAACCAACGCGACCAAGGCTGTCCCTGTGCTGTGTCCGGGTCAGAAGCCGGACTGGCGTGAGTCTAGATACTCGGATTCGTCAAGGTGTCGTGGAAACTGCTGTGCCACCACATTCTCAACAACCTTCGCTAGAAACGGAAGGTTGGAGACTGGACGATAATTAGCTAGCTCCATTGGGTCGAGTGAAGGCCTCTTAAGTAAGGGCCTCACCACCGCCTCTTTCAAGGCGGTTGGTAAGGATCCCTCACCCAATGAGGCATTCACCAGGCCCAGAAGCCAGCCTCGGGTCACCTCCCAAGATGCCAGTACCAACCAGGAGGGACACGGGTCCATTAAACATGTGGTGGGTCGCAGCCGTCCACGCAACCTATCTAAATCCTCGGGGGCAACAGAATCAAACTCCTCCCAGGATGGTCTCACAAGACTCGCTGTTGGCGGCCCGTCTGGTCCACTGAGTGGGGCCCATCCGCTCCGGATCTGAGCGACTTTGTCCTGCAGATATTCCCCAAATTCCTCTGCTCTGCCCTGTAAGGGTGCCCCCTGTGTCCTCTGTGACAAGAGGGAGCGGGTCACCCTAAACAGGGCGGCAGGGCGGTTATCCGCGGACGCAATAAGGGTGGCACAATATCTACATTTGGCCGCCCTTAATGCCACAAGGTAGGTCCGCAAGTAGGATCTTACCTGTGTTCGATCAGATTCGGAGCGTGAGGACCTCCACCTGCTCTCTAGACGTCTCCTGTGGCGCTTCATCACCCTCAGCTCCTCGGTATACCAAGGAGCCCGGGTGGGTCGCTGCCGCAGGAGAGGTCGCAAAGGCGCAACCCGGTCCAAGGCCCCAGCCGCCGCCCTATTCCAGGCGGCCGCTAGGTCCTCCGACCGAGCGCGGGTCAGGGCTACAGGTAATGGCCCAAGGTCCGTCTGGAACCTTTCCGGCTCCATCAGGTGCTTGGGGCGGTACCAGCGTGGACCGTCTGGTCCCGCCTCCTCGCGGTGGGGGGTAGCGCCAGGGAAGTCAAGCCGGAGACATGAGTGATCTGACCATGACAGGGGTGTGACAGTAAAATCCCCTCTACCCAGATCACTCGTCCACTGCTCAGATACAAAAACAAGGTCCAATGTGTGGCCTCCTTCGTGTGTGGGGCCCTGAATTAACTGGGTCAGGCCCATGGCTGTCATGGAAGCCATGAACTCCCGAACTACCTCAGACGCTGTTCCCGTCGACGGCAGGTTGAAATCCCCCATAACCACAAGCCTGGGGATCTCAACCGCCGTCTCCGAGATCAGCTCGAGGAGCTCGGGCAGGGCTGCTGATGTATAGCGAGGAGCCAAGTATACAATCAGCAAACCCAACTGCCTCCCTGGGCCCCATTTCACACCGAGGGACTCACACCCAGATATCTGAGGGACAGTGAACTCCCTCGGCTCTAGACCTTCCCGTATAACTACCGCCACCCCACCACCCTTACCCAGGGCCCGAGGCTGATGGAATGCACGGAAACCTGGTGGGCACATTTCCACGAGGGGTAAACCACCCTCGTGGCCCAACCAGGTTTCCGTTATCCCTGCAAGGTCTAGCTCCCCCTCAGAGATCAACTCATTAATGAGGGGGGCCTTGTTGGTTACGGACCTTGCGTTGCAAAGCATCAGCCGTAGGCCCGGGCTCTGTAGTTCCTGGTCACCTAGGTTGCGGGGGTTGGTGCAAACGACCGGGCATAGCCAACAACCACGGTCTCCCAACCGACCTTGTGATCTTCTCTTGTCCTCGCATCCCCCCCTCCCCGCGACCGTTATAATCAAACAACCCTCTATTGGAATCACTTGTTCCCTCTCCCCCCCCGCTCCACTCACTTCCTTCCCGGACTCACCTGTCCGTCTGGCACTGGCACTGGCGCCTCTCCCGGCCTGGTTATCACACCCCCCCTCCCTGGAACCCCTTAATAACAATAAAAAACTTCTGGATAAAAAGCCCCTCAGCCTCCGTTTCTTCCACCTCTCGGGGTTCACAAACCCGTCATCAAGGCAGGCCCTTGAGAGAACCAAGGGCCATACCTGCGAGAGAGGGGCCTCCCGCAGGCGGAGCAGGTCCAACCTCGAATAAATAGTTCGTTAAAAGTCCAATGGAATCAGGATGCTAATAAAGGTTGATAAAAAGTTGATAAAAGTTCATAAAAATTGATGGCTAATGAGTCGGGGTCTTAGAGAGAGGAAGGAGATGTTAAAATACTTAGAAGAAACACCTGTCTGGGGTTCATGTGAGCTATCTCATAATCTCTCCATTCTCCAGAGAGATTTTGTCTGTCCAGATCCTGCATCTCGCCATAGATTTCAGCCATTATGTCATCCCTGTTTTTTCAGGCACATCTTCAGTTCACCATAGTCTCACTGAAAGTCAGGATTTTTAACTTTTCCAAATGCTATCACATTTTATATTTCCAGATCCTAGCAACCAATGACCATTTCTCCCTGACACTCCACCACGAAGAAAAATTGGGCATCATGTAGTGTAGATTAGATCAGTGGCTCCCAAACGTTTTCAATCCACCGCCCCTTTGGTGCTACAAACTGATCCTCAGTGCCCCCCACCCAGTGGTGGAATTCCATTTTTTTCACTACCGGTTCTGTGGGCGTGGCTTGGTGGCTGTGGCTGGGGGGCGGGTGTCATGTGACTGGGCGGTTTGCATGACGGAAGGAAGATAGTAACAGTCAAATTCAAAACTGCAACAATTAATTGCACATTTATTCAAAATCCAATTTAAAAACTTTTTTAGTTAATGTTAATTCAACAAAATTGTTGAACATGATCCAGTGATACCAGGTTTTCAAAGTCTGATAGTCATTTTTCAAGAACCTTAGTAACTAGTAACTTAGTAAACTCAGTAAAATTTAGTAACTACTTCACTGTTCAGTAAATTCTGTGTAATACAGTACATGCCTGATCATTCACACACACACTGTTGCCTTTTGGGGTTTTTTTTGTTTTCAAAATAACAGGGTGGGGTGGGGGTAGAGAAGGAAGAAGACTTTGTTCTATGGTATCTGCCATTTCAGAAATGCTCATTAGACTGTCCCACGTGATCAGTCTCTCCGTATTCCTTAATATATTGGTGCCCAGCAGCTGGTCAAAATCCTAGTAGTACTTATGGAGTTGTAGATGATACTATGGCAAAATACAAGCCTTGCAGCTCATGTATACTCACACAACATAAGAGTGATGCCATTATCTAGGTTTATCTGTGACAAAGGTCTCACTGCGTATAAATATAGAGATAGAAAGGGCACTTTATTAAAAAAAACTGCAGTGTTTTGATTCCATTTGGTTATAAAACATCTTGTTTGGCATATTGGGAACATTTGGACAGCATTTTCTTCTAATATGGGACGTTGTTCTATCACAATTTTGTTTTGCTTTGTTTTTTCCTGTATATGACAATATCCAACTTTAGACAGTAATTAGACCACTTTTTTATTTACTTTTAAAAAAATAGTATATGTTGGAAATGCTTATCCCTTTTCCACAATCTCCCCTATATTTCAGCCTTCAATGAGATTACTTTGCAACTCAAAGTTTGAGAAACCACCCCAAGTGCCCTTCCTCCCTCTCCTCGCTTTTTAAGGCCACCTCTACGAATGGAGCGAGGAGGCAGAGGGGGGGCTAGCCTCTCTCATTCCCCCCCCACCGCATGTTTACCTGTATTGCATTTCTAAGGTAGGAGGGGTAGAGGCAGGTGAGAGTGACGCATCCGTGTGGAGCGGGTGCAAGAGAGATTGGGGGAGTGGCTGCGTTGCATATGCGCGCTGTGGCACAATCCTCGCGGAGGCGGCTCACATCACAAACCCGGAAAGGGAGTCAGAAGTAAAGCCATTTATAAAAGCGCAAGAGAGACAGGCAGGCAGGCAGGTGAGCCTGCTCTAGTGCAGTGACATGGACTCGCTGCGTAATGCAGCACCAATTCCCAATCCCTGAAATGCAGGCCCAAGAATAGCCCCGTTCAGTCCCGCATCTCTTCTCCGTGCACAGCACACGCAGAGTCGTATCAGAGGAGAAATGCAGGCAAAAGGCTCTTCTCTTCTTTCTCTGCCCCACCTTGCACCCCTCACCAGCCTGATATGCTTGTATGCCTCCTGAGCGAGCGAGCAAAAAATCCTTCCAGTCTTTGGGATGTTAGACTGAATTTCACCCCTGTCGGAAGTGCTCAGATGACTGGCGGCCAACAGAGACCCAGGCAAAATTGCGCCCTGCGAGCGAACCATCTCCAGCACTCTCTGCCACCTCCTTTGCCTCTTAGCGCCATCTGCCACCCCTTGCCTCTTAGTGCCCCTCTAAGTCATCCCCCCCAAGATGAGGTACTGCCCACTTTGGGAACCACTGGATTAGATGAATCAAAGTTCTTATTAATTGTTAATAAGAAACAATTATCTATCCTTCATTCCTGAACTCTCCTCCCTGAAATAGTTGGCATCCATAGATGGAGGACAAGAAGAAGAAAAAAGAGCTTTTCATTCATTCTTCAAGGCATCACAGTCACTGCTAAGTGGGTTTCCATACCATGTTACACTTATATTCCATAAACACTTGAACCTTCAATGGCATATAATTGTAAGAATCACATAGTAAAATAACAATTTGACTAAAATCCAATGGAATAAATGAAAGAAGAATAAATCTCACTGTACATAGTTGCTTAGACCCGCTTATGGAATGAGACAACTCACCATGGCTAGCTCAGAGCAACCATGGCCAACCTGTAGCGGGATAACTTGCCACAGTAGTGGGATCCAATTTTTTGTACTTCGGGTTCTATGAGCATGGCTTGGTGGGCATGCATGGCTTGGTGGGTGTGGCTTGGTGGGTGTGGCTTGGTGGGTGTGGCAGGGGAAGGATACTGCAAAATCCCCATTTCCTCCCGATCAGCTAAGACTCAGGAGTCAGAGAATAGATGGGGGCAGGGCCAGTCAGAGTTGGTATTTACCAGTTCTCTGAACTACTCAAAATTTCTGCTACCGGTTCTCCAGAACTGGTCAGAACCTGCTGAATACCACCTCTGTTGCCATAGGATTCACTTAGTTCCTTTTATTGGCAAAGTTTTCATCAAAATTATTTTATCTCTTGCATCAAAGAAAATCATTTCTATGATTACCAGCTTTTATAATGCTTTGATGAATAATAAAAGGAGCTAATCCCATGTTGAGTTATCCCATGGCAAGTTGGCTGTAGTGAGTTGGCTGTGGTGAATTGGCTGTGGTGAGTTGTCTTTGATGCCATCCCAATTTAAATTCTGCATCCCTGTCTCCCTCTCCCCCACTCTCTCATTTATGCGCTACCCATCTCATCAGAGAGAATTCTGTTTAGCCACTTCATGCATTCGATGAAGTGAGCCACAACACTGAAGTGAGTAAGTAAGTTTGATTCAGCAGAGTGATTTTAATGGTCACATCTGATTCCAGAGGCAATCTGAATGGAAACATCTACTTTAACTAGGCTGAACTTACACCATACTTTGGATTCTTTCTCACAGTGCAGAAGGTACCATTTCAGAACAATTGACGTGGACATGCATTCAGGAAGCATGAGTGAAAGAATGAGACCTTACTCTTGTCACATGTTCTTTCTTCTCCAAATCCAGTCTTGATGGTTTACATCATTTTTCACTGGGTGGGGAAACCAAAGCCAGGCAAGCACATACAGTAAATAGAGCTTCAGAGATGGATATGAGTTAACCTCTATGGTTGGGAACAACTTCGCAAAGTGCAGCTAAGAGGAAATTCTCCCGAAATATTCCATGCTATGATTTAAAAAATCCTGTAGCTTTGTCAGGACATTTTGGGTTCCGATTCATACTGTTTTTCTGTGGTTGTATAAAAGTCTTCAAGGGTAGACTGGAGGTATTCAAATGTTGGTCGTTCTTCTGGGTTGTCCTTCCAACATTTTGACATAATTGCATAGAGATTAAAGGGGCATGATTCTGGACAAGGCATCCGGTAGCCCTGTTCTATATAACCGATAACATCATGATTCATCATAGCTATTGAGAAGAAAAGGAAAAGGAAAGATTAAACTATACATAAACCATGTAATGCACAGGTAGTTCTTGATTTACAATGGGATCAAAATTATATATTATTCATGCATGCATTTGGAATTCTGAAACAGCCCAACTGTTTTGAGTTCCTGGTGGCTCAAGTCTTTATATCTTGCACAATGTGTTTTCCAAATATGTTCAAAAGTAAAATTTTCTAAGCAGGAAACATGAACATTTAAGTGTGATTGTGTGTTGGTGGTGATAGTTACAGTTATTTATTGTCATATTCCCATTTTCCATTCAGTTTTGCAAATGCATGCATATCCTAACTATTTCATGAAAAAAAAAAGTGCCGACAAACCCCTTAAAAATAAAGAATAAGAACCTGATGAAATCAAGCTAAAACACATCTGAGTCTGAATTAGTAAACAAGCTGCTTGAAGTGCATCTGAAGGCAATTGAAAGTATATTTGAAGCCAGTGATTAAGGCATCAGGCTAGAAAGCTGAAGACTATGAATTCTAGACCCACCTTAGCCATGAAAGCTAGCTGGAGACTTTGGGCTAGTTACTCTTTTTCAGTCCAATTCAACTTACAGGGATACAAATGAATGAATGAATGAATAAATAAATAAATAAATGGATAAATAAATAAATGCATAATGATGAAAAGCTGTCTAGTACTGGGCTGAACAATTAACCTAACAATAACCCTTTTGAACTTTTACCCATAGTGGAGGAATCAGAGAGAAGCATTGGCTCAAGGCAATGAAGGCTCTTAGATTGCAGCCTGTCTTACCTGGATAGGGAGTTTGTCCATAGGTAATAATTTCAGTGAGAAGAATTCCAAAGGACCAGACATCAGATTTGATTGTGAAAAGTCCATAGTTAATTGCTTCTGGTGCTGTCCATTTGATAGGAAATTTGGCACCTGCCATTAAAGAAGTCATTTAAAATGAAAACCTCATACCATAATTTGTTTCTCAATATCTGTATGCTGATGACACTCAGCTATACATCTCCACCCCGAACCACCCCAATGAGGCCATCGAAGTGATGTCCCGGTGTTTGGAGGCCGTACGGATCTGGATGGATGGCAACCGACTGAAACTCAACCCTTCCAAGACGGAGTGGCTGTGGCTTCCGGCGCCCCGGTTCAACCAGGTGCTTCCATCCCTGGCCATTGGGGGCGTGCAATTAGCCCCTATGGAACAGGTGCGCAATTTGGGCGTCCTCCTGGATGCCCGGCTGTCCATGGATGACCATGTAACAGCCGTGGCAAGGGGGGCGTTCCATCAGGTTCGCCTGATGCGCCAATTGCGCCCCTTATTGGACCGGGATGCCCTACGCACAGTCACCCATGCGCTGGTGACGTCTCGCCTGGACTACTGCAATGCTCTCTACATGGGGCTTCCTTTGAGATGCACTCGGAGACTACAGTTGGTCCAGAACGCGGCCGCGCGGGTGATCATGGGGAGGACTAGATTCTCCCCTGTAACACCTCTCCTGCGCGAGCTGCACTGGCTTCCTGTGGTCTACCGAGTGCGTTTCAAGGTCTTGATTATGATCTTTAAAGCGCTTCATGGCACAGGGCCTAGTTACATGCAGGATCGCATCCTGCCCCACACATCCCTACGACCAATCCGCTCTCACAGAGAGGGACTTCTCCGGGTGCCGTCCGCCAAACAGTGCCGGGGGGCGACACCCAGGAGCAGAGCCTTCTCTGTGATGGGCCCAGCCCTGTGGAATGACCTCCCCCGTGACATCAGGATTACTTCCGATCTCCGCTCCTTCCGTGTACAACTGAAGACCCACCTCTTTCAACTATCTGGCCTGGCTCAACCGTAATTTTTTCGTACCCCTCCTGACTGTCTGTTTTTAACATTTTGAATTTGGATTGTACATGGGGTTTTATAATTAGGGTATTTTAATGGTTTTTAATTGTCTATGTATTGTATCTGTTAACCTCCTCCGTACATGTGTGTCTTTGTATTTATGTATGTCATGGGTTTATGTAAATGTTATATGTTTTTTACTCCATTGTACGCCGCCCCGAGTCCTATTCGGAAAGGGAGCGGCTAATAAATTTAAATTGATTGATTGATTGATTGATCTATTTTGCGTTTCTTTGCTTAAACTGGATAAGATATTCCAAGGTGTGGGAGTATGAACAAGAGCATAAATATGAAAGATCAGGAACACTTGATACTGATTACTATTTGGGGATGTGAAGAAGTTCAGCACTGAAAGTGAGCCTAGTTGGTCAATTTATTTATGCATTGGGCAATTTAGTGCAGCCAATATATCAGAGCCAGTTTAGTGCATTGGTTAAGGCATCAGGCTAGAAACTAGGAGAGCATGAGTTCTAGTCCTGCCTTAGACATAATCACCATCTCTCTCTATAAAAATGGCTCTGTGTGTGTGTGTGTGTGACTGTGTGTTCCAGCATAACTCTGGAATGCCTTGAGCAATTTCAACCAAACTTGGTACACAGATAACTTACTCTCTGGAAACAAATATTGGGTGGGTAAGACATCCCTAAAGCCCCTTGGGGTGTGTGTTCTGTTGAGATACAGCCTATTGTGCCTTAAAATGGCTTATGGCTTCTACTATGCCATGATAACAGTACTATGAAGTCTTTGTGGAGTTTACAGTACTTCACAAGGTTGCTCCCTTTGGTAAGGGGGAAAAAATCCAACATTAGAAATTACATTTGGTCCAGACATTTCGCCCTATAAATAAATATCTGGGCAATGCTGGGTTACCAGCATAAAATTTAGGAGTTAAGGCTATGTTTTGAGCTTACATACACTAGATTTGGCATATCTCAATTCTATCCAAAAATCATATTTTAGGTCTGCAGGAAGGAAGGTAGGTACAGTGTGTCAGATAAAGGAGGATATATTCTTTTCTCAAGGTCAGCTATTTCAAATCCTATGCATAGGAGAATAGTTGGGCTAGGCAATATCTGACTTTATTATTTTATACAGTGTATTTGAATATTACTTCTCATGTACTAGATATCTAAGCAGTATATAATAATGATGGCTAGGCTAGGTTGGCTATAAAGGTGGAGGAATGGATAAATAAAAGCAGTTTGTCTTTCTGTCCCCATATCTAAGCTGTTTTAATATATAGGACTATAAGAAACACTCAGGCTATTTCCAAGCATTCACAGATATCCCAATAATCTTCCCACAATCGTTCCGACATTAAAAGTAATACACCTGCATGCCTATTAGTAGGACAAAAATGGGATAGAGATTCTCCGGGGAGAGGGAAGGGGCAAACTGTATTTCAGATGTCTTACCTTCTAAGCCAGGGGTGTCCAAACTTGGGAACTTTAAGACTTGTGGACTTCAACTCCCAGAATTCCCCAGCCAGCTGGGGAATTCTGGGAGTTGAAGTCCACAAGTCTTAAAGTTCCCAAGTTTGGACACCCCTGTTCTAAGCCATTTATTGCTTTAGAGGTAACAGCCAGCATTTTGACTTACACTCAGAGATACATTAAGAGCCAGTGCAGCTTTTATAGCAAAAACATTATGTGAGACACCACGATGGTCCAGTAAGTACATGGGCAGCTCCATTCTATACCAGCTGAAATTTCCAGGGGGTTTTCAGGGACCGTCCCATTTAGAAGAAATTGTAATAATCCAATAGCAAGGTAACGGGGTGTGGGTGATCATCTTCAGTTGTACCATGTTCTAAGTGGTTTGGAAAAGAGCAAATAGACAAAGTCCTCTTGACTGAGGCCTCTGCCCATCTGCTGTTCCCAGCAGGAGGACTCCCACTTGCAACCTGCTTGTTCAGAGATATGATGGGAAGGAACCTGCAGACAAGCTTTCTCATTGGTTTTCCTCTTGTTTGGAACAGCCCACCCATTAAGACAAGAATCCGCCCCCCCCCCACTCTTACAACCTTCTTGAGAATGGTTAACACCTGGGTGTTGTGGTGGGACCTTAGAGATTAGTAGCCAAAGTAAAATCTGTGTCATTAATGATATTCTTTTGTGATTTATACTTCATTTTATCGAATTATTATTTGAATTATATTGTGATTTTATTTGTACACCACCCAGAGCTGTGCAATGAGACTGTTTATAAATCAATTCTCTTCCCCTAAATGACAAGCCTAACAAGCTTTAAAAAAATATCTCTACCTTCCACTCTTTCTTTTTAGCAGCTTCTCAAACTATGTATTAGAGGCAGAGCCATATTTAAAAAAAGTTAATACAATACAATACAATAGCAGAGTTGGAAGGGACCTTGGAGGTCTTCTAGTCCAACCCCCTGCCTAGGCAGGAAACCCTATACCATTTCAGACAGATGGCTATCCAACATCTTCTTAAAGACTTCCAGTGTTGGGGCATTCACAACTTCTGGAGGCAAGCTGTTTCACTGATTAATTGTTCTAACTGTCAGGAAGTTTCTCCTCAGTTCTAAGTTGCTTCTTTCCTTGATTAGTTTCCACCCATTGCTTCTTGTTCTACCCTCAGGTGCCTTGGAGAATACTTTGACTCCCTCTTCTTTGTGGCAACCCCTGAGATATTGGAACACTGCTATCATGTCTCCCCTAGTCCTAGATACATTAGAGAGAATTGGATATAGATGTGATCCAAGGTGGAGTACAGTCTTAATACAAAACCAAGCCTTGGGGCTCACTTTAAGATAAAGGGAGAGAACTGAAGGACATATGGGAGATAATGAGAAGCACCTGTGCATGAGTCTGTATATTAGAAAGTTCCTGAATGAATGAATGAATGAATGAATTTGGGGAATAGAATAAAATAGTCCTTTATTTATGCGTGCGTATGTATGTATGTATGTATGTATGTATGTATGTATGCATGTATGTATGAATGAATGTATGTATGTATATATACAGTGGTGGGTCCTAATGGTTCGGACCGGTTCAGCCAAACCGGTAGTAGCTTGGCAGCTTGGGTCACTGGAACCGGCAGCGACCCAGGCCTGCCATGCCCCCAAACAGGTTTTCCCGGTGATGCCATAAGTGCCACCATCTTGGTTTTTTTTTCTGCGCATGCGCAGAGCAATTTTTATTGCACTGCGCATGTGCACGCGTCCCATCCCTGAGAAAACCGGCAGTACTCTCTGCCGGAACCCACCCCTGTATGTGTGTGTGTGTGTGTATGTGTGTGTATGTGTGTGTATGTGTGTGTATGTGTGTGTTTGTTTGTTTGTTTATGATTGCAACAGAGATCATTCTTTTGTATAACTTCAGTTATACTGCTAAGGGCACAGAGCCTGGATTATGGAAATACCACTCAGGCAATAATCCTTGTACATGAAAAAGCACATCTTTCACCTCCAGAATTTTCTTGTTCGATGGAATATGACCCGCAATTCTATCTCTTTTACCACAAAGTTTCACTAACCTGCCTGTGCGAGGTATTCATTCTCGATGAGTCTAGCCAGGCCAAAATCAGCAACTTTGCAACAAAGGGAGTCTGAGACCAGAATGTTGGCTGCCCTAAGGTCTCTGTGGATGAAGTTCATTCTTTCAATGTATGCCATCCCTTCAGCAATCTAGGAGAAATAAAGTCAACAGTGAACATATTTGGTCTTGAAATGATCCAAAGGTTGTCTTGCTCAATGAGCAAGAGAAGAGTTTCTGAGTTTGATGAGGGATAAAGAAAGCCACATATTTCTATTTCTCACTAACATGCATTTTTGACTGCCCTTGTCTTTAACAGATCCATTTGGGAAAAACACTTTAAAAATTGGAAAATTGAGTAAGAGTGAATTCCAAAACAGAAAAAAACCTTTTGGCTTTGCTTGCTGCTTCTGGAAATGAAAATCCTGGTCATTTTTTGCTCTTGTTAAGCCAGGCATTTTATTGAAAAGGACTGAAGTGATTTTCCTACCGTATTAGCAACTAAGATGCAATCCCAGATCTCCTGCCAGCAAACAGAGCTGTATAGCCCTGATGTTCTACTCATCCTTGTGGCTTTATATATATATTAAACTAAAGGGACACTACATTTTTTATTCCATACAGATTTGTTAGGGTTTTCTTTTTTCAAATGGTTTCAAAAAGGATATGAAAACATATTTTCCACAACTTTGTCATATGCTTATGTTGATTTGCTTTTTGTTCAAGTGCTGCTCACCTCAGTGGAAAATGGGGGGCCCAGAAGTGTGTTATTTCCTGTCCTGATCTCAGTGTGATAAAGGTTGCAGTCTGGTTTCCTCTCAGTATACTAGTGAGGCTGACCACAGGACCAAGTGCACATTGATAGCCGTCTAATTTTAACTTTTGCTTGGAAATAATGGGTCATCGCTGGGTGTGTCTGGGGCCCATTTACACAAATAACACTGTTGTGATGACATTTGCTATTAGACGTACTTTTGGTGGTCAGTTGCTGCTGGTGTTTACTGCATTCATGATGCAGGTAAACAATTTCAGATAAACTGACATTTCAATCCATATGTGCTTTATATTTCATAGAAAGAACTCAAAAAATACTTTACGGGCTCCTTCTACATTCAGTCTTTACTTCAACATTGTCAGGTGATCTCTCCATGACCATTTGGTGAGTGTCATGGTAGAGTAGGCAGAGTCACCGTAATACAATACAAATAATACAATAGTAAAGTTGGAAGGGACCTTGGAGGTCTTCTAGTCCAACCCCCTGCCTAGGCAGAAACCCTATACCATTTCAGACAGATGGCTATCCAACATCTTCTTAAAGACTTCCAGTGTTGGGGTATTCACAACTTCTGGAGGCAAGCTGTTCCACTGATTAATTGTTCTAACTGTCAGGAAATTTCTCCTCAGTTCAAAGTGGCTTCTATCCTTGATTAGTTTCCACCCATTGCTTCTTGTTCTACCCTCAGGTGCCTTGGAAAATAGTTTGACTCACTCTTCTTTGTGGCAACTCCTGAGATATTGGAACACTGCTATCACGTCTCCCCTAGTCCTTCTTTCTATTAAACTAGACATACCCAGTTCTTGCAACCGTTCTTCATGTTTTAGTCTCCAGTCCCCTAATGATCTTTGTTGCTCTTCTTTGCACTCTTTCTAGAGTCTCCACATCTTTTCTACATCGTGGTGACCAAAACTGAATGCAGTATTCCAAGTGTGTCCTTACCAAGGCATTATAAAGTGGTATTAACACTTCACATGATCTTGATTCTATCCCTCTGTTGATGCAGCCTAGAACTGTGTTGGCTTTTTTGGCAGCTGGTGCACACTGCTGGCTTATATTTAAATGGTTGTCCACTAGGATTCCAAGATCCCTTTCACAGTTACTACTATTGAGTGAGGTACTACGTGTACTGTACCTGTGCTGTACCACCTATACTGTCCCCTTATCAAGGAGATGGGTGGCATGTAAATTTAATACATAAAATTGAGCCTGAATCTTCAAATATGATGCAATAGCCAAGAAACCTTTATTTTGGGCTCACAGACACGTTCCCTAAGAGATTATCTGATGGAATTTATCTCTCAGGATCAGGAAAACAGCTTCTCTGTGTCTCTTTTTATTATTGCTGCTGTTCTTTTTGTTTTTCTTTTGTCTCTTATGTATCCCCTTCGACACATTTTTTCCCCTTTGTCTTCCTCCACTACTCCTTCACATTCTCTCATTTTAACTCTCTTGGCAACTCCTTCCATTTCTTTTTCTCTACCACCTAATCTACATGTCAATCACTTCTGCTTTGGGTTACTCCCCACTTGCATCTAATTAGTATATCAGAAACATCCCATGGCATCATATTTACTTTTTCATGTATGTTGCAATCAACTTGTCTTCAGCTCTTCCATGAGATGGCCTTAAATTCTTTCTAATTGTATCAGTGTTTTGTCTTTAAGCCAAGAGCAACTTGTGGTGGTTTCAAGTTAGATCTGACATGCTTTGCTGTCCATCATGTTGACAGTATAGGGCCATGATGGCATGCAAGGAATGTGCATGCACATGCATTGGGTGTGTGTGTGTGCTGGAAGACCTCCTGCACCAACCTGGAAGCCAAAATGGGGCATGGGGATGCCATGCTAAGCCCAAAAATGCAATGCAAGTGCCCCCGTGCATGTGCCCCATGCCCCATGCATGCATGCACATGTCTCCCGCATGTACTCCACCCTCCTGCATGTGCAGCAGAGACCCAATGACCAGCTGGCTGCGTGAAGTGAACATGCATGTGTGGTGGAGCTGGGCTGATGTGCCTGCTGGTGTGCCCACAGAGAGGCTCTGCATGCCATCTGTGGCACATGTGCTATAGGTTCACCATCACGGGTATAGGGGATCAATCTAGTGTCTTGTACCATTTCAGGTCTGTGCTCACCTGCTTCCTTCCCTTCCGTTCCTAAACACTTTCCTCTCCTCTGCCTCTCCTTTCCTTCTCCATAACCTGAGAAAATATCAAGACTTTGTACCATTAGAATATTAAATAATTTACCTGAGCGGAGAAGTCTATCAGTTTTGTAAGAGACAGATTCCTCCCTTGACTGGTGTTGAAGAAATCAATCAGGCTTCCTGTCCAAAAATAAAAACACCAATAAAAATATAAGGACATTTTTGGTTGAAATAAATATTCATAAAGCTGGATGTGATAATACTGTATTAGTTCAATCAGTTTTCAGTTGCTATTTGGGTTCAGCTTTAGGCTGTGATTCTTGCCAAGGGATGAGAATCATACCACTAAATTAGTAATTTTTTTAAAAAAAATCAGATTTTAAGTGATTTTGTAATGGTTGCATTATCATATTACTAGATTAGGAATCTTCAATAAAGTTTTATGTATATATGCGAACAGATTTACTATCAGTGTAGCCTGCCTATGAGAGACCCTTGGATTAGCTACAGCAATTATATTGTCAACATTATTCCGTCCCTCCTCGAGAAATGGTTGGAGGAGAAAAAAAAGACCAAAAAAAAGAGACTTCCCCCAAAATGGGGCTCTATTAACAATAGAGGTCCTGTACCCAAAATGCGAACAAAGGTAAGGATGGAAGGATTACAGCCATGTTGTCTTTGGGGCAATTTCCACTTTGCAACAATAGCATACAGACTTACTTCGATAGTTGCTTGTACTGAGAACCTGTGCTGACAGGGAAAATAGACCACTCCAAATATTTGAGGCTCATTAAGCAAATCACAAATGCTTGGGAGGAAAAAATTGCCCCTATAATCAGATTTGGCCTGCTTAGTTCATATCTATAGCACTGATAGAGATCCATTAGAATGATTAACGAGATTTACTTACCATTGGCCATGTATTCTGTTACAATATAAATTGGCTGCTGGGTCACCACAGCATGCAACCGAACCAACTTGTTATGCTGAAGTTTCTTCATCAAGTTGGCCTCAGCCAAGAAGGCATCGGGGGCCATGCTGCCTTCTTTTAATGTCTTGACTGCAACCTTCACATTGTTCTTGTAATAGCCTGCGAAAGGGGTGCGCGGAAATTAATGACTACCAGGTTCTATTCTAGAAAGCATAACTAGGCTAATGGGCAAATGTTGGCTCTCAAACCTAAAATCAGCAACCCCCAGAACATCCCAAGTCTGCCCAAACCACCTTTTGGGAGCAAACTACTGAATAAGAGTGTCAAAGTTTCCATCAAGCTTTCATAGGAAATGAAAGAAAAACGGAAGAAGAGAGAGGTCTTTTTAAACCATGGAATCATAAACTCCCCCAAACAAGGGGAGACCCTGTTGACCAAATTTTCCTCATTAAGAACTTTTTTTTAAAAAAATGTACTGTATAGCAAGATTTGGGGACCAAGGTTGTGACCCTTTATCAGGACAGACTGTTTATTATATTATATTTTAGATATACAGTATTATTTTTAATATATCTATTATGACTGGCTGTGGCTGATCAGGATTTTTCCCACCAACTGCTGTCTGATTCTTTTTTTCTTTAACTAAAAATACCAAGCATTGAAACAAGACCCTTATTTTATTTGCTTGTTAGATTTATATCAAGAAATTCAGGATGATTTATTTAAGAAACACAACTCTGGCTGCGACATACAACTCAGAACAGTTGTATGAAACAAAGCAACATAAAAAAAACTATACAATCAAAAAGCAATTCAAGCAAAAATAGAACTAATCTTCTTTGCTACAACTATACCACTGTCTTCAAGCTCCAATCTCAGCTTGTCTCAGTGTTGGGGGAAGATCTGGAAGGCCTGATCTGGTAGCATCATTTTAATGTTCTCAAATGGATTGCATTTAACTATCACAATTTTGCCATTTTTGTAAGCACTTTATAAAGTTGAAACCAAATGGAAATCTAAGATTTCCATACAGTACATTACTTCCCCTTCACATTGCCATAGCCTTCAACTGAAAGGCAAGAGCTCATATATGGAGTGGGCAGTAACCAAACTTTTTTCTTTCTCTTTTAATTAGATATTTTTGAGAAAAAGCAGAAGTAAAAGGAGTAGGAACAAAACACCAATGAGTAAATAAAGGATTTCATAAAGTCATGGAGGTTACAGTATCAGTCTTAACTTACCCATCCACACGTCACCAAACTGGCCTGCTCCCAGTTTCTTGATGAGTTTTATAGTCTCTCGTGGGATTTCCCATTCATCAGCAGCCCAGGGTACTTGTGGAGTCAGAGACTTGCATGGATATCTTAGCCGCTGACACAAACCGTTATCATTAGCTGTGCAGGATGACACAAAGAGGAAGTAGGGCAAACCAAAGGTAAATTTTCAGAGAATGGGATAACAAAAATCAGTTGGACAGTTCCCTATAGTTTTCAGGTTGGAAAAATCATCTCTGTCCCCAAATTAAGGAAGAAGAGAAATTTCAGACCCTTTCCTGAAGGTAAGGAAAGAATTGAGATAAGCAGAGATTTTCACATTTTGCTTCATCACCTTGCCCTCTAAAGTTTTGGATTCTTTCATAACATTAATAGTAAAACCCTGATACACAAACACTAATGCAATGGGAGGAAATGCATGAAAACATCATCATCATCGTCAAGAGAGATCACTTGTATATCAAGGGAATAGGAATTATTCAAATCTGCTATTCTATGGTGACCTTACTCATGCAGGTAAGATGTGTATGTGAAAAATGTTAATGCAAACTGGTAGACCTCTCTGTTTTGTCCTCACTGCAGTCTTTGAAATTAACAAACAATAAGTTTGGGGCAGCACTGATGGATTTCCATTTCCTCCACCTTTGGGAGAAGTGGAAGGGGGGATAGTCAAGTAAGTTTTGGGAGTACAGGGCAAAGTAAAAAAATAATCTGGTATCTGGAAAAACAAATCTAATCAGAATTCAGTACAAGATGAAAACTATTCTTGGACGATAATTGTATACATGGGCTATTACTGCATATAAACTTTGAGTTTCTCTTAAAATAAGAAGTTAACATTTAAGTCTGGGTTTGATTTGCTAATCAAGGATACATTTCTGAGATTAGGCAGAAATTACTGCAATTTCCTGTTCTTAGTTATAGTTCATATTATAGTGATGACTTAATTAGGACAGCTTTTTAAACTGAATTTTATTTAATTTATTTAATTCAATGTTCCATTTATCCTTTTTCTGCTTTATTTACTTGGTTGTACTTTTAAATATCTAATCAAAATCAATTTAAAAAAATAATAACATCGAGACTTTCTTTTTCATGTGCTTACATTGCCCATGTCAACTCTTGGATCTTCAATGACTTTAGACAATCTGAACTGGCTTGTGTTGCAAACACTTGTGTTGCTTAAGGACCCACAGAACTTAAGCTAAATTGTTCTGCCTCTATAGGACATTCTCTGCTTTACGTCTTATTAAATATGAATCTGAAAGGTTTCAGAAGTATTCTTACTGGAATAATGCTTGACAAGCTTCTGCAAAGAAGAAAATGTAATCCTAGGGCAGATGTAGTATCCACCTTGGTCCATAGTGGAGATTTTGTAATGCTTAACAATATCCCCTTGAGAGATGTCTCTAACAGAAAGTGAAAATGCACCTGGAACAAGAAAAAAAGGGAGGATTATTTATTAGTACTTAAATTGTGCCATCAGAAGGAACAGTCTATTTTAGAGGGAGCTATTGCATCCAACATGTACCTTCCGGGGGAGCAAATCTCAGAATTCCCAGTACTTGCAGCATTCTGGGAAGTGAAGTGTCAACTTATCTGAAGGGTGCCAGACTGGAGGAAAGTACTTTTGAATTTTTAACAACATCCCAATATAGGATCTGATTTCATGTGACTAGGGACAAAGCACTGAACAATGAAAAGGAGACCAGATATCTGCTAACTTCTTCTGAAGCCTGATTCCTCTGTACAACACATCCAAATATGTATGTACCTCCTCCTTTGTGTCACTCCTTGTCTGGGATGGATAGAGGCAAAGAATCCCTCTACTCCTGACCATTTCCATTTTGTCTCTCTTTGCAAAGGAATATATTGTATGGTCAATCAAACAATCAATCAGAATAGAGCTGGAAGGGACCTTGGAGGTCTTCTAGTCCAAACCCCTGCTCAAGCAGGACACTTTATACCATTTCAGACAAGTGACTATCCAATCTCTTCTTAAAAAATCTTCAGTGATGAAGCACCTACAGCTTCTGATGGCAAGCTGTTCCACTGGTTAATTGTCCTCATTGTTAGGAAGTTCCTCCTTAGTTCAAGGTTGCTTCTCTCCTTGATTAGTTTCCATCCATTGTTTCTTGTCCTGCCCTCTGGTGCTTTGGGAAATAAGTTCACCCTCTCTTTTTTGTGGCAGCCCCTCAAATATTGGAATACTGGTATTACGTCCTCCCTAGTCCTTCTTTTCTCTAGACTACTAAACCCAAATCCTGCAAGTGAGTTTTGAAGTGAGCCTTGAGGTTGTGGGAAGAAATTAACTATGGTAAGCCAAAATCAGGCAGATCGTGAGGTAAGCTGAGGCTTACAAAAGCTTATGCCACTTAATAAAATCTATAAGTTGAAAAAGAGGCCAATTTGAATGTGCATTTCCCCTCCCTACATTTATCCTAAAGAGAACTAGGTATAATCAAGTCTGAGATGCTTCTCAAATTCCATTCCTGCTTTGGGCTGAGATTTCTTTTATCTGATGGTGCCTGGACTCTTCCTCAAGGTTATTTTCACAGGCCATTACTGTATATAATTTCTATAGTGCCCACATCAAGAGTTTTGGGCCGATCTCTCTCTCTCCCTCTACCATCCCACCAATACTGCTTGGAAGAAAGGAGGAGAAATGTAACAAAATGTCCATCATTCCTAATCTTTATAGATGGTCCTGAATGACACTATGATGGAATGCATCAAAACCACTAAGAAATCAGAGAAAGCTAAGACTGTTGCATCATGCCTGATCTGGTCTACCACAAGTCACCAACAAGCCTGATCAATGCTGTTTCTGTATTATTGTTCCTGTCTGAAACTGAACTAAAAAGGATTTAGATAATTTTTTCCATAGCCATCTGGACCCACCGCCAAACCTTCTTTTCAACAACCTTCCCTAGAAAGAAAAGATTGAAGATTGGGTGAAAATTATTTAGAACTCTTGGGTTCAGTGACAACATCTTGAGAATGGATGTGCCATCACCTTCAAAAATGGTGGGACCACTGACTCTGGCCTATTACTGTATATACCCAATCAAATATCATCTGCTGGCTGGTGGGAGAAGCAAAATTGAATAAACAGTTGCTTGGATTTCTGTGTCCAAATCTTCAAGAAATCTTCAAGATTCAAACTCAACCCAGCTAATCACACAAGGTCTTGGTCTAGTTATCTCAACAGGACTTGACCAGTCAGAATCTCTAACTGTGATTAAATCCGAGTGACTTTACCCTCAGATAATTAGAATAATTCTCATAAAAGCTCTGCATATAACCTTGTCACCTACCCTTCCCCACTTATCTTTAAACAATTGCTAGACTGCTATCTGCGAAGTTCCAAATGAAAAAAAATAACATATTTTTGTTGTTTTTATTACCATGACGAAATCCCTAATCTGGGCAACTCATGCAATTTTTACCTTTAAAACGATTCTACAACTTCTTACCTGGAACACTTTCGCTTTCCCTTATCAAAAATGAGCCTATATTGTTGCCTGGCAGCATTAATAAACGTTCAGCATCTTTTCTGTTAAGGCTTTTAAAAAACCATCTGAAAAAGAAAGAGCAAATTTTTTTTATACAATGATTCCAAGGACAGCAGGTTTTTTTTCTCAGTCTTGGCAATTTCAAACTTGGCTGTGGAATTTTGAGAATTGACATTCACACATCTTAAAAGTGTCAAGTGTGAGAAACATTGAGTTTAATCAATGGTTTTTTTCAACAAACTTGGAAATCCAGAAAATTGCAAATTATAATTGTTTTCCCCTTCACTAAGTTTTATAGTGAATTCAGAAGTTCAAAAATGGTATGTAATGGTATATTTATTTTTAAATATGTTTTGTGTTGAAATGTTTAAACTTAATAGACAATTGCACTGGTTTGTTCAGAGGAATCTATTAAATCAGAGGTGGTATTCAGCAGGTTCTGACCTATTCTGGAGAACCAGTAGTGGAAATTTTGAATAGTTTGGACCAGTGACGTGCGGTGAGGTTTATGGCTGGTAAGGCACTGACACAGTGGTGGGTTTCAAATATTTTTAGACTTGTGGACTTCAACTCCCAGAATTCCACAGCCAGGCATGCTCAGTTCCGATTTAAAATGACAGCATTTGTTTCTCTCTTTCTTCCTCCCCCTCTCTCAAACACACACACACACAAGTTGGATTGGACTATCTCTCCTACCCCCTTCCCTCTCTCACTCACTCTCAAACAAACAAGCAAACACACACACACACACACACACACACACACACACACACACACACACAAACGTTGGATTGGATATCTTTTCCAGTGGCTTGAAAACAACTCCTCTGCCACCACCCCCATTCCCCTGCTGCCTTCCCCAAACACTTCCACCATTGCAAATGCAGCCTTCTGATTGGGTGGGACAAGCCTAGAATGCAATAAAGCCCACCCACTCACCTCCTGCTGGCAGGCTGGGGTGAGAGGAGAGGCAGAGAAGCCATAGGGGAGTCGATCCGAGCCTTCCAAAAGAAAGAGGCTGGGGGAAAGTGTGTGTACTACAGCATGGCTCTTTCCCTGGCTTCCATGGATGACTCTGCTTAACTGTTTAAAAAAGCCTCTAAAAAAGCACCCTCTACTAAGAGGCAGGAGAACTTCGTGCCTCACCTACGTCAGGATTTTTTAGGCTTTTAACCCTTGCTTAACTCTGCTCGAGTGATCATAAAACGCCTAAAGTCAGACTAGAGGAGGCATGCAGTTCTCCTGCCTCATAGTAGAGGGCACTTTTTTAGAGGCTTTTTTAAACAGTTAAGCAGAGTCATCCATGGTGAGGCAGCAACTAGCTCACCTTTTTCCTTTTACATTTTATTCTTTTCATGATGAGAGCATAGCCTCACTTGCCTCACCTGACTGCACATCACTGGTTTGGACAACCGACAAATACCACCTCTGACAGGCCCCACCCCCATCTATTCTCTGCCTCCTGAGTCTCAGCTGATCGGCAGGAAATGGGAATTTCACAGTAGCCTTTCCTGGGAGTGGGGAGGGAATGGAGATTTTACAGTATCCTTCCCCTGCCACGCCCACCAAGCCACACCCACCAAGCCATGACCACAGAACCGGTAGTAAAAAATTTGAATCCCACCACTGTATTAAATGTCTTCTGAAAATGCTCTATTTCTTTAATTAACAGCTTCCTCCTTGCTTTCATTTTTATTTCACTTTTGCTTCCCTGTGTTTGTCCTTTAAATTTGTAGTTGTACAGACCACACACATGTTTCCGAGATAAGATCCGAGATCTCCCTGGGTGGAAACTAATCAAGGAGAGAAGCAACTTAGAACTGAGGAGAAATTTCCTGACACTTAGAACAATTAATCAGTGGAACAGCTTGCCTCCAGAAGTTGTGAATGCCCCAACACTGGAAGTCTTTAAGAAGATGTTGGATAGCTATTTGTCTGAAACGGTATAGGGTTTCCTGCCTAGGCAGGGGGTTGGACTAGAAGACCTCCAAGGTCCCTTCCAACTCTACTATTGTATTGTATTGTATTATTGTAAGCTGTATTAAGCTAAGTGAAGATGCACACAGTAAATATGCATATGATTGCTTTTGTTAACTGGTCCCTGTCTCTTATAGGGTCAACCACATTCCTGAATCAGCCATTAAAACTCAGAGCTTGTGGGTGAAACTTTATTTTCTTCCTTCCTTGCCAACAGACCAGTTCATCTTATCACTTTCTACTGTTAGTTTTTTGCGATGTCAACTTTGGGAAAAACCTCAAATGAAACCAATGAGCATAACAATATTGATTGTCCTCATTGCATGCAAACAAACCAGTAGAAAGCTATTGAGTAAGGGGATTAAAAATAAAAAATATTAGATTACATTAAGTAATTAAAAATAATTATAGGGCCTTATTAAAAGAAGACTTGAATAACAATTATTTCATTTATTTGCACAACCACTTAACTAACTCCATGGGAAACTGTCCAGAAAATGGAGCAGCCTGATAGTGGAGGGCTACCAGTTGACCTCAGTCTAACCTGGTGGGTCTCCTGTCAACAATATGGCTTCTGCCTTGATCAATGCTTCTTTCTTAGTACCTCTATCCATCATTCCTGTTCTCCAAGGTGGGCACTGCTTCTAGACTAGAGTCATGGGAACAGCAAAAAGTCAATATCTTCTGAGGGGTTGGGACTGCCTAAGAAAGAGAAGGAGGATGGGACTGAGGATGAGGACTGGGTCTAGGTCTGGATACCTCATCAGAAGAACCTTTCTGCTGGCCAAGGAATGGGAAAGAGAGTGAACAGAAGATGTATACAAACAAACATATATGCATATAGACATGCACACGTGGACCTGATAATTGCTTGTGTAAATATCATGATGGCAAAAAACAGGCTTAGATATCACCTAGAATTTCCACAAAATTAGATAAAAATAAATCCTTTGCATGTATCACAAAAATATCAAGAGCTCTCCGACTTTCTCAGACTTACTCTTCTTCTTCCAGGCTGTTGATGTGCACTACGAAATTGCTAGGAATGTAGCCCTGCTTTCCAGTAGTAAGGGATTTTGCTAACCACCACTCCCCTTCACTGTGAACAAAATGAATGAATGAATGAATGAATGAATTAGACTGAATAAAGAATTACGCTCCTTTTAATCCACTTTAAATAGGATACATTACATATAGGACAGAGTCCTTATTATAGGATAGTGCCTGCAAGTGGCATTATGATTATTATGGCTAACTAGCACTGGAAGGAATGGACAGTTTCCTGAAATCTCTTCTGAACATTTCCTGAGCGGCAATAGAAATAGCACTTAGACTTACAGTATATACTGCTTTACAGTGCTTTACAACCCTCTCTAAGTGATTTACGTTGTCAGCATATTGTCCCCAACAATCTGGGCTGTCATTTTATTGACCTCAGAAGGATGGAAGGCTGAGTGAACCTTGAGCCAGTGAGAATTGAACTGCTGGCAGTCAGCAGAATTAACCTACAATACTGCTTTTTAACCACTGCACCACTATGTCCTCAAACATTTAGTAAAAGACTCATAAATGTTCCTCTCCAAGGAAATTTTTAGTAAAAGGTAAAAGATTTATACAATCTGATGAGAAACCAGAGTATGTTCCAGGTCAGATGTAGATGAACAAAGCAAGCATAATACAGACGTTTTCTTTCTGTTCTGAGAAGTATTTGAGAAATATTTTTCTGCAACAGAGGACAAAAGAAATATTGGGGCATGATGAAATCAGTCAAAAGCTGATAAGTGTACCCACCTGCAAAAGACTTCAAACTTCTCTCCTACAGTCAAAGGCAGATCTCGATCACTCATAGAGACGAAAGCATATTGTGCTATTACATATTTCTTGCCTATAGCATGAGACAAACAGAAACATTGATTCGGTCTAGAGTAAAATATAAATAAGAACTGGGCGAATGGCTCAAAACTTCAGTTAAATCAAGAAGGTTTTCAGATCCTATTCCTTATTAGACAAAGTCAGTGTGGGGCCTGAATGACCCAGGGATATAGTCTTTTAATAATAGTTGTCACTTGGCTGTAGCATTCCTGAAACCAGTCCTTACATAGCTAGTTTCAAGGAAATCCATTAGTGGTTTAATTCCTGTTTGCTTCCAGAGCAATTTAGTGTCATATTTTAAAGAAACAATCAAAATTATTTACAAGAAAAATAATAATAAAATGAGCAATTACCCTACAGTGTTTCTTTGCTGGGACCAGCAACAGCTAAGAAATATTAATTCTGGACAAGCTAATAAGATATTACCAGTCAGCAATCTTATAAAGAGGCACACTTGAGAGCATTTTAACAAACTGCTAGCTTATAGAAAGTCCATACAGAGAGTGGTAAGGACAGCCGAGAAGATGATAGGAAGCTCACTTCATGTTATTTAGGATACTGCTTATAAGCACTATGTGCTTAGAGCTCAAAGCATTGTTAGAGACCCCATAGACCCACTTCACGGTCTGTTTCTTTTGTTCCCCTCTGGGAGAAGGTTTCAAACTATTTCCAGCAGGACTACCAGATTCTGTAACAGCTTTGTTCCCTATGCCATCTGTCTGGTAAACTCACAAGATTCATTTTTCTCAACATGTGTGTCTCGCCATATACATGTGTACATCTGAACTAAACTGTTGTTTGTCTGTGTCATATAATATATGTAGGCAAGGGTGGGTTTCAAAACTTTTTATTACCTATTTGGTGGGCATGGCCTATTTTGTGGGTGTGGCTTGGCGGTCATGTGAGTGGGTGGCATGGCCAATTTGATGTCACTCACCAGGAGATGTCATGGATTGGGTAAAATGTGGTGAAGCTCACTTAACAATGCTCTTGCTTAGAAACCAACATTTTGGGCGCAATTGTAGTCATAAGTTAAGGACTATCTCTGCCTTCCTCTGCATGGCAGTCTTGTCCTAGTAAACTCCTTCTCCTTTCTGGAATTTTCTCTCTGTTAGAGGCATCAAAATAATCCAGACAATGTAAGGTTTCCTGCTGCAGCAGGGGGTTGGAATAGATGACCTCTGAGTAGTTTTATAGCCCTAAATTGCTGTGCTGTTTTCCTTCCTTCCTTCCTTCCTTCCTTCCTTCCTTCCTTCCTTCCTTCCTTCCTTCCTTCCTTCCTTCCTTCCTTCTTTCCTTCTTTTTTATTTCTTTCTTTCTTTCTTCCTTCCCTCTGTGGGAAGCAACACCCCCCCCCCCAAATAACTGCTGAATGTCACTTTGCAAACCTGAACAGCTTTTCAATTTAAAGCAGGACTCCAAAGTTTGCAGTTTTAAGACTTGTGGACTTCAACTTTTAAAAAAAGCTTCTGAGGAATCTTCTGAGGGGAGAACATGTTCGGGGGCGTGGCCAAGCCACCATTTTTACTACAGGTCCTATCCCGTACAGCAGATTTTCACTACCTCTTCTAGTGTACCAGACCGTATAGGGAGGAACCCTCCTCTGTATGTGGGTGTATGCATATTTTTTATTTATTTAGTCGTGTTTATGTAGTGTATATTGGAGGTGGAGACCCTTTGAGAGCTGTATGCATTTTATTTTAATGTGTGCTGATTAGTGTGCATTCAAAGTGACAATATTCTATGTTCTAAGTAAAGAAGAAAACATTAAAAAAGAGCATTGAATAGCCACCATAATCCCATACTCTTGGATTGCAGAGTTATCTGCATTCTCTCCAGTTCTCCCCTCCCCTTTTTTGTCTATTCCAATGTGACCCTAGAGAGCACAGAGCATGTGTGTCTATATATCTGCTGAGATTCTCAATCACCTAGGACATAGTTGTCTCAAAGGTTCTTTTTTTTCTCAAAAGGCATCTGGATTTTGTTGTTCTTTTTGTTTTTCTTATGAAAATGTTTCACTTCTCATCCAAGAACATCAGAACTGAAGAAGCTTCTTGGATAAGAAGTGAAATGTTTTCAAAGTAAAAAACAAGAAAGTCCTGTTACCTTTTGAGGGGGAAAACATATTTGGCATGTATGTACAGTAACTTCTCTGAAGATTTTGCACCACACTACAAATTATCACAGGGAAGGTGATTAGTTATATGTCTACTGGCCCCAGACTGTAGTCTGAAAAGAACAATTTGATGTGTTCAGTCCAGTTCCCCCTTCTCTCTGATTATTTTTCCTTCCTTCCTTTGTTTCTCTAATCATTTCTGAAAATATTCTATGTTGAAATTCTGCATCTTTTTCAATAATTATGATGAGACGTTGAATGGTAGTAATCATAATCACTATCATAACATCATTGTACAAAAGATTGTCAAAGACAGAATGGATATTTAAGAATATTATCTAAATTTAGGAAGAAGAATAGCACAGAAGAAAGGGAGGAAATGGAGGCAAGGAGGGGAGGCCCTAGTCCAGTGATGGCGAACCTATGGCACGCGTGCCACAAGTGGCACGCGGAGCCATTTGTCAGGGCACGCGAGGCGCTGCCCTGTCAGCTGGCCAGCGCGCATGTGCGCACTGGCCAGCTAAGTTCACCTTTTTAAAAGCTATTTTTCGCCTTCCCCAGGCTCCAGAGGCTTTATAGGAGCACGAGGAGGGCGAAAAGAGCCTCCCCCGCTCCCCCAGAGGCTTCAGGGACCATCCGGAGACTTTCCTGAAGCCTTCGGAATGCTTAAAACGACCCTCTGAGCAACCCGGAAGTCACTTCCCTGAAGCCTCCGGAGGGCCTCGGGGGGGGAGGCTCTTTTCGCCCTCCCCAGGCTCCTATAAAGCCTCTGGAGCCTGGGGAGGGCAAAAAAAGCATGTAAAAATTGGGGGAGGTGCGCGTTGTGTGCGCATGCGCACTGGGGGATCGCATTTTGGGTGTGGCACGCCCGCACACGCCCCCCCACGCTCCCCCCACTTGTGGCACGCGAGCCAAAAAAGGTTCACCATCGCTGCCCTAGTCAGTCCTTTCAGAATATTTGGGTTTAGTTAGATCAGGACAGGAATGGGTATCCTATGATCTTCCAAATATTTCTCAACAGAAACTTCAACTTTTGCCATAATTGACTTTACTTGCTGGGATTGCTGGGTGTTGGAGGCCTACTGGCCACCAAACTCTATAGTAAGATACTGAGAAACAATTAAGATGTGAGAGAGATTCCAATTGTATGGGGCAGCTACAAAGAAAGGTCTGAAGAATTCTGGGCAAATGATCATAACCTGAGATACAGTATACCAAGTTATAAAAGGTACAATGGAATCAGTGTAATGCTTGCTAACATAGTTTCTCTCTATACTTTTGCCTTCTCTATGTTGGGGATTATTAAGATCATCTCATTTATGTTCCACTTTCTATTGTCATATTCTTTGTCTTTATATTTATTAAGAATCTGACATAAAGTAAGAGACAAATGTAAAGAAGGAAGGAAGAAAGAAAAGAAAGAAGGAAAGAAAGAGAAACTAAATGTTTGAAATATAATGACTTGATGTTCTCTTCTCTTCAAAAAATAACTGCAGTCTTCTAATCCCTCCTCCTCTTGAATGAGTGAGTTATATTCTTATATTCATGTCATATTCTGACATGAGATGAGACACTGACAGCCACATCACCATAAGCATAACCTCTGTCTTTTTAGTTGTGTCTGTTCAATACAAACTTGATCCCATTAAACTTGATTTCCCTCCCATCTCTGCTCCGTAATAAAAGAGAGAGAAAAAGGTTTTTTAAATTTGAGCGCTTGCTGGTTAATTAATGGATGGTGAACAAGATATTTTTTCTAAATATAGGTACTCATGAGACAGATACTTCTAAATCTCACTGTCTGACCTTTTCAAATGAAAACACTTGCAAGCTTCTCCTTTTCAATGCAAGGTCACATGTCTCTAGAACAATATATAGTTCTGTGAGAACAGCGCTGGCTATTTCTTATTTAGGATTTAGGGACGGAATCAGGTCATTTTGCAAGCCAAAATATTGAGTAGGGGAAGGAGGAAACTTTGATGTTAGGCTCAGCAGCATTTTGCAAACAAAAGTAAAAGTATTCACATATTTCCCTATGAGAAGTTCATGACTACACTCTTTCTCACCTTAATCTATAGTACATGTTGCTAATGATGTTTTTAACTTGTCTGTCGGTTATATATTCAGTTTCTCTAGAAAACCATTTATTAAACTTTTGCATCTTTCAAAAGCATATTTCTTAAGAAGCCAAATTCTGGAATTATTTTCATCTTGGAGCAAATTGCCATAACTCAAATGCATTGTTCTTAACTTTGTTCCTAACTCTGATTTATCTTTTTCATTTATTTATTTATTTATTTATTTATTATTTATTTATTTATTTATTTATTTATTTATTTATTTATTTATTATATTTTATTGTAAATCACTCAGACTCATTTAACTGAGATGGACAATGTAGAAAGGTATCAATATGTTAATAAATAAAATTGTTCTTATTTCTCTCTTTTATTTAAATATCATGACGTGTTATTTTATTCATGCAATTGTTGTTGACATCATTAAGCATCATCTGGTAAGACTCCATAATAAATATTCAGAAACAAAGACATAAGTCCTTTTTACCTTTATCAAGTTGGTCAGCAGAAGTGATGGATAAATTCTTGCCCTTTGAAAGTAATTAAAAGGAGAAGCCAAGCATTACTTAATTGCATTGAAATTGGATGTCAAGGATACATTTGTATATAATTCTATTACCAAATGTTGTCCTGGGAGCAAAATTCAAGCTCCTGAGAATTTGCTCATTTCAGTTAATAGGAGAAGCCATCTGTTTATCTGGAGAGATCAAACTGGACCCCTTTGGAGTTGGCTGAATTACAGTTTCCAGCATCCCTCACTTCTGACCAGGTTAGGAGGAGTTGATGGAATTTGATGTTTAATAACTACTGGAAGACTACAATTTATTCCCTCTTGAAATATTACATGTATACTGAAATTATCCAGGATCAGCAAACAACCATATCAAACAGAAACTTTACAAAAATGGCTTTAAAAAAGGCTGAACTCAACTAGCCAGCGCGCACATGCGCGCTGGCCAGCTGACAGGGCAATGCCTTGTGTGCCCTGCCAAATGGCTCCGCGTGCCACCCGTGGCACGCGTGCCATAGGTTCGCCATCCCGGCTCTAGGGCATCCTGGAGGCACCAGCTTGATTAATATGATCGAGCTGCTGGATTAGGTGGAACTTTGAGCCAGCCCAGCAGGGATTATGCCTGAAATGAATGTTAAATGTTAGCTGAATAATTGAGAAGTATAATGAGAAATCTTTCTACAGGAAACGAGGTGAAATGGATGGAGCTGATGGGTGGAGATTAATGTTGATAGCCAGATGAAGAATTCTTTTATTTTTTGAAACTGGACTCAGCCTCTCAAACATATGCATCTGATTGCTGGAATACCTTGCCTGGGTGCAGAATTTTAGTTCTTAAATTACTCTTTCTTGAAGATTAAAACTTACCGGTGGTGCAGGTGGTGGAACTTTCCTTTTTTTGGCTGTCTGAGGTTTCTGTCTACGTAGAGAATTATTCGTTTCTTTCCTGCTTTTTGTGTTTCTGCTTCCACATAGTCCCATCCTGTCTCTGAAATAAATGCAAGCAGGACTGGCTTTAAACATGTGATTTCATGTCAACTCAAATGGGAGAATTTTTTCATGGATGCCTTTGGTTATGCTTGTAGTGTGAGTATTCTTCAGGACTGGAATGTCTCCCAATATTGTAAACATGGGTTAGATGATAAGACACTATTAATTTAGTAATACTATTTTAGTCCTGCATAAAAGTGGCACAAAATAACCCTGTTGAGTTTGCAGTTCTTTAGTTAAGTTTGAGGAATGACTGGGAGATGTTCATGTGTCAGTTTTCTTTGGACAGTCTAGTTAAAGGTTATGAACCTAGATGTGCTGTGGTATAATGACAGCAACAATATGACAATGGCCATTCATAACCTGCTTTTTAATATTAATATGTCCAGACTAATTCATATCACAAATTTGATGAAATAAAAAGGATAATTGTTTTAAAGGTGCTGTGTTTGTCAGCTGGAGAGCTGGCAGCCTGCATTGGAAAATCAGAACTCCATGCAAAGGGGTGAGCTCCCATTACTTGCCCCAGCTCCTGCCCACCTAACAGTTTGAAAACATGAAAATGCAAGTAGATGAATAGGTACCACTTCGGTGGGAAGGTAATGGCGTTCCATGCATCTTTGGAAAATGGCCATGCTGACCACGTGACCATGGAAATTGTCTTCAGACAATGCTGACTTCCTCAATCAAGAAATAGTGATGAGCAATATGCCCTAGAACTGGACACAACTGACTGGGAAATCTTTACCTTCTTTTAAAACTTTGTTTTACTTACTGAACACATGCTCATTTGTTTGTATTCAAATGTGTTCTTTTTCAGCTGACAGAGAAGATTCTAAAATGTCAGTGTTTTAGATTTAAACACAGTGAATATTCCGATCTTGCTCTTTCTCCCCCTTTTCTTATACTGCTAATTATGAAATGTAGAGAAATGGGATCGAGCTCATTACATATTCCCTACTAACATCCAGATACTGTTCAAGTTCATTTTACAAATTTTAAATGATTAATTCAATTTAATAACAGAAATTATTAATTTAATGATTTATATGAATAAAACTAATTAAAACAATTTACTACATTTATATTGTGTTTAATAACTAAGCATGGAACAGAAATACAGAAATACCAATTAAATTAGAATATAGCACTTCTTCTAGTCTGTGCTTTTTATTTTTATGATATGTTGACACCAAATTCAAATATTGACAATTCTATTATGTGCCACTCAAACATTGTGAAACATCAATTGATCTATATTGCAATTAGAAGTTCAAGTCAAGTATTAAGAATAAAAAGTCAATATTATCGGAAGCCAATGTTATCCAACTGAGAGTAGTCAATTTTAATTTGCTTAATGGAAAATTATTGTGAAATCCCTAGAGCCGTGATGGCGAACCTATGGCACGCGTGCCACAAGTGGCACGCGGAGCCATTTGTCAGGGCACGCGAGGCACTGCCCTGTCAGCTGGCCAGCGCGCATGCGCGCGCTGGCCAGCTGAGTTCACCTTTTTAAAAGCTATTTTTCGCCTTCTCCAGGCTCCAGAGGCTTTATTAGGAGCCTGGGGAGGGCGAAAAGAGCCTCCCCCGCCCCCCCAGAGGCTTCAGGGACCGTCCCTGAAGCCTTCGGAATGCTTAAAACCACCCTCCGAGCAAACTGGAAGTCACTTCTGGTTTGCTCGGAGGGTGGTTTTAAGCGTTCCAAAGGCTTCAGGGAAGCCTCTGGACAGTCCCTGAGGCCTCCGGAGGGCCTCCGGGGCGTCGGGGGAGGCTCTTTTCGCCCTCCCCAGGCTCCTATAAAGCCCCTGGAGCATGGGGAGGGCAAAAAAAACATGTAAAAATGGGGGGATCGCGCGTTTTGCGCGCATGCGCACTGGGGGGGTTTGCGCATTTTGCACACATGCGCACTGGGGGGGGTCACACGTTGCATTATGGGTGCGGCACACCCACACTCAACCCCCCTGCGCTCCCCCCACTTGTGGCACGCGAGCCAAAAAAGGTTCGCCATCACTGCCCTAGAGGCTGTGAACTGTCTGAAGATACAGTATGCGATTTATTGCTGAATCCTGCTCAGGTAAGTTTGTTATCGGCCATATCTTTTTAAAATAGAGGAGCACAACCCCATGTACATTTTATCAATAAAAACATATTGGGATAAGAAGGAAATCACTATTTTACATTATAATTGTCAAAGGATATTTTTTTCTGTGATGGCTGAGAATGATCTGAAGGCAAACCAGTCATATCAGAATGGTTACTAAGGCATGTTCACATCATTTTCAGGTGAAGAAGAACTATAAGAAAATCTCTCTCTCTCTCTCTCTCTCTCTCTCTCTCTCTCTCTCTCTCTCTCTCTCTCTCTCTCTCTCTCACACACACACACACACACACACACACACACCAAAACAAAACCAGACAAAACGTGTAACATTCTCTTAAGGTAAAGAAAGTTAGAGATTCAGAATTTTGAACTTGCTTGTACCAGATTGATACAAAGAGAAATAATTTTAAAGGGAAAAAAATGATGGAAAGGACAATTTACACTGTATCTTTTGCCCCAGGAAATGAGATTCTCTCATGAGATTAATTACTTATATCTGAAATATTAAGAGATTTTAAGGTTATTATTTCTTAATTTTTATCACTTGATCTTTATCGTGAATATAAACATTTAAATTTTTCCTATTTTGAGACAAATGGCTTTATGTTTCTTCCATGCTAGTTTATATGGTAATAGTTACAAACTTCCATTTCTTTCACATTTTTATCATTTTATAAATAATTGAAAATATTACCAACTTTATAATCTTTTAAGGTTTTGAGAAAGCAAAACAAAAAATGACAAAAAAGATCAATATTTTTTCCACATTATTTGGTTTTTTACTGGGCCTGCAAAACTATATCCTTTATGATATCTCTATGGTCTCATTTTAACCACCATAAATTATCTGACTATTATTGATCAACAGAGTCTTTTCACTGCTTATCAGCTCAATCAAAAATCAATGAGAAGTTTATATTATTCTACGTATGTTTCTCCTAGTCCACTAAATTGGATATGCAGTTTTGAACAGTGTGCACATTTCTGCCATAATTTCTCCTCAGATAAATGCACTGTTTTGTGCTACTTTCCTACTAATCCATAATACTGTGTATTAAGTCTAAGAACCATTATTTGGAACCATCTGATAGCTGACGACCAATTTTCAAAAGAGTTGCCAAGATTTGATTCATAAACTGATTTGAGTCTGTGAAAGTAGTTTTTGTGGAAATATGAATTTAGCAAATTCGTTTTCTTTTCCTAACAAGCAGCATTACCTCAGGACTGAGTCCAAGAGCATTCAGTAGGATTCCTCCCCTTATGTGGTCTAGCATTACCCCATCACAGCCATTGCTGGCTATCAACAGCTGTTGATAGTCTACTCAATTGTTTATGTCCACTTTGGATCAATCCATCCCTATTCAGAAAGTTTATAAAGGAAAATGGATGCATCTATTATTTCTCCTTCAAGCAAAAACAAAAAAGCATGTTGTGCAAACTCAACAGATCTAAAAGTTCAACAATAAGTGTCTCACAAATGTAATCAAGCCCAATCAATTCATAGGGACTTAATTATGGATAAATACTTAGCTAGGACCACCACTTTCAGTAAAAAAATTTGACAAGCAAATTAATGAAGTTTTCAATACAAGAACAACAAAAATGGTAAATGTTATTCAGTATGTCGTCTGTCATATATCATCATGGCAAGCATCCCATAAAGTTTAATATTGACAAATTTAACCCCAGGACATTAAAATATCACAAATCACCCACAAATAAAATTCAAATAAGTATATTTTAAACTTAAATGTTTAAATCACCAATGAAAATTTAAATATGTCATTAATTTCATTTTTGTTAGGCAATTTTAAGTTCTTCAGAACTATCCTCCATGGTAATGAACCATCTTTTCATTACTTTTTGTTTTGCTGTAAATAATGCAATATTGCACTCAATAAAGATCAAGCAAAATATCCAAAATTTGATGAATTTTTGGATTCAGACCAAAATGCCAGAGAAATGTTATACTTAAAGAAAAACTTGCGAGGGTGCGCCTTTGTATGTAAAATGCATATAAGCAGTTGCTGGCAATCATATTTGTGTGACCATTTTTAAATTTATTTATTTACTTATTTATCTATTAAAATTATATGACACCTTTCTCACTCTGCAAAGCAGCAAATTGAAAATAAGTGACTGGGGTTTGTGATAATCGCCAAATTTGCCTGTGACTGCCAACAATTTTGAGGAATAATCATTCATCCGTTATAGCATGGAGACTGTATATCATTCAACATTATCTATACATTTATCCTGAATATCTTGATAACATTAGCAGTCTCTAATATACACTTAGGACAATCTTTCACATGACTGCATACTTACAAAATACCAAAAGAATGAGAAAATGGATGAAAATTGAGAATGCTGAATCATGCTGAACAAGAGAAGCAGTGGGCACATGTGGTTACTCTAAATTATATTTTCCCCTTGGTATGGTTAACACCTATTAAAACTATTCCCACTTTACAGGTGGGAAATTAAATTTAAGCGAATGGCTTACGCTTAGCCCCTGGGCAGGTCTCTGAACACTCAATCAAGAGCTGAAATGACTCTTCTGTCCGATGTTCAGTCCTATGGATCACATTCAATGCCCTCAAATACAGTCCCAATTGATTAATATTTAATTCAGTTTCTCACCTTAGAGTTCCTTGGGTGTGGCTCAAAACATTTCTCATGAAATTCCAGAAAACCTCCAGAATTGCTAAAAGCAAAAACAAGCCAGGTCTTTTTTTAATGGTCTGCTTGATAAGAATGCATGCAACTAGAGAAACACTCTAATAAAGTAACTCCGCTTTGTCAGTTGACTTCTGTTAGTGGTTTCCTGCCAACACCATCAGAATAACATAGTGGGACAGGGTTGCTGCTTTCTAAAGCCTTAAGACCAGCAAACCAACTAAATAGCATATTTTGAGCTAATCTTAGACTTGTGGCTACTTCAATGGAAAATAAAACGTCCTCAGGAAGAAACCGGAGAGGACTAGAATGAGTTGGTTGGTTTTTTTTTTTGTTTACAGGCCAAATTCTATTTTTTAAAATTTCTGTTTGTTTACCTTTTTCTTCAGTTCCCCTAATAGCTACTCTTTTTTTCTTCAGGGATAGCATGCAAGAAATCATTTTTATTTGAGTTCCTGCCTTTATGAAAGAAATTACATTGTGGTAAAATATAATAAATAGACAGACAAAAGAAGTTTCACCCATGAGGTGAAGTATGCTTAGGTCTCAAAAAATGAAAGAAGTAAATTCCATTTTGTAATAAAATGTCTAGCGAAGTCTTAACAGTTGGATATTCCAACTGAAGTATCATGCCCCAATGTTTTAATGTGAACCTTGCCCCATTGGTCTCATCCTGATATGCTAGACTACAACTCTTTTTTTCTTGGACACTCCCAGGAAATGTTAGGGGATGTAGTCAAAGACATTTGAAGTTTACCACAATTAGGGAAATAGGACGGACTTATAGAATGGGAATGGATATAGACTGAATAACAAGGGAGTCATGTGCTCTAAATAAATCCATCTGTCAACAGCATGACAATAACTTTTTGAAGCAGCAGCTGTTACTTGCAAATAGTTTTCAAAAGCAGCTCCATATAAAAGGAATCAGACTAGGTGTGCCTGCAGAAGGAAGGGAATACAATTGGAAAAATGCTCATACTACTTCTCCATTTCAAAGAACATTTTATTTTATTGTCTTCTAGGGCACCACTTCCTTTTGTCCTCGTTCTTGATTCTGCTGTCCTATCCATGTATCCCCAGAGGACTGATGATGACATGGAACATCAATGGAGAAGAGTTCAGGGAACCTGAGAAAGTGCTGGAGAGAGGGATGCTGTGTGAGAAAAGGGAGCACACAGGAAGGACTGTGAGGAAAGGCTGTAGGAAAGGAGCATGGATGAAAGAAGGGATGCACAGAAAAGAAATGAAGGAGGAAAAAGGATAATTGCAACAGCCCAACAACTCATGATCCCCATCTGTGAAAACCCAGCAGAAGTCAGAAAAATCCAGCAACACTGGCAATGAAGAGACGCCAACCAGTCACCACCTCAACAAAAGGTTTCTCTTCTCTTTTCCCTGTTCCCACCATCTGTCCCTTGCTTGCACACTCCAACCTTTGGAACCAGGGAGGAAAGCAATTCTTTCCTCCTCTGCCCTAATCTCAGGTGTTTCCAAACCAACCTTTCTTTTTCCTTCCTGATGGGCTGCTCTGAGTCTTTCTGTTTCTACAGAGCTCCTTCCTGTCACTGTCACGGCTGGCTTGAGAATGATGCTGCAGAAACTGTAAGGCTTGGTTGGTACCGTTGGCAGCGGCTGAGTTGAGATTATTGTACTGCTCTGGTCTCTTTGGCCAGGTTGGGGTTGGGTGGGCAGATTGGGTGGGTGGGGATTGGCACTGCTGAACTGGTTCTGTCCTTTTTTTCTGTTGGGTCAATCAGGCTGTCCCTGGTCAGGTTGGCTACATTATTTGTGGCTGCCATTGGTCAGTGGAATGAGATGCTGATCATTGTTCTTTTCTTCCCCTTCCTCATCTAAGACCCAAGAGTTAAATTAATTACCCATTCAAGTATTTTTTAAACCACTATGTTAACAGAAAACAGGATGGCATGCAAAGGGAGAAACATCATAAGGTATGTTACAAGTGCAAGGCATAAAAACATAAACAATATCTCAGGGTAGTAAAAACATAAACAACATCTCAGTGCAGTAAAAACAGTGGATCACACTACAGCAATGTTTCTCAACCTTGGCAGCATGAACTGTGTGCGCTTCAGCTCTTAGAATTCTCCAGCCAATATATCCCAGAGTTTCCTAACCAGTATGCTGGGATCCACATAGTAAGAAGCCCTTGACTTAATGTCATATTTTCTTAGCAAACCAATAAAGAAAGGAGAAATTAGTAATCCATGAAAGACTTTTCTGGAATATGGTTTTGTATCTTCTTAATCAAATCAATACACACTGAAGCCTAACTCAACCTTCCTAACCCAGGTCAATTTTTCTTATGTGAATAGTCTACCACTCACTTCTTTTCCATGACAGGGGGTGAGTGGGTGTTTATTTCTTTGGATTATATAATGCCTTTCTTTTCCTATTGAAAAATCTGAACCATAACAAAAGCAAACAAAAAACCCACAAAAGTTGTTAACAAGAACAACAGTCTATATCAGTGGTGGGATACGACCAGTACGCCCTGGTATGGGTGTACAGGTGCTTGCTGGGAGCACCAGGTACCGTTCCTGTATGGTGCTCCGGAGGGCCCACGTGCCCTCCTTACCTGTATTTGACCCGATCGGGGCTTTCGCGCACACGCAAGGAGCATATGGCACCTGCACAATGCTCTGCCGAACAGCTGGAGTGTCGCAGTCAGTAAGCACGCATGCGCATGCTGCATGCATGCTGTATGCATGCACATGGTGGATGCCGGGCCCCGTAGTGTACCAGTTGCAATGAGATCCGGACCGGCATAACTCTGGAATGACTCAAACAATTTCAACCGAACTTAGTACACAGATGACTTACTCGCTGGAAAAAAATACTGTGGCGGTAAGACACTCCTAACACCCCTTGGGGTGTGTGTTCTGTTAAGATACAGCCTGTTGTGTCATACTCTCATACTGGGTTCTACTGTACATCGCAGTGGAATTGCCATGGTAACAGCTTCACAGTACTCCACAAGAGGGCTCCCTCTGGTAAGGGGGAAAATCCAACATTAGAAATTATATTTGGTCTGGACCAGAGGTGGGTTCCTACCAGTTCGGATCGGTTCGGCCGAATAGGTAGTAACTTGGCAGCTTCGGTCGCTGGAACTGGCAGTGACCCAGGCCCGCCACACCCCCGAATCAGTTCTCTTGGTGGCGGCAAGAGCAAACTGGCAGTAGCAACAGCCAGAACCCACCCTTGGTGCAGACATTTTCCCCCTATAAATAAATACCTGGGCAATGCCGGGTTACCAGCTAGTGAATGATAAAAGTAAAATCAGAGATCAGTGTCATGGTTTAAATTGTAATTCTCAATCTCAGCAGTTTTAGATGTGTGAATTCCCAGAATTACCCAGCCAGCATGATGGTTGGAAATTCTAAGAGCTGAAGTCCACATATCTTCAAGTTCCCAAAGTTGGAAAACATTGAGCTATAGTAACATCAGCACCAGCTGAGAATGTTCTTAACTAGAGTGTCACCGTTCTCTTCCTTCTATATTTCTGGCAAAGGAACTCCCACTGATGATGAAGTGAATTAACTCAGAGCACCTACAGCTGGGTCTTATGTACACTCCATCCTAATGGCAGGAACGGACCTGGCTGGCTTCAGTACGCAGCACTGGGTACTAGTGGGCTGCTAATTGTTCCTATCTCACATGCTTTTACCTGGTTCTTTGCCAACTGAGTCTGCGAGGAGGCTACTCTACTTTGTAGCACACAGCAGAAAGTTATCTTGGGGGTTTCATACATTGTGAGGGTATATTGTATCAATAGAAGAACAGGCAGCTCCTGATATTGTCCTCCAGGCCCCAAAGCCACAGATGAAGCAGTAAACCTCTACACTTGTCCAGTGGAAGGCAGTCATGCTCTCCAGCAGAGAACATCCTTGCCCTCCCCCTTTTGAAGGAGCGTGAGAAACTCAGTCGGCGTTCTTAAATTCCAATCCTTCAACCTCCTACTTTACTTGCCTTTTAGAATTTGTCTAACCACAGCAACCTAAAGGTCAGAAATGGAACATCCTGACAGATTGAAATGCTTTTTACCCATTCAATTCCCATGTTAAATGTCATCCAATCGTGTCAGGTCACTCCTAAATAAATTGCTGAAGAGTTTCATGAATGTTATGCTCTCACATAAACACAGTATCAAAATAGAAGAAATCTCTCCCGTATACGGATCAGCGAAGTATGCAAATTAAATAGACTCAGCTTATTTCCCGCGATTTGTTTAGACAGTTTGACATGCCAAAGATTTATTGTCAACATATCCAAAAGACCATGAACTGACTCGTAATGCAGAAGATTTACAAAATTAGTCAGTCTGTCACAACTCAGCCTGATTCAAAAAATGGGTTCATCCAGTGAGTCTCTGCTTTCATACGAGGTAACTCTATAAAAACTTAGACAGCTCTCCGCTAAACAGTGCGGGCGGGCGGTGCCTAGGAGTAGGGCCTTCTCTGTGATGGGCCCAACCCTCTGGAACGACCTCCCCCCCGATATTAGAACCACCTCTGATCTCTGCTCCTTCCGCAAGAAACTCAAGACCCACCTGTTTCGAGCAGCTGGTCTGGCCTAATTATAATTATAATCGTAACTGTATTTAACATCTATTACTAACTTTCCTGGATGGCTTTTTAAATTTTTAAATTTTATATTGGGGTTTTAAACGGGTTTTAAAATTGTTTTTTAATTATTCAATTGGTTTTGGGGTTTTATATACAGACAGTGTGTGTGTGTTGTTTCTGCTCTATGTCTTATGTTATTTTCTGTTGTTTTGATTATGAATGGTCTGTACACCGCCCCGAGTCCCTACGGGGAGAGGGGACGGTCTATAAATTAAATAAACTAAACTAAACAATGAGGGAAAACCTCAAAAACTTTGACAGTGAAATAGGCTGCCTTTGGAGGCTCTGGGATTTTCCTTCTGAACAGAAGCTGAATGCTCATTGGCTGGGGATACTATAGGTCAGCTTGTTCAAAGTTGGTGTGGTTGATATATTAGAGTACAATAATACAAATTTCAGCCATTTCCAGTTACCAAAAACATTATCCAGGTTGGCTGAAAATGACAGCAATTTAATACATATATACAGGTAGTCCTCAACTTACAAACAGTTTGTTTAATGACTGTTTGAAATTACAATGGGACTGAAAAAAGTGACTTATGACCATTTTTCACACTTATGGCCATTGCAGGATCCCCATGGTCATGTGATTTACATTCATAGTCTTGACAACTAGTTCATATTTATGATGCTTGCAGTGTCATGGGGTCCTGTGATTACCTTTTGTGACCTTTTGACAAGCAAAGTCAATGGGAAAACCATTTTCACTTAACTACAGTATTGCTAACTTAACAACTGCAGTGATTCACTTAACAAATGGGGCAAAAAAATTATAAAATGGGACAAAATCCACTTAATAAATTTCTCACTTAGCAATATAAATTCTGGGCTCAATTGTGGTTGTAAGTCAAGGGCTACCTGTACAAGCACGGGGTTGCAGAATGTATTGTTACACTGCAATTCTTCACCTGAGTAGAGATCTGGAGTCAATTATCTCCAAGCCCCTTTCCTAAACTTAATGTTCTATGACTGTATCCCTTCCGGTGACATGTTCCACCTATCTTATTTGGGCACAGATAATCAGGGATTCAGTAGTGGTGGACTGTGCATGATTTAAGACCTCCACGTTGGAGACATGGTCTTGCCAATGAATGCAGAGGATGGAGCAGAGAGTGCACAGGTGGAATTTCTTTCTTTCTTCCAGTTGTTTTGTGTACCTTTGGTCCAGAGTCCAGGACTCACATCCATGTAGGAGGGAAGGGGTAACCACTGCTCTGTAGACCTTTAGCTTTGTGGAGATACAGAGGTTGTGTTGATTGACGACTCTAGTATACAGCCACACCAGTGCGTGGCTGGCTTTGTTGATCCTGGAGTTTATTTCTTTGTCCAAAGACCCGTCACTCAAAATGAAGCTTCCCAAGTATTTGAAGCTGTTTTACATTTGCCATCCATGTATTTTCAACAATGATTTTTGGTTTTTAAGCATGGTATTTTGCATGGGCTGGTGAAGTACTTCTGTCTTCTTCAGGCTGATAATCAGAACAGCATAGAATTTTCTGAGAATTTGTTCAGCATCAATTGTAGATTGCTGTTTTTGTGGGCCAGGAATGCATGATCATCACCCAAGGGAGTTTTTTAAATGGCTGTGTGGAGACACTTTGTGCATTCAAGCAGCAAAGGTCACAGAAAGAGCCTTCCAATTGCTACCTAATGTGCACTTCCTCTTTCAGACATTGAACAGGACTTAACAATATGCAAGCAAAAAACCCCAATGGAATGGGTTCATAACAACCCTGTTTTACTCATTGTAAATAAAAAAATGTAGCTGATGTATCACTGTTGCAAAGGACCTGTGGTGTCATTCCATCATGAAATAGTTGAATCAACTTCATGAATTTCCTTAGGCATCCATAACAACTCAGGATAGTGATTCTCTCTTGGCAGAAGAGACCTTAATTCAGTGGCATGAAGAACCATTACAGCTGGTGATGGATGTAGCAGTGGATGATCAGGAAGCCAACTGTTTTATCATGCTCTTGGTGCTCCACAGTGCCTGCTGGGCTTGCCTTCTTGTCTGTTAGACTGTTGATCAATCTCCTCCACTCAATCTGCCAGGGCCTGATTTCACACACTGAGATCTCACCACAGATGAAAGACCCATCAGCTACCCACCTGGTTTGGCCCATCTGCTGAGATGATTTACTGGGGTTGTGGCTGCTGTACATGTTACAGTTATTTGGAGACACAGGTGATTGCTGAGTGCCAGGTTAGGATGAAAAGCAAACAAGCACCCCTTAAAAGGGCACCGCAGGCCCTAAACCAGAGGTGCTACCCCACCTGAAATACTCTATACATTAAATGCCAGTTAGTGAACTGCCTATTCTTTCATGCAAAATGTGACTGATAACCTATATATTAGCTTGTTGGAAACATTTGCACATCTTTTTTTGGCATATCTTTAACCCAAAGCACAAATACTATCCCAGTTTCAAAACTCTTAAAACAACAGCTATGGTATTGCAGATTAAATGAATGTACACGCAGCATCCAGAAACCAAATAATTCTTGCGTATGGTTGGGGCAGAATTGAACTAAACTTTGACATGGAAATTCAAATGTGACAGAGTCTACTGCATTTATTCAAATAGCGCTGGAGGTATGCAGACTGTCCAGGGAGAACTTTTTCTGCCTTTTGACACCTTAAATTTCATTTGTGGGAATCAAAATGAAATCTGGCAGGATTTAGGACCCAGCCTTGTTCAAAGCATCTTCTTTTTCAGGTCTTTTCAGGGTGATGTCTTAGTGGGAGGTAGCATCCAGGGCTAACTGACTGGCATGAATGAGAGAAGAGACAGACAGTAATTCTAGAGTGAAAAGCCTGAAACTGGAATAGTACTGTGGTATCTAAGCAACCAGCTTGACGCAATCACATATACACACATGAAGGGGGAGAGAGAGGTTCCTTTGAAAAAAAAATGCACACACATTTTTCAAAGCTGAGGCAGACACAGATTGTGAAGGTGGAGAGGAAGACGAGGAGGTAAAATAGGACCACAATTGCAGCTGGGCAGAGATTCGTGTTGGAAAAAGAACAAGATGCAGACCAAGATATGAAGACACAACTCTCAGATTTTAATGGGGAAAACCCTCCCTGCCCAAGAAAACCTGGTGAGTTCCTTTTATTTTTATCCCATTGACCCAGTCACAAAGAAAGTGGGAAATCAAGAGCTTTCTATGAAAGCTGCTAGCATTGAGTCCAAGAGCATTCATACACACAGTCATGCATACTTTTCTTCTTTCCCAGGTGGAGATTTGGGCATTTCTGCAGCATGTTGAGGTGGGCAAATCACCATGTTTTATTATAGCAAAGCTGCAATTTTAAGGACAGCTCTGAAAGTTCCATTTAATAGCACACATTGCATTTCCACAAATTAGGGTGGAGAGATCTCTATCTTAGACAGGGTTTCTTTTCTCCTATCTGTATCTATTTTTGTGTTATATTATTAGTTTTCCAATAAATAACATTATTTGGATAGCATGAAAACCAAAAATAAAAATATATGAGCAACAATAATAAATTGTTATTTATTATGAAAATAGAATGCAAACCATATTAAAGGGAGAGAATGCTGAAAACACCTTCTAGTAAATAGAAAAGTTCATCATTGCCCAGAGATTAAGGCAGAGGCAAAGGATATTTGTGAGAAGCACAATAGCACTTTTGAGTCCCCCAAAAAGCTTGAAAGAGTGTGATGAACTAAGATTTTTTTTTAGATTGAAATCTGAGTGCTATTATAAAGATGATTAAAAGGACAATGAGATAAGATTAAATACTATTCAGCTCTAGGATATTTGAATTGAGGAGTGTCTTTTGGGAAAAAGAGATGCTTTTAATGGGTGTCAGGCTGATTTTATGGGGGAGGGCGGCTCTTCATCCCTTGAGCCACAAATGTTATTATGTGTGGAACTCATAATTCAACCTATTGAAGTATCTTTCAGAGGTATCTCTATGGATGGCTCCTAGCACTCACATTGAAAAGGCATTCTACAGTTCTTCTCTCTCCATCTTTCTCTCTCCCTTTCTTTGCATTTATACCCCACCTTTATTTCCAAGATGGCGTGAATGGGAACTCTTCCTTCACTTTATTTCCACAACTGCTCTCTGAAGTACATTGTTGGTGTGTGGGTGTGCAAATCAAAATAGAAATGAGATGGTGAAAAACATAAGAGGAATCCCCAACAGAAATGTTTATTCTGAAATGGCAAATAAAAGCATCTCCTGAAAGCTTCTTGAGTCTGTGCTCCTGCCATGAAATCCAGGAACAACTCTGGAATAACAAACCTGTAGCTGCAGGTGTATGACAAGATGATGATGATTAAGACAGTGAGGGTTTTGATATACATTATGCATATTGAATGGTTGAATGGGATAGTAAGAAGTATTTGAGGACAGTTCCATCCCTGGTGTAAACTCACCATTTTGTTAGGTAGTAGACTTCACCTCATTTTGTAAAGGCTTTTCTTGAAATATTTAAGTTCTCATCCCTTTGCACTTTTTTATTACATGGGAGGAAGACTCCACAGCCATCTCCACTTGTTTGCATGGACTTCCTGCTATAAAAATAACAAGAATAGCTCATGAAAGGAACTTCAATAGCAACAGATGATTGTAATCTAGGCATAATAGAAAATTGGTCTGGTTTTAAACCTCCCTCCCCTTGTCCTCCCCTGATGGACAAGAAAAAAAGCAGAAAAATGAGATGAAATGAAGCAGAGGTTTTCTGGTAACAACTATATGACGTAAACTGGCCCAATGGCAATGTGATCAGATTTTGCTTGCTTTGTCTCTAATGTACTTATTGTACTTTTTAAAAATGTTTTGCATGATTAATCAAAGTTAGTCAATTGTAAAAAATAATAATTGGTTGACTACAGTATTTGGAGAGAAATACTAAATCAAAGTTTTTTTTTTGTTGGTGAGGATGGTGCAAACATCTTGTCTTTAATATGCGTGCATTCATAAAAGTAAACATTCTCTAGCTAAATGATATTTTGAAAAGGGAGAAGTACTCTGTTTTTCACAATATGGTCTGTGTCCACTGGGAAGCTGAGAGAACCTTGTAGTCTATTCTCAATCATTCTGTTCGTGTATCCAAATGGTCAGCTGAAATCATGAATATGTTTTATGGCAAGATGTAGTAGGGCATCTAACAAAACAAAATTTAATGGTGAAAAAAGTAAGGTTCTACATTTAGGCAAGAAAAACAAAATGCACAGGTACAGTATAGGGGGTACCTTGCTCAATAGTAGTAACTATGAGAGGGATCTTGGAGTCCCAGTGGACAATCACTTAAGTATGAGCCAGCAGTGTGCAGCAGCTGCCAAAAAAGCCAACACAGTTCTAGGCTGCATAAACAGAGGGATAGACTCAAAATCACGTGAAGTGTTAATACCACTTTATAATGCCTTGGTAAGGCCACACTTGGAATACTGCATCTAGTTTTGGTCACTACAATGTAAAAAAGATGTGGAGACTCTGGAAAGAGTGCAGAGAAGAGCAACAAAGATGATTAGGGGACTGGAGGCTAAAACATATGAAGAACGGTCTCAGGAACTGGGTATGTCTAGCTTAATGAAAATAGGGGAGGCATGGGGAGACATGATATCAGTGTTCCAATATCTCAAAGGCTGCCACAAAGAAGAGGGAATGAAGCTATTCTTCAAAGCACCCGAGGGCAGGACAAGAAGCAATGGGTGGAAACTAATCAAGGAGAGAAGCAATTAATCAGTGGAACAATTTGCCACCAGAAGTTGTGAATGCTCCAACACTGGATGTTTTTAAGAAGATGTTGGATAAACAACAAATCTGAGTCTGTAGTCTCATGGCAGCCCCTGGTCTCTTTTATATGATTCTAATTGTTCTCCCTGTGAATAATCTTTTATTCTTAGATTTATTTATTATTCAGCCATGCATACTTGCAAAAACTTTTGAAGAATGTTTCAAGGATCCCTTTTTGTGCTTACCTGTGTCTTGGAACTTAGACATTCTTATAATTCTAACAGACCTGAACGGCACCACTGTAGAGGAGGCAATCCTAGAGTGAGTACTAAACCACCTAAGGTCTGATCAATCCATGGTATCAAATAATTACTAATTGGAAAGACCACTGACGAACCCCTGCTAACTGAAATAGATGCAAAGGTACTAGATGAACCAACAATCTGAATCACCATAAAGTACTTTCAAAAGTAATCATTTAAATTACCATATATATTCATAGATAAGCCAAGAATTTTAGGTTCCAAAATAAATCCCCCAAATTGGGTTCAGGTTACTTGTGGATATGCTTATCCATGAGTATATACAGTAAGAAGGGGTTTATATGTCCTTTATTATCCTTCTCCATCTCCTCTTCAATATTTTTATTGGATGAATTGATGATACAGCTATTGCTTTGTCCAAAGAAGATTGTCAATTTCAGTATCTGTAATCAAAAATTATACTTCTTGGAAAGGTTTCTGGCTGGGATACTGTTGAGTCACTATATACAACAGGGAATACTGTGCAATGGTCTCACTCACTATAAGGCAGCTTCATGTGTTCTTCATGACCCAATACTTCTCTGGAGCAATCAGGGATGATCACTAAAGGTGGAATTGATCTTTCAAAGTAGTTAAGGTTTTATTGGGGGTTCCTGAGAAACTTTCCAAGAATTTCATGTTTTAGATATAAGAAGATTGGATGAAATAAAGGAAACAGCTCTGTGCCCATCATGATGGCCCATGGCCGTGTTTGGATGATGTCCTGAGACCATAAAACCAAATCTCAGTGTAATATGTTGTGTAACTGTATCCCTTTTACATCAAAAACAACCTTTTTGCATTTTTAAAGTTAACAAATGTCTAACTGTATACCCTACTGTAGCCTATGATGCACCACCTATATATTTATTTCCCACATTTATTATTTTCAGAAATAACTCAAGACAGCAAACATATCTAATATAATATTTCTCCCTCCTGTTTTCCCCACAACAGCAATCTTGAGAGGTTGGGCTGAGAGAGTGTGACTCTCCCCAAAGTCACCATCCAGGGTTTCACGCCTGAGGTGGAATTAGAACTCATGCAGTATTCTCCTGCTTCTATCCTCTTGCCTTAACCAGTAGACCAAACTGACTCTTATGAATAGTTGCGACTTATGAATAGTAATAGCAGCTGTATTTGTATTTGTAGCCCATCTTTCCTTTAACACAGTTCAGAGACTGTTCTGGTAGTTCAGCCCTCCCTTTGTACCCCACCCACACTGTTTCCTCAGAACAACCACATCTTCCTGAACCAAAGTGAGAGACGGACTCTGTCACTCCATTGTCCCTCAATAAGCTATGTGACAGTGAAGAGCTGGATGTGAATTTCATCAGCTTCAGCCCTTTTCCCACCAGACAAAGTTGCTGGGTTTAAAGGGGGGGTGGGTAATAGCAATTTTGGACCATAAACCACGCATGTCTGAGTAAATTTAAAAATCAATGACTGCCTGCAGGTTAAAAAAAAAGCAAAAACCAGGTTAGATTTCCCCACAGTAAGCATAGTTAAAATGTGCACACATTTACTATTCATTGGAATAAGTTTCTATATTTATGTACTCCTTAGTGAGCTTGTGAGCTTTTGTCCATATATCCATTTCTGTGAGAAGGAGTTTATAGATGTTTCAGTACAAACCTTTGGGCAGAAAAAAAGCCAATCATCAATTTTTCAGCTATTATCCGTAAAGTGCAGAAGCTCTACTATTTTGTCTTGACTTCATTGTAAGGAAATGAATTTCTCCTTCTCCCATTGATAGCTTTGTTGCAAATATTCAACACAAATTGTCTGACTATTCACCACCAAATACCGGGGACATTTTTTTTATTTCAAGTTTGATTTTTTAGCAATAGATTATTGACTCATATGTAGTAACACATCTGATTATTTTTATGCAACTGTGCTTAGAATCTGTATGGTGATGTGAAACACTCTCAGATATTGTATTAACATCCCCCCCAAAAAAAGGTTGATGGATGGATTATCCCTGTAGGATATTTCATCATACAGTATCTTTTACGGTTAAGGTGTTGGTCTAGAAACCAGGAAACCAGGAAACTGTGAGATTCAGTGGTGGGATTCAAATAATTTAACAACTGGTTCATTGCCCTAATGACCAGCTGGGTAGGCGTGGCTCGGTGGCCATGTGACCATGTGGGCATGGCCAACTCAACGTCACTCAGGTCAATGGGCGCTTCGCCTTAGCTGTTACAATGTAATAAGGATTAACCGGAGAGGCAGTTTCTGTAAGAAGAGCAATAAAAATTAGGCTAGAAACAACACCAGAATGTTTCCTTCCTGCCTTCCTTACAGGATTAGCCCTGTAAAGTGGAAAAAAACAAAATAAGATTTCACCCAACAACTGGTTCTCCGAACTGCTTAGAAAGTTAACAACCGGTTCTCCCGAATAGGTACAAACTGGCTGAATCCCAGATCCTGAAAGCTGCATGGGTGACCTTGGGCCAACCACTCTTTCTCAACCCAACCCACTTCGGAAGGTTGCTGTTTTGGGGGAAATAGGAGGAGGAAGGAGTATATGAGATATGTTTGCCATATTGAATTATTTCTAAAAATCATAAAGGTGGGAAATAACTATATAAATAGTGCAAGTTACCAGCAGGGTATGTGATCCAAAATTTGTACTAAAACATTTTGTTATTTTTAAGTGTAAAAGGCAAACACATCTCACTATCTGGGAAGTGTTTTGGGGAGGGGGTACCTTTACACATTTGACTCTGAGATTTGGTTTATGGCATTAGGACACAATTGTAGGGTATGTGACATGCAGTAGGGTTTACATGTTTCCCATCTGATAATATTAAGTGGCAGCATATGAAACAAAGTTGTTTTAACAGAACTCAAACAGTATGCATTATTAACTTTAAAATGAAATTTCATATTAAAAACTGGATGCTACCTTTGAAATATTGCCTTTAAGGTTTCTAACAAGTAAACTAGCTAGCAATTTTGCTGCAAGTGATGGCTGATTAGTTCTTTTGAATAAACATTTGTGTGTGTGTGTGTGTGTGTGTGTGTGTGTGTGTGTGTGTTTGTGTTTGTGTGTGTGTGCACGCCCGTAGAGAGAGAGATTTGATATCACTGCATTGCAAGCCACTCTTGTCCCAATCTTTGCATCTATGTATTTACTTCCTTTTGTAGGGTAGAGAAAGTGGCACTTGGCTGCAAGATACTTATGTACCTCTCCCTGCTACTTCAAACATCTCCTCAAAATTCCAGTATTTGGGAGGTATTTGACTTAGTCCCTTAAGACCTCCTTTCCTGTAGAAACTCATTGGTGTGAGCAAATAAACTGCATTCTTCTTTTCTCTTGGTGTATTTTTGCTCCACCTTCCTTATCTTGCTTTATAACTTTCGCCTTGGATAAACTTTGAATTGAAGATTCAAGAGAGGATTCTTTGTCTTCAATGATGCTCTATAAACCATTTCTACATTAAGAATACTATGTGCATACAAAATGAATATATGAAGAATGTGTGTGTTTTAATTGACTTAAAATTGGCAGCCAAGCAGTAGAGGGGAAAAAAGCTGTTTCTTCTAACATCACTTGTGGACTTGCTGCATGGGGTCTCAGCTTCCTTTTTCTCAAAAGAGTTTTTTTAAATCTAATAGTCCTCTTCCAGTAGCAGAGAAATCAGGAGCTCCTGTGATATGGCAGCCAAGGGGTTACAAAGATGATCCCCAGAGAGAAAGATGTCTCTTCCCTCCATCATCTATGGTAGAGGAAACATGAGAATTTTAGCGTAGCAGTAATTAGGCACATCATACATAAAAAGCAAAGATTCCCAATACCTCCCATCCGTGCCACATGTCTGCGATGTGACCTTGCCTGTTTTCATTCTTGCAACCCTCAATGTTAAGCACAGCTGTTGGCTACTGAATAGTTAACCCATCTTTGTTCTCGTAGGTGTCTCAAGCAGGATCACGCAGCATTAGCATATTTTCAAATAGTTTCGGGTATTTCTCATAATGTGCCAAAGCTTGTTAAGACATGATGGGAAATTTTAAATGGTAGGGTCATGGCACAGTTTGAAGGAGCTACAGATTTTGTTTTTAATCTTATTTCTTATATATTTTATTTCATATTGTAATATGACTGGCCACCCAGTCAACCATATATTTAAGATGGATTTGGCATTTTTATCCATCTACCAAGTTCTTTCTAAGGATGTGGGATGGTCAGATGTTGTCGTTTGACTCAATATGCTGTCACACGATGTAAGCTATTCTAAGTAAAGCTGCCTTTTGTAATTGACTGATGGTGATTTTGTCAATGCCAATGGTGTTCAAGTGGGGCTCCAGGCACTTTCCCCCCCAATGCACTTATAATTTTTAATACTTGCTAAATAAATAGTTGTAAGTCAGGGACTATCTGTATATACATATACATTAGGGGTGAAATCAACTTACCTTCGCTACTGGTTCCACAAATTTGAATGCATGCGCGACTTCCATGCATGTGCAGGACCTTCCGCGCACGCACAGAGCATAAAAATTGGGACGCGAACAGCTACCGCTTTACCCGAACTGCATAAAACCGGCTGAATTTCACCACTGATATACATGCATGCATTCATGCATTTCTTTCAACTCAAGGTGGTGAACATACTGAATACTCATCTCCTGTTTTCTACACAACAACTCTGTTAAAGAAGTTGGACTGAGAGAAGGAAGTAGCCCAAAATCATCCAGTTGATTTTCATGTCTAAGGGAGGTCTAGGACTCAGTGACTTCTGATTTCTAAGCCAATCCCTTAATCACTACACCAAACTGTCTACAATAAAAGAGTGACACATAGCAGCATTGGGAAGGGGCCAGTAATCCCAGACAGGACCCATGTATAATACAATAGTAGAGTTGGAAGGGACCTTGGAGGCCTTCTAGTCCAACCCCCTGCCTAGGCAGGAAACCCTATACCGTTTCAGGCAAATGGCTATCCAACATCTTCTTAAAGACTTCCAGTGTTGGGGCATTCACAACTTCTGGAGGCAAGCTGTTCCACTGATTAATTGTTCTAACTGTCAGGAAATTTCTCCTCAGTTCTAAGTTGCTTCTTTCCTTGATTAGTTTCCACCCATTGCTTCTTGTTCTACCCTCAGGTGTCTTGGGAAATAGCTTGACTCCCTCTTCTTTGTGGCAACCCCTGAGATATTGGAACACTGCTATCATGTCTCCCCTAGTCCTTCTTTCTATTAAACTAGACATACCCAGTTCTTGCAACCGTTCTTCATATGTTTTAGTCTCCAGTCCCCTAATCATCTTTGTTGCTCTTCTCTGCACTCTTTCTAGAGTCTCCACATCTTTTTTACATCGTGGCGACCAGAACTGAATGCAGTACTCCAAGTGTGGCCTTATCTTAGGCATTATAAAGTGGTATTAACACTTCACGTGATCTTGATTCTATCCCTCTGTTGATGCAGCCTAGGACTGTGTTGGCTTTTTTGGCAGCTGCTGCACACTGCTGGCTCATATTTAAATGGTTGCCCACTAGGACTCCAAGATCCCTTTCACAGTTACTACTACTGAGCAAGGTATCACCTATACTGTACCTGTGCATTTCGTTTTTGTTGCCTAAATGTAGAACCTTACTCTTTTCTTCATTGAATTTCATTTTATTAGATAGTGCCCAATGTTCAAGTTTGTCAAGATCCTTCTGTATCTTAAGCCTATCTTCTGGAGTGTTGGCTATTCCTACCAGCTTGGTGTCATCTGCAAATTTGATGAGTTCCCCTAACCCTAACCCTCATCCAAATCATTGATGAAGATGTTGAAGAGTACTGGGCCCAAAACAGAGCCTTGGGGTACTCCACTGCATACTTCCCTCCATGTAGATGCAGTTCCATTGAGGACTACACGTTGAGGGTGGTTGGTCAGCCAGTTACGAATCCATCTGGTGGTGATGCTGTCTAACCCACATTCTTCTACTTTATCTAGTAGTAGGTTATGGTCTACCTTATCAAAAGCCTTACTGAAGTCCAAGTAAACTATATCAACGGCATTCCTCTGGTCCACTTATTTTGTCACATTATCAAAGAATGCAATAAGATTAGTCTGGCATGATCTGTTTTTGACAAACCCATGTTGGCTTTTGGCTATTACTTTGTTTGCTTCTAGGTGTTCGCAAATTCGTTGCTTGATTATTTTTTCCAGAATCTTTCCTGGTATTGAGGTCAGGCTGATAGGTCTGTAGTTTCCTGGATCTAATTTTTTCCCTTTTTTGAAGATGGGAACCACATCAGCTCTTTTCCAGTCCTCTGGTAGTTCCCCGGTGTTCCAGGATCTCTGAAAGATATAATTCAGTGGTTCTGAGATCTCGTCTGCTAGTTCCTTCAGAACCCTGGGGTGTAATCCATCCGGTCCTGGTGATTTGAACTCGTCTAGGGTAGACAGGTGCTCACTTACCATTTTCTTCCCTATTTCAATTTGTGTTCCTAATCTGATTTTTGTGGTGCTGCTTTTGATAGGTTGGACTGTTTTATCCCTTTGTGTAAAGACAGATGCAAAACATGAGTTAAATAGTTCTGCTTTCTCCCTGTTGCTTGTCACCTTCTTGCCACTTTCTCCTAGCAATGGACCAATTGTTTCCTTAACTTTTTTCTTGTTTTTAACATGTTGGAAGAAGCTTTTTTTGTTAATTTTTACTTTTGTGGCAAGCCTTTCTTCATTGTGAGCCTTAGCTTTCCTCACTTCATCTTTACAGGCTCGGGCTATTTGCTGATATTCTGCCTTAGTTATGTCCCCCTCCTTCCACTTGTTATACTTACCTTTTTTGTCTTTCAGTTTGTCAGATAGCTCTTTGTGCAGCCATGCTGGTTTCTTTTGGGAGCTGTTATTTTTCTTCTTCATTGGTATTGTGCTAGACTGGGCTTTTGTAATCTCATTTTTCAAAATTTCCCAAGCTTCTTGAGTTGTTTTCCCCTTGAGGATTCTCATCCATGGAATTTTTCCCAAGCTCTCTCTAAGTTTATTGAAATTAGCGTTCTTAAAGTCCAAGACACTAGTTTGACTTTGTTCTACTACTTGTGTTTGGATAATGTTGAATTCCAATATTGCATGGTCACTTGCCCCGAGGGTTCCTATGGCTTCAACACCTTCTATCATTTCCTCTCTGTTAGTGAGAATTAAGTCCAATATGGCTGATCCCCTTGTTCCCTTCTCTACTTTTTGGAAAACAAAGTTGTCTGCTAGGTTTGTTAGGAACCTGTTGGATCTTCCACTTGGTGCAGAGTTTGTTTCCCAGTTGATGTCAGGGTTGATGTAAAGGTGATGTTGGTCTTGGTAAATGATGATTGAACATAGACACTAAATCAATCTTTTCCCAGATAACACTGGCAGTTGTCATGTAATGTAACTTGTAGCCCAAGACATATATGGTCACTAGATTGGGATGTGCAGCCTCAGTGTTATATATGTTTCTTTATTAGTATTTTTAAGAAACAGGAAATTATTTTGGAAAAGGGAAATTTGATCCAAATGCATTTTCTGTGCTACAAAAATCCTTCTTTAAAAAAAACACCCTCTCCCACTCTTGTTTTTATATGCTATCTCCCTCTGTTTACAGAATATTGCAGAATGAAGGAGAGAGAGAACAATCTCTTCACCCATAACCAGCTCTTGAGATTTCACAATACTTCTAAAGTTACCCAATAGATGGCCTCTCAGCTGTAGTTTTGTTATTAACAGCGTAGTTGAAATGCCATGCTCGGGCTGGGGAATTCTGGGAATCAAAATCCCCATATTGAGAAGCACTTGGCTAAAGTCATTCTTTCTCAGCAAACAAACAAGGAAAGCAAGAAAGAGTTCAGTATTTCATGAAAGATGTATCTGAAATATGGGTTTGTACTTATTTAATCAAATCAATACAAGCTTAAGTCTCAGTCAACTTTCTCAAACCAGGTCAGATCTTCTTGTTCTTAATCTATCAATCAGTGTTTTCCCAGGCAAGCGGGCTGGGGGAGGCTTTGCTTATTTCCTTGGATTATATCCTGCTTCTCTTTTCCTGTGGAAAAATTCCAAACCTAAGACAGACCCAGAAAACAAACAAAAAGGAAGCAGACAATAATAACAAGGGAGCAATATGAATGATAAAAATAGAATGCTGAAAATGCAAATAGCAAACCTGTTGCAATTCCTGACTCCTGGAATATTCTCTCCTCGTGCCCCAATGTTCTTCAGGAAATTGTTGAAGAAATTGTTCTCCCAGGCCCTGGGGACAGATGGGTCATGGAGACCATTTTTGGTTTTGCTTGCTCTCTTTTTGTACTTTTCTCTCTGGTTAGTGGCATTTTTCTTTAGATTGGTTTTTCATTGTAAGCGAAAAAGAGTAGTTTTGGAGTTGGGTGTGTGATCTTTTGAGGTTGGGCAGCTAATACATTTAAACAAACAAACAAATAAAAATAATAACCTGATTACCTAGATATCATTCCTCCTATCTATTCTTGTCATCCATGACGTGTGCAAGCATACAGATAAAATATTACATTTTACAGAATTTAGCAATCCACGTCATTCCCTTTGGATAATATCCCATTGTATAAGTAATCCTCTAATGGCAGAAAGTGAAGAGGAACTAAAGAGCCTCTTGATGTGGGTTAAGGAGGAGAGTGCAAAACTGGCCCTCTCAATCCCTGGAAAATAGATGGGGAAGAAATGGAGGTAGTAACAGATTTTATTTTCCCGGGCTCCAAGATCACTGCAGATGGGGACTGTAGCCAAGAAATTAAAAGATGTTTGCTCCTGGGGAGGAAAGCTATGGCAACTCTACACAGCATACTAAAAAGCCGAGACATCACAATGCAAACAAAAGTGTGTATAGTCAAGGCTATAGTTTCCCCAGTTGCAATGTATAGCTGTGAAAGTTGGACCATAAGAAAGGCTGAGCAACAAAGAATTGAGGCCTTTGAACTATGGTGCTGGAGAAGACTCCTGAGTGTCCCTTGGACTGCAAGGCAATCCAACCGGTCAGTCCTAGAGGAGATCAACCCTGACTGCTGTTTAGAAGGCCAGATCCTGAAGATGAAACTCAAATACTTTGGCCACCTAATGAGAAGGAAGGAGTCACTGGAGAAGAGCCTAATGCTGGGAACAATTGAGGGCAAGAGAAGAAGGGGATGACAGAGAATGAGGTGGCTGGATGGAATCACCGAAGCAGAAGGCGTGAGCTTAAATGGACTCCAGAAGATGGTAGAGGACAAGGAAGGCCTGGAGGAACATTGTCCATGGGGTCGCGATGGGTCAGACATGACTTCGCAACTAACAACACGTAATCTTGAACTGACAACGCTTCCTTTGGTGACCGTTCAAAGTTACAACGGCACTGGGAAAACGGCACTGACTTATGATCATGTTTCACACTTATGACTGTTACAGCATCCCTATGGTCACATGATCAAAATTCAGATGCTTGGCAACTGACTCATATTTATGATGGTTGCAGTGTACTTCAGGTCACCTTTTGCGACCTTCTGACACGCAAAGTCAATGAGGAAGCCAGATTCACTTAACAACCGAGTTACTAATTTAACAACAGTAGTGGTTCACTTAATGGTGGCAAGAAAGGTCATAAAATGGGGAGAACTCATGTCTCTCTTAGTAACAGAAATTTTGGGCTCAATTGTGGTCATAAGCCGAGAGCTACTGGTACTCATAAGATCTAGAAAAAAATGCAAATGCATTCCGTATGGCAATGCTTAGGCTTAGAGCATGGCTATACTTCAGAAATTCTAATCAACTCCCTTAAGGGGGAAGATTTCTCTCGGGTGGGGAAAGAAATTGCTGCCATGGAGCTTGGAACTATGCCAGCCACTATTTTTTGTCCTTTTTTAGCCAGAGAACATTGTGAGATCTGCCAAACTGAGATCTGCCAACAAGAAATTCCATTATGAACTTCTAATCAACAACTGAGGCAACCGCACCTTGTAAATGTCTGCCCTTTATAGGTGTATTTCCCTGAATGTTTCCTGGTTAGTAGATGCTTTTTCTTTTTAACTTTGTGTAGGTAGCTCATTATGTAAGAAGAGATCCTTCAAGTCATAAAGGAATGCTTCTTGCTTAAGTACATACCCAAGTGGCTCGCTAGGGTAATTTTATAAACAAAATCAACAGATGGTCTGGGAAATGTTACATGGAACCAAGCCATTAAAATCTCAGGTGATCTCAGGCTTCTATAGAAAGACAGTTAAAAATTGTATCCGCATAATTTACATATAACATTACCCTCCACTCTACTTTGTACAAGAGAGTGGAAGGTAGAGTGCATTTTCTATATCCTGTTTAGCCGCATGTTTATTTATTTACATTGTTTATGTATCCTGAATCAACAGACCTTGGGAATCATGTAGAACATTAAATCTAAACAATAGAAGGCACAAGAATAAATTAACCCAGGCTTTAATTACCTGTCATTAAAAGATCATTACAAATATTCCAAATCACAGAAATCTAAAGTCCAAAATACATGATAAAAAAGTACCAAACCTTTACCCTTTTTAAAAATAACAAAGGGTGCTTTTTTAATTGTGCACATCTCAGGATCTCCTATGTTTTGCATGCATTGTGATGGTACAAGTCTAAGTTTCATTTTCAGAAATGCTAACCTTAATTGTGACTGCTTTTTGAAATCAGGGGCAACCTGACTCTGAATAGCTCTGAACATGAACATAGCTTTTATGCTTGGCTTGAGATCCTTAGTACTCATCTTTCTGGAAAATGAAATAAGAAAGCTTTTTGAGGCCAAACTGTGAGTCAGCAGTCAGCAGTGTGGGATGGCAGCCAAAAAAGCCAATGCAATCCTAAATTGCATTAATAGAGGGATACAATCAAGATCAAGTGAGATAATAATACCACTCTATAAAGCCTTAGTAAGACCACACCTAGAATACTTTACCCAGTTTTGGTCACCACATTATAAGAAAGATGTTGAGACTCCAGAAAAAGTGTAGAGAAGAGCAACCAAGGTGATTAGGGTACTGGAGGCTAAAACACACGATGAACGTTTGCAGGAACTGGGCACAGCTAGTCTAGTGAAGAGAAGGATCAGGGGAGACATGACAGCAGCATTCCAATATTTGAGGGGCTGCCACATAGAGGAGGGGGTCAAGCTATTTTCCAAGGCACCCAAAGGCCAGAGAAGGCATAATGGATGGGAAATGAACAAAGAGAGATTCAACCTGGAAATAAGGAGAAATTTTCTGACAATGAGAACAATCAACCAATGGAATAGCTTGTGGGAGCTTTATCACTGAAAGAGAATGAACTGCCATCTATCAAAAATGGTGTAGTGCAGGGGGTTGGAGTAGATGACCTACAAGATCCCTTCCAATTCTGCTAATCTGTATCTATATCTTTGAAATCAGGGGCAACCTGGCTCTGAACAGGCTCTGAACATGAGCATGGTTTTTACACTTGTCTTGAGATCCTCAGTAGGGCACATTTCTGGAAAACAGAGTATAAAAAAGCTTTTAGGGTCATCCAACAAAATTCTTTTTATGCTTTATTGGAAAAAAAATTAAAGCTAGAAATAGTTTCTTCCACTAACACTGACATATAATACTCAGGCTCAGACCACATTAAAAATGTATTCATTCGATAAAGTTAAAGGATAAAATCCTTTTTATAGGCAGGCAGATAGAGTGAGGGTCAAAAGATTATTTATTTAGACACAAAACTTCCTTTCACATAGGAAGCTATCAGCAAAACGTATTGTAGTTTTAACTTTCTCCATGCACAACAGGTTGTCCTCGCTTAATGACTGCCCTGTTTAATAACAGCACTGAAAAAGTAACTTTATGACTGGTCCTCACATTATTCAACCATTGCAGTCCTTGTTACTACCAGGTCACTATTTGCATGCTTTACAGTCGACTTCTGGTAAACAGAGTCAATGGAGAAGGGAGCAGCCCAATTGCAAGTTCCGGTCATCTGATATCTCGCTTAACAATGACAGCAGAAGTGAGGTTGTAAGTCTGTCATGGTCATGTGATGTTTTTCTTGATGACCACATCACTTAGGAATGGAATTGCCAGTCCCAATTAAGCGAGGGTTGCCTGTACTGCATCTATAAGTGAGTGTTTAAATGAGAGAAACATTGAAAAATTTATAATGAACCGATCAGTCTCAGAATCTATCACATTATCCTTTTGAATTCTAGTAGCCCTTGGACTTAAAGCTACCAGGTATCAGAAAGAGTAAACAACAATTAGAGAGAAAGATAAATGGTGGGGGCTGGAAAGGGGGACATTGTTTAACTTTCTTACAACAAAAGTTCCAGGGAAAACCTGCGGAAGAATGTACTGACGTCTATATAAAGGTACAATTACTTTTCCCAGCATCAGAAAGACTGGTTTTTCAATTGCAGGAATGTGCTAGAGCCGGTTAGGAGGCAAAACCCTTCTATGTGTAACTGAGTAAGGCTTTGTCAGGAGGGCTCTAATCAACTAATTAAGGTCACAGAATGAAGCTTGTTAACTTTCAGTTAGCACATTAGGAAAGAACTGTACCATGGAGAAAAGCTGCATAGTAAGAGATACTTGAAAAGACTGACAGTGTTTGATTTTAAGACTATGCCTGCCGGACAGAGGACAAAAAAGAGGACATGCCCTCCTTTTGACAAATGTCTGGTAAATTTATAATGTATAATTATTTTGTTACATTCCCAAATACAGATTGAAAACGCCACAGCAAAGCAAATAGATGGTAGTACGATTTTAAGAAATGCTTTAGCAAAAGCAGTTTAATTTCCACAAATCAGCATGTCAGGTGCCCTCAAACTGTCAACCAATTAGCTTACCCAGTAATGCCTGCAGCATCTTTTTCTTGGTGCTTGCAAGATTCCTTACCCTGCTAGGCATTATTTTTTTTAAGGTTCCTTAATTACCGAATCAATGACTAAATAAGAAGCAGGCATTCTGCAAATCCAAGCTTCTAGTATCATCCTGATTTATGGAAATACCTCTGGGCCCCAGAGACATTCTTTGAAAAGAAACATAGCAAGTCTTTCTTTAGAAGTATGTCAACCTACCTCCCCAAAGGAAGATTAGGGAGTGTTGTTTTAAATCACCATCATCATCAGCAACCACCACTTGGAGAACTAGAAAGCTACTACTAGATAAAGTAGAAGAATGTGGGTTGAACAGCATCACCACCAGATGGATTTGTAACTGGCTGACCAACCGCACTCAACGTGTAGTCCTCAATGGAACTGCATCTACATGGAGGGAGGTATGCAGTGGAGTACCCCAAGGCTCTGTTTTGGGCCCAGTACTCTTCAACATCTTCATCAATGATTTGGATGAGGGAATAAATGGGGAACTCATCAAATTTGCAGATGACACCAAGCTGTCAGTGTTCTGTAGGGAAAACAAGGCAGGCAGGAACTGAAGCAAGGCAGGTTGAAGCTAATAGAACCTTTATTAACAATTTAACACTGCAAAATGTAAGGCAAACCTCAAACCAGCAAACAGCAACATTTGACAGCTGACAGCCCTTTCATACTAGAGCTGTCAGACGCTGAACCAATAGAATGTCTGCATTCTCCTGCCAGCTGGCTGTTTGCATCTCAACCAATCAGGGGCCAGCAATAATAGTCAATGGCCTCATAGCCTTGAGGACTTAACAGGCAGGAATAGCCAACACTCCAGAAGATAGGCTTAAGATACAGAAGGATCTTGACAAACTTGAACATTGGGCACTATCTAACAAAATGAAATTCAATGGTGAAAAGAGTAAGGTTCTACATTTAGGCAACACAAATGAAATGCACAGGTACAGTACAGGTGGTACCTTGCTCAAAAGTAGTAACTGAGAGAGGGATCTTGGAGTCCTAGTGGTCCACCATTTAAATATGAGCCAGCAGTGTGCAGCAGCTGCCAAAAAAGCCAACACAGTTCTAGGCTACATAAACAGAGGGATAGAATCAAGATCACGTGAAGTGTTAATACCACTTTATAATGCCTTGGTAAGGCCATACTTGGAATACTGCATTCAGTTTTGGTCACCACGATGTAGAAAAGATGTGGAGACTCTAGAAAGAGTGCAGAGAAGAGCAAGAAAGATGATTAGGGGACTGGAGACTAAAAAATAGAAGAACGGTTGCAGGAACTGGGTATGTCTAGTTTAATAGAAAGAAGGACTAGGGGAGACATGATAGCAGTGTTCCAATATCTCAGGGGTTGCCACAAAGAAGAGGGAGTCAAACTATTTTCCAAGGCACCTGGGGGTAGAACAAGAACCAATGGGTGGAAACTAATCAAGGAGAGAAGCAACTTAGAACTGAGGAGGAATTTCGTGACAGTTAGAACAATTAATCAGTGGAACAGCTTGCCTCCAGAAGTTGTGAATGCCCCAACACTGGAAGTCTTTAAGAAGATGTTGGATAGCCATCTGTCTGAAACGGTATAGGGTTTCCTGCCTAGGCTGGCGGTTGGACTAGAAGACCTCCAAGGTCCCTTCCAAGTCTACTATTGTATTGTATTGTATTGTATTGAGGATGAGAGGAACATTTCCTCATTCTGCACGAACAACCATTTTTATTACTAGAACTGGTTGATTCATTCCCCTAGATTAAACAGATCTTCCTAATGTAAGGACAAAAGGATCATTGTAACCATGGAGACAGATATCCTTCGGTCAAGGCTTGATATCAGCACTGTACTGTTTTTTTAAAAATCCTGCTTTTATTATTTTGAAAAATAACTCAAATAAACAAACATATTTAATATTCCTCCCTTCTTCTCTTTTCCCCACAACAACAACCCTGCGAGGTTTTGATGGAATGAATGGCCTAAATCTTTATTAAGGGGAGCTTCAAAGATTTCCTATTCATTTGCACTTAGGGTGGGTTACAAATATCTGAAAGGACAAAGAAACATTTGTTCTTCTAGGAATCACAACAGTATAACTTAAAAGGGTCTGGAAACATGTTCATGCATGGAGAAAAGATTCTGGAAAACCATCGGGGAGAAGAACATTTTGACAGGTTACATTTCTATTTGTATATTTATAGATAATCATTAAATTGTGTCAGCTCTTACTTGCATTTTAAATGCTACAACCTCACCCTGTGGTTGGATTTGCCCAAATCACTAGATTAAGTTAAAACAATTGAGTGCTTTGCTGTTCAACATGTGGTAACTAGGCCATTGTCTTAAACAAGAATAAGCTTTATTTCTTTTGGCAGAGCTTGTGAAGTGAAACTAGCAGTTGTATTTTCCCCCCTTCTGTTCAATCATGTTCAATTCTCAGAGACTGCCTGGGCAGGTCCCTGAAGTTTTCCTGGCAAGGTCTTGCATAAGTAGTTTGCCATTGCCTCCTTCCTGGGGCTGAGAGAAAATGATTGACTCAAAGTCACCCAACTGACTTTGTGTCTAAAGTGAGACTAGAATTCACAGACTCTGCTTCTAGCCTGTTCTCTTAACCCCTAAACCAAACTGTGCCTCTCTATTTTGCTAATTCAGGTTTAATGGTTGTGTGAACCCAGCTAGTTCTGACAACCAGATTTTTACCTACAGTGTATGTTTTTCTATTCTCGGAAGAAATGAAACTCAGTTTTACAAAAATTTGTTCAGGATTGCATGAACCCCAATGACTAAGAGAGGAAATAGGGATAGAATGAAGATTACGTGAAGTGTTAATACCACTTTATAATGCCTTGGTAAGGCCACACTTGGAATAACTGCATTCAGTTTTGGTCACCATGATGTAGAAAAGATGTGGAGACTCTAGAAAGAGTGCAGAGAAGAGCAACAAAGATGATTAAGGGTCTGGAGGGTGAAACATATGAAGAGCGGTTGCAGGAACTGAGTATGTCTAGTTTAATGAGAAGAAGGACTAGGGGAGACATGATAGCAGTGTTCCAATATCTCAGGGGTTGTCACAAAGAAAAGGGAGTCAAGCTATTCTCCAAAGCACCTGAGGGTAGGATAAGAAGCAATGGGTGGAAACTAATCAAGGAGAGAAGCAACTTAGAACTGAGGAGAAACTTCCTGACAGTTAGAACAATTAATCAGTGGAACAACTTGAATCCAGAAGTTGTAAATGCTCCAAAACTGGATATTTTTAATAAGTTGTTGGATATCCATTTGTCAGAAGTGGTGTAGGATTTCCTGCCTAAGTAGGGGGTTGGACTAGAAGACCTCAAGGTACCTTCCAATTCTGTTATTCTATTCTATTCTATTCTATTCTTAAATGTAATGGCAGAACAAAGATTACATCAAGCCCCACATCTGTTTCTAGGTGATAGTATTGCCTGATATTTTAGAATAATTAAATCCATATGTCAAATCACCCTTGTTTTATCTCTTAGCCAAACTACCTGACACAGAATAATACTATGGAGAACATTAAGAATGCTGCTTTGAGCTTCTCAAGAGGGAACATAACCTGTAAATGCAAGAAGAAAGGAAAAGATGGAACAGATTCTCACGACTTGGAGCTTTTTCCCACTCTTAAGATGAGGTCATCCTTGGGTTGGCAAAAAATAAATGAATAATGAAATTTACTATATTTTTCGTGCATTTATCTCAGTCATGGCCTGGGGATGAGATGAAGACTTAAAAGGGACTTTGCAGAAAAAAAAGATGTTGCCAGGGCATGTAGGTCCCATGCTTAATGGAAAGTGGGGAAACACCATAAACTAGCTTTTTCAAGGCAATCTGGAAAAAGATAATTGAATTGAAGTTTCTTCAATTTATGGAGTTTATAGGTGTAAATTCCTCTAGCCATTTTTTAGTAATCCAGATTACTAGATTTGGGGTGCAAAACGTTGGATAACCAATAGATGATGAACAATAGACTTTTCTGTATCTCTTTACTGTCATGTAGTGGTCTTTTGCTGCAGATCAGATAGTCCCTGCTCTCTATTTATTCTTTCCCCAGTCACTGCTAAATCCCCTGCTTTCCTTCATAAACGATGGGTGACAATTCCTAAGAGAATTTTATACATTTTGCAGTTGCTCTTGGCTGGTACCAGACTGAAAGGGAAAACATTAAAACTAATTTGGCTAAGAACAACTTATAGTTAGCTTAGTCATGGTCTGGAGATGAGATGAAGACTTCATGGGGATTTAACAGAAAAGGGAGGTTGTTGGGACATGTGTGCCCCATGCTTAGGGGATGTGGGGAAACACCTTAGGTTTTTTTTCAGGTACCCAACCATTTTGGGCCACTTTAAGGAAGCAAATATTTATTTCTGTATTGACTATACCGGGTGTATTAAGAGAACTCTACTTGTTGTGCTACCATATATAGCCATTTCTAAAAAGAAAAAAAAAGCTAATTCATCTTGGTAGTGCTAAAACCAAAATGTGCAATAAAGAATTATAATATTTCACTTGAATCACCTGTGCAAATGATGAAGAGGATGAAAAAGTAGATATTTATTCTTCATGGTGATTCTTTCTGTGAAAAGATTCCATTGAAATAATTACAGATTTGGTGTTTAAATTACAGGAGGCCCAGGTAGCATTCAACAGACAGAATGACCCAATTACTCTGATTACTCTTTAATGTGCATGTACTTTGATGTCCAAGGACTCCTTTCTCTCCATGTTCTCAAATGGACAAAGAACTGGTTTTGCTTTACATTGGACTTTAGAACAAGGGGCTTCAAGTACAGGACTATGTGACTTTGTAATAAATAGGAGTTGCGTAAACCATATTGCAAGTGAAATTTGAAGATACCTCTGCAGAAACTCACTTTACTTATTCAGTTAGCAGTTTATCATTTATTGTGACCAAGTTTGGTTGTTTGAAGAAGACTTGGGAGCTTACATCAACCACAATAGGGGTAATCCCAGGTAAATGTTAACACTTTCTCTGGAGTGAAGACTGGAATGCTAAAGTATAAATTTTTTGAAATATGAAAATAGCCTCCAAATCAGTGGTGGGTTCCTACTGGTTTGGACCGGTTCGGCTGAACTGGTAATGGTATGCTGGCCTGGGTCGCTGGAACCAGAAGCGACCCAGGCCTGCTACGCCCTCGAACTGGTTCCCCAGTCTCTTCTGCTGTTGCCGGCATGTTTCTGCGCATGCACAGAACAGTTTTCAGTCAACTGCGCATGCGCAGCAACGTGAGGTGTGCACACGCACTAGAGAAGTGAGTAGTGCATACGCAAAATGCCCTCTCAGCGAACCAATAGTAAACTGGTTAGGATCCTACCACTGCTCCAAATGTGTTTTTGTTGTAACTAAAAAGCAGCCAGAGAAGATGCCGGGTCTGAGTGGAGAAATTGTGGGGAACAGTGGCAGTATGTAATCCATTCTTCACACCTCAAAAGTGAAACCCTCAACTATTATTCATCATGAGTGCCCAAAAGAGCAATATCTGGTGGATTCAAATGTGATCGAAAATACTGCTGTATGTGAGCTGTAAGTCCTTTCTCTGCAGGATACTCTTTCACTGGTGATCACAACCTCCACATTTCCTTTTCAGTTTAAAATATGCTCAGACATTGATATATGCATTATTTGCATGATGCCTAATTTGACCCTCCGTAAAGGCAGCTCCTTTATTTATTTATTTATCTATAAAGAATGTTTATTTATTTATCCTTCAGTTAGGAATGCAGTGGCTCAGTGGCTAAGACGCTGAGCGTGTTGATCAGAAAGGTCGGCTGTTTAACGGTTCGAATCCCTAGCGCCACATAATGGAGTGAGCTCCTGTTACTTGTCCCAGCTTCTGCTAACCTAGCAGTTTTAAAGCATGTAAATATGCAAGTAGAAAAATAGGGACCACCTTTGGTGGGAAGGCAACAATGTTCTGTCCTGGTCACATGACCATGGAGATGTCTTTGGACAGTGCTGGCTCTTTGGCTTTGAAATGGGGATCAGCACCACTCCCTAGATTCAGGAACGATTAGCACATATGTATGAGGGGAAACTTTACCTTTACCTAAAGGCGCCTCTTGAAGTGACACAGGTTTTCCATCCTTACTATCCCAATCTCTTCCTCTTGTATTGCAAAGAATAATGGTAAAAAGTTCAGAACATGTTAAGCACAATATAACAATCAGAGTTTATTAATTTGTGTAACACCCCGTCATCGCATTTCTTCTTAATGTCTGACTTCATCCTTAATAATCCACTTTGTGGCCTGAAGCATAGTTCTTGACAAGTCTCATTGCAGCAAAGTGTTTCCCTGCAAAGCTAAAAGCTTGTTTGCTCTTGCCCCAGACCTTCGCCAGATAGCTGTGCAAAACCTCTTAGCTAAATGTTTTCTTAAGCTGAAATATTCAACTTCCATTTCTTCTCAAGTCAAGCCATAGAAGGAAGTTCTGATTTCGTGTGCATTCTTTTTCTTTTTTTAATGGTTCCCGGCTGAATCAAACAATATGCCTTTGTTTTTCTGCTTAGATGGTTGGATGAAAGGAGTGTCTTGAATTGAGTAGAGAAAACTGCTGTGTGTCCAGGAAGTTCTGAGGAGCAGATCTCTGTTTGAATGGTCCTGCCTGCACCTGGGACGCTACTGCAAACCTTTCAGTGGATGTTTCTGATTTCTCAGCAGAAAGGATGACATCCATGCCAGAAATCCAGATAGAAGAAATGCTGGATAGTGTGGATGATAAGGCTGAAGGTGATCCCCCATTGGATGACCATCTGCGGAATCTGAAAGCCCTGACAGAGAAACTGAGGCTGGAGACCAGGAGGCCTTCATATTTGGAGTGGAAAGCTCAGCTGGAAGGACTGGCCTGGAAGAGCTATCCCAAACCTCCTGAGGAGGACATGGGCAGGCAAGAGAAGAAACCAACAGAGGAAAATATTTCTTTGAGAGAAGTGCAGGTTCATATCAATGGAAGCTCTTCCAGACAGCCAATTCTGCTTGTCCCGGAGAAAGTGTGTGGCTTTGGAAACATTGATGAAGCATTAAATTGGCTCCGGAAAGAGTTGGTAAGTAATTCCCTATTGTTTTATTTAAACTTGTTTATCAGTAGAACCTCTAGGCGTGTTTTAGGATTACTGCTGAAAAAACAAAAATGAGACCTATCCCTGGCAATGATTTTTGTTTTTTAAAAAAACCTTTTTCTTTTCCTCTTTCCCCTAGTTCTACTTCTTTTTCCAGTTCTTTCCCCAAAAGCACAAGGTGGAGTTTGCTATATGCTTTTATAATGTTTCTGGAGTTTAATAGATCCTGACTCCAACAAGGCATTCAGTAGGAGAGTCATAATTGTGAGGCAGACATGGTAATATTAAAGTAGCTGCCCTATAGACTTGATTGACTTTCAGACAATTTGAACTAGGGATATACAGGTGAAACTCAAAAAATTAGAATAGCGTGCAAAAGTTCATTTATTTCAGTAATGCAACTTAAAAGGTGAAACTAATATATGAGATAGACTCATTACATGCAAAGCAAGATAGTTCAAGCCGTGATTTGTCATACTTGTGATGATTACGGCATACAGCTCATGAAAACCCCAAATCCACAATCTCAGAAAATTAGAATAGTGTGAAAAGGTGCAATATTCTAGGCTCAAAATGTCCCACTCTAATCAGCTAATTAAGCCATAACACCTGCAAAGGGTTCCTGAGCCTTTAAATGGCCTCTCAATCTGGTTCAGCAGGAATCACAATCATGGGAAAGACTACTGATCTGACAGTAGTGCAGAAAACCATCACTGATATCCTCCATAATGAGGGAAAGCCTCAAAAGGTAATTGCAAAAGAAGTTAGATGTTCCAAAGTGCTGTATCAAAGCACATTAATAGAAAGTTATGTGGAAGGGAAAAGTGTGGAAGAAAAAGGTGCACAAGCAGCAGGGATGATCGCAGCCTGGAGAGGATTGTCAGGAAAAGGCCATTCAAAAGTGTTGAGGACTTTCACAAGAATTGGACTGAGGCTGGAGTCAGTGCATCAAGAGCCACCACACACAGACGGATCCTGGACATGGGCTTCAAATGTCATATTCCTTTTGTTAAGCCGCTCCTGAACAACAAGCGATGTCAGAAGCGTCTTAGCTGGGCTAAAGAAAAACAGACCACTGGTCTGTTGCTCAGTGGTCCAAAGTCCTCTTTTCTGATGAGAGCAACTTTTGCATCTCATTTGAAAACCAAGGACACAGAGTATGAAGGAAGAATGGAGAGGCACACACTGCAAGATGCTTGAAGTCCAGTGTGAAGTTTCCACAGTCTGTGTTGATTTGGGGAGCCACGTCATCTGCTGGTGTTGGTCCACTGTGCTTCATTAAGTCCAGGATCAACACAGCCGTCTACCAGGAGATTTTGGAGCACTTCATGCTTCCTTCTGCAGACGAGCTGTATGGGGATGCTGGCTTCATTTTCCAGCAGGACTTGGCACCTGCCCACACTGCCAAAAGCACCAAAACCTGGTTCAATGACCATGGGATTATTGTGCTTGATTGGCCAGCAAACTCACCTCACCTGAACCCCATAAAGAATCTAGGGGGCATTGCCAAGAGAAAGATAGAGACATGAGACCGAACAATGCAGAAGAGCTGAAGGCCGCTATTGAAGCATCCTGGTCTTCCATAACACCTCAGCAGTGCCACAGGCTGATAGCTTCCATGCCATGCCACATTGAGGCAGTAATTGCTGCAAAAGGGGCCCAAACCAAGTACTGAGTACATATGCATGCTTATACTTTTCAGAGGTCCGATATTGTTCTATGTACAATCCTTGTTTTATTGATTGCATGTAATATTCTAATTTTCTGAGATTGTGGATTTGGGGTTTTCATGAGCTGTACACCATAGTCATCACAATTATGACAAATCACGGCTTGAACTATCTTGCTTAGCATGTAATGAGTCTATCTCATATATTAGTTTCACCTTTTAAGTTGCATTACTGAAATAAATGAACTTTTGCACGCTATTCTAATTTTTCGAGTTTCACCTGTATTTTATTGGACCACTGTGGCTTACATGTGTTATGCAGCTCAGTATTCACATTACAAAAAGCAAGAGCAGGATGCATACATACGTATGCCTTGTTTCAAATCTGTTTTTAGAAAATGAGAAAATGGGGAAAGATATTTGGACTCATTTGAAACAGTCAAGGAGAAACTTCATTTTGTTAAGGAGTGTTTCTTTTTTGTCTCAGTATCTGAGTATTGCTTTTAATCACTTGGTGAGCAATATTGCAGCACCGTAAGGCGTGTGATGCTTCAAACCGATGTATTAATAGATTGCTTCCATCATAAACTTTACATGGGGAGGAAAAAACTGTTCATATAACTTTAATAAAACTACCTGATTCCAAGGGTGAGATCACTTCATCATCAGATTGGAAATAGATGCTGTGATTAAAATGCTACCTTCTCTAGTTTTGATGGAGATGCTTGTAGGGCCATGAGCTGAAATAAAGAGGAAGTATTAGCAAAATACTTTTGAATTTCTACATACAGCCTATATAAATGTTGCATGGAGCAGAATGAGAGATGATTCTTTACAGCTAAAAGGAAGCACTGAATCTGAGATTATAAAATCCCTAATCCTGGAATACAATAATACAATAGTAGAGTTGGAAGGGACCTTGGAGGTCTTCTAGTCCAACCCCCTGCCTAGGCAGGAAACCTTATACCATTTCAGACAAATAGCTATCCAACATCTTATTAAAGACTTCCAGTGTTTGGGCTTTCACAACTTCTGGAGGCAATGAGATGGGGGGGGGGGGAAACAAGGCCACATCAGAAACTTATTTTTAAAAAGTAGTTTCAAATGCCTTTTTTATATAGTGGCGAGTCCAAGAAAGGATGATATTTGTAGCTCAGGGTTGAAATCAGGGGTCCTTGGTGCCCTTTGAGCTTGCTTATTTTCTTGCAGATGTTTCATTACCCAAACTATGATGATGTTACCTAGTTTGGATAATGAAACATCTGCAAAAAACCAACCAAACTTAGAGAGCACCAAGGATCCTGCAAAGTAGTGATTACTACCCAGATGGAGTGAGAAGTTATAATAGAGCCCTGCCAAATTACACAGACCCTAGTAAAATGAGAGAGAGAGAGAGAGAGAGGAAAAAGAAAGAAAGAAAAGGAAAGAGGTATGTTTACTGCTTTATCTCTTCAAACTTGGAGCCACCCATCAAAATGAATGCAATTCTAACTACAGAAAGGAATTCTTACAATGTATAAAGTGCCAACAATCCTATATGCTTCCAGCAGTCTCCTGGTAAGCAGGGACTTATTCCTTACCAAGAGCACTTAACATTACACTGTTGTTTCAAAATGGGATATGGTCATCAGATGGGTAGCTTTAAAAGCTGGCTGGGGAAGAATTAATGGAAGGAAGGTAATTCTTTAAGTCATTGGAGTGAAGTAGAATTTAGAGTTCAAAACAAGTGCATTTTTGAATACCAGATGCTGCAGGGAAAACCTAGGAAAATGATTACTATCTTAGGTTTTTTTCCCTGTTGGTCCTCCTAAAAACATTGGGGAATGTAATGTTGTGCTGCTGAATTGGAACTGGAGAGACCTAAGTTCAGATTTATCCTCAATTATTAAAGTTTGCGGGGTGACTTAAGGTCAGGCACTCTCCTAATATTAAATTGCCCCAAAGAGTTGTGTGAAAAAGTTGAAGGAACATTATATGTCATCAGTGGTGGGATTCAATTTTTTTTTACTACTGGTTCTGTGGGCGTGACTTGGTGGGTGTAGCAGGGGAAGGACAGGCAAGCAAGCAATCTAGCAAATTAATGAATAAAATTAACGACACTGGGCAATCATTGTTTCAGTTTAGCAATACATTCTTCTTATTTAAAAGTGTTACAGTAACTGAGTATTAAGGATAAAGAAAACAAAACATGATAAAGAAAAAAACTACACATAAATTCATTGAAGCACATACTTTTATTTTCATGCAGTTTAATTGGATAGTGTTTTGCATTCGCTGTTTCTGGAAGGAGGAAAGGTTTAGGTTTAGGTTTATTAAATTTATAGACCACCCCCTCTCCCCGTAGGGACTCGGAAAGCTTCTTCCATTCAATAGAATTTGTATTGGAGGTTGTCGAGACAACATAATTTTCAACATGAAATATTCCTATGCTTTTTCATCACTGCTTCCATGTTTTTCTTACTATAAAGGCTTTTGATTGAATGCCAGAAACTGTCTGTCTGAAGCACTCCAGGTCACGCAAGCAGAGGATAAGGTGACCTGGGAAAAATGGTAGCAAGGGGGAAAAAATGAAAAGGAAACACGGAGGTGCATTCATTCATTCTTCTTCTTACATCTCTTTATTTAAGGAATCTTTCTTAGAAACCCAGAAAAAGATCAGGGAAGATTTTATGCTTTAGCAGACTTCAGAGATCAACACCGTATCCCTGTGGAGTTGGAACTATTATTTTTCTATCCCTGTATATGTTTACATTCCCAAATAATATTTTACTATGCAAGAAGCTTGCTAGTTATCCAAGCTACCAGAAACTAAACACAAGTACTGAACAGGGGATGGAATCCAGCAATGCCATCTTTCTCCTCATTGTCCATGTAATTCTTCTGTCAACCATCCCAAGTTTTCCCTTGTACCCTTTATCAGCCTCTTCCCTCCCACTTTCAACCTCTCTGTTTTTATTTTACTAGAGTACAAAAAAGTCTTCTCACCCTGAAGGCAGAAAATTCTTGACAGTAAGAAGCTTTACCTCCCTGGGAAAAGTTTGATGCTATTGGACTTCAGCTGGTGAAAAGCTGATCCTTATAAGAAAAGGGTGAGGGGGGAATCAGTACAGTAAAAAAAAAATCTAAAAATAAAAACCATGTTCTAAAGCCACAAAGACACAGAAACGGCCTGACAACATGGATTAACTTTGATCTAATCTGACATTCTGCTTTTACCAGCAACCTCTTAGAAAGAAAACAAGGATAGCTACCAAACTAAGCATGTTTAGCATTTCATGAAAGACTGCCTTTGAAATGTGATCCTGTGTAATCAGATTTAGCATTTGTTCAATCTGCAACCCAGTCAGCAGACTCTTCAGCAGCCTCCTAGAACTAGAAGTGATTCTTTTCAAGGAAGATTCTCACAAAGTTCTCCTTAGCGAGATTCATTAATATCTTGGGTGTTACGTACAGGCGTACGTTGTTAAATTTACATGTTTTCACATGCTCACCGGGGATTGGTTGCCCAAATCCTGGGAAATTTAAACAACAGTCATTGGCCGGCTGGTCCTTAATTTACATGTTTTCACATGCTCACTGGGGATTGGTTGCCCAAACCCCGGGAAGTTTAAACAACTGTCATTGGCCGGCTGGTCTGCTGGAGCTCCTTAAAAGGTGAACCCTGGCAGCCCAGCCAGCAAAGTGCAGTCACTTACTCTTGCAATAAAAAGTGCTGAAACTCACTTGCACCTCTCGCTGCTGTTTCTCACCAATCTAACATTGGGGTTAAAGTATTCCAGCAACTGAAATATTTTCAGTTTAGAATTAATATATATCCATGTATGCAAATATGGAGAGTTTCTAATCCCCCCCCCCAATAGCCTGTTTGTAATCTGCTGTGTAATCAAGTCCCTTCACTGACAATGGGGAAGATTGCAACTGGCTATTTGCAAAACAGTCCTCAGAACCTTTATCAATCTGACAATCAACTCTCATATGATGCTCAAGAAAAATACAGAACTAAAACAAATTAAAGACATTTTTCTAAAGTAAGGTTGGTGGATAGCATCAACAAAATAAAACTGACCAAATGACACGAATAAATCATCTTTCCTCCAGATGAACAGGAACTACATCTCTTGAGAACTCTCAGCTAACATGTTAGCTTTTAGAGTTTTATTTCCAACATACGTGGAGGGTAACAGTTAGGGAAACACTAATCTACAATTGCCATCCTCCACCACTTTCTAAGGCAAACACCTCTGAATGATTTGCTGCCATTTTGTGACTGGCAGAAGTTGATAGGTTTTCTCTCTATGAAGAGCCGATTGAATGTTGTCCTTGTGCAAATGAAACAGTTACTTTCTGTTGTAAACTGCAATATCTGTAATCTGTATTTTATTTATTGGTCAATTTGAGGTATTATCAGTGGTGAAATTCAAAAAAACATTACTACCGGTTCTGTGGGCATGGTTTGATGGTGGGGTCCTGTGACTGAGTGGGCCTGGCCAACTTGATGTCACTCATGGCCACGCCACTCAGTCACATGCCTCCCCCCCAAGCCATGCCCACAGAACCTGGTGGGGAAAAATGTGTGTATTAATCCATTCAAAGTGGAGTTGCTGCTCCCTTTATGGTTTCCCCCCCTGGTCCCCTCCCTCCTGGGGTTGAAGTACCTTAAAGGGATAGGCTGCAGCAGCTCTGCTGTGAATGGAGGGGAAACGTTTGGATTGTCTCTGCCACAGAATTCAACGTTAAATGCAGCAGAGACAATTCAAATGTTTCACCCTCCATTCACAGCAAAGCTGCTGCAGCCTGTCCCTTTAAGATAGTCCCCAGGAGGGAGGGAGCCAGGGGGAACCATAAAGGGAGCAGCAGCTCCTCTGTGAATGGAGGGAGAAACCTTCAGATTGTCTCTGCTGCATTTAATGTTGAATTCTGTGGCAGAGACAATCCAAACATTTTTACCTCCATTCACAGCACAGCTGCTGCTCCCTTTATGGTTCCCTCCCAGCCCCCTCCCTCCCAGGGACTATTTTAAAGGGACAAGCTGCAGCAGCTCTGCTGTGAATGGAGGGAGAAACGTTCGGATTGGGTGGGTGGGTTGAAGGGCCAGAAGGGCTGGGTGAGTGGCGACTGGGTGACCAGGCGGGTGTGGGTGGAGCCACCAGGGATTTTTGCTGCTTGTTCGGAGAATCGATGCCAATCGTCACTGCCGATTTGGCTGAACGGGGCCGAACCAGGATGATTTCACCCCTGAGTATTATCCATCACACTCTCAGAGTCACTTTGGACCATGTGCACTTAACTTTTCCTCAAGTTTCACCTTTTTATCAGGAAAGGAGCTCCCATTGTTTGATTTAAAAATAACAAAAAAATCCAGGGTGCATAATCTTACAGTTCCATGGTACAAATGACCCTTTCCTGTCTTGTGAATATCTCCAAATTTTTCTTCAATGGAATTTTTCATTAATAGAAGAGGTAAATTAGACCTTTATCCCACCTTCATTATTTTATATGTAACTCAAGTTGGCAAATATATGAAATACTCCTTCCTCTCCCTCCTCTTGTCTCCACAACAATCCTGTGAGGTGGGTTGGGGTGTGAGAAACTAACTGGTTCAAAGTCAGCCAACTGGTTTTCATCCCTAGGGTAGGATTAGAACTCCTGGTTTATAGGCCGGCACCTTAACCGCTATGCCAAACTGGTTTTATATTGGTTAAATGTGTAGTTTTTGATCCTGTTAACAGTATTGATTCACTGTTATTTAATTTTAGTCAAACCAATGAAATCAAATTTGTACCAGTCCCACCCTCTCAAAGACCATTTGCATTTCTTGTTCTGAGGCATTCATTGTATCGTAACTGATTTTGGAGGGGAGAGCTTTGGCATTTGTTCATGAGACACATTTTGTTTATCTCTGCCATCCTCTCGTTTTGCCAACCATTTCCCAGAGGAAGAGCAGGCAAAGGCAAAACATTAGGGAGAGATTCCCAGGCACCAGCAAACATTATTCTACTGCTGGCCTGACGTGTTTTGAAAAATATATCCTTATTGAGGGAATTTAATGTGCATCGTTCAGATAGTTTCAGGAACAGCCTTTGGGAAATGCATATAAACTGCCCTCAGTAAAAGAATATTTTGTAAAAGCTCCGAAGTTTCAGTCTTGGGGAAAGAGCCGGATGGTGTGAATGAGGCAACAGGAACAGCAATTAAATTCAAAACCTTTGGTGGCCACGAGGTGGCAGACATCCAACAAATATAAATGATAACACTTGAAAACCTGAATATTATGTGTAGGTCAGGGGTGTCCAAACTTGGCAACTTTAAGACTTGTGGACTTCAACTCCCAGAATTAGTCCACAAGTCTTAAAGTTGCCAAGTTTGGACACCCCTGGTGTAGGCAGTATTGCAATCATCGTTATCCAGAATTTTATTAAGGTGTTTGGGTAGCATAGAACAGTGTGAAAGGGCGAGGATTGGTTTTGTTATTAATTCATTAAATCTAGCATTAAGATATGTCTAAATGTCTATGGATTCTTGTCCATGTGATTAGATAGTGTAGTATTTCAGATTATATACTGTATATAGGAGTATAGCCGCATATGTAGGGAGATGATACAGATGTTAAAATAATAGTCACAGCAAAACAATCAAAGTCTCATCCCTTTGTATGAGCATGTAACATAACATGGCCATTCAAAATTACAACAGCACTGAAGAAAAGGATTTATGACCAGTTTTCACACTTAAGACATTAGTTACGTGGTAAACATCCAGGCGCTTGGCAACTGGCACATATTTATGACAATCGCACTGTCCCAGGATCATGTTCATAACTTTCCCAACCAGCTTCTAACAAACAAAGTCAATGGGGGAAGCCAGATTCATTAAATGACTGCATGATTCACTTAACAACTGTAGTGATTCATGTAACCACTGTGGCAAAAAAAGGGGAACAACTCAATTAACAAGTGCCTTGCTTAGCCACGAAATTTGGGGCTTAACTGTGGTCATAAGCTGAAGACTACCAGTACACAAAACAACCTAGCTTTGGTCATGTTGCTGCAACTGTCATTTTAGGTGTTTGTTTGTTTTTAATCCCAACTCCCCTCTCCCCTCCATGCAGAAACTGCTGTATAGGTAGTCCTCAATTTACAACCATAATGGAGCCTTCCCATTTTGATTGTAAGTTGTGGCTGACATGAAGTCAGGTCACAAAAAAACCCTTGTCCTGGGACAAAAGCTTTCCTAGACCGTGTACATCAGGGATTTTCTCATTGTGTTTAGAATAGAATAGAATAGAATAGAATAGAACAGAACAGAACAGAATAGAATAATAGAATTGAAAGGGACCTTGGAAGTCTTCTAGTCCAGCCCCCTACTTAGGCAGCAAACCCTACATCACTTCAGACAAATGGTTATCCAACATCTTCTTGAAGACTTCCAGTGTTGGGGCATTCACAACTTCTGGAGGCAACTTCTGGTCCACTGATTAATTGTTCTAACTGTCAGGAAATTTCTCCTCGATTCTAAGTTGCTTCTCTCCTTGATTAGTTTCCACCCATTGCTTCTTGTTCTACCCTCATGTGCTTTGGAGAATAGCTTGACTCCCTCTTCTTTGTGGCAACCCCTGAGATATCGGAACACTGCTATCATGTCTCCCCTAGTCCTTCTTTTCATTAAACTAGACATACCCAGTTCCTGCAACTGTTCTTCATATATTTTAGCTTCCAGTTCCCTAATCATTTTTGTTGCTCTTCTCTGCACTCTTTCTAGAGTCTCCACATATTTTTTACATCATGGCAACCAAAACTGAATGCAGTATTCCAAGTGTGGCATTACCAAGGAATTATAAAGTGGTATTAACACTTCACGTGATCTTGATTCTATCCTTCTTTTAACTCTGGCAGCAGTGGTGATGAATAACCCATCTCATTTTCTGCCAAAAGAGGTACAAGTTGCAATCCCAGGTCTTTGCATCTCCTCCTGATTTGATGATCCTCTGCTGTCCTGTCACACTCTTCCTGCTTTTGTGTTCCAGATGGAAATGCGCCTCCAGGACCAGCAGCTGGCTCGGCAGCTCATGCGCCTGCGCAGTGACATCAACAAACTCAAGATTGAGCAGACCTGCCACCTCCACCGGCGGATGCTGAATGATGCCACCTATGAGCTGGAAGAGAGAGACGAGCTCTCTGACCTCCTCTGCGATTGCCCCCTCACATCCTCCTTCAGCCTCTCCACCCCACTCAAGCTCATTGGCGTGACAAAAATGAACATCAATTCCCGCCGCTTCTCGCTTTGTTAAAGTGGGAGGAATGGGCACCAGAAGTGTATGGGATGGGAGATATCTTCAAGACCTAGGAGAAGAAGCTCCCATTGTCTGGTTGGGAGATAGGCACAACAAGGGAGAAGAGAGAGTAAAGGGGCTCTTCCACTAATAGGAGTGGGCTGTGGTGCCAGTCAAGATAGTATCCAGAAGGATTTGCAGACAAGTGGAGAATAAGAACAATGAGGCTCCCAAAGGACAGGAACTAGACCACATAAAAATCTAACTCATACAGGCAATTCAGTGATTAAATTTATCCTAAACCATGTGATGACTTGGAGGCTCCCTAACTGAGAACAATAAAGGAGAAACATAGCTGAAAACCATTAGTGAAGTCTTTTGGCCCCATTCAAATGAGAGAGATGAAGAATTCATGTTGCTGCAAGGAAGAAAAAGGGGAGGGGAGCTAGCTAGAAAGTATTATGTACTATCTAAAAAAGGATTTCAGCTTAGTTTTTGTCAATGGGATGCAGGTAATGTGTAGATACAATTGTTTGTAGAGATTCTCCAGAGTCATCCAGGTCATCATTGTCCCCAAGATGCTGTTCAAAAGGCAACTAGACTTTCTTGGCTTTTTCCCTTGAAAGTGTTTTGCTTCTCATCCAAGAAGCTTCTTCAGAACTTCAGACCTGAAGAAGCTTCTTGGATGAGAAGCGATACAATTTCAAGGAAAATGTATACATTTTCAAGGAATGTATACATTTTCAAGGAATGTATACATTTTCAAGGAAAAAGAAAACAAGACAATCCAGTTGCCTTTTGTAGATATAGTTGCTGGTTTGCTTCTATGACCAACTAAGGTCTTCTTGTTGTGAGATGTGGTTTTTGATCAGTGGTCTCCAACCTTGGCAACTATATGACTTGCAGACTTCAACTCCCAGAATTCTTCAGCCAGCACATGCAATTCTGGGAGTTGAAGTCTATAAGACTTATAGTATAAGTCATAAATTTGCCAAGGTTGGAGACCCCTGTTCTAGATTGTGCTTACTTGGGACAATTCTGTATTGCAGTTCAGGTGGCTGGTGTCTCATGATGCTGTTTCTCAGTCCTTCCGATTTCAGGAAGTTAGTAATGGGGTTTTGCTGGTGCTCAGTCCAGACTGACCATTGCAAGATCTGATCAACTGTTCCTCTGTTTTTGCTCTTCTCAAGTCTTATGGTCTAATCAGCTAGGTGAAAATTAGGGTTTAGTAGATATCACCCTCCTAGAATTTGATGAAGCCAAGCTGCTGACTTACGAGCAAGTCAGTTAAAGCTAGTGGTGGGATTCAAATAATTTAACAATCATTTCTCTGCCCTAATGACCAGCTGGGTAGGTGTGGCTCAGTGGTCATGTGACTGGGTGGGCATGGCCAACTCAAAGTCACTCACTTCGATGGGTGCTTCACCTTAGCTGATACAATGTAATAAGGGTTAACTGGAGAGGCAGTTTCTGTAAGCAGGGCAATAAAGATTAGGCTAGAAACAACACCAGAATGTTTCCTTCCTGCCTTCCTTACAGGATTAGCCCTGTAAAGTGGAAAAAACCCAAAATGAGATTTCTTCCAACAACCGGTTCTCAGAACTGCTTAGAAAGTTAATTGGTTCTCCCAAATAGGTGCAAAATGGCTGAATCCCACCACTGGTTAAAACTATCTATCAATAAGTGCATACATCAGGATATTCCAGAAGGAGTGGGATCAGAAAAATAAAAAAAAAGGAATTATATTTTGCATCGTTTATTTCCATGACTTAGTACAGTTCATTATCAGAGGATATGAGATGAGAAACAATAGCTCTCCGACCTTGAGAAATGAACCCATCTTTTCCAGGGTTCAAACACAAATGTTCAGGCACTGGGACAAATGGGAGGAATCGCACCTGAGCCTTCTTTGTGAACTTCTGAGAAGCAGCTGATGGACCACTGTAGGAAGCCAAAAGTAGCATTTTGATCTGATGTAGCAGTTTAGTTATTTCGTCTTATAAATGTATATTCTGCCCTTCTCTGCTAGTAGTGTCAAACAGGCTATATTGCTTCAGTTTCTCAGTCATTTCTGATTCTTTGTGATCTGAAGGACACAATACTGCCAGGACTAACTGAAATGATAAAAAAATGAAAGGATATTTATTCATAGATCAACAGCAATAAGAATACTACAGAATAAAATGTCAGTTAAAGCAACAGCAGAAAGACATGGTTGGAAGAGGATTTTCAAAGCCAGAAGGAATGCAGAAGTTCTTCAGCTATCACCAAATATATATATAAGATAACAATAATTTATACAAGATGATTGTGCATTGCTCTCTAGACTGGTGCTCTTTATGTGTTGAATGTATCTCCAATTATTACAGCCAATATGGCCAAATTAAGATGGATTTTCTTTGTTCCTGAAATGTAAAGAAAAACCATGGTGGCACAGTGTTGCAGGCTAATTTTTCTGAGTGCCAGCAGTTTGATTCTCACCAGCTCAGGGTTTACTCAGCCTTCCATCCTTCTGAGATTGGTAAAATGAGGGCCCAGATTGTTGGGGGCAATACACTGACTCTGTAAACTGCTTAGACAGGGCTGTAAAGCACTGTGAAGCGGTATATAAGTCTAACTTTTATTGCTTTTAATATAAGTTAGCCATCTCCCAATTCCCAAAAGTTCATACAGTCTTCATTTGTTCCCACTCTACTCCTCATGAAATTACAAAAAAAGCTTGTCACAAAAGTACAAAGAGTAGCATTTAAGCTACTTTTCAGATAGAGAATGACAGAATCAGGGGATGATACAAAGATGATCTCTTCCCAGGTTTTCTGACTTATATCTGATGACAATTGGACTAAGGACAGTCCTGGACCACTAGGCTGTCTTCTTATTAAGGTTGCAGAACATAACTGGATTCCAACTAAGCTCAGATACATTCTAGTTCTTGTCCTACCATATTTAGAAAGCTATATTTCAAAATCTTAGCAGCCACTTTTTAAAAAAAATCAAAGACTTTGTACATGATTTGTAGGCCAGCTTCTGAATAGTTGCCTGCAGGCACCTCCTCACTGTGAGTCCATGTTTAAAGCAGGAAAACAACATCTGTTTATGAAAAAGTAAGAAGGATGATTCTGTGGCAGCTGGACTGAAAGAGAAAGTTCATTCTGCTTATTCACACAGTTTCTAACATATCTGCACTCACAACAACTTTGGCTTAAGCAGAAAATGTGCAGGAATGGGAAACTCAGTTCTTTTCTTTCCTTCCTGAAGAAAGCAACTATCCAGGCATAGACATTTAATATTATGCATACTAATACTAAATACTAATACGCATCACATGTGCTGCCTCAAATAGCTGATATCCATTTCCTCTTAAAAACTTTGGAGGTTGTTCTACCTCTGAAATATAAGGAGACTATTCTGTCCATTGGCATGTTGATGGGATCCATTTTGTTTTAATGATACTATCCTTTTCTATTCAAATAAATGATTTGATTCTTTTGGTATTGATTGGAGGTGCTTATTTCTTGTTTTGTTTTGGGGAGGATGGGAAGAAAGGGGAAACAACCAATTTGCAAGCCAAAAGACAGTTCCTTCTGACTGGAGGGACACCATTTGCCTGCAACAGCCTAAAATGGCCAGTAGGGGGTGGATAGAACCAGAGGTGGTATTCAGCAGGTTCTGACCAGTTCTGGAGAACCGGTAGCAGAAATTTTGAGTAGTTCAGAGAACCAGTAAATACTACCTCTGACTCGCCCTGCCCCCATCTATTCTCTGTTTCCTGAGTCCCAGTTGATTGGGAGGGAATGGGGATTTTGCAGTAACCTTCCCCTGGAGTAGGGAGGGAATGAGATTTTACAGTATCTTTCCCCTGCCACGCCCACCATGCCCACAGAACCAGTAGTAAAATTTTTTGAATCCAACCACTGGATAGAATCCATCTCTCGGATCACATCAGCTCTCATTTCCAAGAACCCTGTTAGTAAATATCCACAGCCAAAATTGTGTCAGGAGAAGGAGGAAGACATTAGTTTAATACTGGAACAGCTAAGGAAGACATTACATTGCCTCAGCAGTGAATTAGACAATGAGACAAATGTCCCGAGGACATTAGATAAAAAAAAGCTGTTACCAGAACAAGCTCACACTGTCGTTAGAGAGTGGCAACATTGTGTTTGGTGTCTGCCAGAATGAAGTTTTCTTCATTTGTTCTTTTCTGATTTGCAATTGCTTTAGGTCAGCAAAATATTGCTCCAGCCTAGAAGTTCTTTCCATATTTTACTAACTAATTCTGTAGATTGCTGTTTAGATTTATGTTGAAGTCCCAGAACTTGGTTCTAGGACATTGGAAGGAAGATAAAATGTGCAGCTATCTTGAATTTTTATTTTAATAATTGCCATGTTTCCCAGAGAGAGAGAGAGAAAGATAGAAAGTCAGAATGCCCCAATGCTTAGGTGTTTTTTTTAAAAAATAAAGCGTCCGTTCGGTAAGGAGAGGCTGCTGGAGGCGCGTGGAGGGTGGTCGGGCTGGGTCTTGTGTCAGGGGGGGGGCTTCTTTCTCGGCCCGCTTTATACAGCGTCCTTGCGTGACTCTCGACCCTGGGACAGCAAGACAACCTGAACACGCATCTGTCTTATTATCAACAGATACTTTTTAACTAGGTAACTTCAGCTGCCACAATGCAGATTTTTGTGAAGACCCTCACCGGCAAAACCATCACCCTTGAGGTGGAGCCAAGTGACACAATTGAAAATGTCAAGGCCAAAATTCAGGACAAGGAAGGTATTCCTCCTGATCAGCAGCATCTGATCTTTGCGGGAAAGCAGCTGGAAGATGGTCGGACACTCTCAGACTACAATATCCAGAAAGAGTCCACCCTTCACTTGATGCTGCATCTCCGTGGAGGAATCATTGAGCCTTCACTCTGACAGCTGGCCCAGAAGTATAATTGCAACAAGATGATCTACCGCAAGTGCTATGCCCGCCTGCACCCCTGTGCTGTGAATTGTCCTAAGAAGAAATGTGGCCACACCAACAACCTGTGCCCAAAGAAGAAGGTCAAGTAAAGAGCATGGCAGGAACTGCCCCCATCCCTTCTCCTAGGACCTGGCTATGGTGTTCCACCAACACGATTCATCTTCACCTCCTCTCACCAGAGGCCATTTTCCCCTGCCACTTGGAATAAAACATTCAGTGCACATAATAATAATAATAATAATAATAATAATAATAATAATAATAATAATAATAATAATAATAATAAAGCTTCTCCGCACTTATCTTTGGAGGCCTGTCTTTGGAGAAGACTTCCTGCTGGGCAAGATGAAAGAGAAAGAACTTGGCATCCTCTACCTGTTAAGTGATCAAATGAGCCAAAGCGATCTTTGGGATGTGTCAGTAGCAAAGCTCTATCTCCAGCAATTCCAAGATCCAAGCAGCAGGCAGCTGATCAAAAAGTTTTCCTATGCTGGAGTTTAAGAGATTACTGCTTAGTAAGGGCTGTGCAAAAAAGCTGTTATGATGTGTTTAGCCAGGGGCAATTTTATTTCAATTGTCTGGAAATCTGTAGCTTGTCTTTTGTTGCATTGGGAAACTGGAAGTCTTTAGAATACATACATACATACCTGGGATTTATTGCATTTTTTGTCATTTGAACTAAATTCTTCTTCTTTTCTATAATATTATAGTCAACTACCTTTGGGAAAGTTATGTCCTCTCAGTCTTCCCTCTTCCTCACAGCTGAGATTTAGCTACCATGGATGGAAAAGATCCTTATAGCAAAGTCATGTTATTTTAGCTAAATTTAGTGAAGGCATGTGTTATTTTAGCTAGAGATAATTTGGAGGAAGGGCTTATAAACATTCTCAAGTCACCTTAACCATTAGCAAGAATGACCTTCAACGTACTACTAGGGATAAAGATGATTTTGCAAATCAGATAAAATTGTTTCATTTTTTTTCCAAACTGCAACCATGCAAATTTAAAACAAGACAGTGTCATATTGCTTAGAATTATTTTGCAGTTTTCATAACAATGTTATTTCAAGACTTTCTCAACTGTCTTGTATTATAACTATTGCTCCAACGATCAGTTTCGCATTTCTCAAAACACCACCAAGTTTATTATTGCAAAAGCTAATCCTCTCGACAGTTTAACTAGCAATTAAATTTTGCTTAATCAAGAAGGGATAAAATATGCCTGCCAAGTTAATTTCTTTGAAAAGGTCACAACTTAATGCCGTGTTATTTACCTTGCCTGACCTGATTAAGCAAAGCATTCTTCCTCCCCCCCCCCCCAAAGTTGTGTATCACCTGCCTGGTGAAGCAATTCAACTGAACAACTGCTGGCATTTTAATTAAAATCCAGTAACAGGATTCTGCTGTAGTGTCGGGGAACTACGCCTGTTACAAGCACAGCACACAGGACTCCATTCAGAAAACAAAATAAAAATTCAGTGAAAGAAATTATACTGGGTACTTTAATTTCTCATCACTTTTATTTCCAGCTGTCCTTCCTCTCACAGAATATATCAGAGGCTGGGTTCACATGACACAGGGCTTGCTTAAACAATATACTTCACTGGGCCAGGGAAGGTTAGTTTTTCACACACAAAAACTTGCATCCCCTTCTTTATCCCCTGTCAAACTGGCAGCCCGTGGGCCAAATATGTCACACATAAGCCATGGCCACCCCGGCTCCGCAAAGGCAAAACACACCGTCATATGTCGCAATACATCATGTGATGCAATCGAGTTTGACACCCCTGCCCTACAGGAATAAATTCTAACTGAAGGGATTAATTGTAACTCCAATTTACCTGAACCTCGTGGGAATGAGTTAAATCTTCCTGTTGAATTGCACTGTGCAAATGACTTACTAGTGAGTAAAATGTTCACCCCTCCCCTTCCAAAACATGTAGCCCCCAAAGAAGTGAGGAAAAGACCAGAATGGGTGGAATGGAGCAGCTCCTTCCAAATCTGCAGATTTCCCCTTGATTTTTGAGTTGATTTTAAACACGGGGGAGCCACTAAGTAGTCAGTAACATTTTAGCCTAGTGGAGCAAGTAGCTCATCTGGATTGTAGTAGTTTAATCTGCTGTGGAAAATAAATTATTTATTGGATTGGACAACCATTTGTCTGAAATGGCATAGGGTTTCCTCTCTGAGCAGGGGGTTAGACTAGAAGACCTCCAAAATCCCTTCCAACTCCATCATTCTGTTATTTATTTATTTATTTATTTATTTATTTATTTATTTATTTATTTATTTATGTTTGTATGTTTGTATCTATCTATCTATCTATCTATCTATCTATCTATCTATCTATCTATCTATCATCTATCTATCATCTATCTATCTATTTAAACCTCTTATTTGCTCATCTCCCTCATAGGTGCAAGAAATGAGATTGGGTAACTACTTTCAGTTAACTACTGGTAAATATATTGTATCCCAAAAAGCTACTCAATTAATATTGAACTAGTAGAATGAATAACAGCATCTACATTGTTTGGAGTAGGGTGGTGGCAAGTGCCATTTCTGTTTGTCCGCATTAAACACTCATTTGCAAATGAGGGAGAATGAGGGGGAAATCCTGGCTCCTTTTTTCTGTTTATTATGTTAATTGATAGCAGAATATGATTCACTACATTCAGGCATTTGTGTCAGTTTATCATGCAGTACCATCTTGTGACTCTGTAGGTATAATATAAAATCCTGGATTTATATGATTTTATAGCCTGATTGATAAAAGAATTAAATTGCAACTCAAGTTAAAGTTCCTGCATGATCGTATACTTACTTACCCATGTCATGTACAGTAAAGATATACGAAATGCATGTATACAACATGCTACAGATGATTAATGACAGGGGTGGGATTCAGCCGGTTTGGACTGGTTCAAATGAACCGGTTTGCTCCGACAATCAGGTGGGCCCATCCACCCCTGGGCTTTACTTACCTATATCCTTTCAGTTGATTCACACCGGCACTTCAGCTGTGTTACTCCCCAGAAGTAACATGGAAGGTAAGTTTTGTTAAATCTGTGCATGCATGCACAGCGTGCGTCAGGCATGAGCACGCGAAGCACACAACCACCGAACCAATTGTTAAACTGGCAGGATCCCACCACTGGTTAATGATAACCTTAGCTAAGCTTTTTGTGCCTTATGTTATGGCGCAAACCTAACTTACTTGATTAGGTGTTCTGCAAACCCAGAAAATTCAGTACTGTAAGCAAGTTAAACATGTTGTGTGAATCAGTTAATGTCTCCCAAATGTTAGTAAGAAACATTGGTGATCATTCAAAATTATAGGTATTTTGTTTGGGAGATTTTATGAGTGAAACCTGAATTGTACTGACTTCATGACTGCATGAATACAGCTTGGTCTAGTGCAGTGGTTCTCAACCTTCCCAATGCCGCGACCTGTTAATACAGTTCCTCATGTTGTGGTGACGCCCCAACCATAAAATTGGTGTCTTGGTTCCTAAGACCATTGAAAAAATGTGTTTTCCGATGGACTTAGGTGACCTCTATGAAAGGGTTGTTCGACCCCCCAAAGGGGTCCCGACCCACAGGTTGAGAACCACTGGTCTAGTGGGTAATGCACCAGGTTTCTAACACCAGGTTAGAAACACCGCGTTCTAGACCTGCTTTAGGCACAAAGGCCAACTTTATGACTTTGGGTCGGTCACGCTCTCTCAACCCAACTCATCTCACAAGGTTGTTGTGGGGAAAATAGGAAGAGGGATGAATATTACAGTATGTTAAACTCCTTGAGTTATTTATCAAAACAATACAGGCGAGATTAAAAAAAATCTAAAGTCTAAAAAAAAATAGCAATTTATTGGGCAGCAATACTGAAGTAGTTTGTTACTGTTTTTTTTTCTTCTAAGACGTTTTTCAACATTCCAGTTCAGCCTAAAACTATGTGATTCAATGCTCTCCCATCTAAGGAAAAGATAGTTGACTGTGCTTATCTTTTTGAAATACCCAGGATCAGTTAGGTGCTGCCTTTTGGCTGGGCAAATTAAGGAGAGCTGCAAGATAATGACAGCAACAAAGCAACCAAGTAATTCTTTAATTGCTCAGTTCCACCCTGGATGATTTAAGCAATTTTCCCCACTCTCCCTGCCAAGATGTGCGGTAACCTCTTTTAAATCAAAGGAAGCCTGGGTGGAGCTATTTATCATGTACAGACAGGTGTGAGAATTGCAATATTTAGATGGTATTATTTGACCCTGAAGCAAGTAGAAAAATAGGAACCACCTTTGGTGGGGAGGTAATTTGGCATTTAATCATGCTGGCCACATGACCATGGAGATGTCTTCGGACAGCGCTGGCTCTTCGGCTTTGAAACAGAGATGAGCACCGCCCGCTAGGGTCGGAAATGACTAGCAAGGGGAACCTTTTCCTTTACCTTTATTTGATCCTGAAAAGAGGATAGCTGGGGTCTGAAAGTGCAGCTTCCATAAACCATTGTTTTTTTGTTTTCCTTTTGGGGGGAAAAGATGGCGGCAGATGGGAGGAGTGGTGCGGTGACCTAGAGGTAACGCTCTCACCTCACAATCAGAAGGTTGTAAAAAAATATTTTGATAATAACCTGGGTAAAAGGCAGGGGTGAAATGCTACCAGTAGTAAAAAAAATGCTACCATCCGCCTGAACTGGTATTAAAAAATGCTTTAAAAGTAAAAAAAAAAAAGTTCTAATGATCATTGTGCGACAATCAGCTTTGTTTTTTTAAAAAAAATTTTTTAGTATTTTTTACTACCTATTCACCTGAGCCAGTAGTAAAAAAAATGCTTTGAAAAGTTAAAAAAAGAAAAGAAGTTCCAACGATTGTCTGTGAGGTTCCTGCTTGTTGTACGGGCCCTTTTTGTGAAGTCCAGCTGCTTTTACATTGTATGTGAGTCAGTTATACAGCTTTTGTGTTATTTTTGTGTAAAGTGTGATAGTTGGTTTTTGAGCTCTTTGTGACTCTGTGAGGTTCCTGCTTGTTGCAGAGGCCATTTTGTGTGAAGTCCAGTTGCTTTTACATTGTGTATGAGTACATTGTGTATCAGTTGTGCAGCCACGCCCATCTGGCCACATCACTACCAAACTATGCCCACCTGGTCACATGACCAACAAGCTGTGCCCACCCAGTCACATGACCACCAAGTCACACCCACCAAGCCACACCCACAGAAGTGGTAGGGAAAATTTTTGAATTTCACCACTGGTAAAAGGACAAATTTAATGACTGTTTGAGATGCTAATAAAGTGGTCATGAGTGGCTATTTTACACAATACAATCATCTAGAGGATAAACCCAGGAAAAGATGAAAAAGATATTGGATGAAATAAAAAGAAATAAAGATAATGAATTGCAAAAGACACCAATGGATTCTAAAATCCTACATCAAATTAAACTGTTAGGCCAACAATTGTTTATGTTACCAGTTCAGGAAATAGAAACTAATCTGAATTTGTGGGGAAAAAAACATTTTGAGTTTGAAAATGAACCAGAAAGTTGACTGGCATAAGAAAGGAAAGAGAAAAGGGAATGGTTGAGAAAAGATGACAATGCGATAGACTATTATCTTTTTAAAAAATCATTTCACAATTTTTCTTCCAGCTCTCTAACCACAGCATGAGCTTGTTCTGGTAACAGCTTTTTTTATATAGTGTCCTTGGGATATTGCTTTTATCTCATTGTCTAATTTACTGCTTACCATGTAATGTAATGTAAGTGCTTTGGTCACATATGGAGAATAAATGAATGAGGATCAAATCCCAAAGCAAGTACCACATGGAAAAGTAACTAGGCAGAGAGGAAGGGGAAAACGAACATAATTCTGGTTGGATGGAATTGATGAAAATCTTAAAAAGAGAGGTCGAGGAAAAATGAGTGCAAAAATGAAAAGAGAATGCATGATGTGCTGTTTGGCCAAAGTATAGTCAAAGATGGTTTGTAGGGAATGTATCACAAGTGTTTCCTGTTGTTCATTCCTTATTCTTCATTTTGTGCTTTGGGGACATTACTAATTCTGAAAATTGCGTAAAGTTTTACGGTATGTGCTTTTGCATTGGTTTTGGATAATATCCAACAGATAACAGAATACTAAAAATAAAACTTAAGGAATAGGCAAAAAAAATTAATAAAAATATTTTGGGCACACAAATTTGAGGCATCAGTAGAACCTTCAGGCAAATTTTACTTTGGACTGTTTGCAGTGTATATTGTCACTTCACAAATAAATATTAAAGAAAAGATAATAACCTTCAACACGTTTCACTTAAGAATTCATATTCTTTGTGAATATTTATCTATACATCTTCCACTAAGGCAATTTTGTTCATTGGTTTCATCTGCAATATATCTGCTAACATGTCATGTTCATTTGTGGTTAGGGGATTTGTTTGATTGTTCAATGTATGTATGTATGTATGTATGTATGTATGTATGTATGTATGAAGAGGTGGCAAAATTACACAGAAGAACTATATAAGAATGAGCTTAACATCCCTGATAACCACAATGGGGTGGTCACTGACCTAGAGTCAGACATCCTAAAATGTGAAGTCAAATGGGCCTTAGGAAATCTGAGCAACAACAAAGCTAGTGGCAATAACAGTATTCCAGCTGAGCTATTCAAAATCTTAAAAGATGATGCAGTAAAAGTACTGCACCCAATTTTCCAGCAAATTTGGAAAACTCAACAGTAGCCATAGGATTGGGAAAGGTCAGTTTACATTCCAATTCCAAAGTTGAACAAAGAATGTTCAAACTATTACACCGTTGCACTCATTTCATACACTAGTAAAGTTATGCTCAAAATCCTACAAGCTAGGCTACAGCAGTATGTGGATCGAGAACTACCAGAAGTACAGGCAGGATTTCAAAGAGGCAGAGGAACTTGAGATCAAATTGCCAACATATGCTGGTTCATGGAGAAAGCTGGGGAGTTCCAGAAAAACATCTACTTCTGCTTCATTGACTATGCTAAAGCCTTTGATTGTGTGCATCACAATAAATTGTGGCAAGTTCTTAAAGAGATAGGAGTACCAGACCATCTTATTTGTCTCTTGAGAAACCTATATGCAGGTCAAGAAGCAACAATGAAAACTGGACATGGAACCACTGATTGGTTCAAAATTGGGAAGGGAATCTCACAAGGCTGTATACTGTCACCCTGCCTATTTAACTTATATACAGAGCACATCATGAGAAAGGCAGGGCTAGATAAATCAAAAGTTGGAATTAAGATTGCAAGGAGAAATATCAACATCCTCAGATATGCAGATGATACCACTCTAATGGCAGAAAATGAAAAGGAACTAAAGAGCCTCTTGATGTGGGTGAAGAAGGAGAGTGCAAAAGTTGGCTTGAAACTCAACATTAAGAAAACTAAGATCATGGCATCCAGCCCTCTCAATTCCTGCAAATAGATGGGGAAGAAATGGAGATTTTATTTTCCTGGGCTCCAAGAACACCACAGATAGGGGCTGCAGCCAAGAAATTAAAAGACGCTTGCTCCTGGGGAGGAAAGCTATGGCAAATCTAGACAGCATACTAAAAAGCAGAGACATCACCCTGCCAACAAAAGTGCATATAGTCAAGGCTATGATTTTCCCAGTTGCAATGTATGGCTGTGAAAGTTGGGCCATAAGGAAGGCTGAGTGCCAAACAATTGAGGCCTTTGAACTATGGTGCTGGAGAAGACTCCTGCGAGTCCCTTGGACTGCAAGGTGATCAAACCAGTCAATGCTAGAGGAGATCAACCCTGACTACTCTTTAGAAGGCCAGATCCTGAGGATGAACTGAAATACTTTGGCCACCTAATGAGAATGAAGGACGCACTGGAGAAGAGCCTAATGCTGGGAAAGATTGAGGGCAAAAAAAGAAGGGGACGACAGAGAATGAGGTAGCTGGATGGAGTCACCGAAGCAGTAGGCGTGAGCTGAAATGGACTCCAGAGGACGATAGAGGACAGGAAGGCCTGGAGGAACATTGTCCATGGGGTTGCGATGGGTGGGACACGACTTTGCAACTGACAACAACAATTTATGTATGTATCTATAGTGAATAGATCCTTTATTTGTTTATTACAATTTACATATTTAATTTAACTTTAATTTAAAGTTTGCAGTGGCAATTGGTTCATTCTGATTCAACTGGCGTGTATCACAATTTCCCAAGAATGCTATAAATTGGGGACGGCAGCTTTTGCATTAAAACACTGAGAGACTGTCCTATCTGTAGGTCCCTTGGAAACCTTTGTAGACTCTGACTATCTAACTGAAGTCATGAAGATTTTTCATTTCTTTTTGACTGGTCTGTTTGTGCTCTTTCTGGTTTCTACAGGTAATGAATAAGGGAGGGAGAGAACTTTGGGACTTGTTCCATGCATAGGAACTCCTTCTGCTTTGACCCTTAAATGAAAGCATCTTCCAGATCAGGGACAGGGTCTCCAGCCTTTGCTGCATCCTTGGGAGCATCCTGACTACCATCAATGCAAGCAAACATTAAGCAACATGGAAAAGATGGAACAACATATGGCAAGAGAATGGGGTCTTATAAGCCAATCCTAGTTTTTTTTTAATTTAATTTAATTTGGTTTGTCAAGCATGTATAAGAAAACAAGTATAAGTATGAATATAACATATAAACATGTAAGTATAAGCAGGTATAAGTCTAAACATAAGAAATTAGTACAGTAAATGGAGACAGTAGGACAGGGACGCTAGCCACACTGGTGTGTTTATGCATGCCTCTTTACAGACCTCTTACAAATGGGGTGGGGTCCACGGTAGACAGTTTGGGGGTTTGAGGCAGGGGTGGGTTCCTGTAGTCACTACTGCCGGTATACTCATGGGTGCGCTGCGTATGTGCAGTGCAATAAAAATTGCTCTGCGCATGCGCAGAAGCAAAAAACAAGATGGCAGCACCTATGGCGCCACCCGGAGAACCAGTTTGGAGGCATGGCAGGCCTGGATTGCTGCCAGTTCCAGCAACCCAGGCTGCCTAACCACTACTGGTTTGGCCAAACTGGCCCAAACCGGTAGGAAGCCACCACTGGTTTGAGGATGTCACAACAGAGTCAGGTAGTGCATTCCAGGCATTGACCACTCTGTTGCTGAAGTCGTATTTTCTGCAATCAAGTTTGGAGCGGTTTACATTGAGTTTGTATCTATTGTTTTCCCGTATATTATTGCGGTTGAAGCTGAAGTAGTCATTGACAGGTAGAACATTGTAGCAGACAATTTTGTGTGCTATGCTCAGGTCAGGCAGTGTAGTTCTAGATTGTCCAGGTTCAAAATTTTAAGCCTAGTGGCCTAAGGTATTCTATTGCGAGCAGAGAAGTGGTTTCTTTTACTGAAGCTGGGGTGGGGTGGGGAAGATGATGGTTTTTAAAAAATACTTTTAAACAGGGAAAATGGCTAACGTTTGTTAGGATAGAGACTGTGACATCACAGTAGATGACAAGGTCTTTAACCTGTTGCCTCCTCTCCTCTAATGAACTGCTCTGGAATGAGGTCTCCACACATTCTGTTTTTCTAAAGAAACCTCAGATGCCTTGTGCACTCCTTGATAGAGAATATCCTTCTGCCTTTGAGGCTTAGCAAAGCACAAAAGGAAAGTGAAATGGTCATTCACTAGCAACCCCTTGGCCACAAGCCAACTGAGTGTCACCTGCTCATGAGCCTCTCCTAGGTTGATATTTATTACAATTCTCTTTCTGTCTAAATTACTGTATAAGAATTCTGTTTCTCTCTATCTTCATATCAGTGACTGAGAGAACTGTGTGGAAAATTATCCCAACAAAAGGAACCAGGTGTCCAGGCACCAAACTGTTTTTCCACCACAAAACTAACCACAGTGCAAAGCAACCCTCAGTTGCAAATTGCTGATTCTTTGTGGCAGACCACAGGTATCCATGATGAAGAAACAGTCACACATTGGAGACACACAAATTTTGGGGTTAGCAATATCACTTAGACTTATATACCACTTCACAGTGCTTTACAGCCCTCTCTAAGCAGTTTACAGAGTCATCCTATTGCCCCCAACAATCTGGGTCCTCATTTTACCAACCTCAGAAGGATGGAAGGCTGAATCAACCTTCAGCCACTCAGAACTGAACTCCTGGAGTGAGCAGTGAGTAAGCCTGCAGTATTGCACCACCACAGTTACAAAGGATTTCCACACAAGTGAAGCTTCCATGGCACAACAGGCCTGGCTTTTTGGCTCCAATAACCTGAAATGAAAACTGGAGTTGAAATTATTTATTTTTCCTCTTAAAATGAGCCTATTTGCAACCACTCTCAGCCTGGAACTCTCAGTCTCCATCTTCCACGTGTTAATACAATAAACACATACTTCTTAAACTTGGATTTTCCAAACCTATCAGCCCACCAAGATTATTTTATAGGGAGTGGTTCCAATGCATGAAAATTAAACTTCCCCTTAGATCCTTGATTAAGATCAAAACACTTGGCATAGTTGGGGCTGAAATGTATATGCCAGGGAAACTAACTCTCAAATATACTGTACATTATTTTGGAGGAAAGAGTTTGCATACATTTGATGTTTTAGCAAAGATCTCACAAAAAGTACATGGAATGTATTCTGTAAACAAAGTCATAGAATGATAGAAACGTGTGATTGGCACATCAATGGGAGTAAGAAATAAAGGTCTACCAGTAGAAATTAATTTACCTTCATTCCGAGCCGAGAAAGAAGGTGAACTATTCCATGCCTCAGAATCATGCATGAAAACTATTCCATGCCTGATTCTGAGGCATGGAATAGTTTTCCAAATTTCCTGGAGTTGTGGAACTTTGGGGGGAAGGTAAACCAGGAAGACTGTTGGAAGCTGGTTTACTCTCACATTCCACAGACAGCGTGGAGAGGAATCAAAGCAGGCCTTCTGTTCATAGTTCACTCGCTATCTTCCCTAGATAGGCTTTGTTGGACAATGGCTATGCTTCTGGAGATTGGCCAGAGATCCAATCCAATATTAGATATAGTTTTTCTGCTCAACCCAATATGAAAGTGTGGTCATAATCAGGGCTGGCCCTGAGAAGAGGGGGGTGCAGCTGGTACATTGTTCCAGGACCCATGGACCTCAAAAAGGGCCCATGAAGGGGAAATGTTTCTTAAACATTTTAGAAGACTAAATTTTTTAAAAAGAAAAACAATATTGGATATATACTTCATACTCTATACTTTGTGTGTATAGCAAAACCGCCTTGCAGCCTTGTTTGACAAAACCTTTACTAATCTGAAACTCAGTGAACAATTAATTATGTAATTTATTGAATTTTAATTTCATTACTGGTTTAGTTAAGTTTGCAAGTTTAGTTTCATTTCATTTATGAATGTATTTTATATTTCATTTCAGTTTATGAGTGGTTAGGAAATATCTCAAAATCTGGAGCTCAAAAGTGTAAGGAAAAACTAGAAATGTGATGAGATTAAAAAATAGGGGTGACACTTTTTCAATTTGGTGTTAAATGCAAAACAAACAAAACTAACCAAAATGTCCTCTTTTAATATATTTGCAAGTATGTTTGAATGTAATTAATAAAGTATGACATTATTTTTTTAAAATAATTTTATTTTTTATTTTTGAATAAACACAAACAGACAAAACACAAGAAAACCCCCCCACAAAACCATCTTCCATTACAAATTGTAGAAAGTGTGTTGATTGGTTACAAAAACTTCCATGCATCCCTTCCACAGTCATCACCTACAATTCATATCAAATCATATATTTTAAAACAAATATATTTGTATGTACTGTATATTACTATCATCATACCTCAACCTTCATTTGACTATAATTGTTTTTACGTCCTTTTATATAAAATATTCCAGATTTAAAGCAAAGCCACATAATGGCATTCCATTAGCTCTTCCCAATATCACCAGTAACATTAGATCTTTATAACATTTTCTAAATAAAAATTGATTATATTTAATAACAGAGTTTCTAAACCTCCTTTCGTAATCACCATTTGCAATTTATATCAAATTTCCTCTTATCAAACCAATACATATATATGCATTATTATCATTATCAATCAATTATTTAACTGTATCCATTATCATTTCATTTTATACATAATGCTCTAAATGTAACTAAATGTGACTTAATTTTTTATTATAAGCTTTCATTACATCAACCTGTGTCTTTCCAGTAATAGTGCAGTCTTATGTCTCTTGCCATTTGTGGCATTAGTATTCTGGTTATTTCCTTAGTAAGTTTTGTATGGACTTCTCTTCACACCTTATTGCTTATTGCATATCTTGTATAAGCTCAAAACCCTCTGTCTGCTTCTTCGATCAGCTTATCTTTGGTTATCACTAGTGCTTCTGATAAAATTTCTCTCCTTAGTTCCATCAATTCTTCTCTCTTTTCTTCTTCTATACTTTGAAATCTGAGGTAGAGCTCCAGTCCATCTATCTCCCCTTTCCATATTCCACTCTTTCCATTTCCAACCACGCTCAATTCATTGTCAGTATCAACAATTTTCTTGTCTCTTTGTTTATTTTTTCCTTCAGTTTTTAGAACTCTGACCTCCACTTTCTTCATTTGATGAACATCCTCAATTTTTCCATCACATTTTACTGTTCTATGATCTATGTTCTCCAATCTCTTCTCAATTTTCTCTGTTACTTCTAATAACTTTTGAATTTCAAACATAATCTTTTGCAAAGTTAAGGTTTCTTTTTCATGTTGCGCCATTCTTCCAACTTGTAAACACTGCCACTTTGGCAATCAAAACTTTTTATTAAATTTAAAGCAAGTTCATTTCTTAGCAAAGCAACATAAAGTGGTACTAAAAATTTCAATTGACCTTTATAAAGTCTCTCGATGCAGATTTGGCTTGTTTCCATTTTTTGGCAGCTGCAGCACACTGCTGGCTCATATGTATGGTAGTGGCTGTCCACTAGCAGTCTGAGATCCCTCTCACAGTTACTCACCTTAGATAAAGTAGAATATTACAATGAAAGCAAGATCACCTTGTGCTTCATCTGAGTGCCACAAACACCCACCATGAAGCAGAGCAGCTGTTTTCCAAAAACCCACAGATAAAAATGTGCCAATGTAACAGCACATGAAGGACAAAATAACCCTGAAACCTGACAAGATGGAGTCATTTTTGATTTTAGGACCTTTTGAATCTGGGAATTTTACCATCTTTGGTACTGAATAGATATTACTGTCACAAGCAGAACTGGTACCCAGTTCTCTTTTCAATGGTGAAAAGAGTAAGGTTCTACATTTAGGCAACAAAAACGAAATGCACAGGTACAGTATAGGTGGTACCTTGCTCAAAAGTAGTAACTGGGAGACAGTGACGTGCGGTGACGTTTATGACTGGTGAGGCTGGTGACGTCATCAAACCACGTGGTTGCTCCGATCGCAGGGGCGCAGCCCAAACGGAGAAATTTCTTCTACTGGTAGACCTTTATTTCTTACTCCCATTGATGTGCCAATCACACGTTTCTATCATTCTATGACTTTGTTTACAGAATACATTCCATGTACTTTTTGTGAGATCTTTGCTAAAACATCAAATGTATGCAAACTCTTTCCTCCAAAATAATGTACAGTATATTTGAGATCTAGGCATTTTTTGCATTGGGCGAGCCTGTGATCCTTGCAAGGGAAATGGGACCACGTGTGCAGGAGGTTCCTCAGCACACAGCCTCAGATTAGCAGAGCCACGATCCCCTTCCCCTGCACACGTGGTCCCATTCCCCTCCTTCCTGAGGCAAGATGAAGGGGACCGCGGCTGCGCTGATTGAGGCTGGAGCTGAGGAGCCTCCTGCACACGTGGTCCCATTCCCCTTGCAAGGATCCTGGGCTCGCCCGATGTAAAAAATGGCGAGATCGGCACACTTGGGGCTGCTGCTGAGATGTCCAGGGAGGCTAAACCAAGCCGCGCGCCTCTCCCAGCCACTTTCACGGCTTCCTGGAGTAATTCTTTTTTATTTTCATGACGAGAGTGGTGAGGCTCCGCCTCCCCTGCCTCCCCTGACTGCACGTCACTGCTGGGAGAGGGATCTTGGAGTCCTAGTGGACAACCATTTAAATATGAGCCAGCAGTGTGCAGCAGCTGCCAAAAAAGCCAACACAGTTCTAGGCTGCATCAACAGAGGGATAGAATCAAGATCACGTGAAGTGTTAATACCTCTTTATAATGCCTTGGTAAGGCCACAGATGTGGAGACTCTAGAAAGAGTGCAGAGAAGAGCAACAAAGATGATTAGGTGACTGGAGACTAAAACATATGAAGAACGGTTGCAGCTTATTGGAAAGGTACCAGATCAAGGTGGATATTATTTAAAAACAATGCAAAAGCCCATACTCACAAACTCACTCACACACTATTCCCTTTCAGAGTAAGCAATGTCCCACAAAGCACAGAAAGAAACTATAAGCCTAAGAAATTAAAGACAGGAAAAAAAGCACTGTTTATATGTTTCTCTCCCTAGAAACCATTATTGATTACAGCATAGCTACATGACACATCATACATTCTCTCCTTCATCTCTATTTTTAAGGTTTTCATCAACCCCAACCAACCAGAACTATCTTCGTTTTGCCCTTCCTCTCTGCCCATTCACTCTTCCATTAGTTGCTTGCTCTGGGATTTGATCCTTATTCATTCTCCCTATGGGACCAAACCAATCATCAATGGATTTCTCTTATTGATTGCTCACTTCCATATCCATATTCATCAGCACCCATTCAAACTTGATTCTCTCCTACTTTATTTTACCATATGCACTTCCCAAGCATCTCGGTTCTCCTGCATTCAATGTACTGTATGTTTATATTTCTTCTGACATCCAATTATCTCTTCTAGAAGCACATTCTTGTACAAATCCATATCTACTTCTCACAAAGGTTAATTTCTTGGAAGAGACTACCTAATACTTAGAGCTTTGTACCAACGTTTGAACCCCTTGCCTTTTGTACAACCATTATGAAATCTTTAACAACATTCTACCAAGCTATGCAAAATCATCTATTTGCCTTAGTTTATAGATTAAATACATTATAAATCATTATCTCATATCCACCACTAAATATGACTACCTTGGCACACACAGAGAGAGAATAAAATAAAGAGAGGAGTAATATTTTTATTGCAATCACTGACCAGCAAATTAAACAGCTACCTAAGTATCAACAAGCAGAATGCAGTGAGAATAGGGAAATGATGCAGCATATCCAAAGAGACCAACATGTCTAAAATCCAAAAAAATAATAATGCTAAAACATCTAGATGAAATAGTTTACTAAGAGGCAGTGAATACAGATATCAGAAAACTAAAAATCAAACCTAAGGGGGAATAGAAAAAAATACTGCATTAATTAATCAAAATATTTTTGGCACAGAAATTGAGACGTCAGCAGAACACACTGGCTATTGTTTATTTTTGACCTTTTTGCAGTTTGTATTAAGAATCCATTTTCACAAATAAACATTGAAAAAAGGGCACAACTTTCAATATGTTTCATGTAAAAATTCATATTCTCTGTGAACCTTTATGTATACATCTTCTAGTGATATATTTTTGTTCATTGGTTCGTTTGAGGGGAAATCTGCTGGTAGGTCCTCTTCATTTGTGTTTATTGAGATTTTTGGGGGCTGCTGAAGTGGAAGACACCCCCAGACACAAAAACATTTCTCTTAAATCTTGGAACCAATTTGCAGCTTCCTGAGGAAAACACTTATATTGGGTGAAGTAACCTTGCAAACAAAATTTCTTAGTGCATACAGTATGTATATTGTGAATAGATTTTTTAATTTAAATGTCTATTCTTATCTGGTGAAAAGCTTATTTGTTCTCACATGGGTCATAAAACATCTAGCATTTTTATACAGATATTTCTCCCATCACACAATTTCTGCCTAAATCATGTTCTCTGGACTAAAAACTTTGTCCATGCTAACAAAAATCTTAGTTTAACTAAACTGAAATGTACTTTTCCTAGTTACCGTTTTGTTGCATCAAAAAGAACCCTTAGATTGGCAAACTGGAGGAAGAATTTTACAATGGCAATAGGTTTCTACCTTATTTTGCCTCAACTGTCACTGTGTCACAACCTCCCAAGAATGCTATAAATTGGGGACTGCAACTTTCCCGTGAAAACACTGCAAGAATATCCTGTCTTTCAGTCCGTTGGAAAGCTAACTGGGTTGTCCCTCCTAACTCAACCATGAAGATCCTTCATTTCTTTCTGGCTGGTCTCTCTATGTTCCTTCTGATTTCTGCAGGTAAGGAATAAGAAGGCCAGGAGGCAGGGAAGGAGGGAGGGAAGAAGAAAGGAAGGAAGGAAGGAAGGAAGGAAGGAAGGAAGGAAGGAAGGAAGGAAGGAAGGAAGGAAAGAAGGAAGGAAGGAAACCTCTGTCTTTTAGGGCTGCCTAATTTTTGTCAGAACAAAAATCAAGAGAGTGAAATGACCTATGTACAATTAGCAACACCTTGGCCACAAACTGAGTGGGTGCCACCTTCTAATGGTCCTCTGTTAGATTAATATTTATTTTGTTTCTCTCTCTAAATTACAATATAAGAATTCTGTTTTACTCTGATACTCTCTAGCTTCAGATCAGTAACTAGGAGACAATTATGTGTCTTCTTTTGGAGAGAGAGAGAGAGAGATTTCCTCTTTGACTTGGGGAGGGGATTGCTATGCGCAATGGCCAGCCTGCCTTAGTCTGTAAATTTTGGAGTTACAAAATGCTTCCACACAAGTGAAGCTTTCATGACACAACAGGCTTGGTGTTTTGGTTCCAATAACCTGGAATGAAAACTAGAGTCAAAATTAATTATTTTTCTTTTCAAGATGAACATGTTTGTAACAACTCTCAACCTGGAATATTCACCTTCCACATATTATTTGATACAGCAAACTTGTACCGCTTAAACTCAGCTTTCCTAAATATAACAGCCACCAAAATTATTTTATAGGGCCTAGTTCCAGTTCTACAAAAATTAAACATCCTTAGATCCGTGATTTAAGATCAAAATTCTGCAAATTTAGGGCTGTGCTTCATTCAAACACAGAATATCATGGCCTTAGCATTACAAAACATGAATATTTCAAATCATTCCTCTAAGAGTCTTCTCTCCTAAATCTCACAAATATGAAGGCAAATAAGAAAATGTCATCCTCTCCCACTATGGATGAAGGAAGCAGTCAATGGCATGTAGGGAGTTGTACATGACCTGTTAGAAGATATCAGAAAAAACTATATCCCACCCTGGTGTCCTCAAGTTCGTATAGAGTTGGACCAACAATTCCCACCCCCCAAAAATCCCAAACCCCCAGAATAAGAACTCTGGAAGTTTTCGTAGTTTAACATATTTGAAGGGCACCCAGGTTGGCTTGCTGGTGAGTGCTTCAACAATTAAGGCTGTTTCCCAGATAACACTGGAGTTGCTTTGTTTATCACAGAGTCATTAGCCATTTCCCAGGGACACTCTAGCTATGGTTTTCTGCATTAATTAATTGAACTGCATAAGTAGTTCTTCCGATCCCTCCTATTTTATTCCATAAAATCCTTTCTTTTACAGAATAACAGAGTTGGAAGGGACCTTGGAGGTCTTTTAGGACAATCCCCTGCTCAAGCAAGAGACCCTATATCATCTCAGAAAAACCTGTGCCCAATCTCTTCATAAAACTTCCACAATTTCTGGAGACAATTTTTTTCCACGGATTAATTTTTCTAACTGTCAGGAAATTCCTCCTTAGTTCTAGGTTGCTTCTCTCCTTGATTAATTTCCATCCATTGCTTCTTGTCCTACCCTAGGTGCTTTGGAGACTAGGTTTACCCCCCTCTTTGTAACACAAATAATGCCATCCTTAAAGAAAAGGCAGTTTGTCAGCTGACTTTGGCAATACTAACATTTGTGGATGGTTTTAAAAAATCTTCATTTCATCTCAAGCAAAGTGACTAGGCTTAATGACCACAAAATGCTGAATATACATTTTGAGAAGAGGAAAGAAAATGGGGGAAAGGAGAGAAAGAGGAATAGCATGAAGCATTTTGGGGGAGGGCAAGATGCACTGAGTGTAAGTACTGCATCTTGCAGCATTCTGTCTTTCAGTGTGTCTGTCCTGACACCCCACCTTCCTCCACTCAGGGGTTGCAGACCACAGGCAGCTCTTCACGTCGCATTGGCAGCCTCTAAAATCCTCATTTATTACAGGAGGGAATGACATTTTCTTATTTGCCTTCTTATTTACGCAATTTGTTTACATCTTCCAACATTCTGCAAATGTCCTGTTGCAAGTCTCATTGTTGGCACTTCAGATTTTAAGGCATGCTAATTAAACAGCAACAAATCCTTTTTAAACATGTCTCTACATTTCTGTGCAGGATATGCCTCCAAGAAACCAAAAACTGAGAGGGAGTGCCACCAACTAGATGGTTCTTGCCGATTCAGATGCAGGCATCCACTCCGGGAATATGGAAAATGTGGCCGTCTGAAGAAATGTTGCATCAGGTAATTTTGTTTCATCATTTGACAGATCCTACATGTTGCCAGGGAGTGATTTTTTTCTTCCTGACCCACTTGGAAGCAGTGATCACTTTTCTAAGTTTAAGAGTCTTTTCTATATTTATGTAAAAGTTATGTTATATGGGAAATTTATCATCTTTAAATGTTAATGCACATTGAGTAGTTATGTGCTTTTCAATCCAAGTACAGTTATGTTGTCTGAGATTTTGACTTTGTCATATTTTAAGAGTCTTTAATCCAATAAAAAATGCAATATGGATGCATATATCTGGGGAAGAAATATTTCATTTATTAATCAAATCTAGATAACCACCAAACTCATGGAAAGTGACTCTGGGCAGTACACAACAATCCAATAAACAATAAATTCCGAACTATCATTGCCTAAAATCTTTGTAGAAAATTATGGAGAAACATTAAAAGCTCTAAAAGCAGAACTCAATAATAAAAGGAAAATAACAGACCAATGGAAATCAATAAAGGAGTCCCCAGGCCTGCTGGCATAACTGGGTTTTAAGGGAATTTCTGAAAGCTGAGGATTGATGAAGATGATTGATGGGTGGGTGGGAGGAAGAGAAGATTGCACAATGCAGGAGCCATATCAAAATAGGCCGACTACCAAAAGTAGCTCCTTAGACAAAGGAACCTTTAACATACTTGTTCCATTAGATGTGGTCAGAGAGGCAAATAAAATCAGGAAGAGACAGTCCCTCGAATATCCTTATTCTTCTGAATGATCTGACATAAAGCGAATGGTATATATACAAACATGCCCACAGAATAGCAATAGCACTTAAGACTGATATACCACTTCATAGTGCTTTACAGCCCTCTCTAAGTGGTTTTACTGATTCAGCATATTTCCCCCAACAATCTGGGTATTCATTTTACTGACCTCTGAAGGATGGAAGGCTGAGTCAACCTTGAGCCTGGTGAGATTTGAACTGCCAAACTGCAGTTAGCCAGCAGAGAGCAGAAGTAGCCTGCAGTGCAGCACTCTAACCACTGCACCACCACGGCTAATAATGAAAGAATTTGAAACCTCTCTGCGGCACATCAATGAGAGTAATAGAAAAAGGTTTACTATCGAACCCAACTTACTTTCTTCGGCTCCTGATTCTGAGACAAGGCAAAGATTTTCCAAGTTTTCAGGAGTTTTGGAACTCTTACAGGTTTCTTCTAAGGCAAATCAGGATAGCTGCTTTAGAAAGAGAAAAGCTGGCTTATTCTCATCTTTCACAGGCTGTGTAGAGAGAGGAATCAAACCAGGCTTTCTGTTCACAGTTCAATCTCAGTCTCTGGCTTGCCTTCCCCAGATAGAAGCTTCCAAGTGCTCCCCACATTCCTGGCTTGATACAACAATGACTATAATTCTGGAGATTGGACACAGAGCTCAATTGAAATAGGCAGCATGTGTGGGGATAAAAGAAAAGGAGTATTCCCATTAAATATATATTTTCCTGTTCAACCCAGCTTGAAAATGTGGTCATCATAAAAGTAGCAAAGAAATGCTTGGCCCTCAACCTTAAAACAATTGAAGCTAGCCTTTAAACTTCAATCATGTCATGAACATAAGGTTTCTCTTGTTTGACTTTCAGCTTATTGTTTTAATTTGCTTGTATCCCTCAGGGCACAAATCCCAAAAGAAAATCCTATTGCAGACAATTCACCATCTATTTTTTGAAACATCGGAGACGTCTTCTTGTTTGAGAGCCTGAATTCTGCCTTATCCCTGCTAGCACAGAATACTGCCCTGCCTCCAAACTGCCTTGGCCAGCATTTGAAGATACCCTGCTTTGCTTATATTTTTATGATTTCTTGCATTTAATATCAAAATAAATAATTCTTGCTAGTTGCAGCATTCAAAATGAAATGTTGTCACTGATCTGTATTTATAAGTCCTGTCCTGGAGCCAATAGTGTAGAACCGATTCCAAGAATGGCAATGAGTTTGATCAACTAAGTTGATCATGAAAAGGGATCATGCATGAAAAGGTAGGGAAGGACCAGGGCATGTTTAGCTTTGAGAAGATGTGGGAGGATGGGAGTTCTCTTCAAGGAACTGAAGGGGTGCCACACAAAAGAAAATCAAGCCATCTTCTGTCTTATATTGGAGTGGAGGACATTGACTAATACATTTTAGTTAAAGAGGGCAAATGTTGGTTTTAGATTAGGAAAAAATTCCTAACAAAAAGAGAAGTTCAACCAAATGGCAATATGGAAACAATTTCATAATTTAAAGATATTCATTCGTTAAAGAAGTAAGAAAAATCATTAAACTGTTTAGCATTTCTTCAGAAACAAAATTAGGAACGGAGGAAAAAGAAAAGTATTTACATAACAAATAATAATCTGTTTCAACCAGAAGATGGCATCAAACATTTCTTTAGCTAGACACTATGAAGACTTGGTTTGTTGCTTAACTTCCTGAAATCATATTGGGGGGGGGGGAGGGGGCAATGAGGCAATTTGAATGGCATTATCACATCATCCAATTGATCAAGTATTGTTGGCTGCTTGTCAAAGCATCCAGCATATTGGAAGGACGCCAGCTCATGCAGACCCTGGTGAATATTATGTAAAACAATGCAAAAGTGCATACTCCCAAACTTACTTACCAGAGTATTTCCATTCAGAGAGAGCAATGGCCCACAAAGCACAGAAAAGTAGTAAGTCCAAGAAGTGAAAGAAAGGAAAGGAAACACTTCACACATTTCTGTCCCTATAAACCATCTTTGACTGCACTGTGTCCACCCCCACCCCACGTCATAAGTTCCCTTGTGTTGTTTACACTTATTCCTCCTCTTTCTCCTTTTAAGGTTTTCATGAATTCCATCCAACTAGATCTATCCTTGTCTTCCCCTTCTTCTCTGCCTGTTCATTCTTTAATAAGCTACTTGCTTTGGGATTCAGTCCTCATTCATTCATTCTCCCTATGTGACCAAACCAACCATCAGTAGCTAATTAATTAATAAACTATTTTGGCACAAACTTTTGAGGTGTTAGCAGGACATTCATTTGGGGGGGCGGGAGCTGCTTGCTTTGCATATTAAAATCCATTGTCACCAATAAAAAATGAAGAAAAAACAGACAGCCTTCAATATCTTTCATTAAAAGTTCTTATTCTCTGTGAACCTTTTTCTATACCTCTTCTAATGATTTATATTTGTTCATTTGTTTTATCTGTGGAGATATCTGCTAGCAGGTCATCTTCATTTAGGAGATTTATCTGATTGTTCAGTATATACATATACATAACCATACGCATATACGTGTACAGATCCTTTAAATGTTAATTACAATTTGCATATTTAACTTTATATTCATATGTACACATTTAACTTCTGGTTTCTACAGGTAAGGAATTATTATCTAACATGGGGTCAAAAATTATTTCCTCTAACCTAGGTAGTAAAAAGGCTAGCATTTTTATGCAAATATTTCTTCTCCTCCACCACCATCACCTCACTAAAATGATATCCAAAAGAGGGGGGAAATGTTGGAAATTGGACCACCTCTGCAGTAACCAAATTTAATGAATCATGCTCTGTGACCGTTTTGTTACTTCAAAACCAAAATCATTAGATTGGCAAATTACAGGAAGAATTTTACAATGACAATTGGTTTGTATCCTATTTTGCTTCAACTGCCACTGTGTCACAACTTCCCAAGAATGCTATAAATTGTGGATGGCAGCTTCCAGGTCAGACACTGAAAGACTGTCCTGTCTCTAGGTCTCTTGTAAACTTTCTTGGATTCTGACTTTCTAACAGAAACTATGAAGATCTCTCATTTCCTCTTGGCCGGTCTGTTTGTCCTCCTTCTGGTTTCTGCAGGTAAGGGATTAAAAAGAAAATGGGGGAACAAAGGAAGGAAATTTCTGGGTCTGATTTTCAGCCATGCATAAGAACTCCCTTTTCTGCCTCTGCCCTGGAATGAAAGCATCTTCCAGAACAGGGACAGGGTCTTCAGGCTTTGCTGTATCCTTGGGAACATCCTGGCTGCCACCCATGCAGGCAAATGTTCAGCCAACCTGGTAAAGGGGGGGGGGCAATGTACGACAGGTGAATGGGTCTTAGAACACAGCCTTAGTCTCTTTTAATGAAGTTGGGGTGAGTTGTGGTGGGGAAGAAAACGTATCTTTAAGTTCCTTTTAAACAAGGAAATGGCTAAGGTGTGTCAGGATGGAAAGACTGAGGGGTCACAAGGGATGACAGGCCTTTTAATTGGATGCCTCCTCTCAATTAATGGGCTATTCTGAAACTGGGTTCCCACACATCCTATTTGCCTCAAGGAAACCCTGAATGCTTTGTGTACTATTTGATGAAGAATATCCTTCTGCCTTTGAGGCCTGTCAATTCATATCAAAAGGAGAGTGAAATGGTCGATGTACAGCTAGCAACACCTTGGCCACAAACCAAGGGAGTGTTAGTGGAATCAGTGGAACAACTTGGCTCCAGAAGTTTTGAATGCTCCAACATTGGAAGTTTTTAAGAAGATGTTGGATAACCATTTGTCTGAAGTGGTGTAGGGTTTCATGCCTAGGCAGGGGGTTGGACTAGAAAACCTCCAAGGTCTCTTCCAACTCTGCTATTCTATTCTATTCTATTCTATTCTATTCTATATGTCATATAAGTAGTGCTTTCTATCTATCTATCTATCTATCTATCTATCTATCTATCTATCTATCTATCTATCATCTATCTATCTATCTATCTATCTATCTATCTATCTATCTATCTACCTACCTACCTACCTACCTACCTACCTACCTAATCTCTCTCTCTCTCTCTCTCTCTCTCTCTCTCTCTCTCTCTCTCTCTCTCTCTCTCTCTCTCTGTTTATCTCTCTATCTCTATCTTTTGGTTATCCCTTAGCAAAGAAGAATCCTGTGAGAAAGACGTGCTGCTTCCATGGCCAACAGGATCGGTTTCTTGGCTCCAATAATCTAGAAGGAAAATTGGAGATGAATTTTTCCTATTAAGATCCCAGGAATGCTGGGACTTCTAGTATAACGTATTTGAAGAGCACCCAGCTAGCTTTGCTTATGAGTATTTCAACAATTAAAGCTTTTTCCCAGGAAACAAGAGTTGCTGCATGATAATAATTTAACCAAAGAGTTATTAGCCACCTTTTGAGGAGACTCTAGCACTGGATTTCCTGCATTAAATGCAGGGTTGAACTAAACAGGTCTCCACTGCCCCTCCACTTTTATGCCATAAAAGAAGAGAAAAATCCTACCTTTTGTCGACAGTAGTTGAATCAATGCCATCCTTAAGGAAAAGGGAATTTGTCAGCTGACTTTGTCAATACTAATATTTGAGGGTTTTAAAAAAATCTTTAGGAACAAGATCCCAAGGAAAACCCCTATTCCCATTTCATCTCAAGCAGAGCGGCCATGCTCAATGGTCACAAAATGCTGAATATATTGTACATTTTCGGAAGAGAAAATGGGGAGAAGGGTGAAAGAGAAATAATATGAAGCATCTTGGTGGAGGGAAGGGGTCACTGAGTTTAAGTACTGCATCTTGCAACGTTCTGTCTTTCTGTCTGTCTTAAGTCTTTCCTGATTCCCTCTGTAGGCCACAGGCAGCTCCTCACAGGCCACTGGCAGCCTCATTCATAGTGGGAGAGAATGACGTTTTCTTAAAGGCTTCCCTATTTGTGAGATTCGCCACATTCTGCAAACATTTTGCTGCAACCTCACTCATTATTCTTCTGATTCAGATCTATGTTAATAAATATTCTCCTTGCTTCTTACTTTTCCTTGACTTTCTATCAAGAGTGAATTCTTTTTAAATAAGTCTCTCCACTTCTGTGCAGGATTTTCCCAAAACACAAAACCAAAATCTAGGACGGAATGCCACCAACAAAATGGTTTTTGCAAATTCTGGTGCAGATATCCCCTCAGACGACATGGAAAATGTGGTTTTTTTCGACGCTGTTGCATCAGGTATTTTTTTTTCTAATCAATTGACAGATTCTATAAGTTGCCAGGGAATGAAAGGTCTCTTCTTAAATCTCCTTGGGAACAGTGATCATATTCCTAAGTATAAGAGACTTTGTTTATACGGATAAAATATGCATTGTTAAAAGATGAGAAGTTTCCCATAATTCAAAGATAGATAGATAGATAGATAGATAGATAGATAGATAGATAGATAGATAGATAGATAGATACACACATACACATACAAATATACACACACACATATTTCTCTGTGTGTGGAGGTAAAATTTATTTCCTGCCTATCTAGTAATTTGGAGTGAAGGTAGGTAGGTAGGTAGGTAGGTAGGTAGGTAGTAGATAGATAGATAGATAGATAGATAGATAGATAGATAGATAGATAGATAGATAGACAGACAGACAGACAGACATTGTTAAAAGTTGAGAAGTTTCCTAGTTTCCCATAATTCAAAGATAGATAGATAGATAGATTGATTGATAGATGATAGATGGATAGATAGACAGACAGACAGACGACAGACTAGATGACACACACATACACACACATCTACACACACATGCACATATACACAGACATTTCTTTCTGTGTGAAGGTATAATTTATTTGCTGCCTATCTAGTAATTTGGAGTGAAGGTAGGTGGGGGGGAGAGAGAGAGGGAGGGAGAGAGAGGGAGGGAGGGAGAGAGGGTGGGAGAGAGAATGGACGGACAGACATGAAACTTCTCATCTTTGACCTTTAGCAGTTGTGTACATTTTTAACCAAAGTGCAGCTATATTGCCTGATATTTTCACTTTGTCAGATGTTATAATACTTTCCTGCAGTAAAATGATACTTATGATACTTTCCTGCAGTAAAAAAAGAAAATGGAACAGGGATGCATATACCTGGGGAAATGTACAAAACAGGAAAATTAACAGACAAATATACAGTACATAATTGTTGGAGTTTACATCTATTTGATGTTTTAGGGATGATTTCACAAAAAGTGCATCGTATGTAGAAACAGGTCCATAGAATGAAAGAACATGAGAGCTCTGTGTAGCACATCAATGGGAGTAATAGGAAAAGGTCAACCACAGAACACTACTAACATTCTAATGTCTCTTGATTCCAAGGCATGGAACAATTTTTCAGATTTTTAGGAATTTGGAGGATTCGTATGGGAATTTTCTACAGGGCTGTTTTGGAAAGAGCAAAGGTGGTTTACTCTCATATTCCACAGGCTTTGTAGAGAAGAATCAAACCAGGGCTTCTATTCATAGTTCAATCTCAGTCTCTAGGCCTGCCTTCCCCAGGCATTTCCAAGCACTCTCCACATTCCTAGCCTGGTTGGGCAAAGGCTATGCTTACGGTGATTGGACAGAGAGGCAAATTAACATAGGATAGAATGGGCTTATTTGGGGATTAAAGAAAAAGAGTATTGCTACTAGATGTAGCTTTTCTCTTCAATCCATATTGAAAGGGTGGTCCTCTTTAAAGTACTTGTAAAGGTTGGAATTTTACATTAAAGCATCTGAAGCTACTCCTAAATTTTAGATTATGCTTGAAACATAAAGAGTTTCTTGTTTGGCATTCAGCTTATTGTTTTAATTTGTTTATTTCCCTCAGATCACCACAAGTTCCACAAGGGAATCATACTGCAGCCTACTCACCGTCCACTTTTTGAAAGATCTGTTTTCTTGTTTGAGAGCCACTGAATCCTGCCTTTTCCCTGCCAGCATAGAATATGGCCCTGTTTCCAAAATGTCTTGGCCTGCAGTTAAAGATTGCCTGCTTTGCAATGGTTTCTATGAGTTCTCGCATTTGAAATCAAAATAAATAAACCATTCTTGCTTCCGGCATGCAAATTTAAAGATTGCTGCTTTTATGTATTTATAGGCACAGTCCTGGAGGCAACAGAGTAGAACAGGACATTCACTTTTTTTTTTATTTTGGGCTGATTGCATTGCATATTAAAATCCATTGTCACCAATAGAAATTGAAGAAGAAACATACAACATTCAATATTTTTCATTAAAAGTTGGTGTTCTCTTTGAACCTTTTTCTATACCTCTTCTAATGATGTATATTTGTTCATTTGTTTTATCTGTGGAGATATCTGCTAGCAGGCCATCTTCACTTAGGAAAGTTGTTTGATTGTTCAATATATAAATATACATACCCACACCCATGTACATGTACAGGTCATTTAATTGTTAATTAAAATTTTCATATTTATATGTACACATTTAACTTCTGTTTTTTACAGGTAAGGAATTATTATCTACCTTGCCGTCAATAATTCTTTTCCTGTAACCTAGGTAGTAAAAAGGCTTGCATTTTTATGCAGGTATTTCTTCTCCTCCTCCACCACCACCACCACCTCACTAAAATGATATCCAAAAGAGGGGGGGAAATGTTGGAAATTGGAACACATCTGTTCCAACAGTGTGTGGGATAATCAAAGCAGACCTTCTGTTCATAGGTCAGTCTCAATCTTTGGATGTATCTTCCCTAGATAGTATCAGCCCCGATGCTCTCAGTGGCTCGGGGCTGCCATTCTGATGGTGGGGCGATTCGCGGCTGGGTCATTTCATGACAGAGAACGCTATAGCACCTGATAGCCTGCCTGTGTCTATGCCTGGCTCATGCCTGCCATTCCACAAACTGTGTGAACCTACCGAACTTTTGCGGCTGGCTCCTTGGATGTGGGCACTCTGCTGGTGATGTCTACCAGCTGATAGTCAGCCCAGGTGCATGTGCAGTGAGCCTGCCCTGTCTTTAATATGGAGCGGGGCCAGCGCATGCACAGAAGTATAAGCCAACATGGTTTGTTGCATCATCAGCATGTATTATGTGCTTTGCGCACGTGTAGGAGAGGGCGGAGCATGGGAGGATTTAAATGGTGGAGGGAAATACAAAATTACAGGCTTGACTTTATTTCACTTGTGTTTTGCGTTGTGTGGAAGTACCAGAACAGGCTTATAAAGATTACATTTACCACAAACTACCTGCTTAGTTATCTTGTTTGTTTTCTTTACCTGAACGGGACCTGACAGAGAGGCTTTGTTGGACAATGGCTGTGCTTTTGGAGATTGGACAGAGATCCAATCCAATATTAGATAGAGTATCGAATATTATACAGTTTTTCTGCTCAACCCAATTTGAAAGTGTGGTCATTATCAGGGTTGAGAAGAGACTGGTGCAGCCAGTACATTGTTCCTCGACCCATGGAGCCCAAAGGGGGCCCATGAATGGGAATTTTTTTTGAGAAATTTACAAAACCAAATTTTTAAAAAAGAATAACAATATTGGATACATACTTCATACATTATATTTTGTGTATATAGCAAAACCACCTTGCAGCCTTGTTTGACAAAACCTTTACTAATCTGAAACTCAGAGACCAGTTAATTGTGTAATTTATTGAATTTTAATTTCGTTACTGATTTAGTTAAGTTTGCAAGTTTAGTTTCATTTCATTTATGAATGTATTTTATATTTCATTTCAGTTTATGAATGGTTATGAAATGTCATCTCAAAAATCCGGAGCTCAAAAATGTAAGGAAAAACAGAAACGTGATGAGATTAATAAAAAGGGGCTTTTTCAATTTGGCGTGAAATGCAAAACAAGCTAATCAAAATGTCCTCTTTTTAATATATTTGCAAGTATGTTTGAATGCAATTAGTACATGAAATTATGACATTATTGATTTATGTGTCCATGTGTAGGTGAGGAGGCCCATATTAGTCTTGTTCCAGCACTTAATAATCCTCTTGGTGGCCTTGGTCGTCATTATGCTAGAAAAGAAATGCTTGGACCTCAGCCTTAAAGCATCTACATTCTGAAGCTATTCTTAAAAATTAAATTCATGTCACAAACATAAGATTTCTCTTCTTTGACTTTCAACTAATTCTTTTAAATGGCTTGTATCCCTCAGTTCACAATTGCCAAGAAAATATCCTATTGCAGCTAGCTCACCATCTATTTTTTTTTTAAACATCTGAGAGGTCTTCTTGTTTGAGAGCCTGAATCCTGCCTTTTCCCTGCCAGTATAGAATACTGCCTTGTCTCCAAACTGCCTTGGTCTGCAGTTAAAGAAAGACTGTCTGCTTTGCAAAGATTTCTGTAAGTTCTTGCGTCTAAAATAAATAAATAAATAAATAAATAAATAAATAAATAAATAAATAAATCATTCTTGCTATTTTCAGCATTCAAAATAAAAAGTTGTGGCTAATATGTATTTATAAGTACAGCCCTGGAGGCAACAGAGTAGAACCAGTTCCAAGAAGGGCAACCAGGATGATTCACTCAGTTGCATGAAAACTGATGGAAGGACCTGGGCATGTTTAACTTTGAGAAGATGTGGGAGGATGGGAGTTTTCTTCAAGAAACTGAAGGGGTGCCACACAAAAGAAAATCAAGCCATCTTCTGTCTTATATTGGAGTGGAGGACATTGAGTAATAAATTTCATTTAAAGGAGGCAAATGTTGATTAGGAAAAAAATCCTAACAAAAAGAGAAGTTCAACCAAATGGCAATATAGAAACAATTTCATAATTTAATTTAATTTAATTTAAAGATATTCATTCGTTAAAGAAGTAAGAAAATTGTTATGTGTATAGTTTTCCCTCTGGTCCGCTGCACTAGGGGGCGCTGTGCTAAGCGCTGATTGGCTGACTGCTCGGACAGCGGCATATATAAAGGCTGTCAGAGCAGAGCTCAGCTGTTGCCTGTTAGCGAAGCGCGTGTATTGTGAATTGCCGCGTTGGCAACCTGTTAGCAATAAATTGTTAGCATTCTGTTAAGTCCTGGCTCGCCTCCATTTGTCCACCTGTGTTCTCCGCAAGATAGAACATTTGGCGACGAAGGTGGGATCCTCTGGAGGAGCCCAGGCAGAGCTGTGAGTCACTAACCACGAGCTGAATTCCCTCAGGGGAATCACTCGACGAGAGGTCGAGTGAGTCATTGTCCTCGCAGACTACGTTGGCTGAAAATCTACAGAAAAAGTTACCTCAGAGATGGCATCCATGAATACTTTTGCCGCCTTCAACGCGGCCACAGAGACTTGGGTCTCATATATTTCGCGTTTTGAATGTTTTTTAGAAGCCAACGGCTTCACAGATTTAACTGAGCAGCGAAAAAAGGCTTGTTTTTTAAATTTGTGTAGTACTGAGATGTTTAATTTGGCTGAAACCTTAGTTGCCCCACACTCTGTCCACGACATAACCTGGGACGTGTTAATGACCAAATTAAAGAATCATTACGCCCCATCGCTTTCCCGCACTACACGAAGATTTGCCTTTTACCGTAGGGTCCAGCGAGAAGGAGAATCCATAAATGATTACGTGGCTGCGTTACGAGCCGCAGCTATACATTGTAGATTTAGAGACCTAGATGAGGTTTTAACAGATCAGATTGTGGGAGGTGTTAGGGACCTCCGCATACAACGCCATCTACTGGCCAAACCCGAACTTGATTTGCAAACAGCCCTTGATGAAGCCAGGGCTGTAGAAATGTCAAATAAGTCCACAAACGAACTCCAGAGATTCTCAAACCCTCTACCTGTTGAAAAGACTACCGAGGTTCACCATGAAGACACTCTCGAGGACGCTGGAGCTGTCGGAAATGATGAAGTACATCGTCTGCGTGGGGAGCAACAAAAAGGGCGCCAGGGTAAGGCTGCATTCCGTGCAAGTTGCCCTGGGTGTGGGGGTAAGCATGATAGGGCAGACTGCCGTTTTAAGAACGTTGCCTGTCTCCGTTGCGGGAGAAGGGGCCATTTGGCAAGAGTTTGTAGGGCAGCGGCGCCTTGTGCAAGCGCGTTAGAAGGGAATTCTCCCAGCCCTAACCAAAGTTTCAAGAAGCCCTCTAATTTTAGCAGGAATGCTGGGTCTAGGAAACAAGATTCTTGTTTCACAGTCAATGATGACAGGGATGAGTCTGCTGTAGATCAGATCATCCATGCACCCAGGGGGAAAATATTCCTCAATGTCAGGATAGAGGGTAAACCATGTCAGATGGAGATAGATACTGGCTCAGCCGTGTCTATCATCTCATGGGCAGGAATCAGGAAAATTGTGCCAGGTATTTCACAGGCACGTCTATCCCCGTGCCCATTGAAGCTGAGGGACTTCCAAGGGAATTCCATTCCAGTACTAGGAAAGTTTTACTGTAAGGTATCATTTAAACAGTTTCACAAGAGGCTTCCCCTCATTGTAGTCAAGGGCCCCAGGCCAAGTTTATTAGGGTTGGAATGGTTTGAAGCTTTAGGTCTAGCCATAACTGGTATAGATCAGATTCAGACCACTCCACACCTTGATGCACTGATTAAGGAATTTCCTGAAGTTTTCGGGGAAGGTTTAGGAAAATATACTGGCACACCCATATCTTTCAATTTAGACCCCCAAGTGCCACCACGGCGGCTCAAGCCGCGCAGGGTGCCGTTCGCGTTAAAATCTAAAGTGGACGCTGAAATAGATAAGTTAATAGCTCAGGGGGTGTTAGAACCTATTGACCATGCCCGCTGGGAGACTCCCATTGTCATACCAGTGAAGCATGATGGGTCTGTGCGCATATGTGGGGACTTTAAATGCACACTTAATCGCGCATTACAGCAGAGTGCATACCCCTTACCAGTAGTGCAACATTTATTGCACTCACTGGGACAGGGAACAATATTTGCTAAACTCTAAACTTTGCTAACCTAGGTTAGAGGAAAGAATTTTTGACCCCATGTTAGATAATAATTACTTACCTGTAGAAATCAGAAGTTACATATAAATATAAAGTTAAATATGCGAATTGTAATTAACAATTAAAGGATCTGTACACGTATATGCGTATGGTTATGTATATGTATATACTGAACAATAAAACAAATCTCCTAAATGAAGATGACCTGCTAGCAGATATCTCCACAGATAAAACAAATGAACAAATATAAATCATTAGAAGAGGTATAGAAAAAGATTCACAGAGAATATGAACTTTTAATGAAAGATATTGAAGGCTGTCTGTTTTTTCTTCATTTTTTATTGGTGACAATGGATTTTAATGTGCAAAGCAATCAGTCCAAAATAATAAAAAAACATATGAATGTCCTGCTAACACCTCAAAAGTTTGTGCCAAAATAGTTTATTAATTAATTAGCTACTGATGGTTGGTTTGGTCACATAGGGAGAATGAATGAATGAGGACTGAATCCCAAAGCAAGTAACTTATTAAAAAATGAACAGGCAGAGAAGAAGGGGAAGACAAGGATAGATCTAGTTGGATGGAATTCATGAAAATCTTAAAAGGAGAAAGAGGAGGAATAAGTGTAAACAACACAAGGGAACTTATGACGTGGGGTGGGGGTGGACACAGTGCAGTCAAAGATGGTTTATAGGGACAGAAATGTGTGGAGTGTTTCCTTTCCTTTCTTTCACTTCTTGGACTTACTACTTTTCTGTGCTTTGTGGGCCATTGCTCTCTCTGAATGGAAATACTCTGGTAAGTAAGTTTGGGAGTATGCACTTTTGCATTGTTTTACATAATATTCACCAGGCCTGCATGAGCTGGCATCCTTCCAATATGCTGGATGCTTTGACAAGCAGCCAACAATACTTGATCAATTGGATGATGTGATAATGCCATTCAAATTGCCTCATTGGCCCTCCAGATGATTTCAGGAAGTTAAGCAACAAACCAAGTCTTCATAGGGTATAGCTAAAGAAATGTTTGATTCCATCTTCTGGTTGAAACAGATAACTGTTACTTTTGTTTTTCCTCCATTTCTAATTTTTTCCCCGAAGAAATACCAAACAGTTTTATTTATTGAGACTCCCATTGTCATACCAGTGAAGCATGATGGGTCTGTGCGCATATGTGGGGACTTTAAATGCACACTTAATCGCGCATTACAGCAGAGTGCATACCCCTTACCAGTAGTGCAACATTTATTGCACTCACTGGGACAGGGAACAATATTTGCTAAACTCGATCTGGCTCAGGCATATCAGCAGTTGCCTGTGGATGAGGCAACTGCTGAAGCCCAGACTATAGTTACGCATAGAGGCGCTTTTAAGTGCCACCGATTGCAGTTTGGGGTCAGCGTAGCGCCAGGGTTATTTCAGAACCTAATGGAAAGGCTTTTGCAAGGGATACCAGGCGTCGTGCCTTATTTTGACGACGTCCTGGTATCAGCCCGTTCGCTGGCGCACCTTATGGCCCGTCTATGAACCGTACTTCAGCGTTTCCGCGGTGCTGGGTTAAAACTAAAAACTACCAATGCCAAATCGCGGTTCCACAAGTTGAGTTTTTAGGTTTCTTAATCGATAAGAAAGGAATCCGTCCTACGCCTGCTAAGGTGCAGGCAATCAGCCAAGCCCCCTCACCAACAAACAAAGCCGAACTCCAAGCTTTCTTAGGGCTGCTCAATTTTTACAATATTTTTCTGCCTTATAAAGCGTCTATTGTGGAGCCCCTCCATCGATTGCTAGACCGTTCCGCAAAATGGTTTTGGGGAAAGAAAGAGGCCGCTGCTTTTGCTAATATCAAAAAGTTTTTAACCTCTGAGACTGTTTTGCACCAATACAGCGAATCCCTCCCGGTGACTCTGACTTGTGACGCATCACCCTACGGGGTCGGAGTGGTTTTAAACCACTGTCTGCAGTCTGGTTTAGAAGTGCCGGTCGCATTTTTCTCCCGCACCTTGTCTTCGCCCGAACGAAACTATAGCCAGCTCGATCGTGAAGCTTTGGCTATAGTAGCTGGGGTGAAGCGCTTTCATTCCTATCTGTATGGCCGTCATTTCCAAATAGTGACGGATCACAAGCCCCTGTTGGGCATCATCGCAGGGGACAAGCAAACGCCCCAGATCTTGTCTCCACGATTCACGAGATGGACGGTGTTCCTGGCAGCCTATGACTACACCCTGCTCCATCGACCCGGGAAGCACATCTCCCATGCTGACGCGTTAAGCAGATGCCCTCTACCCATTGCTGTCCAGGATCCTGCTCCTGCCTCCGACGTGCTCCTGATCGACGAAATGCAGTCGCCCATCACAGCAGCTGACGTGGCCTCACACACGCGGCGAGACAAGCTGCTCTCCAGGGTGCTGGCTTGGACTGAGCGTGGTTGGCCAGCCAAACCTCTGGGCACTGAATGGCAACCTTTTGCAACCAGACAACATGAACTCTCTACCCAGCAAGGTTGCCTCCTGTGGGGAAGCCGAGTGGTCGTTCCTGTTTCGCTCCAAGACGCGGTGCTGACTACGCTTCATGAAGGCCACCCCGGCATCGTCAGAATGAAATCACTCGGCCGCAGCTACGCTTGGTGGCCGGGCATGGACCAGGACATTGCACGGTGGGTCTCTGGCTGTGAAAAGTGCCAGGAGTCCCGACCTGCGGGTCCCAGAGCTCCCATACAAAACTGGGAGCAACCCAGAGCTCCGTGGTCCAGAATCCACATGGACTTGGCGGGCCCAGTAAAGGGCCAGGTTTTTATTGTTATTGTTGATGCTTATTCTAAGTGGGTAGAAATTGCTTTATTGTCTAGTACTACTGCCCCTGCCATTATTAAGGTTCTCAGAAGGGTTTTTGCTACCCATGGGTTACCGGATCTGGTGGTATCTGATAATGGTCCCCAATTTACTGCTGCCCTACTCAAAAAATTCTTTGACCAATTGGGAATCCGACATGCATTTGTGGCACCCTTCAATCTGGCGGCCAATGGCCTAGCGGAACGCGCTGTCAGATCTGCTAAACAAGCGCTGGCTAGGTTCGGTCCACTCAACTGGCAGGAGGACATAGACACTTATCTCTTTTGGCAACATGCCACCCCATGTGCCACAACTAATAAAAGCCCCGCTGAGTTATTAATGGGTCGGCGCATCAGAACAACACTGGACAGGCTTCACCCTGAATATGCCCCAGCAAAACCTCTTGACTCACACTGTCAATTAAAGGGTTTCTCTGTAAACGCTACTGTATATGCCCGGAATTACACCGGCCACCCACTTTGGGTAAAGGGAATCATTCGAAGAATCACGGGTCCCTGTTCGTATTTAGTAGAACTAGAGGACGGCCGAATATGGAGACGCCATATAAATCAATTGCGAAATCGGCAAGGGGAGGCAGACACAACTGGGGAACAACCAGGCCAAAATTCCGAAAACACACAAACACCTACTTCCAGGCCTACCACCCCAGAGCCACCTCAAAATAGAGCAAGGAGACCAAGTTACTTGCTTTGGGATTCAGTCCTCATTCATTCATTCTCCCTATGTGACCAAACCAACCATCAGTAGCTAATTAATTAATAAACTATTTTGGCACAAACTTTTGAGGTGTTAGCAGGACATTCATATGTTTTTTTATTATTTTGGACTGATTGCTTTGCACATTAAAATCCATTGTCACCAATAAAAAATGAAGAAAAAACAGACAGCCTTCAATATCTTTCATTAAAAGTTCATATTCTCTGTGAATCTTTTTCTATACCTCTTCTAATGATTTATATTTGTTCATTTGTTTTATCTGTGGAGATATCTGCTAGCAGGTCATCTTCATTTAGGAGATTTGTTTTATTGTTCAGTATATACATATACATAACCATACGCATATACGTGTACAGATCCTTTAATTGTTAATTACAATTCGCATATTTAACTTTATATTTATATGTAACTTCTGATTTCTACAGGTAAGTAATTATTATCTAACATGGGGTCAAAAATTCTTTCCTCTAACCTAGGTAGTAAAAAGGCTAGCATTTTTATGCAAATATTTCTTCTCCTCCACCACCATCACCTCACTAAAATGATATCCAAAAGAGGGGGGGGGAAATGTTGGAAATTGGAACACATCTGCAGTAACCAAATTTAATGTATCATGCTCTGTGACCGTTACTTCAAAACCAAAATCATTAGATTGGCAAATTACAGTAAGAATTTTACAATGACAATTGGTTTGTATCCTATTTTGCTTCAACTGCCACTGTGTCACAACTTCCCAAAAATGCTATAAATTGTGGATGGCAGCTTCCAGGTCAGACACTGAAAGACTGTTCTGTCTCTAGGTCTCTTGTAAACTTTCTTGGATTCTGACTTTCTAACAGAAACTATGAAGATCTCTCATTTCCTCTTGGCCGGTCTGTTTGTCCTCCTTCTGGTTTCTGCAGGTAAGGGATTAAAAAGAAAATGGGGGAACAAAGGAAGGAAATTTCTGGGTCTGATTTTCAGCCATGCATAAAAGCTCCCCTTCCTGCCTCTGCCCTGGAATGAAAGCATCTTCCAGAACAGGGACAGGGTCTTCAGGCTTTGCTGTATCCTTGGGAATATCCTGGCTGCCACCCATGCAGGCAAATGTTTAGCCACGGCAAATGTTTGGCAGATGAATGGGTCTTAGAACACAGCCTTAGTCTCTTTTAATGAAGTTGGGGTGAGTTGGGGTGGGGAAGAAAACATATCTTTAAGTTCCTTTTAAACAAGGAAATGGCTAAGGTGTGTCAGGATAGAGAGACTGAGGGGTCCTAAGAGATGACAGGCTTTTTAATTGGATGCCTCCTCTCAATCAATGGGCTATTCTGAAACTGGGTTCCCACACATTCTATTTTCCTGAAGAAAACCCTGAATGCTTTGTGTACTGCTTGATGAAGAATATCCTTCTGCCTTTGAGGCCTGTCAATTCATATAAAAAGGAGAATGAAATGGTCTATGTACAGCTAGCAACGCCTTGTCCACAAACCAAGGGTGTGTTAGTGGAATCAGTGGAATAACTTGGCTCAAGAAGTTTTGAATGCTCCGACACTGGAAGTTTTTAAGAAGATGTTGGATAATCATTTGTCTGAAGTGGTGTAGGGTTTCCTGCCTAAGCAGGGGGTTGGGCTAGAAAACCTCCAAGCTCCCTTCCAACTCTGTAATTCTGTTCTATTCTATTCTATTCTATCTGTCATATATGTAGTGCTTTAGATCAGTTAATCTATCTACCTATCTATCTATCTATCCATCCATCCATCCATCCATCCATCCACCCACCCACCCACCCACCCACCTAATCCTAGGACAGGCTTGACTTTTGGGCTCCAATAATCTGGAATGAAAATTGAAGATGAATTTTTCCTATTAAGATCCCAGGAATTCTGGGACTTCTAGTATAACATATTTGAAGAGCACCCAACTGGCTTTGCTGATGAGAGTTTCAACAATTAAAGCTGTTTACCAGAAAACAAGAGTTGCTGCATGATAATAATTTAACCAAAGAGATATTAGCCACCCCTTGAGGACACTCTAGCACTGGATTTCCTGCATTAAATGCAGGGTTGAACTTAACAGGTTTCCACTGCCCCTCCACTTTTATGCCATAAAAGATGAGAAAAATCCTACCTTTTGTAGACAGTAGTTGAATCAATGCCGTCCTTAAGAAAAAGGGAATTTGTCAGCTGATTTTGGCAATACTAACATTTATGGATGGTTAAAAATCTTTAGGAACAAGATCCCAGGGAAAACCCCTACTCCCATTTCATCTCAAGCAGAGCGGTCATGTTTAATGGTCACAAAATGCTGAATATATTGTACATTTTGGGAAGAGAAAATGGCCAGAAGGGTGAAAGAGAAATAATATGAAGGATCTTGGTGGAGGGAAGGGGTCACTGAGTTTAAGTACTGCATCTTGCAACGTTCTGTCTTTCTGTCTGTCTTAAGTCTTTCCTGTTTCCCTCTGTAGGCTACAGGCAGCTCCTCACAGGCCACTGTCAGCCTCATTCATAGTGGGAGAGAATGACGTTTTCTTAAAGGCTTCCCCATTTGTGAGATTCGCCACATTCTGCAAACATTTTGTTGCAACCTCACTCATCATTCTTCTGATATAGATCCATGTTAATAAATATTCTCCTTGCTTCTTACTTTTCCTTGACTTTCTATCAAGAGTTTTTTTTTTAAAATAAGTCTCTCCACTTCTGCGCAGGATTTTCCCAAAAATCAAAACCAAAAACTAGGACCGAATGCTACCAACAAAATGGTACTTGCAAATTCTGGTGCAGCTATCCCCTCAGACGACATGGAAAATGTGGTTTTTTTCGAAGCTGTTGCATCAGGTATTTTTTTTCCTAATCAATTGACAGATTCTATAAGTTTCCAGGGAATGAAAGGTCTCTTCTTAAATCTCCTTGGGAACAGTGGTCATATTCCTAAGTATAAGAGACTTTGTTTATACGGATAAAATATGCATTGTTAAAAGATGAGAAGTTTCCCAGTTTCCCATAATTCAAAGATAGATAGATAGACAGACAGACAGACGGACGGACAGTCGGACGGACGGAGGGAGGGACAGACATGAAACTTCTCATCTTTACCAGTTATGTACATTTTTAACCAAAATGCAGCTATATTGCCTGATATTTTCACTTTGTCAGATGTTATAATACTTTCCTGCAGTAAAATGATACTTAGGATACTTTCCTGCAATAAAAAAAGAAAATGGAACAGGGATGCATATACCTGGGGAAATGTACAAAACAGGAAAATCAACATTCAACTATACAGTACACAATTGTTGGAGTTTACATCTATTTGATGTTTTAGGGATGATTTCACAAAAAGTGCATTGTATGTAGAAACAGGTCCATAGAATGAAAGAACATGAGAGCTCTGTGTAGCACATCAATGGGAGTAATAGGAAAAGGTCAACCACAGAACACAAATAACCTTCTATTGTCTCTTGATTCCAAGGCATGCAACAATTTTTCAGAGTTTCAGGAATTTGGAGGATTCGTATGGGAATTTTCTAAAGGGCTGTTTTGGAAAGAGCAAAGGTGGTTTACTCTCATATTCCACAGGCTGTGTAGAGAGGAATCAAATCAGGGCTTCTATTCATAGTTCAATCTCAATCTCTAGGCCCGCCTTCCCCAGGCATTTCCAAGCACTCCCCACTTTTCTAGCCTGGTTGGGCAAAGGCTATTTGGGGATTGGACAGAGAGGCAAATTAACACTGGACAGAATGGGCTTATTTGGGGATTAAAGAAAAAGAGTATTTCTATTACATGTAGCTTTTCTCTTCAATCCATATTGAAAGGGTGGTCCTCTTTAAAGTACTTGTAAAGGTTGGAATTTTACATTAAAGCATCTGAAGCTACTCTTAAATTTTAGGTTATGCTTGAAACATAAAGTGTTTCTTGTTTGGCATTCAGCTTATTGTTTTAATTTGTTTATTTCCCTCAGATCATCACAAGTTCCAAAAGGGAAATATACTGCAGCCTACTCACCGTCCACTTTTTGAAAGATCTGTCTTCTTGTTTGAGAGCCACTGAATCCTGCCTTTTCCCTGCCAGCATAGAATATTGCCCTGTTTCCAAAATGCCTTGTCCTGCAGTTAAAGATTGCCTGCTTTGCAATGGTTTCTATGAGTTCTCGCATTTGAAATCAAAATAAATAAACCATTCTTGCTTCCGGCATGCAAATTTAAAGATTGTTGTTTTTATGGATTTATAGGCACAGCCCTGGAGGCAACAGTGTAGAACCGGTTCCTGGAAGGGCAATGAGGGTAATCAACTAAGTTACATGAAGAGTTATAGAAGTACCTGGCCAGGTTTAGATTTTAGAAGTGTATGTGAGGGAGAGAGATGTCTCTTCAGGGACATCACACACACACAAATGCAGGGTGGGGGAGAGAGAGGGAGAGAGAGAGAGAATCAAGCCTTGTTTTGTCTCACTTCAGAGCAATGAATTTCAGTTAAACGTAAAGGTTCCCCTTGCACATATGTGCTAGTTGTTCCCGAATCTAGGGGGCAGTGCTAATCTCCGTTTCAAAGCCGAAGAGCCAGCGCTGTCTGAAGACATCTCCGTGGTCATGTGGTCATACGATCATGTGGCTGGCATGGCTAAATGCCGAAGGCGCACAGAATGCTGTTACCTTCGCACCAAAGGTGGTTCCTATTTTTCTACTTGCACTTTTACAGGCTTTCAAACTGTTAGTGTTGGAAGAAATGTCCATCTGGGTTCAACTCCAAGTGGGGAAAAAGACACTGGAGACATGGAGGCTGCTTGGAAAGATGGTTTAATGGTGGACAGGACCACATGGCTTGAGATCCTGAGCAGAAAAAGTGATTACATGCTTCAATGTTGGGGAGAAGAAGAGAAGAGAAGGCTGAGATGCTGAGTCCCTGGTTTTAGGCCCTCTCTGGCCTTGGATCTTGAGCTTGTATTCTGATTGGTTGTCAGACTCCTATGGAGCCATGCAGGGGCAACTCTCTAGGCTGCGTTTTGAATCCAGGTTTGGTTGAGTTCCCAGATGCCATGTGGTGAGTGAGTGAAGGCTGAAGAGAAGAGAGCAAAGGGCTGAAAGTTCCTAGCTTTATACTCTCTGTTCGGCCCCACCTCTCTGTTTCCTGTTTCTGTGTAAGAAATGTATTCTGATTGGTTGTCAGACTCCCATTGGGACAAGTTTGAGTTTCCAGGTGCCATGTGATGAGTTTCTATGGAAGGCTAATACTATCATGCCTTAATCCCATCACCTTAGAGCAGGGACGTGCGGTCAGGGGAGGCAAGGGAGGCAGAGCCTCACCTCTCTTCATGAAATAATATTATATATATATAAAAATAATGTGTTATATTTGTACTGATAAATAAATAAAGGGAGTAAGGGTATGGCTAGCTGATGAGAGCTAATTAGCTCGAAATAGATCTATCCTAGTCTCCCTTTATTTATTTATCAGTACAAATATAACACAAATATAAAAGGCAACATTAAAAATAAAAATATGGTTTTCTGCCTGCATGGTCTTCTGTGATGAAGCCGAAGGACAGAAAGAGGGAGTGTGACCTTCCTCCCATATTTAGGCATACCAGGGGTTGTAACACAAATATATATATATATATATATATATATATATATATATATATATATATATATATATATATATATATATATATATATATATATATATATATATATATATATATATATATATATATATATATAATATTATAATATTATATACATCCTCCCGGCCGCACCCCGGAGCTGCGGAGGCAGAAATGTTGTCAGCGCTCCCGGATGACGAAGCCACGAAAGCGACTGGGGGAAGGTTCTCTTCGTTCCCCAGTCACTTTCATGGCTTCGTCATCCGGGAGCGCCAACAACATTTCTGCCTCCGCAGCTCCCGGGCGCGGCTGGACGGATGTAGCCAGAGTGACGCCAAGGCGGTCCGGGCGGACGAAAGGGCAAGCGAACGAGCGATGGAGGTCCTCGGTCACTCGCCCACCGGACTGCCTCGGCACCACTCTGGCTACCTCCGTCCGTCCGCGCCCAGGAGCTGCGGAGGCAGAAATGTTGTTGGCGCTTCCAGATGACGAAGCCACGAAAGTGACTGGGGAACAACGAGAACCTTCTTGCCTCTGCTGGATTGCAAAGTCCAGCAGAGGCAGGAAGGTTCTCGTCGTTCCCCAGTCGCTTTCGAGGACTGCGGAGCGCGAGCCGGCGTAGCACGCTCAGGAAGGCGGGGAATGGGATCACGTGTGCTGGAGGATGAGGCAGCCTCAGCCTCCAGCACACGTGGTCCCATTCCCCGCCTTCCTGATGACGTCACCAGCCTCACTAGCCGTAAACCTCACCGCACGTCACTGCCCTAGAGCTGAAGGGGAGAACTCTTTATTATATAGAATAGACTGACTTGGGCATTTTAATGGGCCATTAAGGAAAGTGGGGGCTATTAAGAGTGAATCTGTTTCCTGCCTAAAAACATGTTTCTCCATGTCTGATCCAGGGAAATATAATATTCTGCCTTTTCAATATTTCCTAGGATATTTTATTCTTCTAGGAGAGGGGTGGGTGCTAACTTCCTACACTTCGAAGACGTTTTGCTTCACATCCGAAAAGCTTCTTCAGTTCTGAGCTGAAGAAACTTCTTGGATGAGAAGCAAAATGTCTTCAAAGAAAAATCAGAAAGTCCAGTTACCTCTTGAAAAAGCACCTTTGGGACAATCCAGACCTGGATGAATGAGACATTGACACTTTACATGGGAAATAGTAGTTGTCCATTTTCTCCAGAAGATGGCACTAAGCATTTGTTTTCCTAGGTTTGTGGCTTAACTTTCTGAAGGCCAACATCCCCAAAATTCTATAAATTGGCCACTGCAGATTTGTGTGAAAACACTGGCAGTCCAGTGTATTGGAACAGTGCCAAGCTATATAAATCTAATAGATATTATTCAAAACCAAAGTAAAGCACGCTGAAAAACCTATTTAACACACTATTCCTTATAGAAAGAGCAATGTCCCCAAAGAATAGAAAAGAAGTAGAAATGAAGGACAGAAAAGGAAACGTTTGCCATACATTCTCTACAAACCATTTTTGACTACATCATGTCTACACACCACATCCTGATTCTCCTTTCTTTTTCATACTCATTTCATCTCTCTTTTGAAGACTTTCATTAATTCCATGATGCAACTAGAATTATGTTTGGGTTGTCCCTTTTCCCTTCCTCTCTGCCTAGTCACTCTCCCCTGACAACTTGCATTCATTCATTTTCCATATGTGACCAAAACAATCGTTGCTAGATGTCTCTTACTGAGCAGTCATTTCCATTGGTATAGTAGTGCCATGATGGCAAACTTATGGCACACGTGCCATAGGTGATCACCTGTGGTCACAGGTGCATGCATGGGATGTGGGGGCAGCGGGGGCAGTGCACATGCGTGGGGAGCAGGAAGAGCATGTGGGGGGGGGTCGCGTATGCATGCGAGTGTGGGGAGGTCGCACATGCTTTTAGCATGTGATAACAAAAAGGTTTACCATCACTGGTATAGTGGTTAAGCCACCAGCCAAGAAAGTCGAAGACAGTGAGTTCAAGTTCTGCCTCAGCCATGAAAGTCATCAGGGAGACTTTGGGCCTGCCACTTTCTCTTGTAGAAAGTTAGCATCCACCCCTCTCCTAGAAGAATGAAATATTTTGGGAAATATTGAAAAAGCAGAATATTATATTTCCATGGATGAGAAGTATTTTTAGAGGGAGAAAGTAGCCCCCGCCTTTTCTTAATAGCCCACAGTGGATGTCAGCACTTAAGAGAGAAAGAGATAGATAGCTCTATTCATAAGTAAATACTGCAGGCAGAAATCCATTCAAGTCAGGATATTTTGAAATTCCCTGCAGCAAGGTCTGAACAAAGGTAGGACTAGCCATCAGCCACAATAGGAATGGCCCAACACCCCTTCATTGCCTCAGCAGTCCAAACTTCAACCAAACTTAGCCCAGACAAATATCTAGGATTTGTACTTTGCCTATAGAACCAACTATGACCCCTACCTAACCCCTACATGCAGAGGTGAAATTTAGTAGGTACTGACAGGTTCTGGAGAACTGGTAGCAGAAATGTTTGTAGTTCAGAGAACTGGCAAATGCCACCTCTGGCTGGCCCCAGAGTGGGGAAGGAAGGGAGATTTTGCAGTATCCTTCCCCTGCCACGCCCACCAAGCCATGCCCACAGAACTGGTAGTGGAAAAACAATGAATTTCACCACTGCCTACATGCCTCATGGAAGTCTGACAACAGCCAATAGAATACATGTTCTTGCACAGGAACAGGAAGTTCAAGTCCAAAGTCCAAGAGAAGGTATAAAAAAACCCACTCTCAATTCTATGTGGTCAGCTGCCCAGAATCACACATGCTTGGTGGTTCTGCTTCGTCAATAAATGGAATCTCTTTCCCATCAGCCTCCAGCCTCCATTTTGTCCCCAGTGCCTTTCTCCTTTCTCGCTTCGAACTGAACCAGGTGGATATTTCATCCCACACTCGTATCCCAACCCACCTCACAGGGTTGTTATTAAGTTGAAACTAGGAAGAGAAAGGTGTGTTGGATATGGTCAGTGCCTTGAGTTATTTCTATAAATAATAATGGTGGAATAAAAGTAAATGAATAAATAAAAATAAATACTCCCATTCCTCAGCACCCATTCATTCTTGATTCTGTCTCTTATTTTATCATACACACTTTTCAAGCATTTCTGTTCCTATTTCGTTTATATTTCTCCTGACATTCAATTTTCTCTTCCACAAGCAGACTATTCAAGGATTAATTGCTGGAAACAAGCTAGATAACACATAGAGCTTTGTAGCAGCATCTGAAGACCTTTACTTTTGTACAACCATTCTGAAATTTTTAGTAACATTGTACCAAGGTGTGCAAAATAATCTATTTGCCTTAGATTTTTTTCCCTATTTATGTTTATCTTAACATCATTTTCTGAGAGGGGGGGACAGAGAGAGAGAGAATATCTTTATATAAAAAAATAAAACCAAAGGAATAGGAAAAAAAATAGCTCATTAACTAATAAAAATATTTTGGTGTGTATGTACACATATATATGAGAGAGAGAGAATAAATCTTTTATTTGTTTATTCTGGCTTAAAAATTCCTTTCTCTGTAACCATTTTGTTGCTTCAAAAACAATAATTTGATTGGCAAATTGAATTTTTTCCCCCAGTGGTCGTAGTACACAATCCTGCTTTCTTTTACTGAAGCCAGGATAGGCTATGGAAGATTTTGTGTTTTTCAGGTGCTTTTAAATCCAGTAAATGACTGAGGCATGTCAGGAAAGAGACTGTGAATAGATGACAGGGACTTTAATCTGTTGCCTTCTCACATCTAAAGGACTGTTCTGGAATGAGGTCTCCACACGTCCTATTTTCCTGAAGAAAACTCTGGATGCTTTGTGCAATCCTCGATAGAGACTATCCTTTTTTTTTTTAGGGCTGCCCAATCAGATCAAAAGTACAGTTAGCAATACCTTGGCTAAAAACCAAGTGGGTGTCACCTCCTCGTGTCCTCTGTGAGGCTGAAATTTATTATATTTTTCTATTTAAATTACTGGGTAAAAATTCTGTTTCACTCTTAATCTCTCTATCTTCAGATCAATGACTGGGAGAACTCTGTGGACAATTACATCTTTTTGAGAGAGGGAGGGAGGGAGAGGGAGAGAGGGAGGGAGGGGATTGATTTCCTGTTTGACTGGTTGAGCCAGGTTTCTATGTAGAGTGCCCAATTTGCCTTAGCCTGCATGGGGAGGATTTTTTTTTACAAAGCTTCAGTAGAACAGTTCTTTGCAAACTCAAACCATGATAATATAATAAACCAGACTAGGAAGGCAGCAAACTGTATTTCCACCCCAAAACTAACCATCATGCAAAGCAAACCTCAGCTCCAGTTGCTAATTCTTAGCAGCAGATGACAAGCATCCATGCTAGGGGGAGGGAGGGTCACATACTTCAGACCCACATTCAAAGGATTTCCAGGAGTGAAGCTTTCATGGCACAATAGACTTGGCTTTAGGATGAACCTGTTTGCAATCATTCTCAGCCTGGACTTTTCAATCTCCATCTTCTACATGTTAATTGATGCTATAAATATCTATGACAGGGGTGTCAAACTCATGTCGTCAAATCATCATCACATGACATATCGCGACTTTTCCCTCTTCACTAAAACAGGGGTGGGCACGGCCAGCATGTGACGCATCCAGGTCACGGACTGTGCGTTAAACACCCCTGATCTATGATATCTCTTCCAGTCTGCCTTCCACCATACCAGCACTATTTCATTTCCCTGAGAATATTCCTTCTTCTTTGCTGCACTCTAGAGCCATCACTCAGACCAAAAACCTTTATGAAGATGGGTCGTGTGTCATTTGAACATTATTGTCTTAATATTGCAAAAATTTTATTTTTAAAGTGCTTATTTCCCCAGATACAACAGTCTCCTCTTTCAAACTTCAAAAATAAGAAGGCAAATAAGAAAACACCATCCACTTCTACTGTGGATGAGGGAGAATGGCAATGGCATGTAAGAAGTTGCACATGACCTGTAACAACTAAGAGAGAGGCAGAAAGAGAATATCCCAATGTGGTGTCCTCAAAATCATATGAGGGTTGGATACAATCAAGGACAGACTGGCCAGGAACTTTGGGTGTTGTAGTAATTACTTTGGAATGTATCAGCTAGGAGGGAGGCTAATGAGTCCATCAACAATTAAATGTATTTTCTGGCAAACACTGGAGTTCCTCCATGAGAACAGTTTAACCTCAGAGACATTAGCCACCTCTTGGGGACAGAGGGTTGAACTTAGTAAATAGTTCTCCAGATCCCTCCAATTTTATGCCATAAAAGAAGAGAAAAATCTTCAGGGGTGTCCCCACAGAGCAGATGTGTCAAGGGCAGGCCATGTCCAACCCAGCTCCGTGAAGGGAAAAAACGTTGCGATACATCAAGTGATGGCAACGTGACACTGTGAGTTTGACACCGTGATCAAGCTGAAACAATGCCATCTTTACAGAATAGGGAGATTGTCAGCTGACTTTGGCAATATTAACATTTGCAGATGATTTTTAAAAACCTATTTTCGGAACAAGATTTCAAGGGGGAACGCCTAGCGCCAATTAATCTCAAGAGAAGTTTCAAGGCTTAATGTCCAAAAAGCATTATGTCGTTTTGATGGGAGGAGGAAAAAATGGAGAAAGAGGAACAGCATAAATCATTGTGGTGGAGGGAAGGGTTCATTGAGTATAAGTACTGCATCTTGCAACATTCCGTTGCAAGTCTTACTAATGATTTTTCTCATTCTTATGCATGATAATAAATATCCTCCTTGCTTCTTACCTTTCCCTGACTTCCATCAATTAAGTAACAAAGCAGTCTTTTTAAATAAGTCTCTCCATTTCTGGGCAGGATTTGCCTCTAAGAAACCAAGAACTAAGAAGCAATGCCATGTTCTTAATGGTATTTACAGGTACAGAGAGTATGGAAAATTCATTTTCTGCAAGCTTGTTGCATCAGGTGATTTTGTCAAATCAATTGCCAGATCCTATCAGTTACTGGGGAATGAAAGTTTTCTTCCTACTTTCCTTGGGACCAATGTATCTTCATGTCCTCAAGTAGGCATGTACTGTATAAGGTCGCCTGCATAAGGTCGCTATCCAAACATCCATTTCAGGAGGATTTGGTAATCTCTGAATGTTAATGCATATTTATCAATTATATGCATTTTTACCAGGGGTGGGCTGCTGTGGGTTTGCCTGGGTTCAGGAGAACCTCTTGCTAATGTCATGACCAGTTTGGAGAACCTCCTAATCCCACCCCTGGCTGGCCACGTCCACCCCGCCCCACCCTCCCACTCCTCCCCTCCCAGGAGTCTCCACACGGCTTGTTTTGGATGTGAGGTAAGAGCAGGGCCCATGTGAAGGCTTGGGGAGGGGAAAAATGGGCCCGTTTCCAGTCTCCAGAGGGCCTCCTGAACCTGGGGGAAGCACTTTTCAACCTCCCAGAGGCTCAAGGAAAGCCTCTGGAGTCTGGGAAGGCAAAAACTGCCTTCTGCTATGGTCCAGGAGGTTGACTAGGCCACACCAACCATGGCCACGCCTACCCAGCAACCAGGCAGAGAACCCGTTGCTGAAATTTTTGAAGCCCACCCCTGATTTTTACCCAAAGTGAAGCTACATTGTGTGAAATTTTCACTTTGCCAGATTTTATGAGGCTTTCATCCAGATATATGCATGCATACACTGGGGAAATGTACAAAATGTCAGGGAAGACAACATTCAAATATATATTATTTTTAGAGAGAAGAGTTTGCATCTATTTGATATTTTAGGAACGATCTCACAAAAAAGTATGGTATATATGCAAACATCCATAGAATAAAGAAATACGAAACCTCTGTGCAGACATCAATGGGAGTAGAGCAGGGGTGTCTAAACTTAGCAACTTTAAGACTTGTGGACTTCAACTCCCAGAATTCCCCAGCAGAGCAGAGCTGGCTGGGGAATTCAGGGAGTTGAAGTCCACAAGTCTTAAAGTTGCCAAGTTTGGACACCTCTGGAGTAGAGGTTGCCTTTGACTTGCAACCACAATGGAGCCCAAAATTTCTGTTAAGCAAAACATTTGTGAAGTGAATTTTGCCCCATTTTACGACCTTTCTTGCCACACTTGTTAAGTCAATCACTGCAGTTGTTAAATCAGTAACAGGGTTGTTAAGTGAGTCTAACTGTCCCGTTCACTTGGCTTGTCAGGTCACCAGAGGGGATCACGTGACTCTGAGACACTGCAACCGTCAATATGAGTCAGTTGCCAAGCACTCAAATTTTGATCGTGTGACCATGAAGATGTTGCAATGGTGGTAAGGGTGAAAAACAGTCACAAGTCATCTTTTCCCATGGCTTTGCAACTTTGAATGGTCGCTAAATGAACCATTGTAAGTTGAGGGCTATCTGTAATAGAAAGAGGTCTACCATAGAACCAAACTTGCTTTCTTTGGCTACTGATTCTCAGGCAAGGCATAGTTTTCCAAATTTTCAGGAGTTTTGGAACTCATATGGGATTCTTTTAAAATAAGCAGGATAGCTGCTTTGGAAAGAAAAAAAGCTGGTTTATTCTCATATTTGATAGGCTGTGTGGAGAGGAATCAAACCAAGCTTTCTCAATCAGTCTCAATCTCTAGCCTAGCCTTCCCCAGATAGGCACTTCCAAGCATTCCTCCCAGACTGGGTGGACAATGGTTATGTTTCTGGAAATTGGACTGGAGGATGAATTGACAAAGAACAGCAGCATGTGTGTAATTGAGGATGAAAGGAATAAATGTATGTAGTTTTGATGTAGTTTTTCTGCTCAACCCATTTTTAAAGTGCTGCCCTCATCAAAGTAGAAAAGAAATGCTTGGACCTTTACATTAAAGCAGGGGTGTCCAAACTTGGGAACTTTAAGACTTGTGGACTTCAACTCCCAGAATTCCCCAGCCAGCATGGGAATGGGAGTTGAAGTCCACAAGTTGAAGTCCACAAGTCTTAAAGTTCCCAAGTTTGGACACCCCTTCATTAAAGGATCTGAAGCAACTCTTTAAAGTCAAATCACACTGAGAACATAAAGTGTCTCTTGCTTGACTTTCTATTGACTGTTTTAATTTGTTTGCATCCCTTAGGTAACAATTTCAGAAAGGAAGCCATACTGTAGCCAGCTCACCATCTCTCTTTTGAAAAATGGAAGATGTCTTTTTCTGTTTGAGAGACACTTCATCCTGCCTTTTTCCCTACCAGCATAAAACACTACTTAGTCTCCAAAGCGTTTTGGCCTGAAGTTAAACGTTGCCTGCTTTGTAATGATTTCTGTGACTTCTTTCTTTTGAAGCCAAAATAAACAAACTATTCTTGCTACTTCCAGCATTCAAAGATAAAGGTTATTGCTTTTATGTATTTAAAAGCACAGCCTTGGAGGCAACAGAGTAGAACCGGTTCCTGGAAGGGCAATTAGGATGATCAACTAAGTTGCATGAAGCGTTATTGAAGGATCTGGGCATTTTTAGCTTTAAGAAGGAGAGGGGGGAGAGGGGGGGGAGGGAGGGAGAAAGGGGGAAAGAGAGAGAGAGAAAGAGAGAAAGAAAGAGAGAGAGAGGGAGGGAGAGAGAGAGAGAGAAAGCAAGAAAGAAAGAAAGAAAGAAAGAAAGAAAGAAAGAAAGAAAGAAAGAAAGAAAGAAAGAAAGAAAGAAAGAAGGAAGGAGATGTCTTTTCAGGAAACTGACTAAGTGATACACACACACACACACACACACACACACACACACACAATCAAGCCTTGTTTTTTCTGATTTCAAAGCAACAAATTTCAATTACAGGAAAACAAAACTTGGTTGTATATTAGGAAATATTTCCCGACAAAAACAGCAGTTTAAACAAAGGGCAATATGGAAAGAATTTCATAACTAAGAGATTCTTTTAAGAAATCAAACAAAAATGAAAAGTATCAATAAAAGCTGTTTGACTTTCTTTTCTGAAATAAAACTGGGAATAGAAAGAACAACACACTCTTTACATGATACCTACTAGTTATCCATTTTCTCCAGAAGATGCATAAACATTAGTTTACCTGCCACTATAAGGACTACATTTATAGGTTAACATCCTGAAATTATCGGGAGGGCCACAGTGGCAATTTGAATGACATTATTGTACCATTTAATCAACCAAGTATTGTGGCTATTTCTCAAAGCATTCTCTTTTAGCAAGCTTTAAACCTATCAACCTTGGCATCTTTTTGAACAAGGGAAGCACTGTTTTATACTGATTCTCTTCCTTTCTTTGGGGCCAGTTCCAATCAGTGTTGGTTGGGGAGATCACTCCCCAGGCTCTTTATTATGTGGGGTGCCACAGATTTGTGCTCCCTCTTACCTCCTTTTCACAATCTATATGAATCTACTGGGTGAAGTTAGTCACTTATTTGAGGTTTGGTATCATCAGAAACCTGATATCCAGTTACATCTTTCAACCCCAGACTAGCCAAGCAAGGCTGTTGACATTCTGTCCCAGTGCCTACATGCTGTGTGGTTTGGATGGCAAGGAACTGTCCCCAGCTCAGTCCAACCAAGACCTGGTGTTGCCTTTGTTAATAGATCTTATATCAAAGTCTTTACCCATTCTTTGGCCTTTTTCAACTTAACTTCTGTTGCTGTCAGCTACTGTTTGGAACTGCTGTCCAGCTTTGGCTTTGTAGCTTGTCAATCTCTGCTGGTTTGGGAAACGGAAACTGGAAGGGAGCTGCTTTTTCAGCTGCTGGCTGGCTGGACGCTCTCAGCTGCTGGCTGGCTAGATGCTCTCAGCATCAGTGCTGGGGTAATGAGGCTGATGAACTCTGCTTCCCCTTTCAGTTTGTCTCCTATTGCTTTATTGAAGTCCATGCCTGCGCCTCCTTCTTCATCAGTCCCCTGCTAAGATAACAGTTGCTCCACTCCCTTTGCTGCAAATTCCTCCTCTCGGCTCACCCACACAACTCAAATCTTCCTCCTACAACCCATACTTAGGTGCCATCAGTGTTTTCCTTTTATAAGGTGTGGTCTCATGCTTTTTAGACTGCATTAAAATCCTAAGGGGGAAAAAACAAAGGAGCTGAAGAGCTTATGTTGACTATTGCATGCCTTTCCTTCCACAATGATGTAAAGCTAACTACTGTCTTCTAACTTTATCTGACAGCATTTTCCTATTTATTTACATATATTTGTTGTTTTTGTTATTTGCGAAGTCATGTCCGATTCATCACGACCCCATGGACAACATTCCTCCAGGCCTTCCTGTCCTCTACCATCCTCTGGAGTCCATTTAAGCTCATGCCTACTGCTTCAGTGACTCCATCCCGTCACCTCATTCTCTGTTGTCCCTTTCTTTTTTTACCCTCAATCTTTCCCAGCATTAGGCTCTTCTCCAGGGAGTCTTTCCTTCTCACCAGGTGGCCAAAGTATTAGGAGTTTCCTCTTCAGGATCTGGCCTTCTAAAGAACAGTCAGGATTGATCTTCTCTAGAACTGACCAGTTTGATTGCCTTGCAGTCCATGGGACTCACAGGAGTCTTCTCCAGCACCATAGTTCAAAGGTCTCAATTATTTGGTGCTCAGCCTTTCTTATGTCCAACTTTCACAGCCACCCATTGCAACTGGGAAAACCATAGCCTTGACTACATGCACTTTTGTTGGCAGGGTAATGTCTCTGCTTTTTAGTATGCTGTCTAGATTTGCCATAGCTTTCCTCCCCAGGAGCAAGCGTCTTTTCATTTCTTGGCTGCAGTCCTCATCTGCAGTGATCTTGGAGCCCAGAACGTATATTATGATTATCTCTATTTTTCCAGTACGAGCAAGGAGGGATACCTATTCTTTTGCTTACCTCTTCTTTGTCTATATCAGGGGTCCCCAATTCCTGGGCCACAGCCCACTACCTGGCCGTGGCCCTTTCAGAACTAGGCCACATAAGCAGAGGGTGAGTGGGCATGCAGGTGCAGCCCTACTCACACAAGTGGAAAGTGCGGAGGTTTGCAGACCCGCTCATGTGATTGGGGGGCGCTGGCGTTTGCAGCCCACTTGCATGAACGGTGGGCATGTGTGTCCTCCACTCTTGCCAATTAAGATGTTTGTGCAAGCACATCTGCCCCCCACTCCCACCTTCACTGGGCTACCAACCAGATATGTTAGGGAAAGTTGGTCTACATGATCATTTTTCAAGAATATAATTGCTGAGTGATTAAGATGAATAAGAAAAAGAATGGAGAATGCATGCAAGAGTATAACGGTATTGGCCATGGAAGCTCTGCTTTCAAGAAAGCCAATGGCAGTTTGCCATTGACTATACATTTTATCATCATAACTTGAGATCTAGGTGAGGCTATGAAAGGGAGACAAATTATCTAAAACAATTTATAATTTTAGATATGAAAGGCTGTAAAAACCAAATCTCTGCTTAATGCAGAAACTCAAGTTGGGTACATTATTGTTAAGTAGGCATGTGACCCTGCTTTTTCTGCACTCCTACATGTGTTTCCCCATTCACCTAGCATTTGTGTGTCAGGGAATTTGAGAAATTATAGCGATTATGAAGACATTGCTTCTTTTTATCTATCGCAGCTGAAGCCAATGATGGGTATTGTATAATGATGGTGGGTGGGTGAACCTCAGAGGTGGGTTCCTACTGCTTCAGACTGGTTCGGCTGAATAGGTAGTAATTTGGTGGCCTGGGTGGCTGGAACCGGCAACATCCCAGGCCTGTTACGCCCCTGAACCAGTTCTCCTGTAGTGGCACCATCTTGATTTTTGGTTCTGCGCATGTGCAGAACAAATTTCATTGCAGAAATGTATTTTTTTTCCTTTTTTAACATTGCACAGACATTTTTAGGTGCAAATGCGCACGCTTATCAAACCAGCAGTAATGATGGCAGCAACCCACCCCTGGTGAAACTGTTTATTCTGGCTTGAATGCCACCTACTTTCTGGGCTTTTCTCAGCACCATCCATCCCTGCTTTTTTAGCTGAAAAGTCTATAAACTATCTCTCTGGAGCAACCAGCTTTCTGTTGGTTAGTAACTTAGTATGTTGTATCTATGCTCCTTGGGGTTATCCTGTCTCTTACTTTTCCCCTCCCCTCTTTTCCTGGTGGAGCAATAACAAAAACAGGAATAGTCTCCTACCCTGTCCAGTTAAAGGTGTCAATGGTGTTAGAGAGGAAGCAGTGTCGTGTACGTTCTTCTCACCTCCCCAACACACCCAAATTCTTGCTACCATATCTGAAATATTTGGCACCCAACATCTCATCTTTCTACCCATTGCAAGTTCAGTCTGGTCTTGATGAGAGAAATTGCAATGCCCAAAAGACAATATTGCTAAACAGCAAATCAAGGTCAGTTCTCAATCACTGGTCAAAATGTAACTAAAGTGGTGAAATTCAATCGATCCTGGAATTTTGTTATGTATTATTATGCAATATGGGTAATGAACAAAAAAAATGAAGCACTGAAGTCACGGAGCAGAAATGAATTTTCAAATCATCCTACAAGTTTCTTAGTAGATTTGTATACTTTCCCTTTCAAAGATCCAGAGTAATCTAGCAAGACAGATCATTTTAGTCACCTAGGGAGGGCTTGGCACTAGAATTCCAAGATCAGTGTTGTTTCCCAAGAAGGAAACTCTGAAGTAGTTCAACTTCATAGGGAGCAATGTTTCTCAACTTTGGCAGCTTGAGGCTATGTGGATTTCAACTCCCAGAATTCCCTAACCAGCCAGTATGTTTATATTTGCTTTCGGATATGGAAAGCTACTGGACAACTTTGAGCCTATAATTATTTTTCAGTCTAATCTACTCATAAGGTTATTGGAAATTTAAAAAATGAAGGTGAGATTGTTATTCATGCTGCCTTAAATTTTTAGAAGCAAATTAAAAGAGATGAATTAAAACTAATTGAAAAGGTCACAGAATAAATTTCCAAAATTGTTATACATAGGTTTTTGCCTATCTCTCAACAGATAGGAAATGCCCCCTATGTAGGAGTTACATTGACAGAACATCATGCCCCAAAATATAGTCTATTGCCATTCAAGAATCAGCCAGAAACTATAGTTAAAAGATTCCTTCCTTCCTATCAATGTATGCCATATTTGATAGGAGAAGCATTCACATTTGAAGTTGAAGTTCCAAAGTGGCCCTGATAACAATTCCAAAGTGTTTCATTAATACACTGAGCATGGAATTGAACAAAATGCTATGCAAGTCTTCCTCCAATTCATTGCATATCAAAGCAATGGTCCTACAGCAACGGTATGCGCATGAAACCATATTTACATTATCTTCATGGCACAATCGCCATAATATTCTGGGATGCATTAAAGACCTCTTAACCAATACAAGTGCCAGGTTTTTTCTTGGTATACATAGGTTAGTGTATTTATAAAAGAGCGAGCACCTTATTTGGGCATTATGATGATGCACTGGACTTTTCACACAGGGACACTGTATTCCATTTCTTCTCTATGCAGACACAAAACAATAATTGCTGAATAATGTGTATCCAGAGTGGAATGGAGAGCCAGACATTGCTGAGAGAAGGACTTTCCAATGACTTATCTTTCTTATAAAAGGACATTGATTAAGATCAGTTAAAAGTGAAAGTCCTTCTTACAAAGAGTGAGTTACTGTTCTGTACTGAATTTTCAGCTGTTCCCCTGATTTCCATCTAGCTGACCGCTATCACATCACTGTTCTGCCAGGAACTGATGTAATCGGAGAGTCAGCCAGTCCTGCCAGGAAATCCAGCTTTCTGGGGGGGTGAGCCATTTCTGCGTAATCATTGGTGGAAAGTAACACTCCTTCCCCACAAAAAACCCTGAAGCCAAAACCAGTTGTGTAGGAACAGAATTAGCTGAGATCAGCTGAAGGAGATGACTCCTCTCTTCTGCCTCTAAGTCAAAGGGATGGATAGATTTTTAGGGGTCAGAGGAGAGGAGGCACAAGTTACAACAGAGACTTAGAAGGCCGGACGAGGCCATATTCACAGGCAAAAGGATGGCTGCATGTGTATAAGGATATAAAGGGGAAAAAGGGGGAAAAAGAATGAAATAAAAGCTCTCCATCATTTCTGTAGTGAAATATAATCTCTGTAAAGCAAGAGGTAGTTTGAATTCCCCCCCCCTAAAGTTGTAGATGCTTCATCACTGGAGATTTTAAAGAAAAGACTGGACAGCCACCTGCCTGAAATGGTATAGGGTCTCCTGTTTGAGCAGGGGGTTTGACTAGAAGACTTCTAAGGTCCCTTCCAGCTCTGTTCCGATTGATATTGGCTGTACTGCATGCATATCAATCTAGAACAGTGGGTCTCAACCTTCCTAATGCCGCGACCCTTTAATACAGTTCATGATGTTGTGGTGACCCCCAACCATAAAATTATTTTATGTTTTCCATATTGTTTCAAAAATATATGTTTTCCAATGGTCTTAGACAACCCCCGTGAAAGGGTCGTTCAATCCCCAAAGGGGTCCCGACCCACAGGTTGAGAACCACTGATCTAGAATATTATCAGGGAAGGGTGAAATGTTTTATCCAATCTGGGCCAGACACTGGGACAAAAGTCTTCTGAGCTTTTTTTGGACTCATGCTGGAGCCCATTCTCAGGGAACTTCCCTCTAACAGAATGAAAAAGGGTGAAATGTTGTTTTGTTTTTTAAGAAAAAAAAGAAAACATTTTAGGGTTTACCAACTATTTAGGGGCTGCCTCCTGCCCCAGAGATGTGGAAACTGCATCCGTCATAGTCAAGAACATGGTCAAAGGGAGCAAATGGGTGGGAAACACAAGTGGGCTGGGAGGTTGAGTGGCATCTGCTTTCAAAGGTTCACTAAAAAGGCAAGTATATAACAAAATTAGGTAATTAGAGAAGTGGGGAATGTGTCGGCATGATGTGACAAGACACAACAATATTCCTAAGCCCTTGGATTTGGCCTACGTTTCTTCTTTCTAACTTGTCCATTAAAAAGGTTTTTGAAAAGTCATGATGTCAGCTGCATTTGCACAACTGAAGCTTCATCCCTTTTTAAATATGAACTGCACATGTGATACAGTAAGTATTAAAAGGGGAGGCAGAGATTTGATTGTGTGAGTGTAGGTGCCATTTTGGCTTTTATTTATTGCCTATGTAAACACTTCTGTCTCTTTTTTCATCAGGGAAACCAGTAAAAGTTATGGGTCAGTTTAAGGAGAGTTTCGGTTCCTACTTCTTATATTTTAAGAGGGCAACATGTTCTTTCCTTGTCCCATGATTGTGACTCTTTGGTTTTCTGAATAACAGAAGATTTCTAAGAAAAAGGCTTCATAGTTGAACTTAGAGGAAAGCAACTTATTTTTAGTTAAAACCTGCAGTGTAGTTTAATACAGATTCATTACAATTACATTTTTTTTTCATTTTTTTGCATGGCCATTTAGCAGTTCACTTTCTTTATTCTCGATGTGTTCAGTAGCTTCTCCTTTACTTCCAGGATCTTGTATGCCCTGAAAAATTCAGCACAAAGTTTCTTCATGCCAAAGAAAAGATTGAATTTCAAGTCTTTCTTCATCTTAACTGACCATTCTTGTTCTCTTACCTTTCACTCAATGCCTCATTTTTTATCATTCCTTGTTACCTGTACTTTTAGGGACTATATGAAGTAGTTAATGGCTGATCTAAACCAAATTTTCAATGCATTGGGCATTGGGAGTACTACACCCGCCACCTTTTCACTTATTGGTGGAGAGTAAGATTTTTCCCTTTCCCATTCTATGTGGAAAAAGTCTGATTTTTGCTTCTGAGGAAAAAAAAAAACTCTTACAAAGTGAGACACACACACTCACCTGACAAGGTAGTCCAGTTTTTTCCATTGCTGCATGGTTGCATGCATCCAGCAACTGGATTTTGTAGAGAGAGAACAATATTTTAGGGTCAACAATAGTTTTGCATTTCCAATTTTTGAACAAACTTTGTCAATAGGTGAAAAGCTGAAGGTAAAATCTGAAAGCTTTTAGAACAAATGCAATATAACGACCGTTGTATTTAAGACTAATAGACTAATAGAGACAAACTAACCAAGATATAGTAGAAACCTAAAAATAAGAAGGTTCACTTGGGTTGGTTTTCCACTTGCACAGCTGACACATTTTAAATTCAAGCTATTTATTTTGCATCGTTACTTAGCTTTTAATAAAGTTGTCTCTCTGTTTTCCCTCTTTCCCCTTGCAATGTTTGCTAAACAGAAGTCAACATGTATTATAAACAAAAAATAAAAATGTGTCATTTTCCCAGAATAGAAAAAAAAAGCTAGAGCAACATTAATAATCCATCTCCATCTCCTCTTCTACCTTTGAACTTTCTGGACAATAAGACCAGCAATTTAGATAATCACTACAGGCCCATCCAGTTGCCATTAATAAACAATGCACTATGTATTAGACACTCCTGATACTATACCCTAAGAGAAGTTTGTACCACTTACCACATGTTCTATCTTCTCAAACAGCAAACTACTCAGAAAGAACAGCAATTGGTTAGAAAACAAGAGTAAAGGAATCATTTTCCAACTAAAGCATTCATTTCAGAAAAGAACAATATTTAGACTTTTTCTTATGTTCTCCTAGTAATATCAACCTAGGATGAACCTTGATATTTCTGGGAAGTGGGAAGGGTCTAAACATTCAATAGAAATGGCTATGAATAAATACCTCCAGGTTTTCTCAAATGGATGCAAAGAACTGATTGAAATAAACTCTCCTTCAACTCAAGAGGGTGATTTCCTGGAAACATTTATATAGTTTTCTTAGCAACACTATGAAAGTAGTTTCACTATCATTTTCTAGGATTTACTTTAATTTCCCAGTCCTGGATATTGCTGGCTATAGTTTTAAAACCAAGGATGACTATGACTCAGCAACTACAGCCAGTCAATCACACAACCCAAAATCAGACCAGGATTCAGAAAGGTATTTTAAAGGCCAGTGCTCCTTCCAGACAAGCAAAATCCAAAATGCACTGAAGATTTCTCCTCGAATGGAGACAAAATGTTTGCCAGAGATAGATAGATAGATAGATAGATAGATAGATAGATAGATAGATAGATAGATGATAGATAGATAGATAGATACGTGATAGATAGGTAGATAGGTAGATAGGTAGATAGGTAGATAGGTAGATAGAAGATAGATAGATAGATAGATAGATAGATAGATAGATAGATAGATAGATAGATAATAGATAGGTAGATAGGTAGATAGGTAGATAGGTAGATAGGTAGATAGGTAGATAGATGATAGATAGATAGATAGATAGATAGATAGATAGATAGATAGATAGATAGATAGATAGATAGATGATAGATAGATGATAGATAGATGACACTACATACCAGGCAGAGAAAAGGCAGTTATCTAAAACAACATGAATTCAATTATGATTAGACAATTATGAAAATGTCTAAAATATGATTGAAACGCCTAGGAGAAATCTTCTTCTGGCCCTGAAATGATGTTAATGTGGGCATCCATTGGGGAGGACATTCTATAAATGGGGTGCTACCACAGTAAAGTGGGTTTTCTTTGTTGAGACCCGTCTTCTCTCCACTTGTAAAAGAACCTTTAGGACTTAAAGCCTTCTAATACTATGCTACTAAATAAGATGAAGCCATTGCTAAACAATGAGCAAGACTACTTACCAATCCCATTCCTTCTGCAACTGGGAAATAGTCTCAGATAAAAAGCTGTTTTCCATTGTCTTAACAATAACAACAAAAATTGAAAAGGTAGTCACTGAGTTTCTGTGACGTCTTTGTCATTCTTTCAGTATCAGTTTTAAATTAACAAAGTTCTAATGAGGAAGAAGGCAGCCAGAGTGTCTTAACTGAAGTCCTGTCAGGAACAAAAGTTCAGGACCACATGTGAAGTTCCAATTAAAATGATTTATTATTAATTATGCCTATGCAAGTCTATTCATGGTTAGCCCTATCTTGGCATTAGTTAAAGGTCAGTGAATTTAACAGCTGAACCCTTTGTGGCTATGTAAAGACTCTAGACTGATTCCTCTTTTGACTTTACCCTCAGGTTCTGCTCCTCCTCCTGCAAATCCCTTCTGTCCGTCCATCTGTCCATCCATCTCTCTCTCTCTGTGTATGCATGCCTTTAACCAGTGTTTAAACCACTGATTTAATGGGAGGGGAGCAATGCTGACATGTTTGAAACAGCAATTTAAGTAATCATGGCAACTGAAATCCTGCTATTCTACCAAGCTAAGATGAAAATACATTTCAGATTAACAGAGTTGGAAGGGACCCTGTAGGTTATCTAGTCTAACCCCTCACCCAAGCAGGAGACCCTACACCATTTCTGACAAATGGCAGTCCAATCTCTTCTTGAAAGCCTCCAGTGATGAAGCTCCCACAACTTCTGAAGGCAAGCGATTCCATGGGTTGATTGTTTTCACTGTCAGAAAAATGTTGCCTACATATATCTATATTCTCCTTTCAAATTATCTTCTTACACTTGCTGAACCATTTAATTAATTCTAATGTAAGTGCATCTTTGGGAATATTATAAAGTGGCAAAAAATATTACCTGCAGGGCTTGATAGTTATTGGTCTGCCTAACATAGGAAGGAAAAAACCTGACAAGGAGCTTGGTCTAGTAAAATGGCTTCAGCATGTTAAAAACCATTGACCTGGTTTTTATATAATTCTAGGAATAGCTTCAGTAGCTCCATAAAACAAAAATGAAACCTTAAGCAATAAAAATGAGAACAGAGGAGTTGACTCCCGAATTACCCAATGCTTGATGGATTATGACTATTAAACAAAAGGGAAATTCATGTTACTAAATAAGGGTATTATGTTGACTCATGCAACAGGATCATTATGTAACCGGTTGCCTTGCCCTTCTTGAGAAGCAAAACCTTGCATTCTCCCCCTGTATTTACAAGAAACAAGACATTTTACAGTAAACTGGGCTCAATCAGGACTGTCTGGTCAGCACTCACTGAAAAGAAAGAAATGGGTTTGTTTTCTCTCACTTTAGATACAACAAAGAGATTTAGAAACTGGGTTGCTTTTCAAAAATAATTTCAGTTGACTTAGTTTCAAATTTTAACCATATCATTTGAAATCCATAATTTACCCGAGTTTATGCCTTTTAAGAAAGAATGTACAGAAATCAATTTGCAGTCAAAATAGATCTCCACCAAGGCCCATAAAGCTTTAATGATCAGAAATCAAAATATATGAGACATGAGCTTCTGAGGTGAGTCGTGGCTAAGTAAAGATGTCTCCCCAAACAAGCAGAGACAATGGCCAGTGTGGAGGAAAAAAAACTAGTGAGTTGAACCATCCTTCAAATCTCTCAGGAGGTGAGATTGCACCCACAAATGCTTTGAATGACAGCTCCTCAAAAGGAGACTGTAAAACGGTAGTCTCCCATGTATTTGAGTGCCAGGAACCACAGTAGTCATCTTTGCCCTCTGCAGCAGTAGAACCTTTCATAAGGACACTAAGCTAGCCAAAGTGACTTTCTAATCAGAATTGGAAATGTTCAATTTAACGATTTTATGGATATTAAAGACCTAAAGTAACCTTAATTTGCAGCGACATGTGGTGAGGTTTATGGCTGGTGAGGCACTGACCCAGTGGTGGGTTTCAAATTTTTTTAGACTTGTGGACTTCAACTCCCAGAATTCCACAGCCAGGCATGCTCAGTTCCGATTTAAAGCGACAGCATTTGTTTTTCTCCTTTGCTAAAGAAGTTTACTTCTTTTTCTTTTTCTTCTCCCTTCCCCTCCATCCTCCCTCTCTCCCTCCCTCCCCCCTCTCTCAAACACACACACACACACACACACACACACAGAAGTTGGATTGGACTACACACACTTTCCCCCAGCCCCGGAAGGATCCAGCCCAGTGTCACTGATTATAGGTTTGAAAAGACAACATGGCTCTGCCTGCAATCAAACTACACTTGGGGAGGGAGAGCGGAAGTTAGAATTTCTCCCCCTCCCTTCGATCCACACATACCTTTTCCAGCTGTTTCAGAGAGGATTTCAACTCTGCTCTTGCCTTGGGTCCTCTGAAGAAGCCCCGCCCAAACAAGCGCCCTCTACTATGAGACAGGAGAACTGCATGCCTCACCTACATTTTTAGGCTTTTAACCCTTACTTAACTCTACTCAAGTGATCATAAAACGCCTAAAGTTAGACTAGATGAGGCATGCAGTTCTCCTGCCTCATAGTAGAGGGTGCTTTTTAGAGGCTTTTTTTAAACAGTTAAGCAGAGTCATCCACGGTGAGGCAGCAACTAGCTCAGCCTGACCTCAGTTCTTGCTTTTTTCTTTTACATTTTTTTTTCTTTTCATGATGACAGTGGTGAGGCTGTGCCTCCCCTGACTGCACGTCTCTGTTAATTTGACACATGGCAAGTCTTATTTTCTTTGGATTTAAAATTTTTTAAACTGAGACTTAAGAATTTAAAATAATGTAAAATTGGCAAAAGGATTTTGATTTAAGAAAGTTTTAAATAGATTGGAAGACCAGAGAGGTTTTGTTGTGGCCCGCCAGTGGCCAGAAGAGCTGGCAGCAGATTCAGACAGTGAGGAGGTTGGGGAGGAACATGGGCCAGTCCTGGAGTCTGGGGAAGGCTCTGACGAGTGCTCTGTAGCAGAGGCAGAGATGGGGCCAGGACCGTTTGACAGTTATCAGCTGCCTTTGGAATCAGACATCAGTGAGGCAGACAAACAACTGGAGCCTGTTCCCAATGTGCGCATGTGCAGAGTTATGAAAAGTTAAGGAACAAGGGTCAACTTGGGAGTAAGGCCACAGGTGGAAGGTGCATGGCCCCTCCCATAGGGAATAAAAGAGGACCAAAAGGGGAGGGGTGTTTGCAGGGGACAATTAGTTCATTCCTACATTCTTGCCAAGTATTGCAGCATCTGAAAGATATCGGCCTGACCACTCTCTAAGCCTGATAAAAGTCAGTAATTATGAATTATCTTGAAAGACTGTGGGCTGGGACTTTGCTGGAGGAATTCACTGTAAATTAAATAAAAGGGGTTTATCGGGACAAGGACTTGGCTTTGTGCTACTGGGGAAACCTAGGTCAGATAGGTATAGAATATTGTTTATTTTTGCTGTAAGGCTTGAAAAGCAAGTATGTAATATTTATAATACAATACAATAGTAGAGTTGGAAGGGACCTTGGAGGTCTTCTAGTCCAACCCCCTGCCTAGGCAGGAAACCTATAATCCAATTAAATATTTATATGAGAAATGACTGAAATGGAACTAAGGCTTGATGAATGTGGTGTGCAAGCTGCAAATAGACAAAAGGGGGAAATATAGGATCGGGCAGAAAAGAGTTAAAGAGGCTAAGTTAGTTAACTTTTTTTATCTTAAAGAGGTTTTAAAACACATTGTAATGTATGGATAAACTTTTAAAAGATGAGATTTTTTTAAAAAAAACTTTCATTTGACATAGATATTATTGGGTTTGAAGGTATGGAAGACAATTAAATCGACACTGCTGAAATGGGAACCAAAAAGACAAAACAAGAAAACGATTTAGATTAGGAACCAGTTGTGACAAGAAATTCTGTATGATGCCTCTTTATGAGGTTTGAAGACTCTTTTTAAATGCCAGAGAATGATGAAGGATCAACTCTGTAATATCATAGGGTTTAAAGGTTGAGATTGTTCAGGGCAAAGAGAAGGAATATAAAGTTGAATTACTTGACCAGAGATAAGCTGTTTGATGCATCTGGTAACTCCTAATGGACTTTTTGCTGAACTTGGATTTGAATTTGATTTGAAAAGGTGATGATTTCTGGATTGTATATAGATAAGAGTTGAGAAGTTTATGTATATATTGCTTGACTGTTCTTCCAGAAATAACATGGTTTTGTTACTTCCTTCATTTTAAAAAAGAAACATTTTTTTTAAACCCACACAATTGGTTCAATAGTTGCCCTTCCCCACAACAGTTTTCAGTCCAGAAGATGCTGTAACTTACAGGAAAATTGTTTTTTCTCCCCAACCTCAAGATATGATGACCTGTTATCTATCTCCAGCCCTTCTCTGGAAATAACGATGCAATAGCAAGATTAGATTTCTGAGCAAACAACTCCTCCCACTGTTGCCAAGCAGTTGCTGGCAACAACAGCACTGTAACAGCAGCTTCCGTGTCAAGGGAATCCATGATGGATGAATTCAGCATTGGCCCTTAAGGGTTGAGCAGACTTCTCTGGCATTACATGGGAGGAAATATCCATCTTTGTTGTAGATCTTTGCATTCATATGTCTGCAAATTTAAACATTCTAGCTAGGAGCACTCAAGCAGCAAAGTAGAGGACAGGAAGCCAAATCAACCTATCAAGCACACAGGATTATGCACCTCCACACAAGATGCAGTTGGGGTTTGGGATGTGTTTGCATCAGCCTGTTTATGGCCATCTGCAACCTATGCTTATCCATCAGTTCCTTCACAGTGTAGGTATGCAGCTAAGCTATGGGAATTTCAGGCAACTCTAAATCAACCTTCTTATGCATAGACGCAAGCTACATTTAATGTTAAGTGGAAAACAAATGGACTGGCCTGGATGAATCTGAGCCATAGGCAGAATTTTCTGGATCCCGTTTGTGAATTGGAGATCCTGCCACTACCACCAAGGAGGAGAGCATTATCATTCCATGTGATGTCATATGATTAAGCTAGTGTACACAAAACACCACAGGTAGTCCTTGATTTATAACCATTTATTAGTGACCAAAGTTATATGGCATTGAAAAAAAAAGGGATTTATGACCAATACTTGCACTTACGTCCTTTGTATTGTTCCCAGAGTTAAGTGACCAAAATGTGGGTGCTTGGCAACTAGCATGCATTTACCATGCTGCAACATCCTAAGGGATTTGAGATTTCCATCTGCAATCTTCCCAGACGGCTTTCGACAAACAAAATCAATGAGGGAAGCTGGATTTGCTTAACGGCTGCACGATTTGCCTAACAACCATAGCAAATCATGTGCAATTCATTTAACAACCACCTTGTTTACCAATGGAAATTCTGGTCCCAGTTGTGGTCATAAGTTGTGGCCTACTACTTATATGTATGCTTGAATCCTGCTACAGTATTTTCTTTGTAAAGTTCGTGTACAATTTTATCTGAGCAAATAGTTCTTTAAATTTATGTTTGAGAATTGGAAAGGGCCATTTGGGCCATCAAGTCCCACCCCTGCTCAAAGCAGAAACACAAACTAAAGCATTCACAACAGAGAATTGTTTAGTTTCCATCTGAACTCATCCAGTGAAGGCTGAGTTTAACAATTCACTGGGTAACTGATTTCCCAGCACACTCTTCTAACTGCTGGGAAGTTTTTTCCAGTTTATTGGAGCCTGCCTTCAAATAACTAAAATCCATTATTTTATACCCTACTGTTAGAAATAATAGAATATTAACCAACTGAGCAACAGCCTTTTAAATACTTGAAGTATATTATTCTGATCCACAATCTTCTTAAGGCTCAGTATACTATAGTCAGCTCCTTCAATCTTTTTACAGGATTTTTTTTTAAAATTCCGAGCCCTCTCATTGTCCCCCATCTCTCTCTAAACCTGATCCAATTAGTTTGGATTAAGCTTCATGTTTATGGAATAATCCAATGTAATTAGAGTTAAACCAAATAGTCTAGTTTAGCCATTCACATTTTTGTATCCCTTTGATGTTTAAATTTATGACACACGCAGAGCTTCCTAAGACAAATTATTAGTAGCTGCAGAGATTTTTAATCCAAGTAACTACTACCGAGTTCCCTCTCTGTTACTGATAATTTAGTAATTATTAGTTAACAGTGAGCGGGATCTTGGAATGCTAGTGGACAGTCACTCAAATATGAGCCATTAGCATGCTGCAGCTGCCAAAAAAATCTAACAGTCCTAGTCACTTAGAATCAAGATTCATGTGAAGTGTTACCACTTTATGATGCTTTGGTAAGATCATTTAAAATATTGCATCCAATTTTGGTCGCCACGTTATAAAAAAATATGTTGAGACTCTAGAAAAAGTGCAGAAAAGAGCAACAAAGGTGATTAGGGGACTGGAGGCTTAAACATATAAAGAAGTTGCTGAAATTGAGTATGTCTAGTTTAATGAAAAGGAGTAGGGGTGAAATGATAACAGTGTTCCGATATCTCATGGGCTGCCCCAGGGAAGGGGTGGTCAATCTATACGTAAAAGCACCAGGGGACAAGAAGCAATGGATGGAAATTAATCAATGAGAGAAGCAACCTGGAACTAAGGAGAAATTTCCTGACAGAACAATTAATAAGTGGAACAACTTGCCTCCAGAAGTTGTGAATGCTCTAACACTGGAAGTTTTAAAGAAGAGACTGGACAACCATTTATCTGAAATGGTACAGGGTTTCCTGTCTGAGCAGGAGGTTGGACTAGAAGATCTTCAAGCTTCCTTCCGTGTTATTGTGTTATTATTTTCTTAAGTGTCTCTGAATATTGCTATTTTTTATGTCAGATTTATGTCTTTTTTAAACACAAAAGGCATACAGGTAGTTTTCAACTTATGTCCACAATTGAGCACATTTCCATTGCTAAGCAAGACATTTTGCCCTTATGACCTTTCTTGCCACAGTTAAGTGAATCTCTACCGTTGCTATACTAGTATTATGGTTGTTAAGTGAATCTGGCTTTCCCATTGACTTTGCTTAGAGGTCACAAAAGCATCACATGACCCTGGGATGCTGCAACATCATAAACACATGCTAGTTGCAAAGCATCCAAATTCTGATCATGTGACCATGGGGATGTTGCAATGGCTGCGTGAAAAACAATCACTTTTTCAGTGCTGTTGTAACTTCAAATGGTCACTAAGTGAATGACTGCAAGTGGAAGGCTACCTGTATCAGCGATTTCTTTTTCTATAAAAGAGCAGCACTGTTGTCAAGCAATTGCAATTGATACTCACATATAGCAAAAACAACACCGATTTATGTATTTAGAACTTTATTCAAATAGTACGAATAATTTTCAATGGAGTGGCAGAGAGAGAAAACTACTTTTTTTTTTTACTTTTAATCTGGATACAAATATTCCTTCGTGTTAAAAGAAACTATGCAATTCAAGAACTGATAAAATGTATGAATGCTAAATAAATGAATAACTTAATGAATAACCTTTCAATCGTGAATACTGAATCCCATTAAAGTCATTGGACATACGGAGTAATACAAAGGTTTGGCTATAATCTATTCCACAAGGGAAATACAATCTTGATAAAACAGTAACTAAAACTCACAGACCAATCCTTTGCCAAAATACAGAAATTTTGATTTTAATATCCCGATCTCACCAAAATAGCCACAGTCGTCTGCCAGCATTTTATAATAAATCAGACAGAACAAAAAAAAAATCTTGCTTATGTATTATTCCTTATTACAGAAAAAAGGACAGTTACATAATTAACTCAGCACATTTGTATTAAATAAAGAAAATACTTGAGACTGTTTTTCAATATCAAAGTGATCTCTGTCTGGGAATTATTTTTAAGTTCTTAACATTGTAAACTTATTTGATTAGGTTTTGCTTAGCAGACCCATTGGGCCAAAAGTGCCGTCTGAACAGCTATGACCCAAAGTCCAAATCCTCTCTCAGAATTACAAGCGAAATTCTAAATGTAGGCAATATGTCTACGGTATTGCAGAGTAAGCGCTTGTGGCATGCACAGAAATGTAACAAACAATGACATATATGAGTACACCCTACATCCTCTGAGAATTCAAGGGGTAATAAGGCATGAAAGTTGACTGGGTAGCTTTGGGCCAGTCACCCTCTCTCAGCTTAGCCCACATCTCACATTGGTGGTGGTTGTTGTGAGGAAAATAGGAGGAGGAAGGAGTATTAGGTAGGTCCACCATATTTAGTAATTTATAAAAATAAAAGTGGGATAAAAAAACCAGATCTAAAATCTAAAGAACCTATAAAAGACAATAATGAATCATGCAGTACCCTTCACATGGAGATGTAGACTATCAGTAGGCCACTGACTAGACTAAAATGTTTGTGTATTCCATTCCATTTTATCCAAAGCATGCCTTTGGAAAGCCCACAACAGTGGTACAAAAACAATCCTGAACCTGGATGTTTGGAACATTACCAACTCTTTGCGTTCAGGAAAGCTGTCAAACTCAGACTCTCTTTGGGAAGTCTTTGAGGACTGATGATGCGTCAGTCCCCTTTCCTGGAATCGTGAACATTATTGCCAGTACTATTTTCCTTGGAGTCAGTGGTGATTGTTATTAGGCTTGGTTATTTCTTTTTTAATTATGGCTGTTTTTGTATTATTCGTAAGGTTCTCAGAGCTTTTTGAAATTGTGGGGCATATAATTCACAATATATAAATAAGTTAAATATGCTGATTCCTTGTCAAAGGAAACATTGCTGGTCTACGGCTGTTCGATTGGAAACTGATTCAGGGTTGCTAAAGAATGACCACCAATTTGAGGAACCACACAAGTATTTCAGAAAAATTCCAAAGCCTTAGGAATGTTGAGAACAAAGGAATACCTGAGGAGGAAATATCTGGATTCACATTTAATTTCCCTGTGTTCTAAAAGGAAGATACATTCTTGCCTAATTCAGGGCCAAGGTTTCTATGGACTGGTCCTACTTTTATATACAGTACAGAATAAAAAATATCCAAGGTTGAGCAAACAGTATCTGTCTATAAATTAGCCTGGGCTATGGAATGTTGAAGGTACCAATATAAACAAAGGGAAAAGAGAAGGGAAAAAATCACTTTCATAGGCAAATGAACACATTTGTAGTAGATTGGGGAATGAATTAAACTGTATTTTTAAATCTTATATTTTCAGTGATGCCAAAATACCTAAAACACAGAAGCATATCCGAAAGTACCATAATTTATAAATAGTAAACAAATAACAGATTCACATATTTAGTCTGATTATTTAATGTAATCTAGTTTGAATTTCCATAACATTATTCAGGTCATAGATCTAAAATGCAATTTTCCAGCTGCCCAGCTTGCAGCTATCATTACTGCAAGTATCCCTCAGGTTCTTTCCTATCATTTGTTTTCTAGTGCTGCAGACTTGTGGGATATTTGCAACAATGAAGAAGTACCTTCTCTTAGAAACTACAGCATCCTGATACTAATTTCACTCCGTGAAACTATAGGAGGGCTCTAGTGGACAAAGAGAGCTTGCAAATAATAAAAACACAAGACCTAATATTTCATTCTTCCAGGGAACTGTATAGTTGTGTTCAGTTTTCTATGAATGTGGGAGCAGGAAGTTCAGGAGAATTTGCACTTAAAGTGGAACAAACTGTCAGAAAATCAACAAAGAATTTTCCTTTTATGAAGTCTCTTCTTAATGCTCCTCTCCTTCCCATGTCATCTACATTTTATAGCCCAGGAAATTCAAGGTAGGACATAATATAGTTTTAGTTTTTAAGGTTATTTTGAACACTTCAAAATGAATAGGAAAAAATGCTTTGATCCTTAAACAAGCTCAGCACCTCTCTGCTCACTCATTATACAAGCCCAATTTTTTCAGCCTTCTACAGAAGCATTTTTGGTCAGGCTTGAATAGAGTCCTAAAAAAAAACTTTAATGAATAGCAAAAGGATGATATGTTCATGTGAGTTCCAAAGTACTTTTTCCAAATCCTTACTGAAGCATATATAGCCTTATAAAAGAACAAAACAACAAAAAGGAGTATATTCCAAATAAACATTTAGAATTAGGAGAGTAACTGCAGCTAAATGAACAAGTATTTCCTGAGGGTCCCTATAGACAGACAGCTTTCAGAAGTTTTCATAAACTTTTTCTCAGTATATGCATGTATGTGTATATATGTATGTGTGCATATCCTTAGCAAATATACTGTATAGGCATGTATATTTCTTTAGCAAAAAGAAAAGTGGACTGAGAAATCAATAATCATGTTCGAACAGCAGGCTCTTCAAATGTAAGTAGATGAAGTGCTCTGAGACATCTGGTGGCTGCATCATATAAAGACTTAGCTGACTTGAGCAACTCTGGAAACGGAACGGACAGAGCTAAGGAAGTTGAACATGGTGGTCACCAGGTCTGGAAGATCATAATCATGTTTCCATCCCCAATCTCGGCGGGCATTGTTGTCATCAAAAACCATTGGCCAACTGTCAGCTTCAACAAAAATAAAGAAAAACATATATATTAAATCAAAGGCAAGGGACTTTGAAAGTCCAACCCAAGAATTTCCCCTTTTCCCCACTTTGGAAATTTAGAATGCAGCAATTTTCAAAGAGAGAAAACAGTTGGAAGAGACTCTCTTCTAATAAACAGTGCAGAATAAGCAGCTTCTTATGATGTTTTGCAGATTTCTTTCTCACTGGAGATAAAATATATTCTTTAAGGTATCTGCACACACATTTAAGAGCTTTTAAAACCCAATCATTACAATCCCATTTGAAAGTCATCCCCTTATCAGGTAGAAAATCCAGCTTAAGGTTTCAATGCACACTTTGTCACAGATATCGAGTTTATATCTTATATGGATTCTTGAAAATATATATAAGGACAACCCTTAAAACAAAAGGTAAAAGCTGAATAGTTGCAGCTTGGGACTCATTTTTTAAATAAATGTGAGGTCCATCTACAATATGTAGCTGGTACAATTAAGCAACTTAAAGTCTTTGCTAGGCCTGGCAAAAAAATTCCAATCTTATACACTATGTGAAAAAAAATATCTGTCAAACAGTTTGAAAGAACAAAATTGTCCCGTCCCATTGTCATGCATAGCTTCATACAGCATTTTGAAAGGCCAAAGCCAGGTACTAACCAATGGCTTGTCTAACAAGATCTACATCATAGGCAACCTCAAGTTCTGGAATATGCTTCTGGACCTCTTGAACCAGCTCCTCAGGTGAAAAACTCATGGCATTGATGTTGTAAGTCCTCATGCTCAGCTGCTCAGCAGGTGCTTCCATGATCTCCAAAGAAGCTCTAAGACAGTCATCGATATACATCATTGGCAAGCGAGTGTCTGGTTTAAGATTACATTGGAATTTTCCAGTCTTGAGAGCGTCATGAAAAATTTGTACTGCGTAATCTGGTAGAAAAAGAAAAGATGGCAGCATGCCTGGTTCAGGTGATATAACACAAGGTGAAACTCCAGTTACATATAAAAAAGCAGATTATCAATACGCGGCAACCAAAGGTTAAATGAAAGGATGCTTAAACGAGTAAATTAATATGAAACTCACAGAAAATTTAACAGGAACTGCATTAATTAAAATAGAGGCGACTGTTTCAAGTGTACCTTTTTTATAGTCCAGGCCAAACTACATTTATTTATTTACATTATTTGTGTAGCTAAAAGCCTATGGAGATTCTCAGTCATCCAGGTCATGGTTGTCCCAAAGGTGCTTTTTCAAGAGGCAATTGGATTTCCTCATTTTTTTAAAAAAAAGATGTTTAGTTTCTCATCCAAGAAGCTTCTTCAGCTCTGACTGGATGGTGGGGAATGGAAGGATTTCAGTGAAGGGACACAGGGCACAGAAAACATCCTGCAGAAAGCACAGCTCCACAACTCAGTCCTTTCTGCAGTTCCAAGAAGGCCCATGACCACTAGCCCAAAAGGGCAAATGGGTGTGGTGCCTTCTTGGAACTGCAGAAAGGACTGCGTGATGGAGCTGTGCTTTCTGCAGGATGTCTTCTGCCCTGTGTCCCTTCACTGATATTCTTCCATTCCCCACCATCCAGTCAGAGCTGAAGAAGCTTCTTGGATGAGAAGTGAAACATCTTCAAAGAAAAACAAGTCCAGTTGCCTCTTGAAAAAGCATCTTTGGACTTATTCTTGTAGATTTAAAAGAAAAATGCATAAATGTAGGTTAAAGAAAAATTATCTTTTATACTCTGGTCTAGAATAGATTCCTTACCAAAATCTGAGCAACCTGGTGGCTTCTAGTAGCAAGTTTTCATTTCCAGGAGTTCGGAAATGAAGAATAAGAGGGAGAAAAAGGGCAGAGCAAACTAAACAAATAATCCAGGAAGCGCCCAGTAGCCTTTCCTCAGTCTGTGTTTTTGCTTCCATTCTCCTCTAGTTACTCTGACTCGCTGTCTGAGACCTACGGAGCTCTTAGCAAGAGAATGGCTTTTGAATGAAAAATACACAAGTCACAAGCATAAGCAGAACCACTTTTCTTGTGGTTTTGTCTTCATATTTTATTGGCTAAATTACTTGCCGGTCAATATACAAATAAAAGATTGGATTGCATCATCTTCCTTACCAGTTGTTCCTCCACCAGGCTGGGAATCTGCTGAGATAATGCCAGGATACCTTAGACACCGGAAATCTAGTCCATATCTATAATGATAGTACTAACACACACACATTAAAAGGGGAAAAGAAATGAGATGCATCATTAGTTGTGATTCGGGGCAAGACAGAGCTAGTTACTTATAGAACATAAAGCTTTGATTTTCAACATTGGTGAGAATGATTGCTATTAGAAAATAGTTTGTTTTTAGAGACAACATTCATTGTAAACCAGATATAGTGAATGGCACAGCCCGCATTGATGCCTGACGTGACATGACTCTCTAGTACCCAAAAGCACCAGAAAAACTTGTTCTGCCCTGATGTTAATTTCTCTGGAGGCTTTTGTGGTCATAAAAATTGACTGCTTCGACAAATAAATAAATTGCACATTTCGCTGCTTACATCTTCAGAAAATCTGTATTAGTTTCCATGGGATCCAAGACCTTAATAAAAAGGGGCCTTGATTTTTGTCGATGGGAACATACATGTAGCAGTTAAAATTGCATCTAGAAAGAGGCAGAGGCAAATTAAATGAAACCAGGAGCATGACAGGTTAGTGAGGCAAAGGAAAAACAGTTTCTGTCAAAGGGATAGCGGAAAAGAATTGGCCTTGGGAGTAGGAATACTGCACAGGCAACAATATGGTGTCTTCTTAGCTGCATTCTGATCTCCAAATCCAAAGAAAGAGTCTAGTGCAGGGGTGTCAAACTCACGGTGTCATGGTCATCACATGATGTATCGCGACTTCCCCCCCTCACTAAACCTGAGGTGGGCGTGGCCAGCGCATGACAGATTTGGCCCACAAGTTTGACACCCCTGGTCTAGTGGAAACTGAAATGGGTTGCCAGAGAAAGATTTTCAGTCTCAAAAAGCCATAGATTCATAGTGATAGATGAGAAAAACTGCTTAGCTCTGCATCTTTTCATTAACACCGGAAAATTTCTGTTTCTACCATCTAGGTCATTCTGGAAAAAAAAAGTTAGCTGAAATACAGCAGAGTTATGGCATATGTGGTTTTTTTTTTTTTTTTTAAAGAAAATGAAGCAGTTAATGTCCCTGCAGTTTTCTTGACAACATTTGTGGCTTGTCTGGTTTCTTCTTTCTAGGGACTAGAGAGGGACTGGTCAAAGGTCACTCAGCAGGCTTTGTGCCTAAGGCAGGACTAGATCTTATGGTCCCCTAGTTTCTAGCTTGGCGTTTTTACTAATGACAACAACTGGCCTCAAAATGATCATAGTAAAATAATATTATAGAACAAAAATATATTAATATAAAATACAGATATGTTCCTTCCATTTCTAAAATACATATCTTGCTACAGTAATGCTGGTGCATATTGTAGCTGTGTTCATGTGTGCTGAAAGTTTAATTTAGTTGTTTAAGATAGCAACAAGAATGCAAGTACTTCAAATGGATTTAGCTACCAACTTCAGTTGGCTATCATTGATATATATTTGCCAAACGTTTATGGATGTAAGAAACTCAGCAATTCTCATTTTTGATACTATCTTATATAGCAGTGAGAGCTAACCTTTTTGTTTCTGCGTGCCAAATGCGTGCATGCACACCCATAATGAAATGCGTGCATTAACCTGTCTGTGCGCCCCACCCATGTGCATGACCCCCATGCACACACACACCCATGCGCATGCGTGGCAGAGACCCAAAAAGTTGGCTGGCAGGAGGCGTACGTGCATGCACAGTGGAGCTGAGCTGATGGCTCGCGTGCCCAGAGAGGGCTCTGCGTGGCACAAGTTTGCCATCACGGTTATATAGTATGCTGGCTCTTAGTCACTTGAATCTGGACATAATCCAATAGTCAAGAATCTTGGAAAAACAAATTGTTCTTCAGTATTTTTCAGCTTTGCTCAACAGATTACATATGGTTTTGACATTGTAGCTACTAAAAGCATACTGCTTAGAAAGTCTACTAATTTTCAAGTATGTGTTGCTATTTGATTTCTCTTGTAAATGAAACATAACTGCAAAGTTACAATTAAGAGAGTGTCAGTGCAAAAGCAATATAACAAGCCATAATAAATATTCAATATTTGCTTAATGTATAGTATTCAGCTAATATTTCAATTGTATAGGAAAACTCAAAAACCAAGTAATAAGAATAAAAAAATGAAAGAAAAAAATCAACTACAGGCTCTTATAGCATTTTCTACCTATATACCTTAATGTGAAAGAACAAGGCATTCTTATAACAAAACGCTTATCCTTACCTCTCCCATAAGTTCAGCATGAACCTTGGAAACTCCATAGATTGTCCTTGGCCTTTGGATGCAGAGATCAGGGGTTGGATTCCTAGGGGAAGTTGGTCCAAAGGCGCCAATTGTGCTAGGAACAAAGAGTCGCAAACCATGCTCAGCAGCTATATCAAGAATGTTGTGCAGCCCTGGGAATAGCAAACAAGAGTTTTTAAGCCCAAAACAAAACAAAGGAAAAAAAAGAAAGAAATACCAAGACTTCTATAGTGAGGTAGGTATTCCTAAACAAACAACTCTAAATGTGTTAAGACATACCAGTAATATTCACAGATCTTGCCAAAGGGACATTAGCTTCTCCAACTGCACTGAGCAAAGCACTGTAATGAAATAGCCAAGTAATCCTGTTGTTCACCACTATCTCACGAAGATTCTTGTAATCCAAAATATCAGAGTAGATGAAAGGACCTTAGTGTAAAAAGAAGATTTAAAATAATCCATGCTGTGCCGAAGATGTCAACAGCTTGTAAATACAGTCAATGATATTTTCAGTTAAAGAAGGAATTTGATGAATGCATTACAATTTCAAGAATTTCTAATTCCATGTTTTTTTTAATGAATATTGTATTTGCAATGCAGTAGCATGTACAGATATGTTCTGGAAGATATGTAAGTGCATGATGTGTGTGTCCATATACTATAGGTCACCCGTACAAAGTCACTAAAATGAACATATTTGAGTTGTAGCAGGGCTTGGATATATTTGGAATGAATATCAATTTATCTAGGACAAACATTGTTTGAAGACCTATGAATGTCTATTTTACCCAAGATCATAACAAGGCACTTAGCATATACAGTTAAGAACAAGACCCTCTGAAAAAGCTATGCATTTAGACAGTATGAGAGTGGGTTTAGAAACACAGATTTTACTTAATCAAAAATTATGCTTGTTTCAAAGAACCGTTTTTAGTTTAACTTCTTTGCTTCTTGGAGAGTAATATAACAGACCACTTATACTGTCTTTAAAGGGAATTTCAGACATATATTTTACAAAGTTGCACAGCACATCATTTTGTAGAGCATATAGCAATAGGGGCAGAGAGCTCATTTCAGTCAGTATAGCAAAGGAGGCATCATGACCTGGGCAGAAACCATGTTGGTTGGCCAAAATTGACGTTGACACAGCAATTGAAATACAGCTTTAAATATGTATTTCCTGCATGGACTGTCACAACATTTTATTTTACACATCCTTTGTGATATTTAAAACTCAGGCAATGAGTGGTAACAAGCAAATTAGCTTAGGTCAAATTAAATACATTTTCTTTGACATACATTCTAATCTCCCATCAATTTCTGCAAGGTTTCTGAAAAAAACTGAAAGAACCCAGTGACAAAAACAATATTACAATGATTCAATTGTGTCTCTTCATGCTCTAATGCCTCCAAGCTATAAGAGTACTCTATCATATTTATTCTCTTATGCACAAAGCCAATTAAAACAATACACATAACATTATATTTGCTGTTCTAATTTCTTATGGCTGGATTATCACAAACATATCTTTCATTGTGGGCAACAGAACCTGAAAGAGGAGGAACAGCTGGAGAGAAATTTATATGTTTGAGTCATATACTTCAAGGATGATTGTTAAGATTAGTATCCAAAAACCCAAAGTTTAACTAAAACAAAATTTCTTTGTAGAAAAAATCTTTTAAGTCCTACAAAATAATCACTAAATATTTCTCTGTTTAATATGGTACTTACCACTATAGAAGACACTATTGGGGGGCTTTCTAATATCTGACAAAATCACGTTGTTCTTTCCAAAGCGTTTTCTGGAGAAGACATCATAATTAATGTTTCATTTTCATTTTGAACACAGCTTTTAGAGAAAAACTTACTCTGGTATTTAATCCATATTTTCTGCACTCCATAATACCGATGTCCTAACTACGACCCTATCGCTCTCCAAAATAAGCATAACCAACTAGGAACAGATTCACTTATCATTTTTTATGCTAAACCTATTGTATTATTTTCTTTTTCCACCACATTCTCCCCCACCTTCCAAATAGGGTCAAGATAATATATTAGAAAAGCAATGGCTCATATGTAGCTGGATAAAATAGGTGCAACAAAACATTAAAATACAGGAAGGCATATGACCTTTAAAAAAGATAACAGATTCCTTCCACATTGTTAACAGAAACAATGAATATTATATCTTACCTTAACAGTTTAGCAAGTCCTACTCCAAGCTGGCCTAATCCCCCTGAAAAGTAAGAATATAATGTTTGTAAATTATAGTTGGAAATAAATGTATGTATGTATGTATGTATGTATGTATGTATGTATGTATGTATGTATGTATGTATGTATGTAGCAATTGTTGATGTTCCTAGAAAAGTTCACAGAAAAGTTTAACTGACTGGTTCAACCGTGGCAGTTTTACAGATGTAAATTATTGAAAATAACTCAACTGGATTACTTTTTTATGCATAGGATGCCTTTCAAGGTCATCTGTCTATATGTTCTTTAGTTCTTTAGACATATAGTACCCATCATATATTAGCTTGGCTGATGGAAACTGAAGTTCAAAATATTTGAAGGGCATCAGATTGGGGAAATAAGAGATAAGAATTCCAGTAAATAGAACCCAGAATATGTCAAGTGTACAAAAATAGTTATGGAAAGGCAGCTTGAAGGAGATTATTTTGGACCTGTATGAAAGCCTTGCTAAGGGGCTGTAAATTTTGAATGATAAGAGTAGTAACCACCTGATCAAAAACAAGCACCTTTATCTTCTAAATCTCTCTCTCTCTTGGGGAAAATAATCTGCCATGCAAATGGGAACTAGATTCTTTTTCTCCAAAGCCCTATTATTATCTAGAATTGCTTTGAGAGCAAATCTATTATTCTTTAATGATGGAATTGCTATAGCCTGGATTAAGAAGAGGCAAACCATTTTCTCACGAAGTTTGGGCTCCAACTTATTTAAGTGCCACGCAAAATAGAAATCAAATGAGTATCGATTCACATGATCAGATTCAATTAGTAAAAAAATTTAAAATTAAAACATCTCATATTAAACAATTCGAAAGTAGCATCTAAAATTTGGCTGACCTGTAATTAACACCCGTGGATGATCAGTTTCTGAAAAACATACTGAATGAAAGCTGGCATCTGATGGCACCTGCCGGGGTGAAATGCTAAGACATCTAGCTGGCACAAGAGCAACCTGACAACCACAGCCAGGTTTGTTCAACAGATGTTTAACAGCACAGCTCAAATTCCTGATGGCAGGCATTTTTCAAGTGACCTGGGAAAGAAAAGAAAGTCATTGAGCAATTGTTTCATCACTGCAAAGTGACCAGATTGATTTCTGAAGTTCTGGCAAGTTACCAGTAAAAGGGATAGAATCAACAGCTGTGCCAGCTGCAACACATATGTTCTTCACCAATCTGCTTTGATACTACCCAAATGCCCTGTTCCTCCTGATTTTTAAATATATAATAAGATAAATAAGATGCTGGGATACTCGAAATATAAACCAGTATCTAAAAACCTATTTATTATCTGCAATGTCTTTAGGATTCACCAAGTTCTCAACAGGATGATATTTGAGCATATTTAGAAGCTAGTTCTCCTAATAAGTGGTAAATTGTAAGTAGCCATGCCACTCTTGCTATTTTTTGTGTGTCAAGTTCATATTCCCCAAACTTCAGATGTGTCTTGCCACAAAAGATTGCCTACTTTTGGTGTTAGATTAACCCTTCCCAATTTGATGCTGTTTAAACACATGCACTAATAATTCCCATAATTTTTAATTAGCCACTGCTGAGTTGGCTGGGGGTGGCAGGAATTGCCCTTGCAACCCCCCTGAAATACAACAGATTAGGAAAGGCTATTGGAGATTAGAGATGAGCAATCCACAGATTTTGAGCTCCCTGATTATCAATCCCAGATTATCAATCCCGTGCTGCTGAATTTAAGCAAAAGTACCTTTGGTGACTAAAGCATATAGTGGATTATCTGGGCATGACTGATTCAACGCAGATAATATTTCCAGTTCCCAGCCATCTATATAATTGTATTCTGATTATTTGTTAAAATCATCAGCAATGATAATTATTTCTACAGAGCAGCATTCAATATAAAAATGTGATATGTTCCATAGATAAATTCCATAAATTATAGCCATCTTATTAAGGTTGCCAAATATTCACATAACTTGAGTTGAAAGTGTTGCATCTGTTCAAATTAATATATATATAAAAATGTAAAACCAACCCATTAAATTCATATAATCTCCAGTTCAGGAATTCTTCTCCTTGAAATGGAGAGATGCAGCAAAAAGGCATAATCTTTCAGAAACCACAAACCAAAATTATATCCTGCAATTCAGCTCACAGCCAAACTACAACCATAGCAGCTTGATTTTGGTTTCACAGTGAATGAACTCTAAAAACAGAATACTTCATTATTCACTGTTTTAGTGACTAACTGCCACATCATATCTCTTTAGAATCAATCATTTAACAATGTCCTAGCCATTTGTTGTACTGTCGTGCTAACATAAATGTTAAGAAGTTACAAACTCCAGTTATTGATGAAATTATAGATTTTTTCTATAACGAACCCCCCCAAGAAATTCCACATCAAATATTAGAAAGGTTAATAATCGTAATTATAATCATTCAATTTAGAGACTCCTGACTCTATAGCAGTTCACAGGATGACTTAAGTTGATAGTAAAAATGAAAAAAATCCTAAATTAAAAAATCCCACACCCAACCATCTTTAAACATTAAATTATAATTTTAGTCAGAATTTATTAAGTTTAGAATATCCCCCAAAATGCACCAAGCACTTAGCTAACTTTAATATTAATAGTGTCTTACAAATCAGTAAAAAAAATTTTTTTTCAGGAAAATGATCAAAATTCTACTAGATACGTTTTCTTTCAGCCTCACTTCACATTATTAGAGATAGAAAAAAATCTGCTTTCAATTCAGTAAAGAAAAAAAGGCTACACACTTTCCCACTCCCTATAAAAAACAGATGATGCCAGATAACCAGCTTACCCGTCTTTTCTGCAAGTGGTTTTGAAAAGCAAAAGAGGTATATTTATAGGGCACAGCCTCTCTGCTAAGCCAATCAGAGTTCCTGAGGTACTGGGAGTTGTTCACTACATAGAAAAGGGTGTGTTCTCTGCATATGGTATCAGCAAAAAGTGAACACATCATACTCCTCTTTTTCAATTTCAAAGGACATGACCTCAGACTAGGCAGGAAAATTTAAAGAAAACACATCACAGGGCTGCTATGGTTGTTTTGTGAGGTTTTTTTTTGGGGGGGGGGGGAGAAGTAATACTGAATTGTATTTTTCTTTTCTCTAATCAGGAAAATTAAATTAACTCTGCACGATTATTATGAAAACTGCAATTATAGTACAATATGAGGGTTATGTGATTTCAAAGTGCAGTTTCAAATTTATATCCAAAAATTCATCTTGTATCCAAAAACATTTCAAAATTTCATTCCTTATGAAAATTGGGTCTAATGTGCGTAAGAAAATGAGCATCACTAGTGATGCGAGATAGAAAGTTTCCTAGAGGAAAATAAAACATTGGACTATTTTTTTCCTTTTAGACAATACTTTTCTGCATCACCAGCTATAATCAAGACATATGTTCAAGCCATTTGGGATATTAGTGCAAATAACTTTTAAACTCAGAAGCATGATAATCACTCAAATACTGCTGTTTTGTAGTAGTTTGGATAAAGCATCACCATGTGAAGAAATTAATGATTCTAATGTAGCTGATATCAGTGGAAGAGGCCCTTTTATTTGAAGTACTATTAGTACAACACTCAAAGAACACCAAATATCAGATTGGTAGTCAACAGACTTATGTAAGCCTGTGTTCCTGGCAGCTAATAAATTAATATCATACCACCATGTGACAGATTACCAGCATGACAAAATAATCAAACACCTGTTCTGTAGGAGAACAAATAAACATATCTATATAAATTAGACCCTAGTACTTTTCAGTATCAATAGAACTATTTGTGGAAAGTTAATGTTAAAAAGAGATGATAAAAATCTTTATAGCTTTGAGGTTTTAGAACAGAAAATATAAGGCTGCACAAACACATTAAATAATATTTTTTAAAAAGCAAGACTATAATGAATAAACTCTTTCAACATGATAGAATTGTTAGCATTGTAATCAGTTACACAAAAGCAGACATGGCTTTTTCTCACATTCTAAGAAAAATACTTAATAACGCTGCTGGACTATCATCCAGTTTCTCCTAAAAGCTGCCTCCTCCTTGGATAGAAGTTATAAAGATATTGTTTGCTGTTAAGAAGGAAAGACCATTTTTAGCAGAAAGCCAATAAAGAGCCCAGTTAAGAGTATACAACAGTCCTCAACCTACGTCCACAATTGAGCCCAACATTTCTGTTGCTAAGTGAGAAATTTGTTAAGAGAGTTTTGCCCCATTTCATGACTTTTCTTGCAACATTTGTTAAGTGAATCACTGTGGTTGTTAAGTTAGTAACGTGTTGTTAAGTGAATCTGGCTTCCCCTTTGCTTGTCAGAAGGTCACAAAAGGAGGGGTTGTCATGGGACACTGCAAATATCATATGAGTCAGTTGTCAAGCATCACGTGACCATGAAGAAGTTGCAAAGGTCATAAGTGTGAAAATGGTCACTTTTTTCAGTGCCATAGTAACTTCAAATGGTCACTAAGTGAATTGTTGCAAGTCAAGGACTGCCTGTACTGGTTTCTTTCAAAATCAAAATGGCAATAACCAATTGAAATTATTACATTTACAGGTATTATTATAATTCCAAAACTTTATCAATGAAAGTAATGTGTGAATTCAATGCAAATTTTCATTTCCTATTCAATAAAATAATAAAAAGTCAGATGGCATCATTTCTACTAATAGCAGTTATTCAGTTATTAGCAGTGGTGGGATTCAATTTTTTTTACTACCAGTTCTGTGGGCGTGGTTTGGTGGACGTGGCAGGGGAAGGATACTGCAAAATCCCCATTTCCTCCCGATCAGCTGGGACTCGGGAGGCAGAGAATAGGTGGGGGCGGGGCCAGTCAGAGGTGGCATTTACCGGTTCTCAGAACTACTTCCAAATTTCCACTACCGGTTCTCCAGAACTGGTCAGAACCTGCTGAATACCACCTCTGATATAAAGATTCTAAAATCTATTTTTGGGACAATCCACAGGTCACAAAATAATAATCTGCATCCTTTACAAGGATTTCAACCTTTTTTAAAAAAAATACGAACAAGGCTTCTATAGAAAAAAAGCAAATTGTTGCCAAATCTTATTTAATTAGGCTTTCCAGATGTACAAAATATTGTACCATGGAGAAGTCAGAATTGATAATTTGGTTAGCAGTGCCCTATTCAAGACTGCTTACTTATCTCAACTGTAAGACAGCTTATCTCTGTCTCCCTATTATCACATACACACACATGTTCTAGTACAGGTTTGTCAAACTCACGGTCCATGAGCCGGATGCGTCACGCACCGCCCATGCCCGGTTTAGCAAAGGGAAAAAAAAAGTCAAGATATGTCACATGACGATGACGTGAGTTTGACACCCGTTCTTTTTTTTAAAAAAAATTAATTTACAAACATACAAAATACACACAGAGAGAACTTAGACATACACTACATTTACACAATACAGTATAAACAGGACACCCCTGTTCTAATATCTTCTTTGTGTGCCACTTTGGTTAAATGGGCTCCATACTCCAAAGTGAGTTTTCAGCTAGTATAATGGAGATTTTATTTCTCATGGGACTGTTGTGAAAATGGTGAAAGCAGTACATAATACAGTGCGTAGCAGAATTATTACTGTAAATATAGCCGTAATTAATGGGATTTTGAGTTTCCTTTCCTCTTTTAGTTCTGCCTTGACAGCCAGACAGGAAAGGCAAAGCACACACACCCTTACTGTAGTGGTTGCTGATTGCAAGCTCTTGTGACAGCTGCTTGCATAATTGTTACTATTCCAGTTTTGGAATAAGCTTTAATTTTTATGTAAATTAAATAATACCATGCAAACAATGTTATGTTCTGGCTGCTAAGCAAGCAGACAGACAATGGTCAGGATGAAAGAGAAACTGCTGTGATGTGGATTTCATTTCTCTCTCATTTGGGCAGTCATATGAGCTCCCACTCACCAGGAGAGGGTGGGCATGCTTTGGAAGCTGAGTACAGCATGTAATTTTTTTTATATATATATTTGGCTTGTGAGGGTCAGAATGGTGAGGAGAATGATCCCGGGTAGACTGGACCATAATATTCAAAGAGGGATTTTTAAGAGGATTTGGGGAACTTGCGTGTGTGGATATGCTTTTTTTTTTTACAAAAACAATTAGGCAATTTTAAGGTTTGTATTATAGCTGAACATGTCCCCCTTCAAAAGCCTAGGAAATTACAGCACTCTTATGGATTTTTTTCTCCCTAAAAGATAATTAAAATACAATATTAGAAGTGTGTTGGACATTTTGGAATATTTAAAGCAACATAATGAAAAACAAGTGGCATTGATTTTCTTATATCATATTCTCATATCTCGGAAGATACAGTATGAACTTTAAACTTTGAAGAGAACCTTATAAAATAGATGAAGATTGATTTATACTTCACAGAAAGCACAAATAATTGTTAATGGAAATCTAATAAAGCTTTATAAGATACAGAAAGGAACAAGCAGGATGTCCACTATCTCATCTCTTATTTTGATTCTTGAAATACAGAGTAGTGATACAAGACAGGATGAAACTATAATAGGAGTAAACATTACAAAAGAAACATATGGATCAATTGACAGGTTCCCTTGAAAACTCCTTAAAAGGGAACGGAAACATGGGAAAACTAAAATAATTTGGTGCGTTAGCAGGTTTTAAGATCAATAAACAGAAGGCAAAGATGTTAACAAAAACATGAAAATAAACTTCAATGAGTATAGATAAATAAAATAGGTTTTAAGATTCAGAAGAAAGTAAAATATCTGGGTGTCACTATGACAAATGTGAATTATATGTTGTTTCAAAATAACTATGTTAATACACAGAACTAAAAAAGGATGGAAGATGGGAAAAACGACAATTGTAATCGCTGGGAATAAAAATAGATGTTTTGCCTAGAATATTTTGTTTCAGACAGTACCCATTTTGACAATTGATGCCCCATTTAAACAAAGGCAAAATAATATAATATAAATTTGTGTAGCAGGAGAAAAACTATGAGTTACATATAAAGTGTTACATATAAAGTGTTACATATAAAGTGTTACAACATACAAATATAAGATGAGGATTGATCTGATACCTGATTTGAAATTGTATTTTGCAACTTTCTGTCTGCTTTGGATGAAAGAGTAGGTGTTGTGATCCTGGGAACTCAGTTCTGCTTTAGGACAAGAATGTCCTATTTCAATATGATTGAGAAACAAAAAAATGGAACTTATCAAGAAAAGAGAAGCGCTTTTACCAGGAAATAGCAGGAGTGCTTGTTGTTTTTGTAACATTAGCTGAATAATAAGATACCGGTAAATCATTTTTAAAAAGGAAAACAGTGTGTGTGTATATACATACATACATACATACATACACACGTACGTATGTACGTATGTATATATATATATATATATGTATATATCAGATTTGTGAAAGAGATGGGTAATGTTTGAATACAGACTACATTTTTGCAAATAATTACTTGTAATAATTGTCTCCAGTTTTTTTATATTCCAGTTTGTTGTCTTTAAATTGTTTTCTGAAATGGTTTGTTGTCTCTATTAGATCAATACTTCTCCATAAATGATTAAAGCATGTCTATTCAGATATCTCACTAACTTATGCCGAACTGTCCACATGATGCATTGATCACTTTATAAGTGATCAATATAATTTAACAAGTTTCACTGTAAAAGTATAATTTTGAATACAGATATTCTATGTTTCAAGATGTTTTCATTTACAGCCTACAACTCCAAACACATAACAGTCAAGAACTAACTGACTAACGTAACCTGTGCCTTCTACGTTGTTAACCCTCCTGGTTAAATCTGAGGAAATATGACTATGAATCAATCTACTTGTGATGCTGGTGAACTTCAATGCAGTAATTAGAAAGAATAAGGAAAGTATCCCAGACCAGATTCACAGAGGAACAGTCTTAGAGAAGAATGCTGAGGAGTTCATTTTTATAGCTTATGTCAGGCCTGTAATTCTGTTCCTTTTAGGATCTTTGGCCTGCCACATAATTAAAACATATATATATTATGCTGTTTCATTGGTATAGTAGTTGGGAGGGGGGAATAGAAAGGAGTAGGATTGTGGAATGTATTGTTATGAATTTCTTAGAAGCTCAAGGTCGTCTTTTGTCTCCGCACCTCGACACCTGGCCGGAAGAAGAGGGGTGTACATGCCAGCGTGGAAGATGAAGATTGGACCATGTGATGAATTATGGGGTGTGGGGAAAAATGATGAACTTTTAACTGGGTGAATTCACCGGATGTACATTAGAGTTGAAATTCACCAGCTTAATGCCAACATGCCTGTCTTATTAAATTGGAGTTTTAAGGACTACTTTGCCTTGGACAATGATTTAATTCTGCATGATATTTGGAATGCTGACAGCTTAACCAAACCAAAGTAATTTTGAAGAAAAGAGGAAGCTGATTCAGGAATGCACTGATAAGAAGCAGCATTTTATTAGAGGAAGGAAAAAGGTGATGTCACAACACAGAAGCAGAAGAAATCAAGGCAAGGAAAAGGTATAGTCAAGGAGTTTAGAATGAAGAGGTGGTAAGCTGGTAAAGAAAAGTGAGTAACAAATAAAAATATTACAGTTTGGTTAAGAATATTAAATGGAGAACACTGGCTTGGTTTGGTTTGGTTTATTTGGATTTATATGCCGCCCTTCTCCAAAAGGACAAAACAGGTGCATGAAAAGACATCAAGTTAGATTGAAAAGGATTTTTTCTAAAGCTCCACAGAGCTTGTCAGTCTGCTTGCATAAACCTGACAAATGATTTCAGTTGGCACAAGGCTTTTTATATTCCTACATCTGTTAACGATGTACGTATGTGACCCATGAAATGCAAAGACACAGATCTATTTTCAGAGGCATATTCTTTTACACACAGCATGCAAAAAGGAAAGGATTTAAATTATATGACAAAGCAAGTATAGGAGGAGAACATGGAGCAAGCAGTATTATTAGGGAAGGCAATGAAATAGGACATACATTTTAAATAATTGTAGGCATTTAAAGGATTTTTAATACTTCCAAGAAAGATCCCAGTAATACCTCTTGCTTTCTTCAAACCCCATCCTATCTGTAAAGAAAGAGAAAGGACCATACTCTGCATACTGAACATCCTAGACCAGTGGTGGGTTGTTTCCAGTGCAGCCCGGATCAGGTGAACCAGTAGTGACAGTGGCAGGAGGCTCCGCCCACTTGCTTCTGCACATGCGCAGAAGTGTGGCGCGCGCGTGCAAACACAAGCAAACCAGTAATAAACAGAATTGAAACCCACCACTGTCCCAGACTCAATATTTTAACTCTCTTTAGGAATGAATTTCACAGGTAATGAATCAAATGTAAGATAGGTCAAAGTAAAAATGAAACCTAAAACTTCAAAAATGGAAATAAAAGGAGTTTAAAAAATTAATATAACAGTCAAGTAAAGGAAAATATTTTTTTTAAAAGATAACAGTAAGTTATGAAATCTTGGATTGGGATGTAAATCTGGAATTTTGTGAATGAATGTAATTGTGGGCAAACTGCCAGCCACATATAAGGAAAGCAAACCCCAGGAAAAAAAATCCAAATTATGCACACTCACTAAAACTTACTAAAATAAGACACATAAGCCCTTTGAATTTGTTTCTGTCTTTCTTCTCCAGAACAGCTAGCTATATATACTGTACTTCAAAAGAAAGCACTGGATGAGTTTCATTCATTCTGAAGAGAAATAAAATTTCTGTAGGGTGAGAACCTCACTCTTAAGTTACTTGCAGGGATATATCTGTAAAAAAATCTTGGAAGATCTTCAGTGTGTGGAATAATAAACCGGAAACATTGGAAGAAAAAAATAAAAGTAAGAAACCCCTAAGCCAATTTTGCACAACATGGTGCCCCCTCAGTTGTCCCCTAACTTTGCCCATTATTGGCTGAGAAGGCTACAAGGGCTTTAAGAATGGGCACTTCATTGAGGAAAAGGTACCTCCATCAATCCATTTAATAATATGACTGTAACCATTTTTGCAACAATCTTGATTATTAGCCACCTCGGATTAGTTATTAAAATATCGATGAAAAATTGGCGAACAGCAAAATCGACAGCAAAGCTTTAAAAAGAGTAAAATGTCAGCCAAGAAGCCAAAGACGCTTTTGAAAATATTCTAACTAATCTTCTCCCATAACCGGCTTCCCACAGATGCCACGTTACTGGAGTAACTGGTTTTAACAGCCAAAGGGCACTTGAAGCCATCACCATCTTCCGATTGAGAAAATGAAGAAACAAATGCCTGAATTAAATAACGAGCCACTAAACAGCAGGAGACGACTTTTTAAGAGAGAAAGGCAGAACAGCCCTCGGTTGCTCACCTTCAGGTCTTTCTTCTCAGGCGACCCACGGGAACATCAGACACTCACCGCAGAATCACACGCCACGCTCGTCTTCCCCGTCTTATATTTCGGCACCGGCGGCTGCTTGTAAATCCCCGCCCACTTTCGCTTCAACTCTGCCCTCTAATTGGGCACCGGCGAGCAGCCCTGGCAGGTTTTTCTCGACGCACCCAGCCTCTGAGCGGAGGAAATCGCACCTCGCCATTGGACAATGCTGGCGGCGAGGGGGAGGGGAAGGAACTCTGGGCACCTACCCAGGTTACCATGGGAACATTTGGATTGGCTCGAGCGGCTCGCTCCGAAAAAGAACAAGCAGCGGAACAGCAATGACGTGTAGAAAACGAAATCAATGACCCGATGTGACGTCACTTCTATTTATAGGTAAATGTGGCCTTGTCTTTTTTCTTTCTTTTCTTCTTCTTTTTTCTTTCTTTCCGTTAATTATTAAAGGAACAGTTGCGAGTTGAAGGATGCCGGAGTTTTCAAAATGTTCGTTTTAGTTGCTGGGTTTTCTCTGCATCTCTAAAGCAAGTGAGATTTGGATGGCAACCTATCTAAATAATAGTCACCACCAGTTTTCTGAGAATGTACAACAATATAGCCCTTACTTTAATTACATTATTAATTGGCAAACGTCTATAATATGATGCCTTTGGGATTTGAATTGTCAATAGATTGGGCAAGAAGCAAGGATTACAGGGTGCACTGATTCTAAAAGACTTGGGTTCATGGTTTTTCTCAAACGATAGCACAATGTTTAATTAAATACATCTTAAATGCATAGATGCAATTTCAGTAGATGTAACACAGTGCCTAAAATATCTGTTACGTCTTAGGGCAAGATTAATATAATTGAAATACATTTTACATTGAGGTTCTTTTATATTTTAAGGATTCCAAGGTTAATTCCTATTTTCACCTTTATTATAGAGCCTGCATTTTAAGATCTCTCCTCCCTTTATCTATCAATCTACCGATCTACCTGCCCATCTTCCTAACTCTGTCTGTCTGTCTGTCCATCTCTCTCTCTCTCTCTCCTATCAATCACAAATATTCCTCTCCTTGGGCTTATTTGGCAGCAGGAGTGTAACCCTTCTGAAATCTTGGAAGTTTTATGCTCCAAGTATATTAAATAGGAATATTTATTTTTAGTCTTGAAAGCTTGTAGACAATATTAGCTTATAAATAGATAAGTGGCCACATTTTGATCCCAAATCACAGGAGAAATTGACATTGCAGAATAATTTGAAAGTAGCAGGGGTTATATTTTACTAGAATGCTTGGTCCAAATAAGGTATAAATATCTTAAATCAATTGATTTATAGTGGTTGCGCAAAAGTCTTGCATTATGAATATGGTTTATTTATAACCTCTGCTTCGTAATACATACAACTGAAATATGTACTGAGTAAGCTGTATGCCCGAGATGGTTTAACAGCCTGGAAGATGATCTGCAATATTAGGAACTTTAAATGATGTAGTACTTGAACTGAAACCAAGACTCCAATTTTATAAGGAATGAAAAAGCGGAATGAAAGTTAATATAACTTCAGGTATCTAATTATGGAATGAAGAACTGGAATATGCAAACTTGGAAAATCAATGAATTAAAGTTTTTAGAAATGTAAACTTATTTTATGATTTATGAATTAAATATTTAAGAATGAAAGAAATTCTTTTGAAAATATTATATTTATTTGATGTAAATCTCCCCCCTCCCTCAAATCTCATTAAAACAACTGGGAGAGGCTAATAATATGAACCCCCTCTCTATAGTATTTAATCTCTCCATAAGGAGTTTCAAATGTTGGGTATTAAATTTCTATTTTGGGGGAATTGCAAGAAATTTGAGAGTTGTTTTTAATATGATTTGGTCTTGCCTAGTTCTATCTCTGTTTTGCTTTCAAATCATAATACATATTAATGGGATTTTGCAAAGAAATATAATAGTTAAAGGCATAAACATGATGCTCAACCATATTTTTAAAATATGGAATGTATCACTTGATGAAACCCTTTGATTCTACTGCGCTTGAGGCACATCAAAGGGATTTTAATTTTATATAAAGAAATTTAATCATCCTGATATTAAAACATGGATTCATGATATGCACGGGCCTATTTTTGAAAAGGTTTTATGTTTTAAAAATGAGATGAAGCAATATGTTCCCATAGGGTCTAAATTTAATGATAAAATTAAGAATTTAAAGTTTAAATTGATACTAAATCATTAAATTATTTTTTTCCTTTTTATATTTTTTTCTTGTTGCTTACATTTATTTTAATTAATATCATTAATTAAATGATACTGTTAAATGTATCATTGCATTCATTTAAGCTTCACAGAAGTAAATTGCTGGAAGTAGGAATTGTTAGAACCAATTAGCATGGCTATGCTTCCTTTTTAAAATATTATTTTTTATACAATTTTATTTGTTATATATAAATTTTCCATATTCACAATGGCAGTGTACTGACTGGGTATAATCTCTTTTTTTAAAAACAGTATGGCTACCCTTCTTGAAGTTGTTACAATTTAAAGAATCATCAACAGTGAAATTAATTATAATAATAAAATATTATTAGAAGACTGGCTGTTTTATATGATTGCTATTGAGTTTGCAATCTACAGTCAAAAATGATAAGCTTTACAATTTCATTCACAAGAAGTGCATCCAGACTAGATATATTGAATAAACAGTAGGCATAATGGGTATATCAGGGCACGAATTAATCAACATTGGCCTATATCTAGGAGTATAACAAATCCAAGTCAAAAACAAAAGGGAATTTATTTATTAAGGATTTTCTTTTAGCCAAACAGAAAGCAAGGCTACAATCATCCCAGAAGGCAAGTTTTTTAAAAAAATTCCTTGAGAGAATTTAAGCTTCTCCTCATTTTACAATTAATTAGTTCTCTTATTTGAGACTAATGAATATGATTTACTTATTATGTTCCACATATTACTGAATTACAATTTTCTTTGGTATTGATGTCACTTGATGAGGGGCTAACATTTGTAGTATTATAGAACTCATGTTCTATACTAATTTTCTACTCAAAAAAAATGTTGGCAAGCTATTTTTTTTCAGCAAAAATATAAATACATCTAAAAAATTATAAACAGAAGAACACTGACACCTCCTAAACTCCACTAAAGATGTTACTTAGCCTGATAATGAAACGTTCAGAAACCAACCCAAAAGCTCAGAGAATGAACCTTCGCCCTCATCCTACACCCGAGGGGCAGATATTTGACATTATTCCATAAATACATTTAAAAAATATTTGCCCCTCAAATTCAACCTTAAAATTCTGCTCTGTATTTAATGTCCCATTGATTTTCAGTTGTGAATATAAAATGTTTGTGTGTGTGTGTGTGTGTTGTGCATTTGACATGATAAGATATATTGTACTCAAATTGCACTTGGCAGATGGCAAAATAATAACATTAAAGTATAACAGATGCAGAATTTTGAATTTTCCACGCCTCTGCTTTGCAGTCAAGATTGATTTTTAATGAATTTTATTCTTTCCAATTCACTTACACCACCAGTCATTCAAGAGCTCTAAACAATTTCAGGTTTTTTTCTCATTTAGTATGCTTTTTATTTATTTGTCGTGGTTCTGTGTTGCTTTGGTCAATTGAATCTGCATCACTTATGGGAGCAAACACCATATCATTATAAAGGGGATTCCACATTACAAAAAAGTTAATACTGAATATATTTCAATACTTCAATAAAAGTGCCGCCATCACCAGTACCCATCGCTGATCTCAAGTACAGTACATTTATCAATTTAGCACTTCAGTCTCCTATTGCTCTCCAGTTTTCTTCACATTTCAGCAAAGCAGTATATACATATAATAATGAAATAGATTTAAAGGAATAAGTCTGCAAGAATCTCTTACAGTAATATAAAACAAGCCAAAAAGATCAATATAATGTGTAATTGAACGTTGGAATTTTTAGTGCTTCTGCCAGGACATGGACTAATTCATAGAAGTCATCGGGGTCAATGCTTATTAGCTTTGATGGCAGTGTGATTGTCTCTGGCCATCTGCTGGGAGAGGAGTAGATTTTCTTGTGCAATTGGTTTGGCCATTGTGAGAAAAGGCTGATAGACTAAATGGGCCAGGGATATGATCCAACAAGGCACTTGTTTGTTTGTTTGTTTGTTTAACTTATATAGCCATCCATCTCACACAAGTGATTTTGAGTGTCTCACAAGATTAAAACAAACCACCCTCCCAGACAAGTTCTTAAGAAAATCATGAACTTAACTCATTGCCAACAACAGGAGAGCTTATCTATCCACTGACCCAAATGCCTGGCGGGGAGGAACCAAGTCTTCAGTGCCTTACAAAAGGCTGGACTCACCTGAATTTCAGGGGCAATGTTGTTTCATAGTACAGGTGCTACCACTGACAGGGCATGACTTTGAGGTACAACAAGACATGGTTTAATAGAACTGACCCAAAGCATGCCCTCTCCATTAGATCTTATAGGACAGAGGTGGCCCTGGAGCAGGGTGGATAAAAATCTATGCTTTTTAAAAAATAATAAATCAGATTTTATTTTTATCAATTTCATTTTAATAAAATGCTTTTGGAGTACATATCTAAAGATAGTTTTATATTTAAGATACATTAATAACGTAATTTATTCAGCATTAAATGGAGCTTAGTTATGTAGTATGAGGCTGTATATTCTGCAATATTGGGACTATCGGTGAGTCAACAGCCGGTTAGAGGAGGAGCTGCTGCGGGACAGAGATGACAGTTGCTCTTTAAAAAAATATGATTTAAATCGAATTGATTTAAATCAAACCTTTTTACTAGTGCTTTAAATCACAATAAAGCAAAATGCTTTATTGCAGCACACACCTTTCACCGAAAAAAGCTATTGCTTTTGGTCTGCTCCACCTTATAGGCTTTGCAAGGTCATGTTGTCACATAAATGTCTTTAATATGCAGTCCTTTATACTCAGACTTACTTAGTGCAAACAAGTCTCAAAGTCTATAAAGTAGCACACACCCTTTGCCTTTTTTTGCAGACATTCTTGTTCTAGTTGGAATGACGTACTCTTTCAGTGTGGTTGTTCCACTTCTAGTTGCTACCGAGCTCTCAGCAAAGCTCCAAGCAGGTCTTCTACAAGGATGTGCTGCTCACCATAGCTTGTCATGCTGGCAATTGATAGCCCTTATGCCTGTTTGTAATAGCTACCTATCTCCAGATGTGCTCTCCTCTTCCCTGTCTATATGCCAATTTGCCCCTTTTCTCCTACACCTCCATCGTAGTGTTTGCTTTTGCTAACTAAGGGCCTGGGTAGTGTTAGGCTGCCTCTGGACATTAGCATGTCCTTGCAAATGCCAAAGTATGTCTCAATTATCACAGGCAGCTGCAACCCCAGCTTGGATGCTTCTGAATAATACTGTGAAAAAAGGTACGGAATGCATGAAGGAAGTGAGGATGGGATGCGTTTCAGCCTCTATGATGTGCGGATGACCTTGGGAGACAAGGAGAAGATGCTGCCTAGAAAACAATCAGACAAGAGAGGCAGGAGCCCCAGTGTCTTAACCATCAGAGAAAGAAACTCAGGAAGGACCCCCCCCCCCCCATTGATCAAGTGGTTAAAAGCAGTATTTCTTGCTAAATATGATGCTGTTGGAAACAAGTTCATTTGAAAGGGAAGTGGTCTTCAATAGCCCACCCTTAAGAATTGATACATCATTCATCTTTGACAGCTCCTCATCAAACAGGAACAGACAACATTCTTGTGGAGAATTTTATGGTTTTGGTTTTATGCTCTGCACATTAACTTTCTCTTTCACTGTTTTACTTTGAAAAAGTAGTCTGTCCTCCCATTCTACATTTTGTTATAGTATACCTCTGCAATTAGCCTCCCAGGTGAGGCCGTTCCATAAAGTAGGAGCAGCCATGGAAAAGACACTCTTCTGAGGTTCCATTAGGTACCAGATTTCGGGGAAGGGATCAGGAATGTGTCTATCCTATTTAAAATTCTGATGTTGCACAAATCATTCTGGTGCCCACTATTGGAAAACAGTTATTTTGGACAAAAATATCCAAGAATCTTAACTCACACCTGAATTATTAGCACATTATTAGTGATAGTGGAAGAGATGCTCAACTTTTTTTTGTCTCATTAATCATTCCATTAACATTGTTGTAGAAACCTAGCAGGGCTATAGATTGGAACCAGTAAGAAAATACACTTGGCGAATGTTTCATAAAGTTTTGGAATCTGAAATTTCTTTGGCTGATTGACTTCTGCCTTCAATTACTGAAAAAGGAATGCATAAGACTAGGAGCCATAGTGATGCAGTGGTTAGAATGCAGGCTATCTCTGCCCACAGCCAGGAGTTCAATCCTGAATCAGCTCAAGGTTGACTCAGCTTTCCATCTTTCAAAGTTTGGTAAAATGAGGACCCAAATTTTGTAGGGTAATATGCTGACACTCTAAACTGTTCAGAGAGCGGTGTAAAGCACTGTGGAGGAGTATATAAGTCTAAGTGCTGTTGCTATGAAACTAACATATTCCTGATCATATGCTCAGAATTGAAGAACAGAAGGATTTCTCTTTAAAAAGATTACTTAGAAGGCATCTTCAAATGCAAAACTACTACTTTATGAATGTGTACCATATTTACCTGAATAGAAGATAACTCTGAATGTAAAAGGAAGAGTAGACAAAAATCTATATCCATCAATCCAAAGTATAGACCAGATTTTTTGGGGTGGGGGTGGGTGGGCATGAAATGGCTATAAATTAATGATCTCTAGTCATAACTAGAGGCACTCCGACTGGTCTGCCAGATCGTTAACAGTTATTTGAGGGGTGGAGTTCAGCTTTTTCAGCAAATTTAGTACTCTGAAAATCCCTTAAGATACCTATGGTAATATAAGTTCTAGAACTGTCAGAAGCTAGAAAAATATCAACTATCCAATAAAACAGTAACTTCTCAAGTTTATTTTGATTTTTAAAACTGAAGACTTCACCAATGCTGAGGCAGCAATTTCAAATAATTACAGCAGGAAGATTGTACCCAGAGAAAATTGGCAATGTTGGCAAGAGCTGGCATCTATCCACACAATACAGTAATTTGATTATATCTGCAAAGCCCAAGAGAAGATGGAAGGCAACATGAAATGTTCAGTTGTAAAAATTAAACCAGGTTGCTGTTTTCTACGCAGGTTTACTACTATGATACATAGAATCCCTATAATAGTATGCAGAATTTACCTCAATTCTCTGCCTCATGTACAGACATTAGGAGGGAAAAAAAGACAAAGATTTAGACATTTTAGAGAATGAAAAACCCTCAGAAGTATAATTTTGTAACATCCATTGCAATAAGTGTTGAAGTTTAAATTGCTGTATTGTAACCAAGCAGCCAAACCAAGATGGACCATCTTTGCACTGCTATAAAGGACCTAATTTTTAATGAGGAAGAAAGTTTCAGAATTCATAGCAGTATGAAAATACGATTTTGTTTTCTGGAAAAGAGTGAAATGTTAACCAATCTTAAAACTATTATGAAACCATATAAAATGACATAATTGCTAAAACAATTTTACTAAAGTCTAATTCATGCAAATAATAAATACTGCATTGTAAATATTGTTATTTACACTTCCCTTTAATCAAACATACTTTTCAAAAAACTATCAAAAATTAGCCATTAAGATTATGAATAGTTTACAACCAATTCTTGAAGATAATGATCCATATCATAAATATCATATGCAAAATTCACATCTAAACTTAACAGGAAAATAATTTTGAAATAAATAGATATGGAAGGAGTCTGTTTATTTCAATACTTTACAGTAGTGCCAGCTAAGAGTTCATTTGAGGGCAGAAGTTGATTATGTTGAAAAGGTTATGGTAGAGCTTAAACATAGAGTGAAATCTATATCAAAGCTGCCAAATAAACAGAAAATAATTCAGGATGAAGATTCTGAACTTTCCATCTCTGATATTTTACCTTTTCCCAGAAATTCAATGGAAGCAACATTCCAATTAATCTCTTAAACCAAGTAACCCTGTAATGTGTCACCATTTCCAATAACCACAAAATTATAGAAAGGCAAGAGTAGGTGAGGTTAGTTCACATCTCCTGGTTAGTTCAACTGGGTCCTGGCCACAGAGAAAAAAGACAGCACCCGAAAAATGCCCATTACCAGTTTTCCCTTTGTTCTGTTATTCTAATACCACATCACTGCCTTTGTGCAATACCCAAATGAATTTAAAAATGCATCTTTGTCGTTCTAATCTTCTAGTGGCAAATACATGAATCTGGTAAATCCAACCATTATTGATAAAGTCCTGGAACAGGCTTGCAGCTTCCAATCTATTGTGAACAGCAAAATATCACTACACTTAGAAAGATATACAGCGTAGTCGAAATTACAAGAGCTACAGACAGTACTAATTCTGAGCAGCATACCTTTAAGAAAATGAATACTGTACATTCCTGGCTCTTTCAAAAGGATTTGGGGAGAGGTGGAAGGAGCAGGTTAGGTTAGGCACAACTATCCACAATTCCAAGCCCTCCTCCCCACAAAAAAAAACCACAAAAAACAAATAAAAATAAAAACACGAGTTCTTCCTACTCCAAAATATTTAGTAAAATTAATTAAAAAGGATTATATATTTCACATTAATAATAAAATGCTGAATGCTCTATTGTTGGAGCAATCAACTATAATTACGTTGCATTTTCAGGAAGGGAACCTCTGATATTGTCAGCTAAGTTGACAGGGTGGCAAAGAATAAAATTTGTTCATTCAAGGGGGACTGCCCCTAAGAAAAAGTTTCTGATCAAAATAGGGATTTTTTTTTTAAAAAAAATCCACATCTGATCAAGAAGGGTTGCATGTTCCAAAGATTGGGAAACAGACATGTCTAGTGAGACAGATATCTAAAGGAAATGGAATAAAACAGACAGTTATTTCTTTTAAGTGGAATAGGAAAAAAAGTATTATAGAACATTCAAAGAAACACAGCAAAATACAAAGTAAGGCATTTTACTTGTAGATGTTTTAAAAAAATGAAAGCCTAGCTATATGCTTCAAAAGCCTTTGACTAAGTGGAAATTCTACAACAGAATGCAATTCTGACATATACACCTAACATTACTAATTTGTCAAAGGGTTTAACAAGTATGAGCATGCATATCACGGATACTCCCCTTTCAATGATGTTGCGAATGTGCTTTAGTTCCATAGGAATAGGACAAATCAATCCTCAGGCCAAATCGACTTAACCTGCAAGCCAAGCTGAATACAGAAGTGGATATGACATTTAAATTCTCCTACCTTCAACTTAACACACTAGCGCAAAGCTAATGATCAGAAGCTTCCAAGTTGGGCAAAGTCATTTCACTGTTTTAGTGATAATGCCTATGGATCAAAGTTACTTAGGTTTCATGCTGCTGGTGCTATATATGCATTATTTATCCATCAGTCAAGCCATTACTTTCAACCAAATAGTGCATTTTGTTAAGGAACACAAATCCATGTTTTTGAATAAATATCCAGATACAGTCTCCCCAACTGGGAAGTGATTCAATGATACAGTAAAACCATCCAAACATTACACCAGAATTGGTTATATGAGAGAAAAGCTTGCATTTAGTACAGTAGATCCTATGTATCTACAGTAGACACATTCCTATTCTGGCAAGTTAGCATTTCCACAAATAGGTCAACAAAAATAAAACATAAAAATAAGGAAAATAATTGTTCACTAGAAACAGTGAAGTGCCCATATCTTTATGGATAGCATTCCAAAATGTACCTGCCCACCAGCTGTGCAGAATCTACTTCCTGTTGAGCCAAGATATGAGGAAATGAATGTGATCAGCACCGCCTGCTCCATCTAATATGGAGGGTAGAGAAAATGCAGTAAAAAGTCTTGCTTTTTATTGGACACTTTCTCATTTTCCTTTGTGCAAGTTGCAGTGTGGAATAAGGAACACAGAAAAAAATTGTTTTAATTTATGATTGAAGGTCCTATTATCCAAGCCAAAGTTACAAGTGTCTTAAATAAGAACAAAAAAAAGAGAGTTTAGTTTGGGAAGAAAAGAATAACTTAGACTTGCCTTAACACAGTGATCCCAAAGATCATCCTTTACAAAGCCTGGAAACTTCTGACAGTATTGGCCAGAACACAAAGCTAAGGGCACCCCTATTGTAAGTGTCATTAATGTTTAGTTGTGGTTAAAAACCTGAGTGACACTGTAACCGAACACACAATTTATTAAAGATGAAACACCTCCCTGGAGGGGACAAGAAGGGAGAACAACCAGTTAAATTACAAGTTTCATCATGTAAACAAAAACAAGCACCACAATCCTAAATGGAGGTGGATGACTATAGTGCCAAATGAGGAACTCTGAAGCAAAAAAAAAAAAAAAAGTTCAACCTGATTGCACCAAAAATGAGCTTGAGCGCATGCAAGTCTTATTTGTTTAGTGCTTAGTGTGTAGAAGTGACTCGCTTATCTGGGAAGGAACACAATCTGGCCCTGTATTCTGCCAGATTTCAGGGGCTCTCGGGCATCCCATCATCCTGTGTGTTGTCATCTATCTCCAGCTCTGCCAGCTGCCGTCTTAGCATGTTGACTTTCACTTGGAGTTCCTTGTTATATTTTATGATGTTGATCATTTCTTCATAAGATTCGTCCACAAATTTGGACGATCTGTTCCAGCGAAGAAAAACTCCTGGGAGTGGGGGGGAGAGAGAGGGAGACAACAACAACAAAAGAACAGATTTCATAACAACCAGTAGTGGGGACATGGGAAAATAATTTTATTTATGCAATGCCTTCATTTCTATCAAAACACTGAATAAAAGAGTTTAAAATTTGGCAATACTGTTGGGAAGAGCAAGCCACCTACAGAACAATCAGGTGGTCCCTTCCTTCAGATTACTTTGATCTCAAATGGCTATTCCTGACAGACAAGTTGGTGGAGAAAGCTCTCCATTCAGGCAAGATACAAAAACTGAGTCACAAAGCACAAGCATCTGTGACCTGATGGATTATTAGAAGCCAGAAAAATCTTTCAATCACTTCGGCTTTGCTTTTCTCTTAACTCCCACAAAAGGAAAACCAAGCAATGCAGGCTCCACAGGGGCATCAAACTCAAGGCCCGGAGGCTGGATCCGGCCCGTGGGTTGCTTACATCTGGTCAGCGGGGCTGCCCTAGAAACAGTACGCCTGGTGCTTCTGCCAGTGAAAACGGAGTTCGGGAGGGCCGTGTGCGGCCCTCGCAGACTTTGTTTTCAGCCGTGAAATTTGGGACAACTAGGTTGCTTATTATTTTCAAGAAAGAAAAAAAGGAAATAAAACTAACTCCACTGAAAAAGCACACTGACAAATTGTGGCAATGCCATCTGAAAAAAAAATTGTATAGGCTACAAAGGATAGGTGAAAGGACAGCTGTTTGCAGCCTGTGGGCAACAGCCTCCCTATTCTGGCTTTGCAAAGATTATGAGGAAGGAGCTATTCAAATATTACCTATAGACAATAGGGCTTCAATGCAGAAAAGTGCCAATTAGATGAATTAATTCATCTAATTATTGCTATCAACATGTATTTAAGATAGATATTTAGATCTGCAAAGCCTGAAAAATTCATCTCTTACATCTGCTATATCTCAAATGGCATGAGGAACAAAGACCTTCTCATGTTGATCAGAGCAGGAGATATTATGTATAGGAGAGGAAGAAGCACTTCAGACTTTCTGATCTTAGTGGAAAAATAATAGACATACATACTTCAGCCAACCAGCCACTACTTGCTATTCATGTTTCTGGACTTTTCCCCTGAAGAACAGGGGTCCCCAAACTTGGCAACTTTAAGACTTGTGGACTTCAACTCCCAGAATTCTCCAGCCAGCTACGCTTCAATTTTGGGAATTGAAGTCCACAAGTCTTAAAGTTGCCAAGTTTGAAGACCTCTGCTGAAGAACATGTGACAGCAGCCCAATCTGGATTGAGACCATATCTGCCTGGACTCCATCTAGTGACAGATAGTTAATGCCACCCGCAAGGAAGAACAGCAGATCAGAGGCCATCAAATCTGTTTGGAGACAACGTACCTTCCCACAGCTGCAGACTTTGTGGTGCAACAGAAGGCCAAATGACTAGACTGTTGGCTTCAAAGAGAGGGTTCTTAAATCGATTGAGCTCTTCTGGTCGATTCACCCAGGACCACAAGGACATTGTCTTCTGAGACAATTTAAGCTTAGACCTGGCAAAAAATAAGTAAATATAAGGGCTCCCAATATTTTTTTGGGGAGGGGGGGGCGCACGACCAGTATTATCTGTTCTATTCACAACATTTGCAGTGGGACCTAGAGAAGAAGGGGGTTTCTTTCTATGTGGAAGAAGACTGAATTTTTTTTTTAAAAAAAGCTCTGCTACTTCTGTAACGCAAATGAAAAGAAATCATGCTTTTTCAACTTGCAAGTAATAGTATGGGAGAACAAAAACAAGATAATACAAAAAAAATTAAAAGATTCTAGCTAGTAAACTCAGTCCTGGAGAAACTGTAAAGTAGGTGCTTCTGTACTAAAACATTAAAAAGAAAAAAATATGCAGGATATTCTGTATATTGTCAAAAAAAGGCCTATATAACTGTTCTAGAGAAAACAAAAGTCAAAGGATAAAGAAAATATGCATTTACTATACATGTATTCTTGATATTCCTTGAAAATATAAACTCTGTTTTCAGTTTAAGTTTTATCGTTATAAATGCAAGATCCCCCTTGCTGCCAGAAACATGAACACATTATGGGATTTCAAAGTGATCTTTGAAACACAACCATGAAATATTTGTAATAAATTCAAAGTAAACACAGAGGCACCACTGCTGATTAGAGGACAAACATATACATTAAGTAAGGAGGATATACTCACTGCTAAGCTAGATTACCAATTCATCATTGTGGTTCTTAGATCTTTAAATATTCAGGCAAACTTTCTAAACCTGATATCCAGAGTTTCTTTAACTGAAAGTTGGAAAACATTTTACTATTCATAGGCTACACTCCTCCCAGGAGCTGATGTGGACAAGATTATGAAATATTGTCCTGAAAGCAAATGGAGAAGGCCCAGATTTTTATAATTTTGTTCCTATGTTTTGGGGTTGTGGTTCTGTTTTTTTGCTTGCTTTACATATTATGTCTATCAGCAAGAAACGATCTTTTATTTCGCACCCAAATTCCACCAGTGTGATTCTGGAAACTATTGTGAGCTTCGTGTTACATGGTTAAATGCAATTGTGTTAAAAATAGTGCTGGAATAGCTATTCCTGCTATTGTCTCCTTTGGGATCACAGCTGGGTCAGAGCTGCCCTGCTCTATCAGCCTTTGAAAGCTCAAAAAAGATCCCCATCATCTTCCAAAACACTATTCATTCAGTGTATGTTCTGCCATATTTGTGTCATGTCTTCCCACATATGGAAAGAGACCAATAAGGGACAGGCTTGAGGAGTGGGAAGACTTCGAGAAACCTGCACAGCCATTTCTGAATGAACAGATAGATGAACTAATCCCAATTTGATAAATGGCATAGCTCAAGTGCAAACATCAAGTCTTTTAAATTATTAGCCAAGAGTCCCCATAATTTTAATAGTAATGACATTAATACTGCCTTACATGAACCGTCATATTGTTTAGCCTGCAAGAAACTCAGAAAAAAATATGTTCATCTACCTTTCATTTTCATTGTTACCCAGGAAAGTTCCAAACTGAGAGGCGTAAGAATGTTCAAAGAGCATGATGAGAAAATGATAGTTGAACTCAAAGGAGCAAGGAAACTGACGAAGGATCTGCCAGACGCAATCCAAGAAAAGGAGGAATACAGGAGCCTCCCATTTCTGCTTGCTATTTGAATAAGCTGATTGGGCACAGCGCTGTTGAAATGGGTGGCCAGCCTGTAACGTAATTGCATAAAAATATATACATTATATATTTAGACAAAATAATCGTGTACTTGGTTGTAAGAAATCTTTTGGGATTCAAATTCTCCTTTTATGAAATAATGACCAATATTAGTAAAGATTTATACTGCGTTGCATAAAAACATATTACAATATAGAATTATAGAGTTGGAAGGTGCTGGCTAGGCCATCAAGTTCAACCTTTGCTTAGCACAGAAACACAACTGATGAACAGCTCTCCTACTGGTGAGGCATTTAGTAAAAAGGGGACTCTTGTAACAGTTGAGTTGTTTTATTGATAGAAAGTGTTCCTTTTTAGTATTCAATGGAAGCTGTCCTTTCCTTATCTAAATCCACTGGGATGTTAGAGTTAAGTTTATTTATTTAAATTTATTGGCCACACAAGTTTAATGGACTCTAAGCTGCGTACAAAACCAGAAGAAAACATAAAAACAGCTAACAGATTAAATCAGGTGGACAGCCTAGACTAAAATGAACTAATAAACAACAAAGTCAACAAAACAAATCAGGGGTCTTAAACAACACACATCAACTCCAGAATCCATTCTCGGTTGGTCACCGGGATCAGAGGTTTAGTTTTTCACTTAAAAAAACAACATAGTTAACAGCTCCAGTTCAACGCCAGGCCTGTGACCAAACCAGGTTTTCAAAGCTTTCTAGAATTCTAAGATAAAATGTGCCATGTCTGCAGGTATATTGTTTCAGATTGTATGGACAACAACAGAAAAGACATCCCAAAATATCAATGTTTAATAGAGGAATCTGAAGCACATCTACTCTGCTGGAACATGCTAGGTTGGGCAGAAACAGAGATAAGCAATCGCTTAGATATTTAGGCCCTATGCCATAGAGAGCTTTGGAGGTAATACTCAGCACTTTGAGTTGTACTTGGAAGCCAACTGGCAGTCCAGTGCAACTTATGTACCAGTAGTGACATGTGGGTGCATTGAGAGATACCTCTTATTGCTCACACATTTCATTTTGAAGCAGCTGTAGCCTCTGACTGATCTTCAAGGGCAGCCTCATGTACAGTGCATTGTAATAATTCAATTGTGAGATGACCACGGTATGAGTAACCATCTGAAGAGTCTCCTGATCAAGGACACAACTGGTGCAGATGATGAGCCTGCAAAAAGGCCTTCATGGCAGTAGCTTCAAGTCTAGAAAAAACTTTCTGGAAGTTCTGGGGGGCACCTGCACTTTCAAAATGTTTGCAGCCACTTGTTCCCTCCACTCAGTTGATTGACAATTAAAAATCTTTAGTAGATGTTTGCAGAAAGATCTTTTCAAATGTTAAGAGCTGGTATCAGGCACATTTGGAACCAGCCATTTCCAGACTCTTGACAGACAGTATTTAAGTAAGTGATAAATGATACTCTTAAGGAAAGTAATTAGGGAATTAATAAATAAAGGCAACAAAAAATTCACAAACAGGGACTGGAAAATTATAACATTCTACTATTATTTCCCCAATATTTGGTGTAATATCTGACTTTTTAGATTGAGATAAGCAACACTCAAAATTGGTAACCATTCATAATTCCACGAATTTGTCTAGTTTTCTTTTAAAATTTTCTAAACCAGTGTCCACTATCAATCCAATGACATAAGATCTCCATTATTTAATTATGTTGTATTAAAAAAAAGATTTCCTTTTTATCAATTTACCTTCATTTAGTTTCAATGTATGACCCTGAGTTCCAGCATTATGACAGAGAGGGAAAAATCTACCTCATGCCTTTCTATGTCTTTATTATATACTGTATTTTTCTTATTCCCTTTGCATCAAGGCTTACCATTAAGTTGTAATGATTAAGGAGCTGAACTAGTCTGGACAACTCACACAAATTCAAGAGATGATTTGGAGCCAATCACTATTTGCAAGTTAACCTACTTCCCAGTTTATTACTGTGGAGAAAAAAAACCATAGGCAGAAATGATATTTATATTGTCTTGAATTCCTACAAGGAAAGGCAGGACATTAACTAACCAATATATTAGCTTCCAATATATTAGCTAAATCATGGGTGTCAAACTCACGGCGTCATGTTGCTGTCATGTAATGTATCGTGACATTTTCCCCCTTTGTGGAGCTGAGGTAGTGCAAGGCCTGTGCATGACACATCCAGCCTGGGCTGCCAGTTTGACACCCCTATTCTAAATGCTATCATTTCTTTTCCCAAAACTTCTTCTAATCTCCTGATTACTTCGGTTCAGGCCGGTTCACCTGAACCAGTAGTAAAAAATGCTACCAGTTCGCCCGAACCGGTAGTAAAAAAATGCTACCAGTTCAGATGAACTGGTAGCTGTGTGACAATCAGCAGTACTGTGCGATTTATATTAGCTAAAAAATCGTGTGGCAGAGTTGATTATCGCAAAGCTGATCGTCAGAACCTTTTTTAAAAGCATTTTTTACTACCGGTTCAGGCATGATATTAGGGCTGCCTTCTCCAAACAAATGGTCTCAAAGTAACATTGAAGGATAGCTTCCATTATCTCCAGCCAATATACAAATTGGAAGGCACTGGAAGAGGAAGGCTGGACACTGTACTACTAATTCAAATCTTCCCACTCCCCAAAAAACTATGCATCTAGGCAGACATTGAAACAACTTATTGATCAACAGGATGTGTTCTTCACTGGTTTCATTACCAAATGATTAGAAAATACAGATTCATGGAAGACTTTGCTATCAGGACAAAGTAGTACATGGAATCTATAAATATGCAAACCTATTCTTTAGAATATATATTGCTCCAGGCAAACGGCACAGGATTCTTTTTTTTTCTTTGCACCCTTCCTGTGAGTTTCTCAGAGACATAATTTTCAAAGGCTCAGAGAAAGTCATATTTGAAAATAAGATGCTGAATTGATCTGATTCAGGATCCAATCTAAGTTGGTCACCGGGACCAGAGGTTTTGCCTTCCAAGCTTTCAGACTCATGCTAGAGACATTCTTCAGGGAACTTTTCATCCTCACACAATAAAAAAAGATGTTGAGACTCTAGAAAGAGTGCAGAGAAGAGCAACCGAGATGATTAGGGGACTGGAGACTAAAACATACAATGAATGGTTGTAGGAACTGGACATGACTAGTCTAGTGAATAGAAGGACCAGGGGAGACATTATAGCAGTGTTCCAATATTTGAGGGGCTGCCACAGAGAGGAGGGGATCAAGCTATTTTCCAAAACTGAATGAGAGATTCAACCAGGAAATAAGGGGAAAATTTTCTGACAGAGAGCGCAATCCACCAATGGAACAACTTGCCTTCAGAAGTTGTGGGAGCTTCATCACTGGAAGCTTTCAAGAAGAGACTGGACTGCTATCTGGCAGAAATGGTATAGGGTCTCCTGCTTGGGCAGAGGGTTAAACTAGATGACCTACAAGGTCTCTTCCAACTCTATTAATCTGAGCAGCTCACTAGCAGAGTGTGTGCTGTTTTGTGTGCAGTATTTAAAGTGCCTGTTGTAAATGGCTTTTTAGATGTTAATTGGGGCGTGTTGATGGCTGGCTTTTAGCTGTCCTTCGCTAGTGTTGCCCAGCCCTCGCCTTCTAAGTACTTGATAGGCTGGTGATAAATCAGCACTCCTGTTGATTGATAAGGAGCCTGTTTCCCAGGCTTCAATCACTTCCCTGGCTGTTTTTGTGCCTGCTTGTCCAACAACTTTAGTAGCTGCAAAATTGAATGTGTGTCCTTGTTCATTGCAGTGTGAGGCTACCAATGAATTCAGGTCTCCTCCTCTGAATGCTCACTTGTGTTCTTGCAATCTGGTGGTTAGTTTCCTCCCCATCTGTCCTACACAGTCACCAGGGCAATCCATGCAGGGACAATCTATGTGGGCAATCCATGATCTGATTCAGTAGAGTTGTTCTTAGTCTTAAATGGTCAGTTCTGCCTATTTATCCTAACATGGCTTACAATTTTAAGATACTTTTCCTCTTCTACTTTTGTGGAGCATCTTGTATTAACTGTCCACCTGTTTTCCTGATAATGTCTGACAGAGTATATAAATAGAACAGACACATGAATATGTCTCACATGGCTCTCTCTGCAAGCTGCTGTGAGGCTTCAAGCCAATAGCAGCAAATTGCCAGTTCTCTTTGAAAGGAAGCCACCACATGAACTCATATTTGAGTCACAGTATATTCCTACCACCTACGGCCCCATGGTGAACTATATCTTGAATGAGCGCACAGGAGATGCAGCCATGTGCAAAATTGCCAAGAGTATAGGAGAGAGATAGCTGAAATATTAAACAATTGCATGGCCACAAATTCCTCCATTTTCTTATGAATATGATTTAATAAGCTCTGGTTTGTTGCTAGAAACTTTCAAATAACTATTAATTGAACAATGAAATAGGAGTTCCTTCTCATATTACATTCTTCTCATCTAGATTCTCATCTCATCTACAGAGGAATTATTGAGTCTGTCATCTGCACCTCTATAACTGTCTGGTTTGGTTCTGCAATCCAACAAAACAGACCCAGACTTCAGAGGATAATTAGAACTGCAGAGAAAACAATTACTACCAACCTGCCTTTCATTGAGGACCTGTATACTGCATGAGTTAAAAAGAGGGTCATGAAAATATTTACAAACCCCTTGCATCCTGGACATAAATTGTTTCAACTCCTACCCTCAAAACGACACTATAGAGCACTGCACACCAAGACAACTAGACACAAGAACAGTTTTTTCCTGAACGCCATCACTCTGCTAAACAAATAATTCCCTCAACGCTGTCAAACTAAGGCTGCATTACTATTACTATTAGTCTTCTCATCGTTCCTATCATCCATCTCCTCCCACTTACGACTGCATGACTGTAACTTTGCTGCTTGTATCTTTATGACTTATATTGATATTGATTGTTTCCTGTTTGCTTATTTGTACCCTATGATTATCACTAAGTATTGTACCTTACGATTCTTGACGAATGTATCTTGTCTTTGTACACTGAGAGCATGTGCACCAAAGACAAATTCCTTGTGTGTCCAATCACACTTGGCCAATAAAGAATTCTATTCTGTTCTGTTCTGTTCTACTCTACTCTACTCAACTCAACTCTACTCTGTATGAGTTAAAAGAAGAGTTATAGGGTCAAGGTTGTATCCTTGATAGAATAGACACCAAACTAAAGACAAACTAAAGAATAGACACTAAAGCATAAGAAGTAGACTTAATAATCCCTATTGAGGAAAGGCAAAGATGGACTTGTAAAAAAGAAGTGTTACATTTCCCAGTTAAAATTAATCCCTTCACAGTCTTTGGGAATCTGAAGATTCTTGAACACACTGGATAGATTTCAAAGCACAATGGTTAGAATTCTGCTGAGGCTCCGTGAAATGGTAAGATGAGAAAGATCCCTGAATGATTGCTCCCGGGTGTCCTCTCTGCTTACAGGAAGCATTTTAGTTTACTCTGGTGTCTATAGCAATGATGCAAACTAACAGACAACTGTAGCACAGATGGTTAAATTTAGCAGCAAATTTATGTGAGCACAATCTCTCTACATGTAGTGATGGCAGAGCTTAGTTTTCTACCATCACTGTATCACCAGTAAATGGCCAACACAATTTTCTCAGGCAGAAGGATGGACTGTACAAGGTAAGTCCAGTAGCAGATTCAACTGAACAATTAAACACTTGTGATACATTTGTAAAACATTTCAAGGATTAGATTTTTCACCCCGACCCAAAACAAGGTGCAAAAATAGCTGTTTGCTACAGATGGCTGACTTAAAATTGCTAGCAAAATCAAAAGAAGAACTTGAATTTCTACTGAACACTGTTCATGCATTCAGTGATGACACAGAAATGCAATTCAGTCTAGCCAAATGTGCAACTTCAGTGATTAAAGAAGGCAACGTTTTTGATGTACTACAGCCAATGAGTAGAAATGACAACTAGCACCTAAAGAATTCCATTATTTAAGATTAATGGAGGCCTCCAGCTTACTACATGAGCAAGTTGAAAAGAATGCTAATTATATAAAATGAATTTGAAAAATGTAGAAAACAACATTAAATGCATGGAACATAATTAAAGCCATAAATACTTTGGAGGATCCAATTAATTGATATGCTGCAGGTAAAATTGAGTAATACAAGCTGAATTAGATGTACTTTACAAAAAAAAACAAGAGCATTAATTATGATGAATCATACTATCCATCCATAAAGCAGTTGACAGGCTGTACGTCACCAGAAGTAAAAAAAAAAAGGGGGGGGGGTTTAAAAAAAGTAAAATAGAGGAAAAACATAAACATAAATTGAATGATTGCATCACACATAGTATGGAATTACTACTGGTTCAAGTTTGCAAAGAAAAACTACAGAAGTTACAAAATCAAAAGAAGATTATGAAAAGAAAACTAAAAGTTGAATTAATGCCTACAAATATATACCTCTTTATGGACAATATATGCATTTTTCCCCTTTCAATGATCTAGTAACCGGTTTAGGGGTGGAGTCGAGGCAACTGAATGTAATTGAGTGTTTACTGACCAGATGCCTTTCCTGTCACCTATGTGGAGCTCATAGCAGATATTTTCATTTTGTACTGAGACAGAGAAATATCTGCCACTACCTAGGATCGAACTCACAGCCTCCTAATTGTGAGGTAAGAACTCCACCTCTAAGCAAGCATACTACTTGGTCAATATGCACATGACAATGAAGGAAAATCAGATCAAAAATTTAGCAGCAGTTGCTGAAAATTGAAATTATTAAATGAAACTGTTAGATCTGGTGGGGTTGGTATGGATATTATTATTGCTGTACTACAGTTATAAAATTATTGTAAGTATATACAAAGTTCTAAGCAAGGTGGTTTTTTGCAAAGTCAGTGATATCAAATTTAAAATGTCCAAATATTTGGTGAATCTTTGGTATGATTTTAAAAGCTCCAATTGCTATAAAGTTATAGTTGGCATTTTCCTCTAAAGTCTTTCAATTAAATTTGATTACTTTTTCTATTTGATTTTCATCAGTTTGACTCCCCTGATATTACTATATCTATGAACCACATCTTTTTCTTTTCATTAATAGCAATGTTTGTTATGTTTCAGGTGTCTGTTGAATTGTGTTTTAAAAAACTGCATGTTAGCCCCCTATTCTTCAAATAAATTTTTTACCATGCTAATTGACTACATATTCAATCTCTATCCCTCTAGACAATTACTCTGCAGCTATCAAATTTTCCAAATGGAAAATGCTGAATACACACAGGCTAATCCTGAATATATTTAACTTGCACGTAAAACCCAATTTTATATAACTGTTCTTTTTCCAAATACATATGAACAGATTACTGCTTTAGCTTTGTATAATCTTATTTGCTGATTATCCAGATAGAAAAGCAAACAAACCCTGGAGTAAATAACAATTTAAGGTTTCTATTACTTCCCTCAGTTTTTAAAGGCTTTGTTACATACCAAAATGTTTTATTAGATTGGGCTAACAGCCGGCTTATTCTAATACAATTACACATTTCAAAATAAGAGGAGAATTGCTGATTTAAATTCACTCTAGTTTACAATTCTTTCATCCAAAATTAAAATGGTTCATCTGTATAACACACCTGGAGTGTATTATGGATATCTTGTTGAGTTGAGGGAGGACTACTATCCACAGATCTGCCTTCCCAGGTTTTCAATCTCTTAGCAACCTTGAGTTTAGAGCCAGGAGTGTAGAATTAAGGATCTTACAGTAAAATTTGTATGTAATCAGGTATCTTGTTCTTGAGGTAACGAAATGCAAATATCTGCATGTTAACTTGGATTACTGGGCATCGTCTGATGTATTTTATTTTGATTGTCATTAGCAGCCTAGATTCTGGAACAATTTTGCAACATAAAATGTGATAAACAAACACATCTATATAATTTGCCCATGGGTGATTCTTGGTAAGATGTTATTATTTGCACAAATTAGGAAATGAATGATGTTCAGCATTTCAGAGATGAAGATACAACAAAAAGTTTTGCTGGTGAAAACATAGCAGCTCATACCTGACGCCATTCTCTCTCAATCAGAGCTTCAAAGCCACGAATGGTCCTGCATCTGGGATCCAAAATGATTTGAGCCAGGGAAGTCACCTGTAGTGTTGAATCAGTGCCCTCTGTTCCATGAATCAAGACAGATGCCCCTTCCCTAGGAAAGAAAACATATTTCAACAAAAGGAACTGCTTAATGAGCTGATCATGTATCACCCATACAGCAAAAGAAGATTAAAAAGAAAAAAACAGAGAAACTGGTTCAGCTCACGACTCTGCCTCAAAACTCAAGAACTGAAACTTCCATTCTCCCTCTTTCTCCTATCTATCTATCATCTATCTATCTATCTACCTATCTATCTATCTATCTATCTATCTATCATCTACCCATCCATCCATCCATCCATCTATCCATCCATCCATCTATAAGTACTTTCCAGAGTCAACTAACTAGTCAATGCTACCAATATTAGAGGGGACCCAGATTTGACCAAGGAGAGTTTATTATTGGTCTATTCCAGACCAACTGATGGAAAATCAGAATGGGAGGAAAGCATTTTTGGCTTCATTGGAGAAATTTGATTTTAGTGCCAGGTTTTTCTGTTTACTGTTTTCTGTTCTTGTTCTTTGTAGATATGGTTTTATCTTTCAATTGTGAGCCATCCAGAATGTGGTTTTAAGATGGATAGCCATATTTGAACTATGGTGCTGGAGAAGACTCCTGCGAATGCCTTGGACTGCAAGGTAATCAAACCAATTAGTCCTAGAGGAGATCAACCCTGACTGCTCTTTAGAAGGCCAGATTCTGAAGATGAAACTCAAATACTTTGGCCACCTAATGAGAAGGAAGGGCTCACTGGAGAAGAGCCTAATGTTGGGAAAGATTGAGGGCAAAAGAAGAAGGGGACGACAGACAATGAGGTGGCTGGATGGAGTCACCAAAGCAATAGGCATGAGCTTAAATGGACTCCAGAGGATAGTAGAGGACAGGAAGGCCTGGAGGAACGTTCTCCATGGGGTCGCAATGGGTCAGACACGACTTCGCAACTAACAACAACAACAAGCCATATTAATGTTTTAAATAAATAATAAATAAACTGAAACAGATGCCTGAATGTTTACCTATCAATGCACTGGGCAGCCAAGCATGCTGTGGTCAGGATTTCCTTGATGTGGGTCAGCCAGTTTGAAGCCTCTAACTTACTTAGCCAGCGATCCATATTATGAGACTGGTCATTACAGGCCTCCACAAGCTTGATGAGACTCTCTTGCAGAATATTGTATCTATAAGCACATTAGGAAGAAAGGGGGACAAACATGAAAGCAACCTTACATCCATGTCACACACTTTTATTATCACAATGGGAATACCTTTTGTATTTCCTACATTCAAGTGGTCAATTTTAAGAGATAGATATTGGACTCTAAATACCATACAATTCCAACATTAGAACTTTTGCAAACTATGAGTCAAGCCTCATATCCTGCTAGAGGACTTCAGAGAGAATAGTACAAAATCAAATAAAACTTGATGTGGCAGCTGAAGTACCTATTTTTGCTTTGTACATATAGCTTGGTTGATACAAAATTAGTCTCTGGGGAAGAGAAGGAGCCATTTATCAATGGAATAATTTTTTTTCATACCAAGAGAGGTGGGAGATTCCAACACTGTTAGCATTAACCATTTAAATATGAGCCAGCAGTGTGCAGCAGCAGCCAAAAAAGCCAACACAGTTCTAGGCTGCATAAATAGAGGGATAGAATCAAGATCACTTGAAGTGTTAATACCACTTTATAATGCCTTGGTAAGGCCACACTTGGAATACTGCATTTAGTTCTGGTCGCCACGATGTAGAAAACTGTGGAGACTCTGGAGAAAGTGCAGAGAAGAGCAACAAAGATGATTAGGGGACTGGAGACTAAAACATATGAAGAACGGTTGCAGGAACTGGGTATGTTTAGCTTAAGAGAAAGAAGGACTAGGGGAGACATGATAGCAGTGTTCCAATATCTCAGGGGTTGCCACAAAGAAGAGGGAGTCAAGCTATTCTCCAAGGCACCTGAGGGTAGAACAAGAAGCAATGGGTGGAAACTAATCAAGGAGAGAAGCAACTTAGAACTGAGGAGAAATTTCCTGACAGTTAGAACAATTAATCAGTGGAACAGCTTGCCTCCAGAAGTTGTGAAAGCCCCAACACTGGAAGTCTTTAAGAAGATGTTGGATAGCCATTTGTCTGAAATGGTATAGGGTTTCCTGCCTAGGCAGGGGGTTGGACTAGAAGACCTCCAAGGTCCTTCCAACTCTACTATTGCATTGTATTATTATAGCAGCAAATTAACATACTCTGCCTTTCATTTTGAGATTAAGCCCTGTGCATTCTTGGTTTGATTTTTGTTATTTTTTTACATTTGTATCAGCATGCAGTTATTTCTTATTATTGTACATTGCATGGAAACTTTCTGTCGCTCAAAGTATTCTGAAAAAGCATAATGCATATTGCTGCTCGACATGAGAGGTGGAAGCTATATTACAGTTGAAATACTGTGACTCATTATCTCACCACTGATCCTAATTGCTCTTCAAGGAACCAATACGCAATAATAGGGGTGCCAAATTCAGAAAAAATGCATCTTGATTGCAGCTACAGGCATTCTGCTACCACAAAAATGAAGCATGAAGAGAGAGACAAATATAGCAAAGAATAGGAGATGCAAATCTCTCCCTTAAATAAGTAGGATTGTCAAGCAAATTCTGTATGCTATAAATCCTGGATTTTAACAGAAACCTCCCCCCCCCCTTTTTCCCATATATATTTCTACTGAGACATGAAGCTGCAGGAAATATTGAGCTTTTTAAATGGCAATCTGAACACCTCTTGCTGATAGGCCTTTATTTATAACAGTGAATTAAATTCAGGACCTTATTCTTTTGAACTGTAATTCTTACAGAAAATGGAACACCTATTGTTGTGAACAATGAATTAAAAAGAAAAGATTATCTGTACCGCTTTTTTTTCAATGTTAAATGGAAAAAAATAGTGCACAATGAATATGTAATAAATGAAATACAATGGTTAAATGGATTAAACATAACAGAAAGCTTCCATTGAACTTCACACACATTTCCTTCAAACAACACAAAAAGAATATACCCCTGATTCTAAAACCACCATGAGTTGGGAAGCCAAATAAATTTCCTAAATAAATAATAAAGAATAAACACACATACACACAGAAAGACATACATTAATAAATAAAATAAAATAAAAGCATGAAAATATAGGCACAATGTGCTCCCTACAGCATTTGGAGATTGCTTCAAAAATCTCTCATTTGTTTAAAACAAAACAAAACAGATCTGCTGCTTAAGAAAATACAAACCTTTCTTGTATTACCCTGTTTCCCCGAAAAGAAGACCTCCCCAAATAATAAAAAGCCCAATTGGGCTTTTGAGCGCATGCACTAAAATAAGCCCTTCCCCCAAAATAAGCCCTCCCTGAAAATATTGCAACACAGCAGCAGCCATGAGTTGACCATGCTCGCCGCCTCCTGCACCTCCAAAATAATAAGACCTCCCCGAAAATAAGGCCAAGTGCTTATTTCGAGGGGCAAAAGAAAATAAGATCCTGTCTTATTTTCGGGGAAACACGGTAAAAACTCTGGCGCCTAACCAGTGGTGGGATTCAAATAATTTAACAACCAGTTCTCTGCGCTAATGATTTCTTCCAACAATCAGTTCACCAAACTGCTCAGAAACTTAATAGCTGCTTCTCCTGAAGTGGTGTGAACTGGCTGAATCCCACCACTGCAACTGGTTCATCTGGATGTCTCAAATCTCCTAAATTCCATATGCTAAACTACGGGGTGGGAGTGGGAAGGTGGGGAGAGATTCTAAAATAAAATAAAATAAAATTTCTTGAAAGAAAGTCTTTTTCATAGAGGAAACTCACCGCTCAATGGATTTGTGAATCCTTCTCCACTGAGGATAATGAACTTCTTGTTCAAAGCCTCCACCTTTGGCCCGGGCTTGCTGAGCGACATTCAGAGATCGTGTATCAATGATATAGCCACGCTTGCCTGCCCTCAGAGTGGCATTGATCAGCTTCTCATCCTCCTTACAACGCCTCCCATTAGTACCTGTAAGCGGTTGGCTACTGCGCATTATCACCTAGAAGGACCAACAAACTGTAGTAAGGCTATGTACACAGATAAGACTTCTGTAGTATAAAAGCCAATGTAGCATTAAAGGTATTCTATGATTCCATGGGAGAAAATGTTCACCATTCTGGAATAACTGATTGTCATCCCTTCCAGGCAAACCAGACAGGAAAAACAAGATGACCTAATTCTATTTTACTGAAGACTGCATTAAAAGATCCTTGAAGTCTGAAGGTCTTTACTTTTACTTATTTTATCCATTAGAGGAAATTAAAAGACGCTTGCTCCTGGGGAGGAAAGCTGTGGCAAATATAGACAGCATATTAAAAAGCAGAGACATCACCCAGCCAACAAAAGTGCGTATAGGCAAGGCTATGGTTTTCCCAGTTGCAATGGATGGCTGTGAAAGTTGGACCATAAGAAAGGCTGAGCGCCAAAGAATTGAGGCCTTTACATTATGGTACTGGGGGAAGACTCCTGCGAGTCCCTTGGACTGCAAGACAATCAAACCGGTCAGTCCTTGAGATCAATCCTGACTGCTCCTTAGAAGGCCAGATCCTGAAGATGAAGCTCAAATACTTTGGCCACCTAATGAGAAGGAAGGACTCACTGGAGATGAGCCCAATGCTGGGAAAGACTGAGGGCAAAAGAAGAAAAAGACTAGAGAATGAGGTGACTGGATGGAGTCACCGAAGCAGAAGGTGTGAGCTTAAATAGACTCCAGAGGATGGTAGAGGACAGAAAGGCCTGGAGGAACATTGTCCATGGGGTCACGATGGGTCAGACATGACTTCGCAACTAACAACAACAACATCCATTAGAGTGGGCCCTTCCTAAGTTTCTTTCTCTGATTGCTAAGTGATGGGCGCTCCTGCTTCTATTTGTCTGATTATTTCCTAGACAACCTCACTTTCCCTTTTCCCTCAAAGTCATTCATGTATTCTATTATACTGCCATAATAAATAAGGTATGAACATTTCACCTGACAATTCAAATGTTCAATATTGCCCTGAATAAAAGTGGAATGAAAGCTGATACATATATATCCAGGATATAATTCTATGTTTCAAGTGAGAACAATTTTATGCTGATTTTCAAAGACATGAGTAAAAAGAAAAAGAAAAAAGAAATACAAAAGTGGTTAGTATATTTTCTGCAAATATTAGGACAGGAGTATAAAAATTAGCATTTATGTCTAAGTGTGAAGCCCATTTCCAACCCATCTCCCTTTCTGAAGAAGTGTGTAATTTTAATATAACAATTCTTATTTGAATACAGCTGATAGACAGCCTCTAGGAACACACAACAGAAGAATATGGATGTTCAAACATCTCTTCTCATGAAGGGGCAGCATTTTATGCTTTTCTATTGGAATGCACCCACAGTACTCTTAAGATCTCAACATACTTCTCTCAAAAAGACATGTTCCTTTGGGATTCATAGTTATAACAGGAAAACAGAATGATGCTTGTTCAGCTTCCCAAAAGCTATTGAATGTACAGCCTCATTCTCTATTAATATTATGAGAAAAAATTAAAAGTGAAAGAACCAACTACTATAACCTATTGTAAAAAGGAAATAATTTCTACATCTTTGGGGATTATTTATATCATTGGGAGCATTTAGTTAATGTAACCACTAGATTCTCAGACTGCTAATTGATTTTTCAGGACCTTTCCTAATCATTTATCAAGTTCTTCAGATAATCGGACCTTTCTTAATCATATATAAACCTATTCAGATAATCGTCTCTTCCTGCTACCCCAAAATGCTCAAGCTTCCAGTACAACAATTTCAATTATGGTATTTAACTACTGCAATATACATACATTTTTAATATGTAGTTAACACAAAGAAAACACATGCCTTGTAATCTAAGTGTCCAACTCACCATCCCATTTTTCTTGTGATAATAGCTGAGTACTGGGAAGCGTCCACCATGGCGAAAAGTGGCAACCTTGCATAAAGATTCATCATCAATTGATTTAGGGACAGTGATAACAGCTGGGTAAGAAGGGCAGACTGAGAAATCTTTGTTGATGTAACTCAACCGCCATTCATTTGTCTAGGAAAGAATACTATGCATGTAAGAATCCACCAAGCTTAATTTGATCTACTTTCTCTTTTTTTAAATCAAAAAATTAATTTGGCTTCGGAATCACTTTGCAACTTTACAAAATAAATCTTTACATGAACATCCATTCACATTTTGCCTAAAATTACCTTTGTGTATTTAATTTAAGCTATTCAAAGTCTTTGAATATATCTCGAATTAAGAACTACATGATAAATGCAGAAAGCTGAGAATATTTATTAATTTGATTTTTATGTTGCCCAACTCTAACCAACCTTTAGCTACATTGACAGCCAACCTAATCATTGCAATCCTAGTGTGGGAACAATCAGGGGACCCTCTGGGGTTCATGGAGACTGGGAGTTGTACGTATCTGGGGGGAAGTATGCTATTCCAGAGGGCAGGGGTTGCAACAGAGAAGACATGCTTCCTCGGTTCCACAAGATGGCAGCATTTTATAGAAGGGACTTGGAGGGCATCCACTTTACCCAAATGTACTAATGGGGCAAAAACAACTGGATGGGGATTGTCTCTCAGATTACTAGACCCTGTGCCATGCACGGCTTTATAGGAGATGTCTAGCACCTTAAGTTACACCTGGAAGCTGACTGGCTACCAATGCAATACCTGACCTATGTTTAAAGCCATCCAAAACTTCCACCATCCCCTTTACCCAAACAGTGGCTTCATTCCCTTTTCATTCTAAACTGGGGTAATAAAATACAATTGTCATGTTCACATTAAGGACGATGGCCAACCCATTAATCTTATTTTGGCACAACATGATGCCCTGGTGCCCAGGACATTTAATGTGAGGTACATGCCATAGCAGCAATGCAAACCTAGAGACCACAACTACTATCTGTAATGCTATAACTGCCATTTAAAATGACTGATAAAAGAGAGATTCTCATTCCATAGCAAATGTCCCTGGGTGGCATGATCCAGTTGGCATTACTCTAGAAGCCCCTTCCCCTTCTCCCCGCCAAGTTTATATAGTTTATTTCTTTTCTTTTATAAAAAACATGTAGAACATTGTACATTCGAGTACAGTGATATTATACAATAATAACTAAAGATTATTAATGCTCTGATGAAAACCTAAGCTTTTAAGGATTAAAAGAGGTTATATCAATATTATCTATAATTTTTGAAATATTAATGCCGATAAGCATGAAGTTGCTTCAATGTTACATCGGCACATGACTGTAGCACTGATAAACAACTGCAAAATGCAGTTATTATAGTGCCTGGAGGCCGTGATGGTCTGGATTGGTGAACAGGCTTCCGCTAAACCCTGTCAAGACTGAGCGGCTTTGGGGGCCTACCGGTACTAGGACCATGCCATTTTTGGTGCTGTATGGGGTGCATTCAGACCTGGTATGCAATCTGGGGGCAATCTCCTAGATTTAAAAGTAAGTGACTGTTGTGGTTAGGAAAAAACTATGTACAGCTTTGTGCTATGCACCACTTGCATCCATTCCTGGATTGCCAGGCTCTGATCACAGAATGTCACTTCCACATTGAACTATTCATACCCTTGTCATTTCCAGATTGAACTATTACAGTGCTTTCATTGAATAGTATTGTTAAACCAGTTGTTGAAGAAGCAACAACTGGTTCAGAAGGCAGTGATACAGGCAGTTATGTATGCTCTCCAAAGAATACATATTATACCTCCGCTCTGTGAGCTGCATTGGCTGCCAGTCTGCTTCCAAGTCCAATTTAAGATGCTTGTTTTAACCTTTAAAGCCTTCCTAACATTAGTCTAAGTTATCTGGGGGACCCATCTCTCCCCAATTACATTAGTCTATCCCATTAGATTTGGCAGAGAAAGTATGCTGCAGGTATCATCAGCTAGAGACCTATATTTGATGGGCCCCAGGAGATGGGCCTTGTTTGCTGGAGCATACATCCTATGGAACATTCTTCCTCCCTAAGTCAGATTAGCCCCACTCGTTATCATGTCAAAAGTCCTTTAAGACCTAATGATGTCACCAGCCCTCGGGGTCTCAGAGAACTGGAGTCATTCTTAGATGGCTCCACTGTGGTTGCTCTTGTATATTTTAATTTTTTATAGTGTTTTCATTTAAAACAATGACTCTATAATTTTTATAGAGACTCTTTTTATACATTGGTTGTTTTTATTGATCATTGTATACTGCCGAGAGTCACTTCTGTAAGATGGGTGGGAGTAAAAATGTGGTAAAGAAATAAAAACAAAAACTTACAACTGAATTCAGAAGTTCAAATTCACTTTCAGGCAAGAATGAATGCCAGCCATCTTCAATTACTTCAAACATAGGGCGATAAAAGAAAGGATACATGAGTGTTATGGAATCCAAGGTAGACAGTGCCTACAAGAAGGAGAAAATGCACACAGTGTTACAATGGGCTACTTGCCTCATACAATAGGCTGCCTTTAAATACTCTATAAAGATTTGGAGAGAGTGAGGGTAATGAGTGAGAGTACAATGACAGTTCCCCAGCCTCATCTTCCACATGAATCTCTACAGAACAGAACCAGAGTTTTGCTGGGTTCTTCTAATTTCTATAAATAACTTTACCTCAATGGAGCTAGCGATGTTCAAAGATTCCTCCATGCCAGGAATGTCAAGCTGGATAATTCGTAGGTCTTTGCATTTGATGATGATGGTCCCCAAGAAGCCAATAAAACTGCAGTGATATAAAAATATGAATACTGAAGAGTTAAGAATATAATACAACGGCCTTCGAACTGTAGATACCTACATAGCCTTCAAATGAACAAAAGTTGAAGTCTATCCTACTTTAGCCATTAAAACACTCAAGCACTGCTAGTTGAAAAACATTAATGGGAGAATATAGTACTATAAATGAGATGCTCCTTAGCTGTTCTGACTTTAAATCAAGGAGAAAGCAAGATGTCAAAAGGTTTCGACTTCATATTAGCTTAGATTGGTGAGAGTTGATCACTTAGGACAGTGGAGCTCAACTTTCATTGAGGGAACCACCGTTATTATGGAGAATCAAACATACAGGATCAGACAGAAAAAGTTTTCATGCTGAGATAATGCTAAATTAGCCTGGACCAGTAGATTAGCATCAGTAGATGGTCAGCTATGGATCTAAGGATTATATTATGTGCTGTCACACACCAACAATTCCTTTCTTTCTCAAATGCAAAGATTTTCAAAACTTTTTCAGAATGTTACATAAATGTACCACCCCTCAGTTTCTCAAGAGGGAATGCATCACCTTTCTTCGCCCATGTAACAAAGGCAAGTCACGAGGATATAGCTGCAGAAGGATTGCCTTTCCTGCTTGCTCCATGACATATGAACATTTTATTATTATTTACTGAGTAGGCATCTAGCGCTCACTAAGAGGCAGCATACGTTTTTATAGCCTGGTTCAAAAATCTTTTAACAGTGCAACTGCAAAGGCCACACTGAAATGGCAGGAGACTTAGATTTTGATTCCCATGTGGCAATGAAGCAAATTGTGAAATCCAAAACTACACAAAAATTCAGCCAACCCTACCTCACTGGAGTGTTGCTCCAAACTCAAAGAGATGGGAGAAACATATTAAAATACAATTTCCAGATAAGTAATTCTTTATAGCAGAAAATTGCTAGTAAATAATTCCAGTAGTGCTAAAACCTCAAGGCCAATCGTGGGAAGATCAGAAGGAATTCATGTAAGCCCCCATCCTTCTTTCTTAAGACATGGTCAAATAAGAAGAGAGGAGGGTTGAAATTTGACATTTTTACTAGCAACTATAATTCAGGTTTCTTTTAGCTCTTTTTTATCGTAATTTTTGTAGGAAAATAATTAACCAACTAAGGGGCTAGGGTTCTTTTTTAAAAAAAAACATGAATGACGAAGCAAATAGCAAAAACTATAATTTTTCCAATGAAATTGGATAGAGCAGGAGAATGGGGGAAACACTGCTTTTCTTCACAATCGAAGGGAAAAGAAAACAAGAAGAAAAAATTAAATGAATGTCTTGCATGTATACTTGTATGAGAATATTGTAAACCAGAGTTTTTAACAAAACAAAAAAGAGAAGAAGTTCAGATAGCCACCCAACACTGACACACAGAGATGTCAGTTCATTTCTCCCATACTGCAATTTTAAAAGGGACAAAGGGTAATCAGAATGCCTTCCAAACTACCTTTCAAAAGCGCATCATAATTAATTTCAGAGTTAACCATAATGACAGCTACTCTAATGTAGATGCCATAGCAAACTGTGGCTAAAATAATCAGGAGATAAACTGCACATGAATGAGACCAGACAAGGCTACAAACCACATTCCCAACTCTTCTGCATTATAGCGAAATGTGATAACTTTACTTGGCTGCTGTGTGCCTACAGTGACAGAGATCTCTGAAAGAAGCACTTTTTGCTAAATGGAGATGTGGGTGACAGACATCCTCTGTTGTGGCACCCTGTCACTGCAGTGCTGTCCTCCTGAAATCAGGCTGGTGTCAACACTGTCAGCCATTCTGCATCAGATAAATATACTTTAAAAGAGCAATAAAAACCCTGGGTGGGTAACCAGGAATATGATAAAGCAATACTGGTTTGTTCAGTCTTAAATATGTTGTTTTATTGAGACCGTCTTATAGGAATAAAAATGCGGGGTTTTATTTTTCTCATTTTTAAAGAAATACCGAGTCACAAATATTTCCAGATTGTTCTGTTCTTTATCAGGACAACCTATCTTCATGGAAATATATGGCTTATTATGCTCCCTTTGAGTCTGAATAACGCAAAGCATATTTTTTGGAATTGTAGCAACTCACTGGTGCTGCTAAGTCTGTGTTGTTATTCTAACAGTTATTCTTCTTCAAGAAAACTGCATAATATCAGAGCATCAAGGAGAAAGGTATGAGAGGACAAAGCAGGTTAATTGTCCCATTTTTAAGCTTGAATATAGCCCCAAGTTGCTTGTCTTTTAGTGTTGAAGAAAGCAGTAGAAATAGATCTCAATTTACCACCGGTTGCTTAGCGACTAAAGTTATGATGGATCCACAAACCCCCAAAGCTACTTACAATCCGATTTCAAAATTACAACAGCTGCACTCCTCTGCAGTTATGTAATTGCATTTCAGGTGCTTGGCAACTAGGCTCACCTTTATGATTATTTGCAGCATCCCACAGTCACATAACCACAAGGTTTGATTATTTTTTGCCGATTTCCAGAGTTAACTTCTGGTTTCCAACAGAAAGTAGCCATTACGTGAAGTGGATTCACTTAATGACCTCAACATTCACTTAACAATAACTGACAAAATATCATAAAGTCACACGGTGATCCACTTAACAACCAGGATATATGACTAAAATTCCCAGCTCAATTACAATCGTAAGTCGGGAATAGTGTATGAAAAACTGACATGAATAAAATGGCAGTTTTGTGGGTTATATCTCTCTACAAGCCCTTTAAAATAAAAGCAGTTTTGAAAACTCATTAGTCAATAGCCTCTCCCTTGATTTCTTGGAGGTGGAAAAGGTAAACCTCTCAAAGTCTAAACAACTGAGTCCAATGCTTTTCCCAAAATATGACGCATTCCATCCTTTAATCTAAAAAAACCAAAAATGAACATTTATTTCACAATTATCTAAAACAGCTTTCCCTGATGTGGTACTCTGCAGATGTGTGGGTCCACTATAAGTGTCATTCCCCCCCCCCAAAAAAAATTCCCAACAACCATGGTATTGAGAAATAGCAAGGTAATGCAACTAAGCTGACTTAATAAAAGATTTGGATGCATTTCTGCAAGGTGATTAATCTAGAGCAGTGTTTTCAAACTTGGCAACTAAAAGATATGTGGACTTCAACTCCCGGAATTCCCAGAACATCTTAAAGTAGACAATTTTGAAAAGCATTGATTTATATCATTTCTAGAAACTGATTGATGACTCAGCTGAATATTCAGAGACATACACTTGGTAACATCATCAGTGCTAGATTGGGTAATGAAACATCTGCAAGAAAATAAGCTCAGAGAGCACCAAGGAACCTCTCATTTCAACTCTGAGCTAAAATATTCTCTTTTATTGGTATAGTTAGTAGATCTCTGAATATTTCTTGGGTAATAGAGGGAAATAAATATTGAACAAGCTCAATTTACAAGCTTCTTGAAAGCCTTCTGCACAAATCAAGATGCTGGGCCAGAAATTTAACAGTTCTTAATTTTAGATTCTAAGAAGTTGCAAAAGCAGAGAACAAGGGAAGAAACTACACTACCTTACAAGTGATGTTTTCAGACAGGATCAATCCAGATGATTCAAACAGAAGACTAAGTCCTCAATAACTATTTAATGGGTGGTCTGAAAACAAAGGATGAAGTCTTTTCTGACTGAAAAATGCAAAATATAGGAAAAGCTTCCACTAATGATTTTCAGTTAAGCAGCTTCTATTTAGTGCATTTATTAAAGCTGCAAATGACAAGCTCTGGTGATGTTCCCTCTTATTTCTTCTATAAGGAGGCGTGCCTTTTTAAGAAACTGTCTTCTAAAACAGCCATCATTTGAAAACAAAGTGTTCCTTGTTTCAAGATTTCTCTTTCGGCAATATGCAAAATTAATTTCATTTAAAATTCTCATAAGAATAAATATTTTAAATGTTTAAAAATAGAAAGTATATATTTTAGATGAATTTTATGTAATAATTCATTTTAAACATCCATACTGTCCCCTTCAACTTAGAAAAAGTATTCAACAATATAAGTCCAAGCCAATGGAAAAATCATGCAACAAAATACATTTAGCCTTCAAATAACAATAAGCTAAGAAGCAGCAAGGTTCACAAATTAAATTTATTTTATGCCACTTATATTCCATCTTTCTATTCTGGTGAGAACTGAAAACAATGAAGGCAATAAAAGCAATTAAAAAAATGTCTGGATCAACGAGAAGCAAAATCTAGTCCTGAAAAGACTGTACTATCAGCACCTGTTAAGCATCCAGAAAGAGCATATTTCAGAATCAGGCTGCCAGTATAATACAGAATAAGCCTCTCCTCATCCTTGGGTATGCAATCTTCCACATCAACTGATAGTATTTAAGAAAAACTTCAAGTGAAGATATGACACATTAATAAATAAAATTCATATTAACAGAACACACATGGTTACCCATCTCGCAATGGTACGAGGGGGCTCATAACAAGCAATAAAAGCATAGATAAAACAAACCCACCTTTCCCCTCTCAGCCCACATGAGGGAAGGAATGGGAAGATGTATTATCTCATATTTGGTCCCAACAGGCTAAGGGCCTATGCTCAACATCCTGAACAATGCTTGGAAGCTGATAAGGGAATTATACAGGTTGCTTAATAACTGCGGTGCTGGTATAATTATACTAGTACACAGATGTAACTAACTCTACATCTGGAGAAACGGTAAAATACAGTATCGATACTTCATTTTAATGAAGGAATGGCAAATCATGGCACTCCTATCTAGCTAGGATTTAATTATATTTACTATCCTTAATCCAGGCCATTCCTGCATCCAGCATCTGCAAAAGTTTACCACAGAAGAGGTATTGTATGATATCATTGCTCCTCTCCCTCCCCCCACTTCATGAGCTAAAATATCCTCACCGTTTTTCAATTGAATCAATATTGGAATGCAAAAGCCAAAGTTCCTCGACGTTGTCCTGCCGTCGCGAAGAGAAGATGAGGTGGTGTCCCGTTAAGCACAGGGTCCCCTCCACTGCTGGATAGAAAGGGCGGTGAAGGACTACATTGTCAGCCCGTGGTGTCTTGATCAGCTCAGCAAACTCCATAGTGCCTTTAGATCCAGCACAATTGTCCTTTCAGGCAAGCCAATCCCAATCCAATGGCCAGGTGCAGTCTCAACTTCTCGACAGCTTCCACAAGCAGTTATAACTCTCAAGATAACAGTACTAGCTGAGAGTTAACCATCCGGCAGAGATCATCATAGCAAGATCCAAATTCTTTCTGGATGGGGGAAGAAAACAACACAGCAACCATAAATCATTCCTAGCTTTCACAAGGGGAGGTATTTAAAAGAACATGAATGCTCATCAAAGAAGGGGCAGGTATGGTAAAGCTTTAGGAAAGGATCAAACTATGACCTAAAAAGCCCCAGGGGTAGAAAAGTTGGGGTAAGACTGGAGAGATGTCACAATCCAAGGAGGCACTGAAGCATGATTCTGGATGTCACAATTGCAGGGTTTTTTTTCAACTTGAAAGAAAGACTCAGGTGTAAAGCAGGTAAGGAGATTAAACCAGTAAGATAACAAGGAGGACCTAAAGGACCGTAGAAAAACTTTTCCATGCTATGGTATTTCAAGAAAAACCAACCCAGTTTGCTAGGCTAGAATATTAAACCCCAGAAGCAAATGGGTAGTGTAAGAATCCCATTTCAGGATTACTGGGCGGGCGGGGGGGGGGGGGAGTAAAGCATTAGAACATTTCAACTACATGCAAAAGGAAGTAATGACTTCCTATTCTACTATTCTCAAGAAAAACGGGGTGAGAAGAGGGGTGAGAAAAGGACATCAGCTTCCCTTTCTTAAAGAGAATCACAAGAAGCCATTACAACACTACTCAGTGAATTAGCATCCCACCACCACCACCACCAAATCACGAAGAGGAAGGTGGAACTCCTAGGGGTGGGGATGTTTTTGGGGTGGCTTGAGACCCTTACCTTGCACAGGACAGGCGGGGCTGGGGGGGGGGGGGAGAAGCTTAATTAAATACCCACCCTTGGGAGCCAGAGCGAGGCATCCGATCACAGCGGGCTGGGAAGGGATTTCAGAGACTGAAAAGAGGCAGCGGGCGCAGTTAGGGATAACCGGGAAGCTCTTTTTAAAAGAGGCGGTGGGCGAGTACGGCGAAGGGCTCCTCCTTCCGCGACCCCACTCCCATCCCAGCGCAGCCTTTTCTTCGCCCCGCTTCCCGGTCTCCCCGCAGATTCTGCCGACAGGAAACGCTTCCAATCTGTACCCCGGATATGGAGGAGGAGGAGGAGGGGGGGGAAACAACCACATAGGCACCACACTGGGGCTACCACGACGGGGAGGCGGGGCAATCTGTGCCCAGTCCAAACCCCTGGCCCACGTGACAAGCTCCCCTGGCCAATCCGACTCCTCCCGGTGAAAATTCCTTTGCCAGCCGGTTCTTTTGCTTTTGCCCTTACCGGAAGCGTCCACTTCGGAAAAGCGCCGACTGGAAACGCGTTCCAATACGCCCAATGTTATTTATAGTATTATTTCTTCGACTCGCACAATCCCCGTCTATCTATTTTTTTTTCTGTATGAATCTATTCTTTTCCGCTTGAAATCATCTACTTCAATATCACGGTCGCCTTCCCACAGTCAACAGCGATGAAAAATATGGCATCATACATTAGAGCAGGGCAGGGGTCTCCAATCTTGGCAATCTTAAACCTGGTGGACTTCAACGCCCAGAATTCCCCTGGCTGGGGAATTCTGGGAGTTGAAGACCACCAGGCTTAAAGTTACCAAGGCTGGAGACCCCTGTTCTAGACCAAAAACTCAGGGAATAGGATTCATGGGACACGAGAAGACAGTTCCTAAATGAAGAACCCGTTAGGCTGGGGCAACATGCTGCTGGGGCATTCTGCGATTTGAAGTCCACACCTCTTCAAATGCCCAAGATTGAGGAACATTGCATTAGGGCTTCCCGATCGGAGCTCCACAAATGCAGACGAACTGGAACTGTCAAATCCTGTAAAATTGAGAAGGGACAACTGTTCTAGAGCCCCATTCCTGCCTTGAGGGACTGCGAGAGTGGCTCCCCATACCAACAAGTTAGTCTGATTGGAGATATATGGGTGTGGGGTGTGGTGGACCTGTAGCATCCCAGTGGTGATGGACCACAGTCTTCATCCTCTTGGGACAACAGGGCGTGAATCTAGAAAGCATGAAGTTAGGGAAGGAGTTGGGTAGCCATCAAGCATTTAGAATCAGACTCTTGTATTGTAGCTTAGTTTTGTTGTGTCTGCAAAAACATCATATTAAGAATAGGAGATCTATGCTTCTGATTTTTAAAAAAAGAATTTCTGGGATAATCACTATTCTTTAGGTTTTGCTGTGATTGTAGGAAACACATATTTTCAGATAAGTGCATAGGTGTGCGAGATTATTTGTGAAGGAAATGTGCATGACATAAAGTTCAAGAGCACCTGGAGGGCATAGCTCAGGAAAGGAAGAGAAAGATTGAGTATCTCCAATTAGGATGTTAGCCCCTTCACTGACTCTAAGCTAGTCTGGCAGGAACTTGATCTGCACTCTAAAATTAGTTTCTGTCCACTCTCCAAATTTTGCTCAGGAAGAACAATATTAAAGCGTAACAACCTTTTATGAAATAGCATCCCAATATAAAAATGTAGGAAGGTGAAATAAAACAGCAGTAACACTGTAGGAAGTTATCACCCAGCTCTCTCCAGGAAAAATGAAATATCCTAGGAAATATTGAAATGGCAGAATATTTCTCTGGATGTGAAAAGGGAGAAACATGTTTTAAAGAGAGAATAGCTCCCTACAGCTTCCTGCCCCCACCCACTTTGTCAATGGGCCATTAAGAAACCCAAGCCAGTCCCTTTACATAATAAAGAGTTATCCCCTTCAGCTCCAGGAGGATGGGATTAAGGCATAATAATATTGGCCTTTTACCCAACTGACCACATGGCATCTGAGAACTCAACCAAAAGGCAGCCTAAAGAGTTTCCCCTGCATGGCCCCATGGGATTCTGACAACCAATCAGAATACAAGCTCAAGATCAAAGGCCAAAGAGGGCATAAAACCAGGGACTCAGCATCTCAGCCCTTCCTTCTCTTCTCTTCTCCACCAACATTGAAGCATGTGATCACCTTTTCTGTTCAGGACTCAAGCCATGTGGTCCTGTCCACCATTAAAACCATCTTTCCAAGCAGCCTCCATGTCTCCAGTGTCTTTTCCCCCACTTGGAGCCGAACCCAGAAGGACATTTCTTCCAACAACACAAAATAAATCAGTCTGTTTTTTCAAAAAATCAATTTATCTCACAGAATGCTTTTGGAGAGAAAAGTGGTGGAGGAAGAAAGTCTGGTTTTCAAATGAATAATCCTTTGCTCATTTTACAGTAAAGAGGTTTTCCCCCCAAAAAAATTCAAAGCAGCATTGTAAAATAAGGAAAGGGAAAAGAAGAAAACTGAATATTTAGTGTTAGATGGCACGAGGTATGACAGAAACAAGTTGATAAAAGAGGCATATTTTCCATAACCACTTTACAAAGTTTTTGCAAAATGGCAATCTAACAGTCATCTGGATTTTTGTAGCCCAAATTGAAAAGTCCTAATCCAAAGTGGTTGGTCTTGTATAGTGGGATTTTCTGGAAGCTTCTAACATTTTTTCGCTGAAGATTAGGCCGTTATTAATGAAAATAACAGCTCCTCAGACTACATTACTGTTCTTTCTATTCTTCCCTGGCAAATTAAAATTAATGGATTTAGTGTAACTAATAAATATAGGATGAGAAGTACCTAAAAAGGTCCCAATGCATGAAACCACAGGCTAGCCAACTCTAGATGACTATTATCATGTCAACCTGGTCTGTGCTAACTCTTGCTGCCATCTAGTGGTCAACATGTTTTTTGATGTTTTTCACTTAGTAATCACAGTTGGGACTGGCAACTGACTGAATGGTTGATATATGAAACCATGACTGCTTAAGATTTTATTTCAGTTTTCCTTTGATTTACATACCTGTGAAAATTCTAAATGTGAGGAATGGCTGTAAAGTTACTTTTTCATCACCTTGTAAGTGCTAGTAGTTACTAAATGAGGCAATTGCTAATGACTCCTTGTATTGACAAAGTCTTGGTGTGCTTAGCTTTTTGGGGATTATTTAAGGTGCCTTGGATGCTGCCATCTGCTATGATGTATTTGTATTTGCACAGTTACATGTGAAAAATACAAAAGATTTGAAATGATTGACCACACTTTAAACATTTGAAATACTTGTATAGCTAAAAGTCTGTAGAGATTCTCAGTCATCCAGGTCGTGGTTGTCCCAAAGGTGCTTTTTCAGGAGGCAACTGGACTTTCTTATTTTTTCTTTGAAGACATTTTGCTTCTCATCCAAGAAGTTTCTTTAGCTCTGACAGGATGGTGTGGAATGGAAGGATTTATATTCCTTGCAGACAGCTGGTCATGTGCTCCTTTTAGATGGTTGTTGAAGCACTTGGAGGTTTATCTGTGACCTCAGGGACACCTGGTTCCTGTAGTCTGCAATGGGTAGGAGTAGGAATGGATTTCTGGAAATCCAGAGAAAATTTCTGGATTTCTAGAGTAAAAACCGCAGACGACAGGAACCAGGAGCATTTCATCATGTGACCTTGAGGACACAGACAAACCTCCAAATGCTTCAACCGCCCTCTAAAAGAATGCCTATGACCAGCTGTCTGCAAGGAATATAAATCGTTCCGTTCCCCACCATCCTGTCAGAGCTGAAGAAGCTTCTTGGATGAGAAACAAAATGTCTTCAAAAGAAAAAAAAAACAAGAAAGTCCAGTTGCCTCCTGAAAAAGCACTTTGGGGATTTGAAACACTTGAAATACAATCAAGTTACAATGCACTTTAAGCAAGTAAATTAATGGAGGCAGTGGCCTTAAAATAATCTTCCAATCTGACTAGCTGTAGATATTTTAGACTAGTGCTAGCTATCGGACAAGGCAGACATAATCCAAAACATTTAGAGCAGTGATGGCTAACCTTTTCCGCACTGAGTGCCCAAAGTGCATGCACTTGTGAATGCGCACACACATTCATGCCCAAACTCCTGAAATGCAATGTGCATGCACCCATTCCCCCCCCCCCCGCACGCCCCCACACATTTTATTTTTAGACAGCACATTGGATCAGTGGTTAAGACACTGGGCTTGTCGGTTGGAAATCTGACAGTCCAGGTTTCGGACCTGAGCTCCATGCCATGTGGGGAGCTCCCATCCTTCCTTCAGCTCCTGCCAACCTAGCCATTCGAAAGCAAGAAGAGACCTGATATGTGCGGCAGAGCCAGTGGTGGGTTCCTGCCGGTTCGCACCGGTTCGGCGAACCTGTTGGTCAATGAACCCGGAAGTAAGTTCCTGCCCCGCCCCTATCACTCACTCACTCGCCCCTGCCCTTCCAGAAGCCACTCCATTGCTCGCTCCCCCCCCTTTCCTCCTCTCAGCGATCTTTTGGGAAGGGAAAGAGCTGAGAGGGGGAAAAGCCTCCCATTGAAAACAGCGCTGAGTGGGGTGGGGGATCCTCCCGTTCCTCCTCTCAGCGATCTTTTGGGAAGGGAAAAGTGGGGTGGGGGATCCTCCCGTTCCTCCTCTCAGCGATCTTCTGGGAAGGGAAAAGTGGGGTGGGGGATCCTCCCGTTCCTCCTCTCAGCGATCTTTTGGGAAGGGAAAGAGCTGAGAGGGGGAAAAGCCTCCCATTGAAAACAGCGCTGAGTGGGGTGGGGGATCCCCTCCCGTTCCTCCTCTCAGCGATCTTTTGCTAAGGGAGGCTTCTCAAAATGGGACGCCCCCATCTCTTTGCACCCTTCAATCCGTCTCTCTCTCTCCCTCTGACCTCCCCCAATGGCTCAGCGTGAAAAACTGGGGGGAACCGTGCAGAGGAAAAGGAGGAGGAAGGAAAGGGGGGAGAGAAATGGGGGGGGGGAGGAAGAGAGAGAGAGAAAGAGTGACACACAAAGGGGGGAAGTTGGGAGACCTCCCTCTAAATACTGACGCCCTCTACTTTGGGGGGGAAAGGAGAGGAGGGTCCTTGGTGAACCTCTACCCCCTATTCCCCCTATCCCAGTTAAGCCAGCTGGGTTTGGGACCCAGCCTTTCTAACTTCATTTGGGATCTTCTAACATCCCACTCCCACCCGGTCACATGGCCAGCAAGCCACTCCCACCTGGTCACATTGCTGGCAAACCACTCCCACCCAGTCACATGGCCGGCAAGCCACTCCCACAAAGCAGGCCACACCCACAGAGTAGGTTCCAAAAAATTTTGAAACCCACCACTGGGCAGAGCTGAATTGGGTTGACAGATCTCGTGCCATCAGAGAGCACTCTGTGTGCCATAGGTTCGCCATCACGGATCTAGAGAATACTTGATAGACCAGGATGCGAAATATTTACTTCTAAGTTGAAATTATAAGTCTTCAATTTTATATACATTTAGGAATAAGATCCACTGATTGAAATTCACATCTCTTAAATATGTATTTATAAGATCATGTTCTTATTTAACTACCATAATGACTAATGTTGACTTTTCCCCCCTTGAATTAAAAATAACATATGGGACTAAAACTGACATTCTGCATATACTTGTATATGAGCTAACAACAACATTTTTTGCATTCTTTATTTGGGAAAATAGTCGCTATAAAGTAAATTACAAAGAACTAATTTGCTTATCCAGGTACACTTTGCAGGTAGCTGTTCCAAAAACTGAAAGATGCAAACTTTCTCTGGGGAAAGTTTAAAATAAGCTTACTATAAAGCAAGTATATAAGGATATCAAACTATTATAGGCCATTGCATTTTATTTTTAAAATTAAGTCCTCCGAGCAAATATTAGAATTTATTTTTCTTTCCCATGAAATACATTTCAGAAAAGAGAATTAATGTAGTATATTATTTTTATTTTAGAAGACATAGATACCGTTATTCTAAAGGCAGGGCTTGCCTATCTGTGCTAAACCCCAGAATCTGGCAGGGACGTGCGGTCAGGGGAGGCATGGGAGGCAGAGCCTCACCTCTCATCATGAAATAATAATATATAATAATAATATATATTTCCTCCCATCCCTTTTACACGGCTCCCGCTAAGCTCCAGTAAGGAGAAGAGCCTTTGCGGAGTGAAGAGGAAGAGGAGGGAGGAGGAGGAGCGCGCATGGGGCGGTGCCAGCTGGGCAACCGGCGGAGGCAGGAGGGTTCTCGGAAGCGCCAATAACCTTCCTGCCTCTGCTGTACTTTGCGTGCTCCTCGCGACTGCAATAGACATCCAGAAGTGGCAGGGGCTGTTGGGCTGGAAGCCCAAACCCCATTAGCCACAAAAGCTGCTTCTGGACGTATATCGCAGTCGTGAGGAGCGCACGAAGTCCAGCAGAGGCAGGAAGGTTCTCGTTGTTCCCCAGTCGCTTTCGTGGCTTCGTCATCAAGACGAAGTCCGGGAGTACCGACAACATTTCTGCCTCCGCTGGACTTTGTCTTGATGATGTCGCCGCAGCTGCCATGCACGGACGGATGGAGGTAGCCAGAGTGGCGCCGAGGCAGTCCGGCGGACGAGCGACCGAGGATCAGGCTGCCTGATCCTCCATCACCCGCTCGCTCGCTCGCTCTTTCGTCCGCCCGGACCCCTCGGCGCCACTTTGGTTACCTCCTTCCAGCAGCTGCGGCGACGTCATCAAGATGAAGTGGCTTTTGAGGCGAAGTGCTTTTCAGTGCTTTTCTGTGCATCTGGCGTTTAGGTAGATAGCCAGATGTCCTAAACTCCAGACGCACAGAAAAGCACTGAAAAGCAGCTGCTGTTGGGGATCGCGGAGCGCGAGCCGGCGGAGCGTGCTCAGGAAGGCGGGAATGGGATCACATGTGCTGGAGGCTGAGGCAGCCTCAGCCTCCAGCACACGTGGTCCCATTCCCCGCCTTCCTGATGACGTCACCAGCCTCACCAGCCATAAACCTCACCGCATGCCACTGGAATCTGGTCCCCAAAATCTGACTTATTATTATATGAATACATTCTGTTACAGTTGGCAAAGATGAATATGGTAGTCAGGTCCATCAGGTTTCACAATCTCTCTTCCAGGTTCTTGTCTGAGCCACTTCACATGTCCTGCAGATGTCAGTATAACAACTTCAGAATTCATACATATAGATGAGGAAGTTTTGAGGCCAGGGATAGATAGAGAAGATTTATAGTTCACTGGTAAGGCATATATTTTGGTTTAGAAATTGATTTGATTACATACCATCACATTGGTGTCAACTCTTAGCAGCCACTTTGATACACTTTCTTCAGGGTAACATTATAATAATGCCTCTTAATTTTATAAGGTCCCTGGCAATTCTTCTTTCAGCGTGCAGGTAACTTGATAAATTAGGAGATGCTCAGCTCAAGAGGATATGGACACTAGCTATCCCATCAAGAATTGTCAGCAGTACATTACAGCGGGCTGCAATTCTGTCCCATATTCAGCACACTGTAATGTACGGTTCAGTACATGTATTGCACAAACAATCCACTCCAACATGGAAGTGATTTGTCTTTGGCTTTTCACTTTTCAGTCCAGCCAAGGGGTTTAAAACTTGCAGTCCTACTCCAGGGAAATTCATGTAGCCCAGGGTGTCAAACGCAAGGCCCGTGGGCCAGACCTGGCCCGCAAGATGCTTAGATCTTGCCTATGGGGCTGCCCTGGAAACAACAAAGGACTGTATCCCTCTCACGTACACATGCACAGCAGGACAGAGAGAGCTGCCCATAAGATTAGCAGATGAGCCATCTCAGTTTGGTTCAACAGATCCTCCCTCAGGATAAGAAGGACTCCATGTCTGGGTGGCTGATGCGGAGAGATGGTTGTCCTGCCATTACAACCTCAGTACAAGGTTAGGAGTGCAGCTGTTTCGCTTGCTTCCTTCTTACCCTAAAGCTGTAAGAAGGAGGAGCTGTGCTGGTTGTGATGGCTGTCCAAGCAAGTTTCATCACTGGTTTCATGCATGCTAATATTTTGATACAGGATAGCAGTGAAATCCTGTGTGGGAATCATTTTCCCCTCAGTCTTGGATCTGTGGTCCCGGTAACATTCTCCCTGCTTCCAGCCTCACTTTCCTGATGTTGTGGAGTGCAGTGGTGGGATTAAACAATTTTTACTACAGGTTCTATGGGCATGGCTTGGTGGGCATGGCAGGGGAAGGATACTGCAAAATCCCCATTCCTTCCTCACTCCAGGGGAAAGTTACTTTAAAATCCCCATTTCCTCCCAATAATCTGGGACTCGGGAGGCAGAGAATAGATGGGGGCAGGTCCAGTCAGAGGTGGTATTTACCGGTTCTCCGAACTACTCAAAATTTCCACTACTGGTTCTCCATAACTGGTCAGAACCTGCTGAATACCACCTCTGGTGGAGTGGATGAGATGATAACTCTTGTTCTTAATCTGTGGCAACCTGGCACCTTCCTTTCCCTTTCTCCTTTTCTCCATCAGTCACTCAGATTTTAATTTTAGACTTATGAAGAGACATTTCTGTTTTTCTCTCTAAATAGCAAGGCTACCAAAACAATTTCTTGGCAAGAAAACCTAATGTCGCAGCCTAGATGTGAAAAAGTACATTGTTGAAGGCTTGGATCCTGATTAGGTGATGGGAGGATTATTATAGACAAGTCTCAGATCTTAAAGATGATTCCAAATTCCAACTTCCATACGTCCTTAGTAATCATACCTGGAAAACACCAAATGAAAATTGGTATTTTTCTGGGTGATAGAATATATTTAATCACTTTTAGCTGGTTTTCATTAACGGTACAGTAATCTGAAATTGAGCTAAGTTTTCTAGAATTATAGTGTCTTCTGTGATGGGGAACCTGCCAAATTGAAGACAAAATATTATTTTTCTCTTTCAAGAAAGCTGCCAATACCGTTTTTATTTTTTCAGCAGAATCAGCTATTTTCAGATATAGTTGCCCCTTTTGAAGAGAAACATTCTGCCAAGTTTCAGAGCATTCAATTCAAGGGTTTTGAGCTGATACTCAATAACAACCAAGCTAGATATTGTTATTTTGGATAATGAAAATCTGCCAGATATCCAGCCAAAAGGAAATAACTCCAAAAGTACTTCTGGTTGAGAGAGCCTTCAAAATGAGATTCTTTCAGCACATTTATATTTAATGGCACCACAATCCTCTTCATTTTTGACCACTACACAATTTTTAATTGGTCAGTGTTTTAGTTCTTGAGCTCATAAATGGTGGGGGGATTTTTGTACATATGTATTTAATCAACCACTAACTTTAAGAAACCAATTAATTCTTGGTATCACCAGCTAGTGGAAAAATGCTTCCTAAGGGAAGAAGTACATTTTAACAACCATCTAAACCAGTTACCAAAACATGGTCCTGAGCTGGCTCATCTATGACTATGTATACAGGTCGCAAGAGAGAATCACATAAAACCCGGACACTGCATTGTCATAAACATGAATCAGTTGCCAAGCATCCAAATGCAAACCACGTGACCATGGGGATAGTGCAATGGTCATAAGTGTGAAACATGGTCCTAATTCACTTTTTTCAGGACCATTGCAACTTCAAACGGTCACTCAGCGAAGTGTTGTAAGTCAAGGACTACCTCTATGTCCCTATGTAAGCATATGTGAAATTTCGTCTAGTACGATCCTTGAAGCTCTTCTCTTTTATCAAGCAGAATCCATCATCCCTGCTCTGTCTCTTCTCACAGGATTAGTGCTGCAAGCTTCAAGCTTTCTCAAACAAGCTGCTCCCCTCTCCATCATTTCTTGCTGGAGTAATGCTATAGTACCTGATCTACGGGGGGAGGATAATTTTTCTCTTAGGAGGAGGTGGTATTCAGCAGTTTCTAGCCAGTTCTGGAGAACCAGTAGTGGAAATTTTGAGTAGTTTGGAGAACCGGTATATACCACCTCTGACTGGCCCCGCTCCCATCTAGTCTCTGCCTCCCGAGTCCCAGCTGATTGGGAGGAAATGGGGACTTCCCTGTATCCTTCCCCTGGAGTGGGGAGGGAATGGAGATCTTACAGTATCCTTCCCCTGTCATGCCCACCAAGCCACACCCACCAAGCCACGCCCGAAGAATGGATAGTAAATTTTTTTGAATCCCACACTGATGTGGCTCTAGGCAGCTTTCAGTAAAATACATAGATTCAAATAAAAGGTGTACTAGTAAGATAGCATCCAACCAATTAGCCACATAGCCAATTAACCAGGAAATGGACTTCATTATATTACTAGGACCCCGGGCTCAATTTTCAAGTTTGGGAAGCAGCTAATTCAATCTCAGATAATACTCCAAAAGTTGGGCACCATGGTAGAAAAGGCTCATCTTCTAGGTCCTGCCAGCCAGTGCTCCCTAGCCCATGGTACCTGGAGCATATTTCCCCTGCTTTATGATGTCAGAGAGGAAGAAACAAATGAAATACTTAGCACCGAAGTTGGAAAATTTACCCTCCAGAACAGGTATTTTGCCTGAGTTAAAATCTGTTCTCTCTTACCTGAATTGAACCCAAGGAAAGGAAAGCAGTCTTCACAGATGGCATCAGTTGGATATCTCCTCGTCCCCCAAAATCTAAGGATTATAACATTTGCAGTAAAACTATGAAGACATCAAGATTTCCTTTGACAAAGAAGAATGAAGATGTGAGGAGATTAATTGACCATGTTGGATTTGAGTTCTAGGGGTTTTTCCTCTACTTGCACCAAACAGCAGCAAATGTATCTTATTTCTGCCATGTCCCGATGAGATCATTAACAGGTCAGAAAACTTCATCCCAATATAGGAGAGCCATATTCTTATTTATTTATTCATCATATTTATATAGCTGGGTTATATATAGGTATATAACTTAGAGTATACGAGCAAGAGGTGGTGCAGTGGTTAGAATGCAGTACTGCAGGCTACTTCTAATAATATCCGGTTGTCAGCAGTTTGGTAGTTCGATTCCCACCGGCTGGGAATGCATAAAACTAGAAGCTATAATGGCACAGTGGTTAGAATGCAGTATTGCAGGCCCACAGCCAAGAGTTCGATCCTGATCAGCTCAAAGTTGGCTCAGCCTTCCATCCTTCCGAGGCTGTTAAAATGAGGACCCAGATTGTTGGGGGCAATATGCTGGCTCTACAAACCGCTTAGAGAGGGCTGTAAAGCACCGTGAAGTGGTATATAAGTCTAAGTGCTATTGCTATTGCTATTTTTGATTTATAACTGTAATTGAGCCCAGAACTGTGGTCTCATCATGCCACCACATGTCCGATTTGATGACCCTTTTTGCGATCATTAAGCAAATGCCATGTTTTAAAGTGAACATGGCAATTGTTAAACTCATTGTAGCCAATGGCCATTTTTTGCCAGGAACTAGGCAAAATGACTACTCATTCGGTGACCATTCAAACTTATAACAGCACTGAACAAATAGTGGTTGCAACAAATGGTAGTTGCAACTGAACCTTGCACTTACAGGTGTTGCAGCTTCTCTGAAGTCACATGATTGTGATTTGCAACCTTTTCCTGCAGGCTTCATGCCAGTGGTGGGTTTCAATTTTTTAAAGAACCTATTCTGTGGGTGTGGCCTATTTTGTGGGCATAGCTTGGCAGTCATGTGACCGGGCGGGTATGGCCAACTTGACATCACTCATGCACACTCAGTCACATGACCACACACACCCACCCAAGCCATGTGGCAAAAATTTTTGGGACTTCTATGAAGGGGGGGGGAAGAGAGGGTAAAACCTCCCAAAAATAGACAACTGGAGGATTAAGGGCCGAAATTAGGGAGATCGGAGAAGGCAGGAGAGAGAGGAATCCAGTAGAAACCTATCACATGCTGGGGAAAGAACCTTGGGAGATCGGAGGAGGCAAGACAGAGGGGAATCTAGTAGAAAGCTGTCACACGTTGGGGAAAGAACTTTGGGAGATCGGACGACAGAGGGGAATCCAGGAGAAATCTCCTGGAGTCTGGTGGATTGTGCCCCTGGACCTCTCCATGCTTCTCAGTTCACCACCTCCACTCCCAGGTATTGGACTTGGCACCGAATTGGGCTAGGATAGTGCAGACGGGCGGGCGGGCGGGGGGGGGGAGCAAGCGAGGGACAGGGCTGGGGCAGGCGTTCCAGAAGTTACTTCCAGGTCCACCGGTTGAACCTCCTCTCACCGGATTGGTAACTTTCACCATCCGGTTCTCCCGAGCCGGTGTGAACCCACCACTGCTTCATGCAAACAAAGTCAATTGGGAAGTCAGCAAGAAGGCAGAGGTGGCCACAAGAGGTCCTCACTTAATGACCCATGTTATTAATAATGCTTAATAACAGTACACCAGGACAGCTGAATCTACCACTGCTAAATGGTGTGGTTGCATGGTTTTTCTACTTATGACCATGTTGTCTGACTATCTGTATTCCCTGCACTATTCTACTTAAATAGTAGATCTACATTAGTTTTATTGCAAGCTAAAAATGCAAATAATATTAGGACACTGCTCCTACCTCCTTTCTTGTCTCATTTTTTTCTCATAGCTGATACAAGAATAGAGCTTCTATTACTTCATGACTGATCTGAATTAAATATTGGAGGTTCTTCATTATATATGACTTCTGATATCAGGAAACGTTTGGGACACAGTCTTAAGTGTCTTAAAAGAGATGCTTGCAATTGAGTAAAATGTGACGATCATAATTAAGTAGCACCATGATTTGCAGTCTGGTAGGGATGATACAAAGAACCATTATGGCTTTGCTTCACTATGGGGACAAAATATACTGTGCAAAAGTTGCTGTTTTCCTTACCAATTTCTGAGAGCGGCAACATCTCTGTTCCCCATTTTTGCATGTCCCAAGATCCAGTTCTAGCAGGGCTCTGATCTCAATGCACTTGGCCTTGCAAATGCCCTCTTTCAAGATGCAGGTCTGTGTATCTGAAGTCCGGTTGCGTCCTGGAAAATGTTCTTGGCATCAGATTTGACACTTTGTACTTTAAGGGGCAGTTATTGAGACAGGAGTGAAGGTACTTCTGTGTCATCCTGGTTCTGGGGTTCATTACATGCTGGAAAGCTGGTTCTTCAAGGATACCTACAGTTTACAAATCCAGGATGCCTTTAGCTTCAGCAACTAATCCCAAGGATAAAATCAATTCCCACTCCAGATGGTCTTTACCTCCCAAGACTAATTTTTTGAAATGACAGGCCGCTGTATTTCCCCCTTGCTATTCTAATGACAAACCTTGGATGTCATTAGAACAGACTAAGTAATATAAGCAAATTTGAGAACTTATTCTGGGGATGTTTATGACAGCTGCCATGGAGGATGTGTGCGTTCCCAGCAAGGCTGTAAAAGAGGAGAAAATAAAGCAATCCCATTGCTGCTTCCCCCTTGCCCACTTTTTGGATGCGCCTTAGCATCCCAGCTTACTTTTGTTTCTTTTTTAGAAAAGGGGGCCCAAAAATGGTACTAGCCAGTGTGGGATTCAAATAATTTAACAACCGGTTCTCTGCCCTAATGGTTTTTTCCAACAACCAGTTCACTAAACTGCTCAGAAACTTAACAACCGGTTCTCCCAAAGTGATGCAAACTGGCTGAATCCCACCACCACTACTAGCCTGCAGCTACTCAGTTACTCTTTATTTTCTAATAGTGCATCTGTTTGTGGCCTTGAAGTATTTTTTGAAATTACGGTTATGGTAAAGATTATTTCTTTGATTGCACCATGTCAGCTTCCCAGTTATTTCACTAATTAAATGGTATTAATTAAATTCAGATGGCAATCACATAGTCAAATAGGACAGGAAGCTGGGGGATCACTAAAACATGGCCCTGGGCCACGAGCACCTTTATCATAAGTACCAGGTCATCTATATCTGTGCTGGACCTTGATATGTTTCTTCTTGGGTTCTGTTCCAGTTTCAAACCTCTTGAAGCTGTAAAAGCAGGTATACGAGGTTTAGCTTAATCCAACGGGGGGATTTAGCAAAATTTTAACAGTGACACACAATCTAATATAATTTATATAATAACAAACCATGAAAATGCTAAAATAATGATATACAATGATGTCATCATAGTATTTATTTCTTGATTTGATTTGATTTGTATGGCTGCCTATTTCACACAAGGTGACATTGGGTGGGCAGAATTGTCTGAAGTCTAATGCAAATTCATACGTTACAATTGTTCCACAGTGCAGTCAGCGCCGGATTTAGATGAAAAGAGGCCCTAGGCTATTCCACTTATGGGGCCCTTTCACCTCCCATTTTTAAGTTTGTAAATTACATGAGAGATAATAAAATACATCATTACTGTGATATATATCAATATATTAAATGAAACATGTTGTAATTGGTACTAACCTTTATAAAAAATGTGGCACGGATAATAAATAAAAATAAAAGGCCCCTCTTGATCTTGAGGCCCTAGGCTGAAGCCGAGTTAGCCTATAGGAAAATCCGGCCCTGAGTGCAGTCATTATACAAGTCATTATTTGTTCTGAGATTTTTGCCTGTTCCTTCACTCATTGTTTCTTACTTGGTCTTTTGGAACAGCCCTGAACAATCTTGTCCTGTTACATGGCAGACTTTCAGATATTTGAAGGGAGCTATCATATCACCCTTCAGTCTTCTTTTCTGGGACAATTAGAAGTGGGTTCCTACTGGTTTGAACTGGTTTGGCTGAACTGATAGTAACTTGCTAGCCTGGGTCGCTGGAACTGGCAGTGACCCAGGCCTGCCACACCCCCAAATTGGTTCTCTCGGCGATGCCATAGGTGCCAGCATCTTGTTTTTGCCTTCTGTGCATGCGCATAGCAATTTTTGTTGCACTGCGCATGGGGGCGCATGTTGCATCCCTGAGCAAACCGGCAGTAGAAGCAGCCAGAACCCACCCCTAGGGACAACCATATCTATCTGTTCTGTAAGTTTTTCCTTCCACAGATCTTCTGGACTATAAACCCGTAATATGCCTCAGGAACAAATTCTGATTTCTCTTAATCAAAAATTGCAGCTGTTCCAGGCTCTGATAACATAATAAATATAAGGCTCTGATTAAAAAGTCTTGAACAACAGTGAATAAAATAGTGACACGCAGGCATTTGTTAACTGTGCCGTTTGGCTTGGAATTACCCAAGCACAGTTTTGCATTCTCTGTTCTACTCAGGCTCTCCAAAAGAATTACCATTGAATTCTCTTTCAAACATGAAAGTCTTGTCTTCAAAAGAAAAGCTTCTCAGCTCACAAGCCGAATTGTCCAACACGAACATAAGAGATATAACAGAATTGTTCTTACCGGGTTGCCTTTTACTTGCTAGAACAATAGCGAGTGAGAAGATGGCCAGAAGGACAAGAACTGCAGAAAGTTTCATGGGCGAGAATTTCTTGGGCTGCATGAGTCAGTTTAAATGAAAAAGTCTTTAAACGAAAGAACCAGCCCTAGATTAGGTTTTTGCGCAAAGTACAGGGCAGGCATAGGAGAGTACATTAAAAAAAAAAAAAAACCAACTTCCGTCAGGCAAAGTTTGCTCCTATATCTTTTGAATGTCATTCCACCCTGATACACCTGCTCAGAGAATGAAGCGTCCAGGGCTTGTTCTCTTAGCCTGTGTAGCTGTGTTCTTGTCTGTTCAGAGGCCAGAATACCGAGTTAGCCATGGGATTTAAGCACATAAACTATTGGACTCACGTTCACCAGTATCGAATCCATGATCTGTATTCAGTTGCTGCATAGGAATAATCGCAGAGGTTGTTTCCCATGTTGTGTAAACCAGTTTTTCCATTTTCCCTTTCTGAGTTAGCCTTAAAACAGCTGCATTAAAAACATTTTTTTTAATTTTCAGCAGAAAATAAAAGTTTACAGAACTTCTGTAAACTTCTTACATGTTCCTAGTGCATTTTCTAAAAGTGTACTTCTGCTGTTTGCTTCTTTTAAAAGATGTCCAATTTTATCCTTTTGCTTTTTTAAAAAAACATTAGTTTTGTGCAAAATCTGTTTTTATTTATTTACACACAGGTATCTTGTGAGTTCTAAGCAGGCAGACAAAGCAAGAACCAGTTTTGTTTAGTGGCTAAAAGTGCTGGTCTAGAAACCAGGAAACTGTGAGTTCTAGTCTTGCCTTAAGCATGTCTCAGCCCAACTACCCACTAGAGATGTTGTTGCAGGGAAGAGAAAGGAGGAAGGAGTATGATATTTGTTGCCTTGGGTTACTAATGAAGTAATAAAAGTAGCATAAAAATCTAATAGATAAATACATACGTACTACAGTAGGAGGCACAAAACAAGAGTTTCCTGCCCAAAGAGTATTGCATTCCAAAATTTGACCTGGGACAAGTACAGGGTGCAAAAAAGACAATATGGCAGCCATAACCATGTGATAAAATTCTACACCAAGTATGAAGAAAAGGTTTGGGTTTTGATTGCATGGTTGTGGCCATCATCTTCATTTTGTTTAATCCTCTTTCTGCATGATAAAAGTGAAGAGAAAAAGAGAAACAATCTGCAGTTGTTTCAATTGTACTTGACATAGGACCAACTTGAGGAGAGTAATGCCAGCATGTCTTTGAATCCCATACATAGAGGCATCCCCTCTATTCAAAGCAGTGACATGCGGTGAGGTTTATGGCTGGTGAGGCTGGTGATGTCGTCAGGAAGGCGGGGAATGGGACCATGTGTGCAGGAGGCTGAGGCAGCCTCAGCCTCCTGCACACGTGGTCCCATTCCCCGCCTTCCTGAGTCAACATGAAGGGGACCGTGGAGCGCGAGCCGCAGAGCACGCTCCGCGGTCCCCTTCATGTTGACTCAGGAAGGCAGGGAATTGGACCACATGTGCCTTTTCCCTTTTCCCTTTTTTTTCTTTTCATGATGAGAGCGGTGAGGCTCTGCCTCCCCTGACCGCACGTCCCTGATTCAAAGTATTATATTTTTTCAAATCAACAGATGGAAAGTTATAAAAAAAATAGTTAAATCCAATAGCAGGAGTTGTATCAATGTTTTTCTTCACCATATACTCCATTTTGCCAGATATAAATTGGAGAGAGGGAATGATGATGCAGAAAGTACTAAGAAAAAGAAAAAGAGAAGAGTGGAGGCTCAAACAGAATTACCAAATATCCAAACAGGCAAAGAAGGACACAGGCAAGAGGGCAGATGAGGGAAAAGGAAGACGCATTAACATTTTTCTTTACATCAACAGTAAAAAATTGGCAAAAGGCAGCCATGTGTGTTTGTGTGTGCGTTTGTGTGTGTGTTTGTGTGTGTACACACACACATATCCCAGATGCTTACACGCTCACACAACTGGGGCTCTGCATGCACACACATGTACTCATACCAGCCAGCCACTCAAGTAGCCCAGTTGCGAATAGGCTGGTAGTGGGTCATGGCTCAGAGATTGGGGACCCCTGACATAGAGGACATGAGTAGAAAACGGAGGGTGCATTCTCCTTTTTCTGACTCTTTGGCAAAACTAGACTCCAGTGAATATTTGCCATAGATCTTTCAGGATATTAAGAAGATCTAATCAGAACTAGTAATTAAAAATAATATAAAAACTCAATGTTTATTCTTACATTAGCTACCGGTAAATAACATTTATACCTAACTGGAAAACTTTCCTAGACCAGTATTGACTGCTCGGAGATGCCAACAATGAGCACATGTTGATAAAATACATTTTTTTACAGTAAAACTATAATAACACAGGATTTAAAAAAGATTTTAAAAATCATCTCTTTCTCATTCATCTTGAGAGTGATTGTACTTCTAGTCGATCACTACACAGATCTCCACTTTGTTTCAAAAACCTAAGGAAAATCAACCTTCATGCATAGCATGATTATAATTAGGTTGAGGATCTCAGCAGATTTCTCTCCTCTGAGCAAGTTGCTGTGCTGAGCCATGACTCTTTCAGCTTCATTGAGGTGAGACAAATAACTCAATCCATCTAGAAGTTCCCTCTGGAATAGAAGGCAGCTACTTAAGAAGTCTCCTACTTAGGAAGTCTCCTTTCCTCCATCTTCTTTTTAATTTTGCAGAGAAGTTCGTCTGGACTCCAAAAGCACTCTGGGCAGGCAGAAACGCTTTACAGCTCTAGGGAGCAGTCATCAGTAAATATGGCCCATGCTATATCAAGAAAAATAAGTGTTTCTGGATTGGGGCCACCATTGTGTGTACAAAGCAATTTGCTGGAAACTTGTCTTCTGGGATTGGATGCTAATATTTCCAGGGTGTTGATTGTTCAATGTTTGGTGAAAGGCATAACTTCAAGCCAGAATCCCAAGGAGCTGAGATTGTCATAACTTTCATAAAGGTAAATGTAAATGTTCCCCTCGCACATATGTGCTAGTCATTCCTGACTCTAGGGGGTGGTGCTCATCTCCCTTTGAAACCCGAAGAGCCAGTGTTGTCCGACGACATCTCCGTGGTCATGTGGCCAGCATGACTAGATGCCAAAGGCACACGGAACACTGTTACCTTCCCACCAAAGATGGTCCCCATTTTTCTACTTGCATTTTTACATGCTTTCGAACTGCTAGGTTAGCAAAAGCTGGGACAAGTAACGGGAGCTCACTCCATTACATTGTACTAGGGATTTGAACCCCCGAACTTCTGACCTTTCTGATCAACAAGCTCAGTGTCTTAGCTAGCCACCACGTCCCTTCATAACTTTCATAGACCCAACGAAAAAGTAGACCCACTTTTTGAAAGTTTGTGACCTTGATTTTCTGAGAAAGACTGCTCAAGTGCTGTTTTTTCATGCTCCCCCTCCCCTCCCCTCCTCCCTCCCCTACATGGCAAGGTTGTATCAGATTACACAGGAGAAAAATTCAGTAATTGTTTCCTGGAATAGGAAGGTTGAGTCTGATACTAAGCTGGGAACAAAATAAGTTCCACATGGTGAGGCAGACAGAGAGTTCAACTTGAAATAAGCAAAGACCCCTGCTGACCTCATTTATTTAATTAAGCCTGTGATCAGTAAAAGGAAAAAACAAACAAACAAGCAACTATCAGAAACAATGGCCAAATACAATGAAGGCAGGATTGGTCATTTGAAACCTAGAAAAATAAGACATAAAGGTTGAGAGAGGGCAGAGCTGAATAAAATACAGTAAAACAGTGTAAAACCTAAGATAAAATAGAAAATAATAATAATAAGAAATACCTTTAAAAAAAGAACACTTCATGATTTCATCATTCCCAAATTAGGGCATTCTATGCCTTTTTAGAGCATTACTGCTGATGGAAACTTAGCAACTTTATTTGTGATAGTTCCATTCTGTGAGTAGGAAACAGTCCACCTCACCCTTATCGCCTGCATGCCCCCTCAAGTCTTGCTTTGCTGCCCCATTGTGGAGGGGGGATTGTTCCTGGAAGGGATGAGTGAAGAATGTTGTGTGTCTATGCCAAGAGTATATATTCTCCCAGCAGAGTCATCCAAGGTATGAAGGTCATCCCAACTGCCCACCTAAAACAAGGAGACACTTACTGCATAGAGACAGCAGCATTAAAGGAAGTTGTCAGAGGCAAGTGATCATTTTACTGCAAAGGTGTCAATTCATACTGCGTGGGTGAAGGCAATAAGATAAAGGTAAAGGTTCCCCTTGCACATATGTGCTAGTCGTTCCCGACTCTAGGGGGCAGTGCTCATCTCTGTTTCAAAGCCGAAGAACCAACGCTGTCCGAAGACATCTCCATGGTCACGTGGCTGGCATGACTAAATGCCGAAGGCGCATGGAACGCTGTTACCATCCCACCAAAGGTGGTTCCTATTTTTCTACTTGCATTTTTATGTGCTTTCGAACTGCTAGGTTGGCAGAAGCTGGGACAAGTAGCAGGAGCTCACTCTGTTACGCCACGCTAGGGATTCGAACCACTGAACTGCCGACCTTTCTGATCGACAAGCTCAGCGCCATAGCCGCTGAGCCACCGTGTCCCTTGAAGGCAATAATAAACCACTTTTATATTTTTATCAAGAAAACCACATGGATATAAAATATAAAATCTGCCTATATAGTCGCTAGGAGTTGATGGGACATAATCAATCAAAATGGTGTTTATGATGTTTGTGGTGCCATTCATATTTGAGGTGAACTAGGTTTTCCTGACAAAATCATAACTTTGGTCTTAGAATGTAAGCCCTTCTTCTTTGCAGAATTCCACCAAGCTCTGCAGACTTCTGAGGGGTTGCTGCACCATTGGCGCACAGCAATGCAGCCAAAGGCCTAAGCACGGCTGAGTATATTTGCTTCAAGCTGAACTTTTGAATCCCATCTGGAGGATCTTGTGCTTTCCAACTCTACACTGGGAATTGCATGTATCTGAGAGTTACATTCTCCCCAAATATTTGAGAGCTTGAACAGTTTTCCAGTTTGAGTCAAGAATCTGAATTCTTAAAGTTTAGGGTCATCAGATGTTAGAGTTCGGCCCTATATGGAAAAAGAGATGCCAGAGGTTCAAGCTGCCTTTTAAAATGCTGAAGAATTTGAGACATAATGGCTGATGCATGTTAGATAATTAAAAAAAAGCAAAAACAAAACAAAAAACAAAACCCAAAGATTTGTCAGTACGTAGTTACAATACAATACAATAATACAATATAATAGTAGAGTTGGAAGGGACCTTGGAGGTCTTCTAGTCCAACCCCCTGCCTAGGCAGGAAACCCTATACTGTTTCAGACAAATGGCTATCCAACATCTTCTTAAAGACTTCCAGTGTTGGGGCATTCACAACTTCTGGAGGCAAGCTGTTCCACTGATTAATTGTTCTAACTGTCAGGAAGTTTCTCCTCAGTTCTAAGTTGCTTCTCTCCTTGATTAGTTTCCACCCATTGCTTCTTGTTCTACCCCCAGGTGCCTTGGAAAATAGTTTGACTCCCTCTTCTTTGTGGCAACCCCTGAGATATTGGAACACTGCTATCATGTCTCCCCTAGTCCTTCTTTCTCTTAAGCTAGACATACCCAGTTCCTGCAACCGTTCTTCATATGTTTTAGTCTCCAGTCCCCTAATCATCTTTGTTGCTCTTCTCTGCACTCTTTCTAGAGTCTCCACATCTTTTTTACATCGTGGCGACCAGAACTGAATGCAGTATTCCAAGTGTAGTTAATTGATGATAGAAAAGCCCTTAGTTATGCTGACTGCATCAAGTTGCGGAATGTACCTACAAAAATTGGAATCCTGGAACATCTCATTGTCCTCATGAGAAATTTATATACAAGTCAGGAAATCATTGTATACAGAGAATATGGCAAAACTGGTTGGGCCACGAGGGAGGTCTACCCCTCGTGGAAATGTGCCCACCAGGTTATCGAGCATTCCACCAGCCACGGGCCCAGGGAAGGGGCGGTGGGGTAGCGGTGATTATCCGGGAAGACTTAGAGCCGAGAGAGTTCACTGTGCCGCAGACATCCGGGTGTGAGTCCCTTGTCGTGAGATGGGGCCCAGGGAGACAGTTGGGCCTGCTGATAGTATACCTGGCTCCTCGCTATACATCAGCAGCCCTGCCTGAACTCCTCGAGCTGATCGCATCGGTGGCGGTTGAGACCCCCAAACTTCTAGTGATGGGGGACTTCAACTTGCCGTCGATGGGAGAAGCGTCCGAGGTGGTTCGGGAGTTCATGGCTTCCATGACAGCCATGGACCTGACTCAATTAATTCAGGGCCCCAGGCACGAGGGAGGCCACACGCTGGATCTTGTTTTTGTCTCTGGCCAGTGGATGAGTGATCTGGGAATAGGGGATTTAGCTATCACTCCCCTGTCATGGTCAGATCACTCACTTCTCTGACTTGACTTCCCTGGTGCTACCCCCCGCTGTGGGGAGGCAGAACCGGAAGGTCTTAGATGGTTCCGCCCCAGGCGCCTGATGGAACCGGATAAGTTCCAGACGGAGCTTGGGCCACCTCCTGTAGACCTGACCCGCCCCCGGATAGAGGACCTGGTAGCCGCATGGAATAGTGCGGCTGCCGGGGCCCTAGACCGGGTGGCGCCTTTGCGGCCTCTCCTGCGGCAACGAACCACCCTGGCCCCTTGGTTTACCGAGGAGCTAAGGGTGATGAAACGCCACAAGAGACGCTTAGAGAGTCGTTGGAGATCCTCCCTCTCCGAACTTGACCGAGCACAGGTATGAACCTACTTAAGGACATACCTTGTGGCATTAAGAGCGGCCAAACATCGACATTGTGCCGCTCTTATTGTGTCCCCAGATAACCGCCCTGCCACCCTGTTCCGGGTGACCCGCTCCCTTCTGTCACAGAGGCCGCGGGAAGCCCCTTTGCAGGGCAGGGCAGAGGAATTTGGGAAATATCTGCAGGATAAAATCGCTCAAATCCGGAGGGAATGGGTCCCTTTCAGTGGGCTAGGGGAGACGCCCGAGGCGAGTCTTGAGAGACCACTCTGGGAGGAGTTTGACTCGGTTGCCATCGAGGATTTGGACGGGTTTCGTGGGCGACTGTGACCTACCACATGTTTATTGGACCCGTGTCCCTCCTGGCTTGTACTGGCATCCTGGGAGGTTACACGCGACTGGCTCCTGGGACTAGTGAATGCTTCGTTGGGCGAGGGGTCTCTTCCGGCCGCCTTGAAAGAGGCGGTTGTGAGACCCTTACTCAAGAAGCCTTCCCTGGACCCAAAGGAGGTAGCCAGTTATCGTCCTGTCTCCAACCTTCCCTTTTTAGCGAAGGTTGTAGAGAGTGTGGTGGCCCAACAGTTCCCACGTCACCTGGAGGAAAATGATTATCTAGACCCGCGCCAGTCCGGCTTCCGACCCGGGCACAACACGGAGACGGCCTTGGTCGCGTTGGTTGATGATCTCTGGAGGGCCAGAGATAGGGGTTGTTCCTCTATCCTGGTCCTATTAGATCTCTCAGCGGCTTTTGATACCATCGACCATGGTATCCTTTTGCACCGGCTAGAGGGGCTGGGGGTTAGGGGCACCGTTCTACGGTGGTTCGGCTCCTACCTCTCCGGCCGGACGCAACGTGTGTTGGCAGGAGAGCAGAGGTCGACCCTGAGCCCCCTCACTTGTGGGGTGCCACAGGGGTCGGTCCTCTTGCCTGTCCTGTTCAACACATATATGAAGCCACTGGGCGAGATCATCCGTGGTTTTGGGGTGGGATATCATCTGTACGCTGATGATACACAGCTGTACATTTCCACCCCGAACCACCCCAATGAGGCCGTCGAACTGATGTCCCGGTGTTTGGAAGCCATACGGGTCTGGATGGGTGACAACAGACTCAAACTCAACCCCTCCAAGATGGAGTGGCTGTGGCTTCTGGCCCCCCGGTTCAACCAGTTGCTTCCATCTCTGGCCATCGGGGGCGAGCAACTGGCCCCCATGGAGCGGGCGCGCAATTTGGGCGTCCTCCTGGATGCCCGGCTGTCCATGGATGACCATGTAACAGCCGTGGCAAGGGGGGCATTCCACCAGGTTCGCCTGGTGCGTCAATTGCGCCCCCTATTGGACTGGGATGCCTTACGCACAGTCACCCATGCACTGGTAACGTCCCGCCTAGACTACTGCAATGCTCTCTACATGGGGCTTCCCTTGAGATGCACTCGAAGACTACAGTTGGTCCAGAATGCGGCCGCGCGGGTGATTATGGGGAGTACCAGATACTCCCATATAACACCTCTCCTGCGCGAGCTGCATTGGCTTCCTGTGGTCTATCGGGTGCGTTTCAAGGTTTTGATTACCATCTTCAAAGCGCTCCATGGCACAGGACCTAGCTACCTGCGGGATTGCATCCTGCCCCATACATCCCTACGACCAATCCGCTCTTACAAAGAGGGACTTCTCCGGGTGCCGTCCACTAAACAATGCCAGAGGGCAACACCCAGGAGTAGGGCCTTCTCTGTGATGGGCCCAGCCCTTTGGAATGACCTCCCCCTCGACATTAGGATTACCTCCGATCTCCGCTCCTTCCGTTCAAAACTCAAGACCCACCTTTTTCAATTATCTGGCCTGGCTCAACCATAGTTCCATCTTTTTCCTCCTGACAGTCTTTTTAAATCAGTAATTTTAAACTGGGGTATTTTAATTTCTAATTTCATTATTATTATTTTATGTATTGTAATGGTTATTACCTCCTCCGTGTAATGTAATATATATGTGTGTTTTATTTATTGTACGCCACCCCGAGTCCCTTGTGGAGAGGGAGCGGCTAACAAATCAAATAAATTGAAATTGAAATTGAAAACTGACTGGCTCCAGGTAGGCAAAGAAATGGGACAAGTCAGTATGCTCTTTCCTGATTTATTCAGCATATACAGGTAGTTTCGACTTACGGCCAGTGGCTTAATGACCTTTCAAAGTTATGATGGACTTGAAAAAAAGCTACTTACAGCCCATCCTCAAGTTACAACTGCCGCACCACCCATCATGTTACATGATCATATTTTCGGCACTTGGCAGCCTGCTCACATTTATGATCTGTTGTAGTATCCTGTGGGTCACACGATCACATTTTGTGTCTTTTTTTTGCTGTTTTCTAGCGCACACACAAACAAAAAAACTCCAGCAAAAATGTCAGTTTGGGTTTGTTTAATAATCATGATGACTTGCTTAACATTTGTCATAAAAATGATCATAAAATGAAGTCCAGTACTTGTAAGTCAAGAATTACCTGCCTGTCGATAACCAATGCTGTGCTGATAACACTACTCTGATATCTAAAAAGACAAATAATTTGCAAGTTCTAGTAAAAAAAAAAAAGCACATAAAAATGGCACTGGCAGTGTTTTAAGCAGACCTGATCCTCAAAAGTATGCTATAATTTATATACAAATATGAATACTGCTTTATATAATTATATATTATTATTTGGAATAATATTTTTTTTTGAATAATTGTGTATAATAATACTCGAGAGCCAGTTTGGGATAGAGCAGGGGTCCTCAACCCTCAGTCTGTGGGCTGGCATTAGTTTGTGGCATGCCAGTAGCCAGTCCACGCAAGCAAGCAAAGCCCCATCCGCAGGATGCATGCAAAACCATGACCTATCTGGTTCATGGAAAAAAAAACTTTCTCCATGGAACTGGTCCCTGGGGCCCAAAGGATTGGGGGCCACTGGTGTAGAGGTTAAGGCATCAGGTTGGAAACCAGGAGATTCTGAGTTCTACTGCCTTGGGCACAAAACACAGCTGGATTATCTTGGGCCAGTCACTCTCTGTCAGCTCTAGGAGGGAACCACTTTGAACAAACCTTGTCAAAAAAATAACCTGCAGGAACTCATCCGGGCAGTCTCCAAGAATGAGACCAGAGGTGGTATTCAGCAGGTTCTGGTCAGTTTTGGAGAACCGGTAGCGGAAATTTTGAGTATTTTGGAAAACCGGTAAATACCACCTCTGACTGGCTCCATCCCCATCTATTCTCTTCCTCCCAAGTCCCCAGCTGATTGGGAGGGAATGGGGATTTTACAGTATCCTTCCCCTGGCCACGCCCACCATGCCACGCCCACCAAGCCACGCCCACAGAACTGGTAGTGAAATTTTTGAATCCCACCACTGAATGAGACACAATTGAATGGAAGAAAAATGTAATGTAAAGTGCCCCAAAATATGGGAAATCTTTGGTTTTTTCCTATGTCTGAAATGTTATGAAGTGTGGCAATGGACCTTTCCTCTTCTTCTTTGAAAAATGTCCTGTACATCTGTAACGTTAAATGAACAAACCAGAATGGCATCATACCGCATATGTTCCTCAGAAGCATTAGTTTCTTTAGGCCTGCTCTTTCACTTCTACTAAGTATGTTTGAGAAAAAAGCCATTGTGAGAGGCCAGTAGTTGTTGTTTGGCCTTCATGGTGCCTACATTCACACTTCTCAGTACAAAGCAGGATGAGAGGAATTTTCTACTCCTTCATTGGCTCTGACTTGGCAATCCAACACTAGTTTCTGGGATCATAAAGTTGATTCTTATGTGTGCAATTGGCTGGGGACAGCCAAATAATGCTATCACACAAAAATAGCAACATACAATGAGAGAAGACAACAATGCCTATTGAAAATCCAGCTAGCATGCATTGTTGGGGCAGTAAACAGCAAGAAAAATATTGACAAACAAGGCATAATTCACGTAAGCTGATGATAACTACATAAGATGACGCATGCAAGTAACTAAACCACAATTTACATGGGCTACCCACCCACCCACAAATTCCCTATAAAAATACCAAATCCTGACTGCAACCATCATTGAGTATCCAGCTCATCGAGTTGCTTCTGTTTCTCAGAGTTTTGGAGACCAAATCAGCCCTTTCTCAACATGAAGGTTCTTTACCTTGCTGTGGTTGTCATGCTGTTGGCTGTTGCTGTCATGGCTGATCCAGGTATGAGTACGGGGTAGGGAAATGAAGAGGTTTCATGAAAAGAATATATCACTGGGGTGAATCAAGGTTCTGAGTCTGCAGAAATTTCTAGCTAGAACTAGTTGGTACTAATGTTACTGAAGATTGAAGCCAACCTACTATGGCCTCCTCCAGCTATCTCAATTTTATTCCTCTTCCCCATCTTCCTTTTTCAACTGATGCTCAACGTTCTATGATTTCTGGATACTGAGCATCATTCACTGTGCAGGAAAGGAGTTTTAATTTCTCTTCTTTGAAGAATTTTCTGTGTTTCTCCAAAACTTGCCATTAGTCCATGAACAGTGACCATGCAATATTGTTTTCCAGCACCCCAATTTCCCCTAGAGTACTGATGGCACTTACCAGCTGAAATTGTGGCTAAATAGAAAGATGCTTTATAACGCTTCAAAGATCTCAGATACATTAGGCTTGGTAAAAGACAGAGGATTAACGTTTTTACCTGGAGAAAAGAAAGGAGGCTGAAAGTAACATGATTAAGGTGTATATAACATCCTTCAAGGTACTGAGAAAAAGGATAGGGAATTCTTCCTCCCTCTCAAAGAACCACAGGCAGGGATCACTCAAAGATTAGAAAGGGATTTAAAATAGAAAAAATGAAACCCTTCACACAGTGCCCACTTAACTTGTAGATTTCATTGCCATGCAATGTGATGGTTGCTTTACAGGAATTTGGATATATTCCTGAAGGAAAGGTCTTTCCACAACTTTCCTTCCTGAAAATCCAGTGCCACTGTTAGATTGAAAGCAGGAAGCTTCAAAACGCTCGTTGCAGGAAACTATGGGAAATGGTATGTCTCTGGTTCTTGCTTGCAAGCAACCTTGGCCTACATTTGCCTGGTCCTGGGGAAAGATGAAATGCTGCACTAAGATAAAATACATATCTTAGTGGATAAGAACCAAACAATTGGCTCCCTTCTTTTATAGACCCATATATGAATAGGTACATTTATTTCTAGATATATAGAATATTATGCTTTTATGACATATGGTAAATGCAGTTTATTTGTTCCTTTGTTTAGGACCTGGGAAATTAGTATGCTTCCTGCCACCTATTTAAAGATTTGTTTTATATAATTATTTGGTCAGATTTGGATGACTTTAGACTCTCTTTTAGAATAGTATCAACCAAAACAGGTTTCCTTATTCCAGAGAAATTTTAATGAATTATTATTTTGATATAATAGGCAGTTTCTACTGATAGTCTAAAATCATGACAATAAAAGAAAACAAAAGCGGAGGCAGATAGATGGAAATATCTATTAAGTTAAATAAATACTTTGTAGTTAAATAGTTATTTTTGTTACCATGAATATCTGCTGGAAAAGAAATAATCCTGGGAGAAGAGAGGCAGGTAGAGCTGGTTACTCAGTGGTAACTAAGTGAAATGCTGCTTGGTAAATTGGCTGATTCATTTGGTGAAGGACTCCTTTGAAAATTCCTGGAGTGTATCAGCATTTCTGACCTAATGACTAGTAATGTCTGCAAATAGGCTTGAAACTAACATGATTTAGGGCCCCAAATATTTTCTTGTGGATTACCCATCTTTATTGCAGCACAATCTGTAGATCATGGACTGCAAATGGACCCCAGTAACATAAATGGGCAGCACTAAATGTTCACTCTATTTTTGTGCATGTTTTTGTTCTAGGAATAAAATTAATTGCTTTTTGGGCATCACTTCCCTCTCCTTCAAAATAGGCTGGTTGTTAGCTCTGCCTACTATAGAGATAATCAGTCTCTCCTACCTCACACCTCTGAAGCTCAGAGTCCATTTTCATGTTTTTAAAAGTGTGGTTTTATAATATCAGTAGATTTGTGCATCCCTGTCCTAACGGTCAGAGGAAGGCCAACCAGTCTAGTCTTCTTGGAAGGAGTGTGTGGAATAGTTAAACCAGGAAAGTCTTCTAATGTGGCGGTTGCAACTCTGAAAAAATCTGTAGCAACACAACCTCATCTTTTGTTGTCAAAGACCCAGCAGCAAAAGAAAGGTCTTAAGAAATAATGGATCTAATGGATTAGATGTTGGATCCTATAAGATGCATGGAAAACCTACTAGTATGTGATGAGTTTAGAAAATAGGATGGTAAAGTTGATCCAGAAAGGTTAAAAGCATGATTGTTTTAATATGAGACTCTGAGTTCCTGCTGATTCTTATTTCTTATCTGTCAACTGTACATTTCCTCTTAAATCTTTCTGAAAATGGATGAAGATGTTTCACTTTTTCTTAGCATTGTTTTTTCCCCCAACTCTTTGCAGCGTGCAAAGGAAGAAACTATTGCTATTCTCTCGGAGGAAGATGTGAAAAAGTCTGTGCCAAACCATATCTCCTTGGACCTGCCTGTGACTGCCAAACACGTGGACTGCATTGCTGCAGGCCTCACAAGAAAGGCTAAAGAAGAGGATGGCTGATCCTTTGAGATGGATCAAGAGGAGCTCCTTCCAGTTCCTGACTGTTTAGGAGACATCATCATGTCTGCTCCTCTTCAATAAAGCCACATCAATATCTTGATTTTGTGTGTGTGTGTATTTCCTTAGTGAAGGGGATGGAAATCTCGAGGGAGAAAAGAGGACCTGTAGCATTTTCCAAACCAGAAAGCTATAAACATTTCTCACCTTACATTACACTACCATAACTGAACATAAAAGTAGTGTCCCTTCCATGAATATTGGGCACCATTTGCTATTCCTGTTCAGAGTAAGGGTAGGGGAAAGGAATAAGTGAAGTCTTGCTATTAGTTTGAATTCATTGTCTTCAATCTCAATATGACCATCCTTTAAAACTATAGAACGTTGTCTGAAATTTCTAGAGGAACTTTAAAAATAGAGCAGAAGTTGTAGCAGTTATAAAAGATACATATTGGGATAAAAAGACGGAGAGTCCATTTCTGAATGGAAAAGATTCTTTTGATTTGTACATTCCCCTCCCCAAGTTGTTTTGCATGGTAAATTAAATCAGATGTCTTGTTTTGATACAACTGCTTAAAAGTCATAGGGATATGTATTTACTGAATGTGCAAAAAATTCCCAAGATCTCATGTCAAACTATGATTTTTAAGTTTCTTATAAGAGATCATCTAATTACAACAACCAGGGAGATGCAAAATGTTTTGTTAAGTGAATAATACAACCTTGAAACAAGCTATTCTGAATGTATTGCAATTACTTTGACCTCAGACTGGTCAATGGTCAGAGTAGCTACGTTCTTGGGTTGAAACTTCCACAACTGAACATTTAAAACTACTTAGTTTAACCTCATTTATTAGCTTAGAGATTTAATTCATTGGAAGGAGATACTGACAATCAAGTGCATAGAGAAAAATCTTGTTAAATTGTTGTTGTTAGTTGTGAAGACATGTCCAACCCATTGTGACCCCATGGACAATGCTCCTCCAAGCCTTCCTGTCCTCAACCATCCTCTGGAGTCCATTTAAGCTTATGCCTACTGCTTCAGTGACTCCATCTAGCCACCTCATTCTCAGTCGTCCATTTCTTTTGCCCTCAATCATCCCCAGCATTAGGCTCTTCTCCAGTGAGTCCTTCCTTCTCATTAAGTGGCCAAAGTATTTGAGTTTTATCTGGCCTTCTAAAGAGCAGTCAGGGTTGATCTCCTCTAGATCTGACTGGTTTAATTACCTTGCAGTCCAAGGGACTCACAGAAGTCTTCTCCAGCACCATAGTTCAAAGGCCTCAATTCTTTTAGTGCTCAGCCTTTCTTATGGTCCAAATTTCACAACCATACATTGCAACTGGGAAAACCAAAGCCTTGACTATACACCAGGGGTGGCGAACACGCGGCTCGCGAGCCGCATGCGGCTCGCGGCCAAAATAAATGAGGCTCTTTGCCTCTTACCATTATTTAGTATACTGTGGCTCGGATCACGCGCTAAACCCAGAAGTACGGTCGACGACGCTTGCCTCCGCTCCACCAGCTCGTACTTCCGGGTTTAGCTCAACAGCGCCCTCTGCTGCGCCCCAAAAAATAATGCTTCAAAGTCTAGCACAGGGACTATTGAAACATTGTTAGGCTAGGAGAAATTTATATTAAGAGTTATAGATGTTAAATTAGCTTAGAAAATGGGATCAATGTGTTATTATTAATCTAAGAGAAATTTATATAGTGTTTGCTGGGAGGAGAGGGGTTATGAGTAATCTATTTTAAGATGGGGGGAGGGGAGGGGGCAAAGTGTTTGGTATAATATTTGAATGTGAATTTTTGCGGGAGGGTTGGGGGGGTATAGCATTTGTATGAGATTTATATTGTGTGGAGGGGGGGTGAAAAGGGGGAAAATTTGTTTGTACAAAACTCTTTTAATAAAAAAAAAAGTCTAGCACAGTTGCTGCAGGATTCCGGTGAGGTTCTAATGATTGCTCAAATTAATAATAATGGTTGCATATTGAAGCTCTGGGTTCAGGAGCAGCAGAGTTTTAAATAGGAGAAAACATTTAATTGAATTTCCATGGTTAGTATATTTCCCAAAATTCTACGAGTGTTTTTCTCACAGCCTGTAATTGTAATAGATATCAAAGATAATCCAAACTCATATATATATTATAATACATATATTAGGTTAAAGGAAGATAATATTAGGACCAGGCTTTACCCATGTATAGGTTGTACTCGATTTACAATCACAATCTCATCACTGAGCAAAGCAGTCATTAAGCGAGATATGTGACTGCTTTGTTTAATGACTGCAAGTGTGGCATTCCTGGTTGTGGTCATCAAGTAATCTTGTAGGTTGTTAGGTGGACAGAGATTCCACTTATTTATGGATTTAAAAGTTATACAGCAGCTCTAATGGGTTTATAAAAATTTATAACAAAAAACACCTAACTGAGCATGTTATATTATGTGTTTAATATATTATTGTTAAAATTATATGCTTTTGTGTGAGTGTTTGTCTGTTTTGGCAGGTCACTGCGTGGTGTGGCTCTCTACTCTCACAGTTTAAAATTTTGGCTCTTTTTGTCGAACTTGTTCGCCACCCCTGCTATACACACTTTTGTTGGCAGGGTGATGTCTCTGCTTTTTAGTGTGCTGTCTAGATTTGCCATAGCTTTCCTCCCCAGGAGCAAGCATCGTTTCATTTTTTGGCTTGTTAAATTAGACAAAGGCTTCTTTGTTGCAGCAACTTATAATAGTAAGCACTCCAGTGCCTTCAAGAAGGGTTGTCTTGCTCTGGATTGAAAACTTCTAGGATTATTTGTTTTAAGCAGGTTTTATTGGTTTTTACAATTTTTTTCAGGGAAAAAGGGTTAAAAAGGGTATAAATTTTTTTGACAGCTACATCGTGTGGGGGAGAGCAGTTCCCCCAAGTCTCCCAACTTTTACAGACAAGAATAGAAATACATCAACATTTGAATAGAGATTAACAGTTTTAAATTTAACACTCAGTCATCAGTATATTTCAATCATTTTTTGTATCACTTCCGTAAAGGTACATTATAACAACAATTGCAATAATGTTTCAAGTCACTTTTGTGATCTGAGTCTTCTAGTTGTTGCATCCTCCCCCCCCCGTCCATTGGCAGAGCCTCAGCCCCTCCCTCCCCCATCTCTTGTGTACCATCCCCCATTTCATCTAGGAGAGCATTATGTTTTTTTAGTGAAAGCCTCTGCCTCCACAACTGTATTGATTCTAATTCTACTGCCCTCCCAGAAAATCAACATGCCTTCTGGTAATAACCACCTGAACCAGACCCCTTTATTATATATATATATATTTTTTGCTAAAGAGGAATATTTCTTCCTCTTATCTCTTACTTTCTTTGGAATCTGTTTAAGAATGGTTATTTCTTAATATATAAAATATATTAATAAAATATAACCATATCTTTATATTTTAGTGGTCCTCCCCTTTGAGCTCCTAGAACCTCATCTCTTGTAGTCTTTCTAAGAAATTTAACATGAACTTCCCTTGGAACATTGTGTGTTCTTGCATATGCTGAGTTAATCCTATAAATCAAGTCTATATCCCACCACAACTGTTGTTTATCTCTATTAATGTATTATGCTAGTATGGTGGTCATAATCTCCTTAAGATCTTCGTTCTCAACTTCTGGCAAGTTTTGGAACCTAAGGAAAAAAGACATCCTTTCAAATTCCATTTTTATCATGTAGTTTTTGAATTCTACATTCCCACTTTGGATTGTCTTAACCTCGTCCCTCATCCTGACCACACCCTCCTCCAGTACAGCTATTCTCTGTTCATTCCATGTGGCTTGTTGTTTCGTTTCTCTGAGCTGATCTTTTAAGTCTTTCAGTTGTTTTTTCATTTCGTCCTGTCCCTTTAAGATAGATTGAAGCATCTGGTGAATAGATAAGTCCTTTGTACTCTCTTCAGGGGCTTTTGGTTGTAGAAATGACCTCAGTTGTAATTGCTGAGTAATTGGACTAGACGTAGAAGATGTCGGGGCTGATGAAGCCTTGCCAGGCAGTAATTTCTTTGGACCCATCATAAAGTTCAGAGATAGTTATTAATCTGTACAAAGAAATGGCATCTGTGGGAGAGCACAGCCGGTAGAGATCACAAGGCAGGCAAATCCAAAGGAGAATAAATCTTCTAATATAGGACTAGATCAAACAGATGAATCAAAATATTCCAAATCCAAGGGAAAAGCGTATTTAGAGAGGCTCCTGGAGATCTCTGGGGTGGAGACTAGTTCAGAGCCATAAAATCTTTCAAGGGAGGAATTTCATTCATAAAGACAAAGAAGAAGGTGGAAGTGGCCAATGTATGGGAACCTTTACAGATGGTCAGGAAACAACAAGTCCAAAGTTCCCATACATTGTTTAAAGAAGAGTCAGTTCAACCATCCTTTCCCTCCAATTGTGGTCAAAAATTATTTTTCCATTGTTTAGGGGAAGTGAAAGTAAGTTTTTAACTCTCTCTCCTGTGATAGGGAGAGATTTTGCAAGTGCAGCTTTTCCGAGGGGGTGGAAATTCCCCCCCATCCAATCTTAACTCTTCCAAAGGTTGAAACAAAGTTCTAAAAAAAACCTGCCGTTCATCAATTGAATAAACCAGTAAAAGACTTGGGGAGATTCCCCACCTCACTGCACTTCAGCTGCGTCTTTCAAATTGATTATTTCCTTCCAGGTTCCGTTCAGCGAAGGCACGCGGTGGCATTCCGCGCACCCCACACGCTTCCCGGCTCCTGGGGCAAAGCTGAAGACCCCCCCCTGTGGCCGCCGCCGTTCCAGGGGGTCCCAGCAAGCCGCCCCTACGGCAGGGCGCCCCTCCAAGGCACCCTGTGCTCCCCCTAGACTTAAGGGGAGCCCACCGAAACAGCGGACGCATGCGTCCGTCGCCTTCGGATACCAGAAGTCGTCTCTCCAAAACTTCTAGGATTATTGATGAGCTCTTCATATAACACCAATTGCATTATTATAAATCCATACTGTAGCTTGCTACAAATAGCAGCAGTAGTAGGCCTAGACACAGCAGATGGCAGCATTTAGCTAACCTTGGCCAATCTCAGAAAAGCTAATAAGGGTTGAATCGTGTTATTCTATGAACAGGAAACCATTTGGAGATTCAAAACTGTATACTAGACTGCTGCATTCTGAACCAATTGGAGCTTCCAAATACTTTTCAAAGGCAGCCCCCTGTAGAGTGGGTTGCAATAGTCAATACTAGAGCATGAGTGACTGTGAGCAGAGAAAGGGCACCAATTGCACCCTTTCTTATGTTTTAGTTCAGGAAAGGGCGTAATTGATGTGTAATCCGCAGTTATGCAAAGGAGCTCCTGGGCATGACTGCCACCTGCTCCTTGCGCAGGAGTTGTGAATCCAGGAGAAACCCCAGGTTATGCACTGGATCTGTCTGGGACATGGACATCCCATTCAAGACCAGAGGTGGAAATTCTCCAAACTCCAAATCCAAGTCTCCCTCCCAAGTCCCTTAACTAGATTTATTTTTTTTCTGACAAAAGTTCAGGACAGCAAGATATAGATGCCAAGTTTATCATTCCCTGTGAATCCATAAATAAACCAAAATGTTAAAGCGTGTTTACAGTATTTGCTTACTTCCTGGGGCTGACAAGCCACTCCAAGCCAGCAGGCCTCGAGTGCAAAAAACCTGTATCAGACCAGAAAAAAGGGAAAATTTACACATATGGTGCAGTTCTGCCTTCTTGAACAATCTTTGATCACAGTAGAGCTCTCTCTCCTCCTAAAGTAAATGTGGTCCCCTGTCACCAAAAAGCTGCTAACCTCTACTTTAATGGGTGCAAAATTTACAGAGTTTTTGGGCCACAAAATTGTTTTATAACAGAATAAGAGTTAGACGGGATCTTGGAGAACTTCTGGTCCAACCCACTGCTCAATCAGGAAACACTATACCATCTCAGACAAATGGTTGGCCTATCTTTTCTTGAAAACTTCCAGTATCGGAGCACTCACAAGTCATATCACTGGTTAATTATTCTCACTATCAGGATTTCCCCCCCCTTATTTCTAGGTTGCTTCTCTTCTTGATTAGTTTCCATCCGTTGCTTCTTGTTCTGCCCTCAGGTGCTTTGTAGAATAGCTTGCCTCCCTCTTCTTTGTGGCAGCCCCTGAGATATTGGAACACTGCTATCATGTCTCCCCTAATCCTTCTTTTCATTTAAACTAGACATATGCAATACCTGCAACCGTTCTTCATATGTTTTAGCTTCCAGTTCCCTAATCATCTTTGCTGTTCTTCTCTGCACTCTTTCTAGAGTATCCACATCTTTTTTATATCGTGGCAACCAAAACTGGATGCCACATTCCAAGTGTGGCCTTACCAAGGCATTATAAAGTGGTACTAATACTTCGTGTGAACTTGATTCTATCCCCCTGTTAATGCAGTTCAGGACTGTTTTTAAGCCTTGAATTCCTTAATGGATCTAATGTTTATTCATATGGTTATTTCCATTAAAAAAAAACCTTAGAAGTTTTGAATGTTTTTTTAAAAAAACATATTATTTGTATCTCTCAAGAAAGAACTTTAAAGCACTAGTGCGGTACATATTAATGATGAGAAGCTTTTATTGTTTTTCTCTGGTTTACCATCCAGTTTCAAGATATTCAGTATGTATCATGGGTTTCTTTGATATTATGCTCTGGAAAAGATAGCTTGACAAGTCCGAACATAGTGAGCAGTTGAAAGTTCTTGTCAAATGTACATCAGGTGAAGCAAGGCTATGGATGAAGAGGGTAAACCAGGGCATGGAATTAGTATAGATTCTCCAAATTAAGTCGAGGAAGTGAAGATGCTTTGTTCTCTTTTACAGATATGGAATTTGAATGCTGATTAAAGACATCCCCTTTCTTACATTTGCACAGGTGAACATATTTCATCCAACAGCTCAACTGTTACATCTGTTCTGTGAGGATATTGGAATTCAGAAATGTAGATGGTCTTGTGTTCTGGGAACTATTGCAAAGATAATGGGGCCTCTCCCTCCTCAATTTCTTCTTTCCATCCCTCTTTACACCAACATATCCAACAAGAAAGTGCACAAGAGACACCCAAAGTATTGATGTGGGCAGGGGTGGGTTCCTGCCAGTTCTAACCTCTTCTATAGAAGAGGTTCCACAAATTTACAGTGTCATTTAGAACCGGTTCCAGCTCCCTACCACCGCCCGTCCGCACATCATCAAGATGAAGAGTGAGAGGAGGAATTCTGGGAATTGAAGTCCACAAGTCAAGTTTGAACATCCCTGGGGTTTTTTTCTAAAGGGTTAGGGGTGCAAGGGTCTTGTAACTTGACAGCTTTAAGACTTGCACACTTCAAATGCCAGAGTTCCTGAGCCAACATGACTGGAGGAGGAATTCTGGGAGCTGAAGTCCACAAGTCTTAAAGCTGTCAAGTTTGAACACCCCTGGGTTTTTTTCTAAAGGGTTAGGGGTGCAAGGGTCTTGTAACTTGACAGCTTTAAGACTTGCGTGCTTCAAATGCCAGAGTTTCTGAGCCAACATTTTGGTTGCTAAGCAAGAGCGTTGTTAAGTGAGTTTCATCACATTTTACAAGTTGGCCATGCCCACCCAGTCACATGGCTGGCAAGCCACTCCCACCCGGTCACATGGCTGGCAAGCCACTCCCACCCAGTCACATGGCTGGCAAGCCATTCCCACAAAGCAGGCCACACCTACAGAAGATGTTCTAAAAAAATTTGAAACCCACCACTGGATGTGGGTTTATTGAAAAGGAACAGAAGTAATGGTACTGTTCTGATCCGGCACCCAAACATGACCAACCCCCTGTAGTTAAATCAATGATTCCTTTATTAGGAGCACCAGCAGCCCTGGTAAAAAGTCTCTCTCTCACACCCACAGTAGGCAAACAAGTCTGTCTGGCAGGGAGATGAATAGTCTGCCATGCCTATTCATCTCCACCCCGTCTTTTATCCCCAGAGCTAGGATGGGGCTTCTCTAGCAGTGGTGTCTCTTCTGTTCCAATGATCGGCCCATAGATTTCCACTGCTCTCCTCTCCTCTGCTTTCTGTGCATCTGCGCGTCAGGCACTGGACCCAGCTGTTCCTCCTCTTCCTCATCAGTCACCTCCAGACCTGTTGACTCGCCATCTGAGGGCTGATGGATGGCCCAGGCTCTGCCTTTGTCTCTATCTCAGACAGCTCCATTCCCTCTTCCCTCCCGGACCTCTCAGATTGCCTTGATGCTCGCCCTGACTCCCTCGCTACCTCCTCATCTAATTCAGCTGCTGGAGGGGCCAGTGACCAACAGGCCACAGCAGGTGCCTGCTAAACAGGAAAGCCCTGGAAGTAGCTCCTCTTGTTCCATCTCAAATAATTGGTCACCTTTCTCTTTAGACTTTACTACCCACCACACAGCACTGGATACCCTGGGTGTCAGTCATAAGAATAGCAGATGTAGCGCCTGTTACAGGATTTACTACTAATATATAAAGTTCCACTCTCAGAAACAACAGACAACAGAAATGCTGTGGTCCTGGATGATTTCCTGACCCATGACCCAGATATTTTCTCTAAATTTTCCTTGCTTGTTTTTTTTTTTTTAAACTCAAAATAGCTTTTATGACCGTGCTTCTTTGTACTACTTTATTTGACTCTGTCAATTTCAAAAAAAGGTGACATGGTTAATCAGGAAACATTAGACTTGTAGAATTGAGCACCATAAACAGCTGTGAAATGCTACCAGTTCGGACCAGTTCATCCGAACCGGTAGTAAAAAATGCTACCGGTTCAGGTGAAATGGTAGTTCCAATGATCAGCTGTGCAACAATCAGCTATGCCGTGCGATTTATATTTGCTAGAAAGCAGGAAATCCTGCTTTCTAGTAAATCTAAATTGTGCAGTACAGCTGCCCCCCCACCACTGTTCTATTTACCTTTGCAGACTCTGAAAATGCTTCTTAATCCTCCTTTTTCAGCACTGCGTGGTAACAACTGCAGTGCGCCTGCACACAAAGTGCGCGTTTGACGTGCGAAGCGAATCGGTAGCAGACTTCAGATCATAAATAGTACCTGGCAAATAATTTTAGGGTTCATCAGAGCATTTTTAGGTTTCTTTTTTCTATTTCCAGCAAGTTACATTGGCATTTTATCAGGCCAATGACTTTTTTGGCAATTTTACAGAAAATTGTACTGTAAGGGAGGGAAATAGCCTGATGGAGATTCTGCCTTCTTTCAGTCTATGCTCTTGTGTCCCCCTTGTGGCTAGAAAAGAAACTTTTCTTTTTCCACTTTTTGAGATTTAAATAGCTGACATTCCATTTTATCATTTCCTTCAAATACTTTGATTGTATTTTACAGATTTTTAACAATTATCTCTGTAAATAATACCATTGTAATGCACATTGGTGCATTTTGCATTAAAGGCAGTCTATTTGTCTGTTATGCCTTATTTTAAAAAGTATTAAATTAGCCATGACCCCAGACTTGTTGTCTGGGATCATGGCTAATTCAAAGTTTTATCCATTATAAAATGTCCCTTTCTGCACTTTCCAGTTTACCTAAGCTGGTATCTCTTTCATTCATTAATTGTTTATCCCATTTTTCCCAACGGGAACCACATATCATTCTTGTCTTGCCATTCACAATAATCCTGTGTGACAGTGGTGGGTTCCGGATTCCGGTAATATGGGATAATATAATATGGGATAATAGGAATCTTAAATATATGTAACTGTCTTATAATGGAGCATGTTAAGAGTTCTGTAATAGGAAAGCTTTAGTTTGAAGATTAAGAATTTGCAACAGGAAGTTTAGTTTGCAAGTGGAAGCTTAAATCACACCTAGCCTAACCGCAATTTTGAAGACTTATCAGAAAAACCACATTTCATTTTAGCGTTGAGAGACGGAAAAGGGAGGGGGTGTGGGGAGTATGGGGGGGGCTGTAAGATCTATAATAGTTTGGAAAACAAATTAAACGTTGTTCAGTCTTTGCTTTTTGTGTTGCGAACTGAACCTGCGCAATAAACCTTTTCTGTTTGATCCCGGAATTCTGTGTCAGTTCCTATATTCCATAATAAATGGCACGGCCCAGATGGGACTGACAGGAAGAGGCCATTGACCTTCCAGACGGACTGCCCTGGTGGGCAACCCCTGTCCCAGCGTTTGAATCTCCAAGCCGGCTCCGTAGCCCTTGTCTACGGGGAGACTTCGTCGAGGGGATAGAGGACATGCCTGCCAGCGAAGCACTCCAGTCAAGGATCCACAAGGGACAAACAGAATTGGTCCTTTAGTCTGCGGACAATTGAAGACGCCTGCAGGCAAGTATAAGTAAAGGAAGTGTACCCACTCACGTTTGGAGTGGAAGAGGGGACTGATCACCCCCTAGGAGACAAGGTGGCGTCCTAAAGTCTCAGGAGATAAGGTGGCGTCCTTAATTCTCCATTGTTAGGATTGTGTAGGTGGTTAAGCCATTGCAGTTCCCATTGATGACCGTGAGTTTCCGGCTTCATGGGTCAGTGGCAGTGTATTAGAACATGGGTGGAAGAAGTAGCAAGGGAGGTGTCTCACAGACACCCCTTCAATGTATGTTCGATAACTTCAAAGCTGGTTTTTCTAGGGACTATGGAGACCCAGTGGCTACCCCGTTTGAACTAAAAAAATTCTGTGAATCAGAATGGCTCACCTTCGGCGTAGGGTGGCCAAAAACAGGGTCGGCGAACCCAGAACTCGTGTCAAGAGTTCATCAAATAGTGACGGGTGATGGACACTGGGACCAATTTCCCTATATTGATCAGTGGCAAATTAACATAAATGAGAGACCCCATTGGCTAAGCAAGTGTCAGACAGTTAGAGTCTGTTTGATGAAGTCAGAAAAAGGAGCAGGGAGAAAGAAAACCTTAGTGCCAAAGATTCGAACTCAGGTTGATAGGGAGGAATTCCAACAACCCCCTCCGTATTCAACCCAAGTAAAACCAGTAACTCCCCCTGCAACAAAAACTGAACCGGTTCCTGTACAACCAGAAACAGAGAATCAGACAAAACCTAAGGAACCTAAGTTAAAGAAGAAAATAAAGAGAAGTGCCTCATGGTCTTCAGCGGGTTCTGAAGATTCTGTGTCAAACCATACTAGAAGAAAAACAAAGACCAGGGGTGCAACTATTGCCCCTCTTAGAGAAATAATTGTGTCTGTGTTAAATCAAATGATTGGACCCCCCATCAGAAAAATCAATAACAATACAAGGAGTATCAGGAAATTTGAGTTTAAAGCCTATCTTGAAACCCCTTAAATGTCAGATTGGAAGGGGAACGGTCACTCACCAATTTGTATACATACCAGAGTGTCCGGTGCCTCTCCTGGGACGAGATCTCTTAAATAAACTAAAAGCTACGATCTCGTTTGATCAGGAAGGTCAAAAACTAACTGTTCAGCATCCAGTTGAAGAAATGTTGAACAAGGGGCAGACTGGAAGTTATTAAATGTAGCTAAACTTTGGGCTGAAGATAATCCCCCAGGTTTTGCTAAAAATGCAATCCCTGTTGAAGTTCAATTAAAACCAAATTCTTGCCCAATAAATGTCCCTCAAAGATACTATTCAGTAGAAGCTTTACAAGCCATACAAGAATTGATAGAAAAGTATTTAAAGGCTGGCATTTTAAGAAAGACCAGGTCTCCATGGAACACCGCAATTTTGCCAGTCCAAAAGCCAAATGGACAATGGAGGCCAGCACAAGATCTAAGGCCCTTGAACAGACAAGTAGTGACCCTTCACGCTTTAGTACCAAATCCATATGTTCTATTGAGCACAGTGCCGTCTTCTACAGCATGGTTCTCTGTGGTGGATTTGAAGGATGCTTTTTTTTTACCATCCCCCTTGCCAAGCCAAGTCAAGACCTATTTGCCTTTGAATGGACAAACCCTATGAATCGAGTCAGGAGTCAATACACCTGGACTCGCCTACCCCAAGGATTCAAGAACTCCCCAACATGTTTTGGAGAAGCTTTAGCATCCGATTTGCAAGGACTGCAATTAACTGAGCCAGGTGACTGCTGTTTGCAGTATGTTGATGGTGTCCTAATTACGGGGGAAAATGAAGGAAGTTGTTTTCAAAACACAAGAAACTTATCGGGCTTCATGTTAAAAAAAAAATGAACCTCCCCTTTTGAGAAGGAGAGCAAAGAAAGGCATTCCAAACACTGAAAGATGAACTCATGAAGGCTCCAGCATTAGGCTTGCCAGAGGTCACCAAGTCATTTAAATTGTATGTAGATGTCCGAAAAGAAATTGCAGTTGGAGTCTTAACTCAAGACAGTGGAAAATGGAAAAGACCGGTAGCCTATCTGTCTAAACAACTGGATGTACCAGCCCAGGGTTGGCCACAATGTCTTAAAACACTATACTTTTGAAGGAAACTAACAAACTAACTTTCAATGCTCTGGTTGAAATCCAAACCTCCCATGCCTTGCATACTATAATGATAATGTGTAATATTAATGTGATTTAATTAATTAGTTGCTGGCCAGAAAAATGAATGGGCTTTGAAGCTGGAAAACACAGACAGTCATTCAGGGGCCCTATATCACTTTTGTGATTAAAACTACTGCCTGGGTTTTCGCTGCTTTGGGGGTAAGCTAGTTCATTGAAATAAATTTAATGACTGAATTATTGCAAAAGAAATGTAAATACAGATGTGAATGAGTGCGTATGTAGTCAGTATTGGATGCTTGAAATGGAGAGTGTTGTTTTGCTAAAAGAGGTGTTTTGGATGAATGAAAAACAATTTTTTTTCCTTTCCTCTCACCCCCGTCTTTTTCCCTGGTGAGAAGGCAGGAGGAGGGGGGCTGTGTTCTTTTCACCATTTTTTTTCTTTTCTCTCCCTGCCGTACAAGCCTGAGAAAGAAAGGCGGGGTAAAGGGTGATATCTGATGTCTGCATTTGCAGTTTTGTATTGACTCAAATTACCTTATGTAGATTGTTTGGTTTATTTTTGAAGCTGTTTTGGTTTGTTTTTTTTTTTACTCTTTTATGTTTTTATGTTTGCGTGCACTTTGCATACTTAACAGATGGCACATTTGTTTGTTTATTCGTTTGTTTGTCTGTCGGCAGCATTGGTTTCTGCCTTCTTAGGAATTCTTACAGAGATGACTTAGAAACAATATGTAGTTAGAGAGAGTGAGTAATATTTTTGTTTGAATCCAGCTCAGTTTACAAGGGAAACAACTACCTCCAGGAACCCAACCCATTTCATATCTACCTATGGACTATTTAGTGGTTGATTTTACTGATATGCCTAGACGCAACTAGTATTGTGCACTATTAGTTTTCATTGATACTTACTCTGGGTGGGTGGAGGCATTCCCTACCATAAATAAAAAGGCTATTCAGGTGGCTCGTTCATTACTTAAATCAATCATTCCAAGATTTGGCTGCCCAACCAGAATATCCTCAGACAATGGACCTGAATTTGTACATCACATAAACAAGCATTTGGCTGAAGCTTTAGGTGTGAAATGGCACCATCATTGTGCATTTCGGCCACAGTCTACTGCTAAAGCTGAACGTGCTAACAGGACTATCAAATCCATCATTACTAAATTTTGTCTAGAAACACATTTGAATTGGATAGAAGTATTATCTATGGCCTTATATGCTATGCGTACTATGCCTCGAACCTCTCTTGAACTCTCACCATTTGAACTGCTATATGGACGACCCCCTGTGTTATTTACACCTATACAGGGATATCCAGACTTGGGAAATAAAGGGGGAATAGAAGTACAAAAATTAGTCCAACAATTACAATTACACAATGATCAGGTAAATAAATTGAGAAATTCTGTACTAGAACAGGTCCCACCAACAGCAGAAACACCAACATACTCGTTCAAACCAGGAGATAGGGTGTGGGTTAAACATTGGAAAGAGGACCCACTAACACCCAGGTGGAAAGGGCCATATACTGTTGTCATATGTTATCCATTAGCAGTTAAAACCTTAGAAGGGAAGAGTTGGATCCATTGGACCAGACTCAAGGAAGCAAGAGACTCTGACCCAATACAATATCGAGTGCAAAAGACAGATAAACCCCTAGTACTGAAATTCACTAAAAGGCATCCTACTGAACCTGACCAGGAAAAAAGGGTTCTCAACGTACGATGCGAAGATAGACTCTGCTGAGTCCTACTGGCAATGGATTCTCTACGCACAGTCTGAAACATCAAGCCTTGCTGAAACCACTCCCTGGAAGCTGGTTTCCCGGCGCATGGCAGAAGAAGGGATTGGAGGAGAAACAGTATTACATTTGTTAGGATGTAAAATGAATTAGAAACCTAGCCATTTGTCAGGGAATGGAAAACCGTTCATACATAGCCATAAGTGGAATAGGTCTGGCTGTAGTAAGTTTGATTGCATTGATTGTGATTTGTTGTGTAGGACACTAATTCTTTTGGAATCAGCCCCAATCCAAAGGGACTGAGGTTGAGTTAAAAGCCATTGACGGTGCTAGAGACCAGTACGAAACTCCTGAAGATACTTATGTTTGAGGAAACCTGGGAGTGGGGACTTTGTGCTGCTGTCCTACTCCTAGGACTGTGGACATTATATTTAACAAATAAGGACTGGTTCTGTGGGACACCTAACACTGATATTCCCCAACAAGTCATATATACTCCCAAACCCCTTCCTGACGTGGTGAGTCTGTAGATTAAGGGCATTGAAATTGAATAAGGGCCTGTGTGTGTAGGGAAGAGGCTATGATGATCTTTCTGTTGTTTTGGGTGGTGTTGACAAAGGGTCTATTAAGCGATAACATCCTGAGTGTTAGTTCCCAGTGTTGTAAGAATGCCCGAGAAATCCCCCTTGTCCTTGAGGGATCTGGGGAGGTGGGGAACCCCATGAAACTGGACAAGAACAAGTCACAGAGTGGGGCTACTCTGGGTCAGGTCCGTTCTCGACAACGACGTGTCATCGATAGGTGGGGTCGAGACCTGGGACCTAGGCCAACCCCAAGGTCTAAGGACAAGCGTCTAACAATCCCTGTAAAAGGAGGAATAAGAAAAAGGGATAATGGGCCTTTAAATCAATTGGAAAAAAAGGGAACTACATGTTGAGGATACTGGAACTAGGACGAAGCCTTGTTAATCAATCTGACCCTGCCCTAGGTCAAAAATGCTGGTTATGTTTGTCTGCTGGTCCTTCATCGTATAATGCTATTCCAGTTGAGTCAGATCTCTGGGAGAGAACCAAAGCCACAATAGTCCTGTAGAAAAATATTAGATGGTGAACCAAAACAGCAGCATCCAAATTGCAGAAAGATTTTTATAATGCATTCAAAAGACTGGGAGAAAGCCGTCTCCAAATTGTTGGCCCTATAGCTGTTGGTGTGGAAATCATAGGGACACCTTCTTTATGTGTAAAGAGATATCAGAAACCTGGTACTCATGTAGGGTCCCTGAAAAAAGAGCAATGTTCATCAGAAATACCACTTATTTCACCAAAAGGTCACTCACTCACCAACACCAGCTGCCTCCATTACAAGATGGGGAGGATGGAATATATCTTGGGAAAAGTGTCCAAGGCCTTTCCAGCCCCCTCGAAACAATATCTGGCTCTCCCAAAAAAGCACGGATGGTTTATGTATTACTTTCCCCCCGGGAAATACCACATCCCGTTATCTTTTTGAAGGCCGAGTCCTCAGAGATAAGCAAAAGAACCCTTCACAAGAGGTCCCATTACAACCACTGACTGGCATGCAAGTGGCAGGGACTTTGGGGTTCTAGACTTATGAAAAGAACCACCGGGTTCATGTCTTTTCCATGAACGTGGGTGTGTGACAAACTTGTAATACAATTTCAACAATTGTCAGAGGAATTTCAAGAAAGCTTGAACCAAATTGCTGGATCTACCCATGCACTGTCACACATTATATGCTTGCTTGCTTGTTAAGAAGTATTGAATGTTACCTATTTACTGAACAGAAACAGACAGATAAGAAGCTGTGGAAGTTTTTGCATGGAAAAATCTTCCAAAGTGGGGTATAATATGGGATAATATAATATGGGATAATAGGAATCTTAAATATATGTAACTGTCTTATAATGGAGCATGTTAAGAGTTCTGTAATAGGAAAGCTTTAGTTTGAAGATTAAGAATTTGCAACAGGAAGTTTAGTTTGCAAGAGGAAGCTTAAATCACACCTAGCCTAACCGCAATTTTGAAGACTTATCAGAAATCCACATTTCATTTTAGCGTTGAGAGACGGAAAAGGGAGGGGGTGTGGGGAGTATAGGGGGGGGGCCTGTAAGATCTATAATAGTTTGGAAAACAAATTAAACGTTGTTCAGTCTTTGCTTTTTGTATTGCGAACTGAACCTGTGCAATAAACCTTTTCTGTTTGATCCCGGAATTCTGTGTCAGTTCCTATATTCCATAATACCGGTGCGGTGGGAACGGCCCTGGCATCACCCACATGGATGTGCACAGTGTGCGCATGTGTCGTACTTGCCTGAGATGCTTCCGTAAGAAGCATCCAGCTGCTCGGCAGAGCATCGCACAGGTGCTGTACGTGACATGCGCGTGTGCGGAAGCGCCAAAAGCTTAAAGCACAGGTAAGGAGCTCGGGCAGACGGACGGGCACTCCAGAGCACTGTACCGGAACAATACCCGGTGCTCCGGGCAGGATCCGGTACACAAGTACCGGGGCATACCACCTGCAACCCACCACTACTGTGTGATAATCTAAACCAGATAGATTTTATCCATGTGAGGATCTCATGATGCTTATTAACCAGTTTACCTCTCTAGCATTTTAAATGAGTTCTCACGGATTGATCTTTGGGGTATTCTCTGTGAATACATATTTTCATCAGAGTCATAGACAGAGTGGTATTCAGCTGATTTGGGCAAACCGGTAGCAGAGATTGCAGGTGGGCCTGTCCACTTGCCTTAGAGCTATGAGGTCCTATTTAGCCACATTTTTGAGGCTGGGTGCATGTGTGGAAGGTGCACACATGAGCAAAGCACATGTGCGGAAGGCTGGGCAGATGTGTGGAAGGTGCGTGTGCGTGCAGCGAACCAGTGATAGAAATAAGTGAAACCCACCACTAGTCATAGATTGTGTTCAAGTTGCTCTTTTCCACGGTTACTTGAACAAACTACCATTAGCTAGGTTTTCACAATACACCAAACCATAATTTACAAACTGCAGTGGCTGCATTCATACAGCATGCTAAACCATAAACAGGAGCACCTATAGTTATGCTATTAAAATTTGGCAGCAGAAGAGCTAACTTCCAGCAACATGATTTTATTTCAAGGTATAGTAAACGTACTGCACCCACTTTGCCTTAAAGGTTCCTCAGAAGCAGGAGTGGGTTCCAGTAGGCACTACTGCCGGTTCGCTTGTGTACGTGCTGCGTGTACATGCACAGTGCAATTAAGATTGTCCTGTGCATGCGCAGAACTGAAAAACAAGATGGTGGCCCCCATGGTGCTGCCCGGAGAACCAGTTCAGGGACGCAGCAGGCCTGGGTCGCTGTCAGTTCCAACAACACAGGCCACCAAGCCACTATTGGTTTGTGTAGGTAGGAACCCACCACTGCTCAGAAGTCAAAAAACCTCTATCTGAGATGACCACACATACAGTATTACCACTACAAAAGAGGTTTAGGAGTGATAGGCAACTTGTAAACCTAAGGCAGGGGTGTCCAAACTTGGCAACTTTAAGACTTATGGACTTCAACTCCCAGAATTCCCAGGAATTCTGGGAGTTGAAGTCCACAAGTCTTAAAGTTGCCAAGTTTGGACACCCCTGCCCTAAGGCTTCATATGCTGTTCTCCACCTATTTTATGTCAGTATTAGACTAATTTTTGAAAGATCCTTGTAAGCAACCAATTCAGGCCTTTGGCAAAGCAATCATTCTCTTTTCTATAAGCCTGTTATGTCAAGAAAAAGAGAAACCCACAGAGAGAGAGAGAGAGAAGAGTTAGAAAACCTAAGGGGTATAAAGCACCAGTTCCCAACCTTTTTGGCATCAGGGATCTGTTTCAGGGGAAATAATTTTTCCACGGAGAGTGTTGGGAGGAGGAGTGCACAACCCAGATCTCTCGCATTGAAAAAAAGGCTGAAAGTAAATAAGAATCTTTTTTTTTTTTGCTGTGGCTTCTACCCTCGAGAATAATGGTGAGATCTGCCCCCACCCTCTTAGCCTTTTGTAAGGGCCATAAAACTTGTCTTGGCTTGTTGGCCTCGGGTACTGATAGGGGTGTTTCATATTGGAGGTGGTTCGTGGCTTAAAAAGAAGACTCCGACCTCCAACCCACTGCTTATTGGTTTTCTTCCTTAGCTAATTTTTGTTAATTTATTTTAATCTCCTACATTGCCATTTTAATCATGTTGTAAGCAACAGTCAGTTGATAGTGAGATGGGTGGCATATAAATTTAATAAATAAATAAAGTAAATACCCTCTTCGTGTGTTGGATAACAAACCTCTCGGTGATGTCTGACTTGCCTGAGTATGCTGTAGACAGAATCTGATGTATGCTGTAGGCAGAATCTGATGACTTTGCATGCGCTATATACAATTTGTTAGTCAATAATGAAATAATAATGTATAATATCCTCATAAGACTGTCAGATAACTCTTTATTCTTTTAGATGAGTAGTGGCTGATGGTTTGCTTGTAAAACCTTAAATTATATTTATTCTACTGCTTTTTAAAGTTCACCTATACTGTAATGTGATGTTTTGTTTTACTTTTTTGACTGTTTCTTTATAACGATATTTTATGGAAATGCCGTAGGTGCTTTTGTATGTTTCTCTCCTAGGGCTCAAAGAAAAAATATCTGCTGTGAACTTCGTGTGGTGTCAGGAAGGACATCCGGCTAGTAAATACTCAGTTCCATCTAATCATCTTGACTTTACCCTAAATTAAGGGATTACAGAGTCATAAAAAGGGAGCCTGAGTGCTTTTTTAAAAAAATAGCTGGTTTCTTAAAGAGCTAATGTTAATAAATAAGGCAGCAAGGATGAAATGTATTTGAGGAATGTTGGGTTCAAGCACACACAATTTCTCACCCCATTTTGTAATTAACTGGATGTTGAATTGGTGTTTTTAATTATCTTTAGTTGTCTATTGAATTCCCTGTAAAATATATAATAGAAGTTTTACCATGCTAAATACGGACTTCGGCAACTTTTCTTTCAGCCCTATTAAAAAGAAATCATGTGTTTCAAACGTAGTGTCTTTCAACATTTTTCATAATTAAATTTTTGGATAGAAAATCTGGATATTCCAAAACACTCAGTTTGGCATCCATTTTCACAAACTAAAGGTTATTTAATTTCAGAATTGGAAAATAAGAACTAACATTATGTATTTGCATATTTTCAGGGAACAAAAATATTTAGAAAAAAATTCCACTATAGCTATTTGAATTGCTCAACCCTTCAAACTGCTAAAGATTCTCAAACAGGCTTCACCCATGTGTCAAATGACATATTTTGTTTTTGAAGTTCTCAACTGCAGTATGCCTGAAATATATGCTTAGTCTGGTGGTTTCGATCATGCCAACTATACAGTTTTATGATTATGCTTTACATAGGTTTACATATGCATTATTTCTATGACTTTTTGATTTATTTTGCTTTTCAGAATGTGTAAACACATGTGCATGATCTGGAGACTACCTAGAAATGGAAATAGGGGTGGGCTGGATGAGAAAAATAGGAAGCAATCCAAGCTGAAATTATTTCAAGCATACAAGTTAATGAAGAGTTGGCACTGTCCTCAGTGGAAGCTGAGGATCCTTTTGGAAAGAACTTGAAAAATTACCTTGTGATAGTTTGACCATTTGGAAAAGAGATGTGGGAACCACTGAGAAGAAGACATGGACAGATGGAAAGCAGTCAGAGCTACACTTAAGGGTTGGCATGCATCTACTGTAACCAGCTATTTACTAACCAAAGAGCTGAAGCAGAAAAAGAGGCCATTGAGAAAACAAAAAGATCTCAGTTGCCTTATTTTATAGAGCATATGCCTGAAAAGAAGGTAATGGAGATGGTCATATATGCATCACCATTTAACTTACGTAGATGTTGCTCTTCTTCTTACTGATTTCAATATGCATAGAATGAGGCACATTAATCAGATTTTAGTGGCCATTGTTCATTTCCTTCTCTCAACTCCCCTTCTTTGTCAGTTACGTTTGCAACCCTTTAAAAATAAGCCTCTGATGAAATCAACTTATGGAAAAAATAATGTATTAGAAGCACCTGGTGAAAACAAAAGCGACTGAACCTTTAGAAAATACTCGTGTGAGATTATTGACCTGGAAACCAATAAAGCATTTACCCCCAGATTGGGATTGTTTGTTTCTAAGACAATGCAAGTTTGATTGGCCAAACTATGCTTTCTTCATTGTCTTTTGAAAATTTCTTGGCTAGACTTTTCTTTTTTAATCTTGCATTTCTTCTATATCATGGGTTTGAAAGTACTTCATGCTGGAGCAAGAATACCCCTACAGTGTAGACAGGCACTTTGTTTAAAAAACAACAACCCGGGGGGCAAGGGTTGGGGATGTCTAAGCAACTATTTCGTCTCTTTAAAAATAACCTCTGAACTTCAAGAAATCTAGCTCAATTTGTTTCCCCTTTGAGAAAGGGAAAAGCTTACATTTTGTCCCTTGGCAATCCGTCCTTCCAAACAGCTGACATTTGGGCACTTCTCCATTAGGTTATGATACCGGTTTCACTAAAAACACATTTAGTGGGCCCTGGAGACTATTTTATTTAAAATTTATATTATCATTAGTCATAAGGAAAATATTCTCAGGATTCCTTTAATTTCTTCATTCTTCAAATTCAATTGTTTCTTCTATGTGCAATTTTTTACTATAAGCTTTCTGGAGCTACTGTATTTTTCGGAGTATAAGATGCACAGGAGTATAAGATGCAGCAAGATTTTAAAGAGGAATTTTTTTTAAAAAAAAAAGTCTTTGCACTCTGCAGACCTCCCCAAAACACCCCGTTTTTTGCGAAAATGGACCCAGTTTTTTTCCCAAAAAAAGGGGCATGGATAGCCTTTAGGAAGCTTATAGAGTGCTGCTGGGTGCTGGGGGAGCAAAAAATGGCCCATATTTCTGCCCTCTCCAGCCTCCAGGAGCTCTCTGAAAGCCCTCTAAAAGCCATGCACGGCTATTTTGGTGAAGAGGCGGGGTTTCGGGAGGCCAAAAATGCTGCATTCAGTGTATAAGACGCACCCAGATTTTCAGCCTCTTGTTTGAGGGAAAAAGGTGCGTATTATAATCTGAAAAATACAGTACTTTCTGGAGGTACAAACCTGTTCCTTCATAAAGCATTGTCTCCCTGATTTTACATTATTACTTATCAGTTTAGCATATTTATATGGCCACCCACCAGAAAAAAAGAAAATAAAATAGCAGAGAAATGTACATGTACTGTATATCTATATGTTTATACATGTTTGACTTCCCCCATCACAAGTATAAACAATTTAACAACTTATCTCTTTCTCTTAAAATGCAGCCATTCCTTCATCCCATATCTCTTTTCTTACACAGATGCCTAAAACCTCTTCATTCATGCTGGTCAGAGGTGGATTGCTCCCAGTTCAGCCGAATCGGTAGTAGTATTTTGGTCTGGGTCGCAGAACTGGCAGTGACCTAGGCTGGCCACGCCCCTGAACTGGTTCCCCGTTCTCTTCTGCCATTGCAAGCATGTTTCTGCGCATGTGCATAACAATTTTTAGTTAACTGTGCATGTGCGAGCAACATGCTGCCGGTGCATGCACACTCAGTGAACCGGTATTAACTGGTACAGGAACTCACCCCTGATGCTGGTCATCAAAAAAACTAGGTTAGGTAGTTTTTTACATCATACCGAGGCTCCGACTAACCAACTCAAGCAAATCAGAATGCTGAGACTTGTTCCTTCTCAAAGGTCCCCTTTAATGACTACATTATATTGGCACAGCTTCAATGGAACACCAAATCTAAATCTTTCCTGTGGTTCCAGTATGATTAAACTAGGAAATAACCCTATCCCCAAGTGTCACAGGTCACTTTGGCCAATTGGGTTAATTGGCAGGCTTTTCAAGCACTCCTTCTCCAACCTTATCTGCTGCCAGTAGAGATGACCTTGGTTCTCATGAGAAAGCCCTCTGTTGTGTCTAGTAATGCATTCCAACCCCCTTCCTCCCTTTCCCCTCTGTGTGGCAACTGAGGAACAGAAAGATGACTGTGGCCAGGTTCAGTTCAAAGTTGACACATACCTTATATCAGGGGTGTCCAAACTTGGGAACTTTAAGACTTGTGGACTTCAACTCCCAGAATTCCCCAGCATGGCTGGCTGGGGAATTCTGGGAGTTGAAGTCCCCAAGTCTTAAAGTTCCCAAGTTTGGACACCCCTGCCTTATATCAATCAAAGCCAACATTACATTGCTTCCTTTTTACTATCAACCATCTTAATTTTTAGCCCAATCAAATGATGTCATGAAACTTGATTTGTTTTCATTTTTTTCTTTGTCCCGTCTCACAAAATTCTTCAGAGTTTTAAACGTCTCTTTTGTAAGTCTAATATAGAAAAGTTATCCAAGTTTCTCTTTTGGTTTGCCATTGTAATTATTAAGATATCAGTCAGTTTCATTTGTAAACCCAGTGGCATTTTTTCCATATTGTTTGTATAGCTTGTCATTTTTACATCTCCTTTCAGATCAGTCTCAGTTTTGTCCAATAAAATGTGTTCCTTTTCTTAAACACAATCATTTTACAGAAATTGATGCTCTTAAAATTAACTTTTGGGTACAAATATTTTCCAATATATCCAATATTAAAGTATTTTGTACCATTCTGTGTTAATAAATCAAATTTAAGTGTACTTTCCCTTTAATAGTGATCTTTAGTTCTTTTTAGTTTTTTTCTTCTAGTGTCCAGTTTTCAAAGCCTCATCCTATCATGTTTTCGTTAAAAGAATTCAAACAATTCTTGGGAAAAACTGATCTTATGATTTTATAATCAATTGCAAAATCTTATTTTAAAACTATCTGGACTAAGTCCATTTACAATTTCACAAAATCTGTTCTAATCACTCTTTTGGCAGTTATTCCAATCTATAAATATATTTCTTAAACTTATTTTTAAAACTTTTGGCAAGGATTAAAGCAAAATTACCCAGGATATGTTTTCAAACTTTTCAGTAGGAAGGTTCTTAATAGATGACACACAATTAATAAGCATTTCCCAAAAATGATTAAGAAATTAGGTTTGGCAAAACTTTGTGTCTATAAGGCAATATTGTAGTTGTCAACCTGATTGAAATCCCTCAACTCCCATTCATTCCCCTCATCAGCGAATTGTAGAAACCTCCCTTCCTGTAGTTTACTCCTGAGGAGTAGCTGTCAGGAGTGCAAATGGGTGATCTCACAAACTCTCCTTTCTTTGGGGAGTCTTAGCCAGCCAGAAAAATACCATGCTCCTTCTAGTTCATCATGATTCTTCACCAGAAGTCCAAAAATCTAAGTCTTTTCCATTTTAAAAAATTCAGCAATTATGACAGTATAACTTCCCTGGCCATAGTGTCTGAGGGAATAGCCAAGTCTTCATGGCCATCCTGAATGCCAGCAGGGTCAGGGCTGTTCATATCTTATGGCCTGGTTCTTCCTTAAGTTAGATAATATGATAGAGAAGACACCCTTTCTAGCTCCCAGAAAATGCCATCTCTTCACCAGTGGAACCTGGAACATTTTCCCTCTGTCTAATCTGGTGGGATACAATAGTAACAAATAATGGGAAAGGGCAGAACATGCATCCCCCTCATCTTGCTTGCCTACGAATCTTTGTAGGCCTACTGGAAGCAAGAATTCTTGCTCTTATAGCCTTTAAATTGTATTGGACCATATTATCATTTCAAGCCAATGGGCCAGGTTTTGTTAGATAAATTTAGGCCAAACTTCTGGGCAGTGCTCAGCTCGGAAAAGTTGGGATAATTAGCAACATACAGCCTCAAAAACAATGGTTGCATGATTTGCATAAGTGGCTCTAAGCTCAATTCCAGTTTCTAAAAGGAAAATCTTATGCATGGATGCATAAAATAAATGTCATTAAAATAATTTGCATTTATGAGTGTGTGTCTGTGGGTGCACCTTCAAATCAATGTTAATTTTTGACAACCGCCTGCAAAAGTTCACACAGTTTTCTTGGCAACATTTTCAGGAGTGCTGTGCTGCTGCCTCCTTTGTAGGGTTAAGAAAGAGTGACTGGCACAGGGTCACTCACCTGGCTTCATGTCTAAGAGTAGAACGCATAGTCTTCCAGTTTCTAGCTTGGCTTCTTAACCCCTACTCCAGAGTCTATCACTCCTCTACTCCTGCTTAGAATGTATACCCAGCTAATTTTGTATAATACTATGGACTATGTGTAATTCATAATAATCTTGGATCAATTATAATAATCCATCTGCTTGATTCCCTGGAAATGTGCAAGTCCTATCCTTACTATACTCACTCAGCTATATAATATTCCTCAAAAACTGCTTTGATTCATTACATTCATTCTGATGTAATGATCGGTGATTGTGTCTTTTTGTCTACAATTCTACAAGTATCGTTTTTTACTGTCTGATTTTATTGGTTTTTGATATAATTATCACATATAGTATCCACAATGGACAGCAGCAACAGCAAAGCCATTGAGTGCTAGCCTAGATTCTGAACTCACTTCTGAATGTCAAGAGTTTTTTTGGGGGGGGGGGGGGTGTGCTTGTTTGTTTTTGCATTATTAAGGTCACACCATTTGGAATTGCTCTAGTATCTTTTGTCTCACAATGTGCTGTAGTTGCTGGAGTGTAGTGATATTGGGATGTACCTGCCAAGCGTATTCTCTGACTGGCTCCATGCTGTCTGAGTTCTCTGGAGCAAGAAGCCTGCTATTGTGTAGAAAATGTTTGGTAACTTGGCAAAGGCAGTAGACATCGGGGCAATTTTGAGCATTGCTCTGTCATACAGCAGTAACAAAGAGAAGTCCATATTTGCACCTTTAGCCTTTGGCTTTATATAGAAATAATAATAATAATAACACCAATGGCAATAATGATCAACTTTATTGTTCAGTTGGCTCATGATCCCATTGGCAAGGTTGCTAAATAATGCAAAATAGCATTACCAATTTTTTAAACCAAATTTTAAAAATCAATTCTTTTTTTTATATATATAGATATCTTAAAATTATATGCCCAACTAGAATATTGCTAAAGGAAAACCACAAATTCCAAAGAAGATTTTCAACTCATAAATGGGGTAACCACCAAGGTCGGGCATCTGAACAAGTTTATAAATATTTAGGAATCTTGGAAACATCCAATGTTTGATACAAGCAGATAAAGAAAGAAACAAGCTTAAAATATTGCAAGTGATTAAGGAGAATTCTAAAGTCTAGTTGATATGATGGAAATATAATCAGAGCCATCAATTCATGGGCAATACCAATATTTCAGGTATTGTGATCTGGATTCAAATAGACTTTGGTGATGTTGAGAACAAACTCAAAAATTGCTGACTGAATAATAAAAGCCTGCATTGTTGTTTCTCAACCATAGAAACTCTAAGGTTGGCTGAGGAATTTTGGGAGTTGAAGTCTACATGTCTTAGAGTTGCCAAGATTGAGAAACACTGCAGTTCAGCACCTCAATAATGTCAAGATTAAAATTTCCAAGGAAGACTGATGGACAAGAACTTTTACTGGTAAAACAAATTGCAGAGGAAGAAAAATTAGGATTTAATGATTCAATCAAGTGAACAAATGAATTGAACAAACCTCAGGAAAAAATAAATGCCGAACTGGAATCAAAATATGAGCATGGAAAGCAACAGCAAAGAGCTTCATCAGTTCTGGCTGGCTGGTGGTGGTGGAGTGAATAGAAGGAGTAGTTCTGACTGGTGAACTGATGAAACTTCTTGGATGAGAAGCAAAATCTCTTCTTTCTCAAAGGAAAAAAAACAGTCCAGTTGCATTTTGAAAAAAAGCAACTTTGATATAACCATGACCTAGATGACTGAGAATCGCCACAGACACCTTGAAATGGTATTAGAAAATTGGAAAATAAAAGCATCCCATAGACATTTTTGAAAAATACTGAAGGAAAATTCACTTAAGACTAGTGCATTAAATAAAGGACACCAAAGGAATGATTTTTTTTGCTGCTCAATGACAGCACTACACACAAATGTAATCAGGGTAAAAAAAGAAAAAATTTAGGTCATATAATAAACAATGATTGTGCCAAGAAAAGGACACACACACACACACACACACACACACATAATTTTAAGATTCAAACTGATTGACATCTGGACCACACCATTCCAGACATACTGTCATTGAAAAGAACAACCTATTTTCCAAATCTCCTGAAGGAAGGAGAAAAAATAATGGATGAAAACTAATCAAGAACTGGAGCAATCTAGAACTAAGGATAAATTTCCTGACAGATAGAATAATTAATCACTGGAATAACTTGCCTCCAGAAGTTGTGGGTACTCCAACACTGGAGGTTTTTAAGAAAAGATTGGACAATCATTTGTCTGAAGTATAGGGTTTCCTGCCTGAGCAGGAGGTTGGATTCGAAGACCTTCAAGCTCCATTCCAACTCTGTTATTCTGTTTGGAAGAAGTCAACAGTGTTATTGAGATAGAAGATGTAATACCAGGAGAACATAGAAAGAATTGTGATTGCCTGATTTTGGAACAATAATGTATGTAGTTTATCCAAATACAAAGAATAGCACCATTGGGTACCTCATACAAATCGGTAGTAAGTTACTATCCTTAAAATTCCTGAGCTCCTGCCTAAGGCTAGAATTATGAAGAAAACTGGCCAACATAGCTGTATAAAAATGCCTAATAACTTGAAGGACATTCCTAATTCAGAAGGAGAGGAATGAGCCTGGAAATTACAGACCCTGTTTGCCAACAATGTACAAACTACTTACGGGCATTATTACAAACCAAAACTACAGCTATTTTAAAAGAAATTATTTACTGTCTGTAGAACATAAAGGATCTTACAAAACCTCAAGAGGAGTGAAGGATTACTTATTGATTGACAAGTTGGTTGTATATAATTCAGGGGGGAAAAACCAAATTTGTTTATGGCTTCTATAAGCTATCAAAAAGGTCTTTGATTTTGTTTCCCATAGCTAGATTGTGAATGGTCTTAAATATTTGAGAGAGAAGAAACGCTCATATGAATATTTCACTGAGGTTTTGATGAATGAAACTGATGGGAAAGAGTTAGAGTAGATTGATTTTTAGTGTGAGAAGGAAAAACTATCCATGCCACGCTCTTCTATGCCACTCATTCACCCCAATCATTCTCCATCTGTCAGCAAACCACCAGATGATAAAACAAAAGGCACTTTTCTACCTACTGTTGACACCCAGGCTGAAATTGACAAAGTTCATCTTTGAACTTTGAAACTAGCAAATACTAACAGATGAACTAGATAAGAAAAAATCCTTCAAGATATGGAAATCCTTCACAACTCACAATAGGATCCCTACCCAACCCCCCTGGCTCTGAACTCATCACCCAAGATTAACATCTGGACTCACCAAGGGCAGCAATTAAGAGACCACACAGGTGAGGAAATACATGTCTTCCCTATCAAGCTTAGTGCATTTTCCAGGCCTGACCCCATTCATGTGCTCCCTGAAACAAAAGACAACCTTTCCTATAAATGTAACCAACCTTTCCCTTTTAACTCATGGCTGGCATTGATTGCTATTCATTGTTGAATAAACTCTACCTCTGCTTCAAGCAGTTCTCTTGTGTTCTTTGAACATGATCCAGAACATATACAGGAATGAATGAACCAGAATGTTCTTCTAACATTAGATAGAATGAGCAGAATTCATCTTATATTCTTATAATTGAGTATACAATCTCTTTCGTTATTAATTGCTTACTGACAAATTTTGTTATTATAATCTAATTGAACATCATGTCTTCCCCTTGAATTGGGAATTTAGCTTTCAGAATCCCATATTAATTGTACCAGTTTGGGCAGGGGTGGGTTCTGGCAAGAACTAGTGCCGGTTCGCTCATGGGTGTACTGTGCGTGCATGCGCAGTGCAATAAAAATTGTTCTGCACATGCACAGAAGTGAAAAACAAGATGGTAGCACTTAAGGCACTGCCTGGCGAACCAGTGCCGGTTCCAGTGACCCAGGGTGCCAAACCACTACCGGTTCAGCCGAACCGGTCCGAACCAGTAGGAACTCACCACTGAGTTTGGGGAAGGCTATGTCTCTTAAGGATATTTGGTTCAGCTGTTTCTTGTACTATAATCTTTATCAAAGATTATCATGATCTGTTCTGTTACTCTTTTCTGAGATGTGCTCCATGTTTCTGTTCTCTCAGGTGTTATCTTACAGATTTTCAGGAACGTAAATAGCCATGAAGAGTTCTGGCACCTGATATCACATAAATTGTATTTGGGACAGGGGACGTAAGTACCGAACAATTCTTTTTGTGTAAACTGAAGAATACACTGAAATGAGAACATAATTGGAAGAACATGTACAGGTCAAGACGACATGATATTCTAAAGGAACAGTCCATATACCACACTCTTCCAAGTTCCTCCTTCTTGATTTAGTGAAACCTCCATAAATAGTAGGGTTCAATTCTTTCTCCTCATCAGATTTTCTGCACGAATTCTCTTTCAGCCTCCGTCTGCCATCTTGACTCTTCAGACAAAATCTGATCCAGCCATTCATCATGAAGGCCATCTCCCTTGCTTTTGCAATGTTGCTGCTTGTTGCCATGGCTTCTGCAGGTAATGACGGAAGAAACCTCCACATATTTTGAGGGTGGGAGGAAGGGAGGGGAAATAGAATAGAGGAAATTTATCATGCTTTTTGGTTTTAAGGCTTGTTTATGGAATGCTTATAGTCATAATCCTGACTAACTACAATTACTAAGTTAACCTAAATAGGCTAAACTAAGTTAAACTAACAGTTCAGGAACTGAAGAAGCTTCTTGGATGAGACATCTTCTTGGATGAAACATCTTCAAGGAAAAACAAACAAAGTCCAGTTGCCATTTGAAAAAGCACTTTTGGGACAACTATGACTCTCTTCTCTTAAATATGTCACATGATGAAAAGTTAAAATGGGAGAGCTGCATTTGCAGTAGTTTTTGGTAGCTGCACCAAAGTTTCTGGGAGGTACTTGTAGCCCCAGGACTCTGGATTGCATTGCTACAACCTAGAGGAAAAGAGCTCCCTATATTTGTTTCCTTTAAATGAATTCTAGGAGAGATGTCCTCAGGCAGGACCTTAGACCATCTTAATGTTTTTGGAAGAAAGTTCTTTTCATCATGTCAATGAGTCTTGACCAAGGTAGCTGTAGAATTTGGAAGTTGTAATAAGAAATTAAAAGACGCTTGCTCCTGGGGAGGAAAGCTATGGCCAGTCTAGACAGCGTACTAAAAAGCAGAGACATCACCCTGCCAACAGAAGTGTGTATAGTCAAGGCTATGGTTTTCCCAGTTGCAATGTATGGCTGTGAAAGCTGGACCATAAGAAAGGCTGAGCGCCAAAGAATTGAGGCCTTTGAACTATGGTGCTAGAGAAGACTCCTGCGAGTCCCTTGGACTGCAAAGCGATCAAACCAATCAGTCCTAGAGGAGATCAACTCTGACTGCTCTTTAGACGGCCAGATCCTGAAGATGAAACTCAAATACTTTGGCCACCTAATGAGAAAGAATAACTCACTGAAGAATAGTCTAATGTTGGGAAGATTGAGGGCAAAAGAAGGAGGGGACGACAGAGAGTGAGGTGACTCAGGCATGAGCTTAAATGGTCTTCAGAGGATGGTAGAGAACAGGAAGGCTTGGAGGAATATTGTCTATGGGGTCGCAATGGGTCTGACACAACATTGCAACGAACAACAAATAATATTGCTTCATAGAGCATATTATTGTGAAAGGCTGTATTAATTAATTGAAGTATATACCCTATACATCAGCATCTGTTAATGCTGCCTTTGTTTTTTTGCAGGCTACAAAGGCCAGTGCACTAGTCTCTGTAGAGGTTACTGTTCTGACAGATGTGACTCTACTCGGACTTCTCAACCAAACTGCGCCTGTGCAAGATATGGTGGTGTTTGCTGCATTGGCCGTTACCCTGTACTTCATCCTCATCCAGTGCATGTTTTACGTCATCCTCACCCAGTGCATGTTGTACGTCATCCTCATCCAGTGCATGTTTTTGCCCCAGCCCCAGCCCCAGCCCCAGCCCCAGCCCCTGTCCCTGTCCCTGTCCCTGTCCCAGCCCCCGCTCCTCTTCATCCTGCTCCATATCCACATGCTAAGTGGCCATACTGGAGACCTCACTACAAAAATTAAAGAACCAAACAAGAGGAGCATTTGTTGCAAAAGCTATTGCCATTAAGGGAAAAATGTTTTTTTAAGTGTCCTCTTGCTAAATAAATCAGTTTTGACCCACCATTGATGATGTGCTAGACTTTCTTTTCTTTTTCTTCAGAATTTGCTCTAGTAGCAATATTTTCCTATAATCTACATGGAAGATACTATGCAATCACTTTCTCTGTGTGTTTTATGAACGTTTATCCGATACAATACAGTGATACATATTTATCTCCTAACCCTGTAACACGTCTGAGAAGATAACTACAGATTATTCAAAGTAATTCTCCTGAGGTATTGTAGCAATGAATGAGATCCCATTAATTTGTTTTCATGATAGTTTTATGACTTGTGATCCAAATAAATTTAGAGGATGCCAGGTTAGACAAGGCTATAAATTGTACAATCAAATGGTTGAACATAAAAACATTCTGTAAGTGCCATAAATACATTTTTTCTATTGTACCTTACTCTATCCTTCTCTATAAAGAATATTCAAAGTAGCTGTTGGGAGGAATCTTATTTTGTAGACATTTCTTTACCCAACTAGATAACAACATCAGTGTGAACTGTCTGTAAGTAAACAAACAAGCTCAGATAGGACCAAGAATACCACAGTTCAACCCTGAGTCATGCAAGGTTTTAGTATGGATATTTATTCATTATTTATAAATAATAAAGTTCACTGTGCTTTTGTGTGGTATAGTTTACTTAATTATACTAATTAAGGAAAAAAATAGATCCAGGAAATTATAGACCTATCAGCCTGATCTCAATACCAGGAAAGATTCTGGAAAAGATAATCAAGCAACGAATTAGCGAACACCTAGAAGCAAACAAAGTAATAGCCAAAAGCCAACATGGGTTTGTCAAAAACAGATCATGCCAGACTAATCTTATTGCATTCTTTGACAAAGTGACAAAATTAGTGGACCAGAGGAATGCCATCGATATAGTTTACTTGGACTTCAGTAAGGCATTTGATAAGGTAGACCACAACTTACTACTAGATAAAGTAGAAGTATGTGGGTTAGAAAGCATCACCACCAGATGAATTCATAACTGGCTGACAAACCGCCCTCAACGTGTAGTCCTCAATGGAACTGCATCTTCATGGAGGGAAGTGTGCAGTGGAGTACCCCAAGGCTCTGTTTTAGGCCCAGTACTCTTCAACATCTTCATCAATGATTTGGATGAGGGAGTAAATGGGGAACTCATCAAATCTGCAGATGACACCAAGCTGGCAGGAATAGCCAACACTCCAGAAGATAGGCTTAAAATACAGAAGGATCTTGGCAAACTTGCACATTGGGCACTATCTAATAAAATGAAATTCAATGGTGAAAAGAGTAAGGTTATACATTTAGGCAAGAAAAACAAAATGCACAGGTACAGTATAGGTGATACCTTGCTCAATAGTAGTAACTGTGAGAGGGATCTTGGAGTCCTAGTGGACAACCATTTAAATATGAGCCAGCAGTGTGCAGCAGCTGCCAAAAAAGCCAACACAGTTCTAGGCTGCATCAACAGAAGGATAGAATCAAGATCACATGAAGTGTTAATACCACTTTATAATGCCTTGTTAAGGCCACACTTGGAATACTGCATTCAGTTTTGGTTGCCACGATGTAGAAAAGATGTGGAGACTCTAGAAAGAGTGCAGAGAAGAGCAACAAAGATGATTAGGGGACTGGAGACTAAAACATATGAGGAACGGTTGCAGGAATGGGTATGTGGAGTTTAATGAAAAGAAGGACTAGGGGAGACATGATAGCATTGTTCCAATATCTCAGGGGTTGCCACAAAGAAGAGGAAGTCAAACTATTCTCCAAGGCACCTGAGGGTAGAACAAGAAGCAATGGGTGGATACTAATCAAGGAGAGATGGCAACCGACTAAAACTCAACCCTTCCAAGACGGAGTGGCTGTGGCTTCCGGCCTCCCGGTTCAACCAGGTGCTTCCATCTCTGGCCATTGGGGGCGTCCAACTAGCCCCCATGGAACAGGTGCGCAATTTGGGCGTCCTCCTAGATGCCCGGCTGTCCATGGATGACCATGTAACAGCCGTGGCAAGGGGGGCGTTCCATCAGGTCCGCCTGATGCGCCAATTGCGCCCCTTATTGGACCGGGATGCCCTACGCACAGTCACCCATGCGCTAGTGACGTCTCGCCTGGATTACTGCAATGCTCTCTACATGGGGCTTCCCTTGAGATGCACTCGGAGACTACAGTTGGTCCAGAACGCGGCCGCGCGGGTGATTATGGGGAGGACTAGATACTCCCCTGTAACACCTCTCCTGCGCGAGCTGCACTGGCTTCCTGTGGTCTTCCGAGTGCGTTTCAAGGTTTTGATTATGATCTTTAAAGCGCTTCATGGCATAGGGCCTAGTTACATGCAGGATCGCATCCTGCCCCACACATCCCTACGACCGATTCGCTCACACAGAGAGGGACTTCTCCGGGTGCCGTCCGCCAAACAGTGCCGGGGGGCGACACCCAGGAGCAGAGCCTTCTCTGTGATGGGCCCAGCCCTGTGGAATGACCTCCCCCGTGACATCAGGATTACGTCCGATCTCCGCTCCTTCCGTGTACAGCTGAAGACCCACCTCTTTCAATTATCTGGCCTGGCTCAATCGTAATTTTTCCCTTATTCCTCCTAACTGTTTTTTAAATTGTTTTTAAACGTTAAATTTTTAATTACATATTGAGTTCTTACAATTGGGGTATTTTAATGCTAATTTTAACTGTCTATATGATGTAATTTGTTACCTCCTCCGTGTCCGTGTCCGTGTATGTGTATATGTGTTTGGTATGTATGTATGTCTATTTGTTTTTTATACATTTTCTATGTTTTATATGCTCCATTGTACGCCGCCCCGAGTCCTACTTGGAAAGGGAGCGGCTAATAAATTCAATTTATATATATATATATATAATTTAGAACTGAGGAGAAATTTCCTGACAGTTAGAACATTTAATCAGTGGAACAGCTTGCCTCCAGAAGTTGTGAATGCCCCAACACTGGAAGTCTTTAAGAAGATGTTGGATAGCCATTTGTCTGAAATGGTATAGGGCAGTGATGGCGAATCTATTTTGGCTCGCGTGCCACAAGTGGGGGGAGCGCAGGGGGGTCGAGTGCGGGCGTGCCGCACCCATAATGCAACGCGCGCGCCCCCAGTGTGCATGTGCGCACAACGCACGACCCCCCCATTTTTACATGGTTTTTTTGCCCTCCCTAGGCTCCAGGGGCTTTATAGGAGCCTGGGGAGGGCGAAAAGAGCCTCCCCCGACCCCCCGGAGGCCCTCCGGAGGCTTCAGGGACTGTCCGGAGGCTTCCCTGAAGCCTTCGGAGCGCTTAAAACCACCCTCCGAGCAAACCGGAAGTGACTTCCGGGTTGCTCGGAGGGTCGTTTTAAGCGCTCCGAAGGCATCAGGGAAGCCTCGGACGGTCCCTGAAGCTTTCGGAGCGCTTAAAACCACCCTCCGAGCAAACCGGAAGTGACTTCCGGGTTGCTCGGAGGGTCGTTTTAAGCGCTCCGAAGGCATCAGGGAAGCCTCGGACGGTCCCTGAAGCTTTCGGAGCGCTTAAAACCACCCTCCGAGCAAACCGGAAGTGACTTCTGGGTTGCTCGGAGGGTCGTTTTAAGCGCTCCGAAGGCATCAGGGAAGCCTCGGACGGTCCCTGAAGCTTTCGGAGCGCTTAAAACCACCCTCCGAGCAAACCGGAAGTGACTTCCGGGTTGCTCGGAGGGTCGTTTTAAGCGCTCCGAAGGCATCAGGGAAGCCTCGGACGGTCCCTGAAGCTTTCGGAGCGCTTAAAACCACCCTCCGAGCAAACCGGAAGTGACTTCCGGGTTGCTCGGAGGGTCGTTTTAAGCGCTCCGAAGGCATCAGGGAAGCCTCGGACGGTCCCTGAAGCCTTCGGAGCGCTTAAAACCACCCTCCGAGCAAACCGGAAGTGACTTCTGGGTTGCTCGCAGGGTCGTTTTAAGTGCTCCGAAGGCATCAGGGAAGCTTCGGACGGTCCCTGAAGCCTTCGGAACGCTTAAAACGACCCTCCGAGCAACCCGGAAGTCACTTCCGGTTTGCTCGGAGGGTGGTTTTAAGCGTTCCGAAGGCTTCAGGGACGGTCCCTGAAGCCTCCGGGGGGGGGAGGCTCTTTTCGCCCTCCCCAGGCTCCTGTAAAGCCTCTGGACCCTGGGGAAGGTGAAAAATAGCTTTTAAAAAGGTGAATTCATCTGGCCAGCGTGCGCATGCGTGCTGGCCAGCTGACAGGGCAGCGCCTCGCGTGCCCTGACAAATGGCTCCGCGTGCCGCTTGTGGCACGCGTGCCATAGGTTCGCCATCACGGGTATAGGGTTTCCTGCCTAGGCAGGGGGTTGGACTAGAAGACCTCCAAGGTCCCTTCCAACTCTGCTGTTGTATTGTATTGTAATTATATGTAAAGAGTAAGTGGAATCTTCAAATTTCAACAAGCCATTGGATGCTATTTTCCTATTATGTTTTGCTGGTGAAGCTAGTAATGAATATATGTTATATTTGCAGTATTCTAACTCAACTTAGCTTTTGAGTTTCCTTGGACAGCAACTTTCCTCAGATACTCAAATACATTTATAAATGCTGTTTTATAAAGACATTTTGACAATACTGTTGAAATGTTTGTTGAAGAGAATCAAGATGAAAGATAAGGTACCCCTCCGTATATTTGCTGGAAATAACTGTTATAGTAGTAATAGCCAGTAGGTCAAATACATAAGGATTTGCAGTGGTAAGCATTTTCAGTGAGAAGTTTTGCAATGGAAATATATATTCAATTGAACATGTTGCAGTATTTCATACTATATTGATAATGAACACAGCTCTGGTTGGCTGCACCCTTTTTATTCTCTCACGTGAATGGTTCTGGCCTTTATGAAAAGCAAAGTATCCATGCATTTTGAGTTAGTAAAAGCTACAGTGAGGTAGAATTGCTGCTTCCTTTGTCTACCTCAATCTGGCCTCAGTTGTCTCTCTTCTTACTACTGCCAAATGATCTTCCCTGATTGAGTGTGCACTTCACATGATAAGCAAAGTGATAGGTCTGTTGAGTTGCTTGATTACTTTAAAGGCACCATCTGATCAGTTTCATTCTATGGGGACTTTTCAGATGTGGACAGACAGATGCTATTCTCTACCTGAAATTACACAACCAATAAACTTTCTGCAACCACTGAGTGCAAGATTTGGATAGCTCCTCAAGCAGAATGGTATATACAATGTACTACCCTCCCTTAATAACAATAGCAGTTAGACTTATATATTGCTTCACAGTACTTTTCAGCCCATTCTAAGTGGTTTTACAGAGTCAGCCTCTTGCCCCCAACAATCTGGGTCCTCATTTCACTGACCTCAGAAGGATGGAAGTCTCAGTCAACCTTGAGCCAATGAGAATCGAACTGTTTGGCAGTCAGCAGAATTAAACTTTCAAAATAAGAGAAATGCAAATACCACATGCATTTGCATGGACTTTTTAAAAATAGTTTATTTATACATTTTCATTTTACATATATAGGTGCTTAGTGAACAGCATATTGTCTGGATGATTTTGCTTATATAATAATACTTTTCCCACTCCTAATTTCTACCTCTATTATCCAACCATTTGTAAAACAGGTCTCATGTTCGAAAATACTTTGTATCTTCTTTTTCTTTTATCTTTAATGTCAATCTGTCCATTTCTGCACAAACTAATTTTTTTAAATTACATCTTCTTCTGTAGGTATTTCCTCATTTCTCCAATACTGAACAAATACAATACTTGCTGCTGTCAAAACATGTAATATTAAATATATATTCCCTTTATCATAATTTTCTGGCACTGCGGCTAACAAAAATATTTCTGGCTTATAATCTATGTGCTGTTTTAACATTTTTTCTAACCATGTATGTATTTTTGTCCAATATTTTTTTGCTTTTCATTTGCATGGGCTCTTATATGACTTCCAACACCTCATCCACTGAAGCCAGGAATTACAGTATTATATTACTTTTATTCAAAATAAATCCTGTACAGGTAGTTCTGGACTTGCAATTACCATATTTTCCGGAGTATAACATGCACATTTTCCCTCAAAAAGGAGCGTAAAAATCTGGGTGCATCTTATACACTGAATACAGCATTTTCGGCCTCATGAAACCCCGCCCCCTTTGCAAAAATGGCCGTGCGTAGCCTTTAGGAGGCTCCCAGAGTGCTCCTAGGGACTGGGAGGGCAAAAATGAGCAGAAAGTTGGCCGTTTTTTGCTCATTTTTACCCCCTCAGCCCCCAGGAGCACTCTATAAGCCTCCAAAAGGCTATGCATGCCCTTTTTTTGACAAAAAATGGGCCCGTTTTCAGGGAAAAGAAGTCATTTTGGGGAGGTCTGCAGAATGCAAAAACTTTTTTTAAAAAATTTGCCTCTTCAAAATCTTGGGGCATCTTATACTCTGGTGTGTTTTATACTCCAAAAATACGATACAATTGAGCCCAAAATTTCCATTGCTAAACAAGACAGAGGTTAAGTGAGTCTGTCTCCATTTTATGATCTTCCTTGCCACAGTTGTTAAGACAATCACTACAGTTGTTAAGTTAGTAACACAGTTGTTTAGTGAATCTGGCTTTCCCCATTGACTTTCCTTGTCAGAAGGCCGCGAAAGTTGATCACATGACCCTGAGCACTACAACCGTCATAAACACAAGCCAGTTGCCAAGCAGCGAAATTTTGATCACGTGACCATAGGGAATAGTGCAACAGACTTTAAGTGTGAAAACTAGTTATAAGTCACTTTTTCCAGTGCCGTTGTAACTTTGAATACTCACTAAATGAATGGGTTGCAAGTTAAGGACTACCTATTGAATATTGTATATTCAATTACACTGGCCACTAGGAGGCATGATGTGACTGATTTCATGTGACTGATTTCATCCAAAGGCGGATTCCATGCAAAACATTTGGCTGGTTCCTCTAGTTTTAATGATGTTCCTCTTTGGTGCATAACTAAATGATGGGAGAACATCTCCAAAACACTAATTTAAACCTGACTATCCCATAACTGGGAGCAATATAAAGACAACATCATGGGAATATGGCAGAAGAAAAATCTTGCCAGAGAATTTGGCCCATACTTAGATGGTGAAAGGCCTTCAATTGCTGGGATAGATGAGATATGGAATTAGATATTTTTTTTAAAGAAACAGGCTTTAGACTGGTTAGAGCCCTACAGGGCACCCGCATATTTTTAATTGAAATCAGAAATGACAATATCATGGCATTCTGGATAATTACACTGTGTCATTACCAAAGCTTATGATTTAAACTGTGTAACAATATCAATTTGAAAAAGTCTAATTTGTTGCCCTTAGGATAGACAATGTCTGTAGACAACTGCAAAACACCAGGAGTTATAATTTCTACAGGCTCCGTAAAATGCATGGCTTTTCTCTATATTTTGCTTGAAATATATCTCATAATATGTTAACTTAAATGTGTTTAAATGTGGCTTGATGGCAAAATCTTCCAATAAATCCCTGTGGCAATATTAATGTAATTAAAATGTACACTTCATTGAGACTAACGTATATTTCAAAAGAAATTCCCATGTTAATGACTTTTATGAAAGGCACAAACTCTCAAATACTTATGGCCACACTAAGTATGTAAAGCCACACTACCTAGGAGAAAGGTGGTTTTAAACAGATTTAAACATGTCCCATTAGAATTTTTTTTTTTCCTGTGATTTTCCTCTTTGGATTTCTTTAAATCACAAGCTCTCAGAAATTTTGGCAGATTTCAGGGTTCATGTAATTTAAACAAAGTGTAAGCATCCTAAATACCATGCATGAAATCAATCAGAGACCAAGGCAGCATCATCCTTAAAGTTCCAATTTAATCATACAGGCATGTTAGCACGTCTGTGGAATTCCAACTCTGCTTTTCTTCCTGGAATTCCACCCAGTTGAAAGTTCATGATCTTATCCCCACACCCATAATCCATCACATGGTCCAAACCTTTTCTTCCACGCTGGCATCTATACCCCTCTGTTTCCGGTCAGGTGTCGAGGTGCGGAGACAAAAGATGACCTTGAGCTTCAAGAAAGGAATGACAACAATACATTCCACAATTCTACTCCTTTCGATTCCCCCCTCCCAACTACTACACTAATGAAACAGCATAGGAAAATATTAGAAAGTGTGGCAGGCCAAAGATCTTAAAAGAAACATAACTACAGGCCTGACACAAAGAACTTCATTTCTAGTCCTGAATATGATATACCATATTTTTCGGACTATAAGACACACCGGTGTATAAGACGCACCAAGATTTTGAAGAGGTAAATAAGAAAAAAAAGTTTTTGTCTTCCCCGGCCCCCAGAAGCACTCTGCAGACTTCAACAGGGCTGGGGGAAAGCAAAAACACCCCCATTTTGGTGAAAATGGCCCATTTTTCACAAAAAATGGGATGCTGGGTAGTGCTTCAGGAGGCCAAAATGGCTGTATTCTGTGTATAAGATGCACCAACATTTCCACACTCTTTTGGGGGGGGGAGGTGAGCCTTATACTCCGAAAAATATGGTACTTGATTATTAATAGGTAAGCAATTACATTTTAATCCAGAATCATAAGAGAAATAAATATGCCAACAGGGAAGATGTTCTCCATGACTGTCTGAGCCAAAGAAGAGATAAATACCTTAAATCACTTGGTTATAATAGCAATAACAATAGTACTTAGACTTCTATGCTGCTTCCAAGTGCTTTTAACAGCTCTCTGTAAGCAGTTTACAGAGTCAGCCTCTTGGCCCCAACAATTTGGGACTTCATTTTACCGACATCGGAAGGATGGAAGGCTGAGTCAACCTTGAGCCTGGTGAGATTTGAATTACCAAATTGCAGTCAGCAGAAGTAGCCCACAGTACTGCACTCTAACCACTTCACCACTGAGGCTCATAATGGTTGTTTTAAAGATTTTGAGAGATTGTGTTTTGTACATAATTGTAGAATGCATCTTCCTTGTAATATACAGGTAGTCCTCATTTTAGAACCATAATGGTCCATGTAATGAATCCTGCCCATTACGGTCATAAGGTGTAATGGTTGTAAAGTGAGTCACCACATGATTAATCTGATTTTAGGACCTTTTTTTGGTGACAGTCGTTAAACAAATGCTGCAGTTGTTGAGCGAACCAATTGTAAATGCTGGTTTTCAACAAAAAATATTGTAAAACACATGCAAACAGCTGTAGATGTAAGCCAATTGCCTAATAGGCCAAAGTCATGTGACCACGGGTGGGGGGCAGCCATCAGAACTTTGGAACCAGGTCGTAGGTAGCTTTTGGGTGAGGCGGTCTGTGGTAACTTTGAACATTTGCTAAGTGACCATTTCTAAGTCGAGGACTACCTATGTACATTTGAAGCATGTATTGACTAAACATGTCATGAGGCCTTAACATTTCAGAATTACCTGTGATACTAGACCATTAGGAGATAGAGTTGTTTCACTCTCTCTCAGCCCAAGGAAGCAGGGAATGGCAGGGAATGCCAATCCACTTCCAGAAAAACCTTGTTGAAAAACCTACAGGAAGTAACCCAAGCATTCATCAGGAGCCAAAACTGACTTGAAGGCACACACATATAGATAAAAGATAAATGAGTAGGTTTTGAGAAAACCTTTTCCTCAGTACACAGAAGATCAAGGCCTCTTCTCTATTTCCAGAGAGTACAAGGAAGATCTAACCCTCAGAACGATAGATTTGTTCCAATCAAATGTTGAGAGAACTTTTAAAGAAACCAATGCAGTTTGTTTAAAAAAACAAAATCTCTAAGGAGACCAGAATGTTAGCCCAACAAATAAGGACAGAGGTAGAACAGACCTGACAGATCCCTGGCAAGACTGTTAAAGAGGATAATGGAGATAATTGCTCTGGGCTTACTATATTGATGGGAGACCCCACCCAAATTATGACCCAGGGTTTAAAGATAGTAAATGGACAGTTACCTTTCATCTGAATCAGTAAAATTAGCAAGTTAAAAATAGTAATAATTCTTTGGGTTTCCTAATATATTCCTACTATCAGGGCTACAACAATGGGCAAAATAAGTGGAGAAAAAACACTTGATCCCCAGATATTATAGCCCTAAAACTGACTGTCCTTTGAAAAAGGATAATAGGCCCAGATCTGGAATGATGGCCTCTGGAAATATGATTGTAATTCTGGAGCTGGAATGAGCATTTCTGTCAATAGAAAGGCAGCTCTTGTTAGTACGAACAAGATTTCAGTTTAATTTTGATAGGCTGGAGAGGTGGCCTCAAATGAATGAAATACTGTATTCTTCAAGAGAGAGAAATGTAAGGTATTACCTTATTATTTTGTGCCTTCAAAACAGAGTTGAACCCTGGTTACTCCCTTGGCTGGTCCCTACAATTTTCTTGATAAGCTTTTGAAAGTAGGCTGTCATTCATTCCTAGGGTTCAAAAAGAGAGCGATGGACCCAAGATCACTCAGCAGGGTTCATGCCTAAAGCAAGACTAGAACTGACAGTCCCCACATTTCTAGTCTGGTGCGTTAATCACTAATCACTACACCAAACTAGATTTCAAATTTTGGGAAGAAAGTTACAGGGCTCATATATAAAGTGGGTGATTCACGGCTCTAGCTAAGAAAAGGGTGCAAGTCATTAGCAACAAGCTAAATAAAAGGTAAAGGTAAATGTTCCCCTGCACATGTATGCTAGTTGTTTCTGACTCTAGGGGATTTGCTCATCTCCATTTCTAAGCCAAAGAAGCCAGCGCTGTTCGAAGAAGTCTCCGTGGTCAAGTGGCCGGCATGACTAAACCCCAAAGGCACATGGAGCACTGTTACCTTCCCACTAAAGGTGGTCCCTATTTTTCTACTTGCATTTTTTATCTGCTTTCGAACTGATAGGTTGGCAAATTCTGGGACAAGTAACAGCAGCTCATTCCGTTACGCGGCGCTAGGGATTCGAACCACTGAATTGCCAAACTTCTGATCGACAAGCTCAGCATCTTAGCCACTGAGCCACCGCAACCCAAGCTGAATATAAGCCAGCAATATTTACCAGTATTTGCCAAAAGGGCTATCACAATTCTAAATCAGAAGAACTATTTTATCAAAGATGTACAGGTGGCCCTTGACTTATAGCCACAGATGGAACTTTGGTCATTAAGTGATGTGGTCATTGAATTGTCATGTGAAGGGAACCAATTTTATGACGATTTTTACCAAGGTCATTAAGTGAATGATGTTTGTTAAGCCAATCAAGAGAATCCAACTTCCTTGATTGACTTTGCTTGTTAGAAGCCTGGTACTAAGCTTGCATATTGCAATCACATGACTGCAAAATTCTGCAAACTGTTGAAAATGTGAGTCAGTTACCAAGCACCTAAACTGCAATCATGTAAACATGGGGTTGTGACTTCATGGATGGGTCAAAAGACACTTTTTCTGAAACCATTATTATTTTGAATAAATGGTAGTAAGCTGAGGACTACCTGGAAAGAAGTTCTCATGGTCCTCTCCTCTGCACTCCTAAGTCCACACCTGGAGTATGGTGTATGATATTGGGCATTATATTTCCAAAAGCATATTAATAAATTAGAACAGGTTCAAAGGAAGACAACAAAATTGGTACAGAGATTTAAGAATATGCTGCCTATGGTTTGATCTACAAAATGGATCATGGAACATTAAGTTGCTTCTTGTGGTCCTTCAGCTATGAACAATAGTTTTATGACTTAGATTCACCGTTTGATCAGAATAGATAAACTGTAAATGGCACTGATTTATATCACAAAGAAAATGAACAAAAAACATCAGAAGGAGCCTACGAAAGTGAAGTAATCTTTACAATGTAAAGGCGGCATTGAAGGGTACTTCGACCAAATGGTTGATCTGGCAATTGTCAAAGAAATACAGAACATAGCATACAACCTGAAAGAAACGCATCAGCATTAATGAACTGTTTAATGTAATGGAACAGATTGTCTATTAAAACAAAAAGGTTTATGTTGGCACCTGATCTCATTATTATATTTGGACATTCAATACACAAGGAGAGATGCATTCTTCTGAGACTATACAATATGTATATTAGGGGATTTTAATATGTCCTCTCTAGGCTGGGAAACATGAGGCTGGATAAGACTGCAATATTCTCAATTTTCCTTGGATTTGTTTTCCTTGGGAAATATCATTTCATAAAAATTGCATTCAGAAATGTGCATGATTCTAAATATAAATGACAACAACACATAACATCAGCATAGACCCAAAGTTTGGCATCTCAATAGCTGCACAGATTCATAGAACTGGAAAGAGAAATTTAGACACTCAAGTCAATCCCCTTCTCAGGGCAAAATCTTAATTAAAATTTCCATGAAAGATGGTTATCTATCTCCCGTCTGAATATATCCAGTGAAGGGGAGATCATCCAATTAGATAATTGGGTCCACTGTTAAAATGCTCTTATTACTAGAATGGTGTTTTTTTATATATACATTCAGTTAGAATCTGCCTTCCTGTACCTTATAATCATTATTTTTTTGTCCTGCTTTGTGGAATGAAAGGAATTCTGTCTTTCTGTGATGATGCAACTCAAAATTATATCTGCCTTTTTTGCAGCCATGACTTATTGCTAATTAATACTCAGTGTATGATCAACTGTAATTTCAAAACAGTTTTAATTAATTATCAAGCTAGATTTTTCCTATTCTAAACTTCTGCATTTGATTATTTTTTTCTCTGAGTGAAGGACTGCATTTGTCCCTTTCAAATAGTTATTTTATGTTTTTAAAAACATTGCTATTTTTAGCTCTTGATCAAACTTTCATTTTGATTTTGAATGTTGTTTCTGTCTTCTAGATATATGTAATCTAGGAATAATCTAGATATATATAATACACTGATTATTTGTTGTTATGCTCTTTAGGTTGTATTTTTAAATTGTTGTTGGCTGTTCATAGCCATAACAGCGCAGCCATATGCATTTAAATAAATAAAACCCTCCAGTTTTATTTCATCTCCAAATTTCATAAGCAGATCCTCCAACTCACCACCCAATTTATTAAGAAAAAATGTTGATAAGTAGAGAGCCAGGTAAAATTACCTTCAAATTAGAGTCTCAAACTAGTTATTTCAAGTACCAAAAATGCATTTCCCCCCCAATACTTGGATTGAAGTATTTGAGAAATCCTGTAGAATGTGAAGTAGTACTTGACTAAATGATCAAAAACACTGTCCCTATTTTCAAGAAGGAGAACTACTGACAAGTGAGTCTAATATTTATGCATGTGAAGATTCTGGAGCACACCATAAAGGAGTTCATTCAACACCCTGAAGATAAAGTGATGAATAGGAAACCTCTGCGTGGTCATGTGGCCGGCATGAATAAATGCCAAAGGTGAATGGAATGCTGTTACCTTCCCACCAAAGTGGTTCCTATTTTTCTACTTGCATTTTTACATGTTTTCAAACTGCTAGGTTGGCAGAAGCTGGGACAAGTAGCGGGAACTCACCCTGTTATGTGGCACTAGGGATTCCAACTGCTGAACTGCTGACCTTTCTGATCAATAAGCTGAGCGTCTTAGCCACTGAGCCACCACATCCCTATTGACATGGTGTTGATTTCTGTTAGCATTTGGTAATTTTCACTAATTGCATTGCGGATTCTTTCCCTTTTATTTTGAATATATATAAAGAAGTACTGTAGTTTTTGGTAGAATCCTTCATGAACCAATTTCATTGTATTTATTTTGTACAATGACAATAAAGACTATACTATGAAACTCTGATTTTAGACCTTTTTTACACAATCTCTATACATCTGAACTACCTGTATGCATTATACTTACTATTATTATTATTATTATTATTATTATTATTATTATTATTATTATTATTATTATTATTATTATTATTATTATTGCTTCTAGACCGCCCCCTCTCCCAAAAGGGACTCGGGGCGGTGTACAGTCCATGCAAAGAATACATCAGAATACAATAAATAGAAAAATTAAATATGTACAGTTAAATATGGAGGAGGTTAAAATAGAGTTAAAAGGAACTGTACAGTTAGCCAATATATATAAATATAATTTTAAAACCCCTAAGAAACACACAAATTAAATTAAAAACAATACCCCTAAAATAACCAGTTAATAGTACGTCTACCAGGAGATAACAGTTGTAATTATGCCAGGCCCGCTAATCGGAACAGGTGAGTCTTCAATTAGTGTAATATACTACTTACTGAACTGTCTCTCTTTCTACATCTTGTATGTGTCCTTTTTTTATTTCCATATTCATTAAGCTTTTTGTGTGGCCCTACTGTTTTCTTCTCCTGTCCTCCATTTTTCTGCTCATTGGAATTGTTTAAAATTGTGCTTTTGATGTCTTTTTAAACAATTTATATAAATTCATTTTTCTTGTGGAACTTTTTGAAGTCAAAGATAATATTCAGTTATAATTTTAGTTTCCCTTAAAAAAGGATTCCAGCATTAAGTGCTCCAATACTCCTGCTATTTCCATTTAACAGATAATGTCTTTCTTGTTGGTTAGCAACAATTCAAGGACAGTTGATCTTCCTAATCTTCCTTTCTGAAGGACCATGTTGTCCTTCAAGGGTTGTTCAGGTCAAGAAGTTTCTTGAAGGAGCATCTGCTTGGCAAATCTCAGGCTAATTAATGTCTCCTGTCACTATTACTCTTTGCCTCTCTGAAAGATGTACCAATTGCTCCATACCAACAGTGTAATATACGTACATTTATTTATTTAATTGTTTATTTAATTGTTTATTAAATTTATTGGCCACCCATCTTACCTATGAATTCAGAATTCAAATGTACAAATTTCAACTTTGGAAGTGAGGTATCTAAAAATATTTTAATTTTTTTATAAGGATCCATTTGTAACTTTTACAAAAGTTACTTTCAGGATGCCACTTTCTACTGATGAGGAAATTAATTGTAAGATAATACCAGAGAAAACCTGAAGGGAAAGCCTAAAAGAATAATTACCAAGTGACAAATCCTTGAACAAAATATTCATAGACCTTGAGTGATTACTCCTTGCCTACCATCAGAAGCCTTCATTGTTATAGGTGCCCAACTTCACAAGATGTAAGCTACCTGAGAATTTACTAGTTTTCTCTTTAGAGATCTTAATCTTGATAGGTCTACATTTTGTTATTCTCTTCTGAGGTGTGCTTGATACGTTTGATTTCAAAAGTTGTAAGGGTGTCACTTATCAACTACATCTCTGTGTATCCAGAGACCCGGATCTGGAAAAAGATCCGGCCTCTTGTACCAAATAATTACTACATGGAAAATGACAAGAACTGATGAACAGTTCATCTTGTATTCAGTCAAGGTCAGGATGACACAATGGTGTTCCAAGACAATAGATGTACATCACACCCAGAAATCTCCTCCCAATCAATTTACTGAACCTTCTATAAATACTGAGCTTCAGACCACACTCCTCATCCGATCTTCCAAGGATCTTTCCATTCATTGGAACATCTGATCCCAGAGCTCACTAAGGGAGATCCAGACCAAGCTCATCATGAGACTTTTTTTCCTTGCCTTGGCAGTGCTTCTTCTGGCTGCTGTGGTCTCTGCAGGTAACAGTGATGGGAAAGTTATTGAAATGGTTGGGGAATGAGGATTGAGAGCTTGACCAGTTTATCATAAATGGATTTCTGATTTTAAAATGATATGATAGAAATTATTTTCTTGAGGAATAGTGGTTGGTTCTCCTGTGGTGCTGTATGCATATAGAAATGTAATGAAGGGAAGATAAAGTCCTACTAAAACTATGGAGGACGCAGCCTTATTATTATATTAATGCTTTTGTGGAGAGGGAAACTGTTTAAGATACTGCTTGTAGATTAGAATAGTGCTTTAAATTAACTAATTAGAAAGAACATGAAGTATCAGGGTACCAGGGTAGGAATGGGTTGACACAACATACTAGATTAGAATATTATAAAATTGGAAGTTGGATTTAATACCATGTTTTCCCGAAAATAAGACAGGGACTTATTTTCTTTTGACCCCCCCTCCCCCCAAAATAAGCACTTGGCCTTATTTTCGGGGAGGTCTTATTATTTTGAGGTGCAGGAGGTGGCGAGCATGGTCACCTCATGGCTGCTGCTGCAATGCAATATTTTTGAGGAGGGCTTATTTTTGGGGAGAGGGCTTATTTTAGTGCATGGGTTCAAAAGCCTGATTAGGCTTATTATACAGGGAAGTCTTATTTTCAGGGAAACAGGATATATTGTAGAGAATCCAGCTATTATTTTATTTTCTTGTAAAATCAGACCATCACATTAAACCACATTTTGATGCATATATAGTTGGCCCTAGCATTCTATGTGAACATAGAATTGTGTTTTGCTAACTAAAGTTTGGAGAGAGTGTGATCACTTGTGTGCTTATATTAACATATCATCACCCTTAGCAAATTAATAGCTTTCTAAAATAATTTGAAACCATATGATGTAAAGCAGGGGTGTCCAAACTTGGGAACTTTAAGACTTGTGGACTTCAACTCCCAGAATTCTGGCTGGCTGGGGAATTCTGGGAGTTGAAGTCCACAAGTCTTAAAGTTCCCAAGTTTGGACACCCCTGATGTAAAGGAAAGATAGCAGTGTGATGAATGTTATGTTCATTGCGTTACTTAATGGAAGCCTGTTAACTGAAGAACAAAGGCAAATTGCATACAAAATGCATATACTGAATAACTTTGGATGTGATGTCCACCAAAGAATGCAATTAGTTTGGGCTTTTCCCTTGCAACTTAGCAAACTTTGGAATACTGAATACTAAATATGTGAAATAAATGACAGAATTATTGAAAGATCTCAGCTATTTTCCTATATTAAGTTTGGATGGAAAAGAAGACTTATCCTTCTCCCAGAAAGCGTCTGGCCAATAACGGGAATACTGGAGACAAAGAAAGAGTTTCTAAGGATATTTCTTTTTCACTTCACAGTTGAGGTGTGGAAATATTTGTATGCATAGTTAAAGCCAAGGGATAATCTTCTCCGCCTTTATTTCCTCCTTACAAATTGGTCTACAATTTCCATTATTTCCCAGAGGGACTGTATGTGCCTCTGGGAAGGGGAACCAAAAGTGGCACTGCACTACTCAGAAAGCAAGAAATGCTGAAGTTCCAAGTAGTTGGATATAAAGAGTGGAAAAATGCAGAATTATATATGGCTGGCAGAATCCTGGACACTGGAGGTTGTCTTGAAGTGCCAAGGCAGTGGTGCCAATAGATTAGTTTAGGCTCTGAATTCATGGGAGATAGTTATTTGTAGCCTTAGATGTCCAAGAACCATCTAACATAGCTCAGTTGGCAATCAAGTGGAAGAAGGAGCCCTGACACGAAGGTAACACACAGTATCAGGGATGAACTTTAGGTGAGCCTGTTAATATTCTCATCCAGGAGGAGGGGCTGATCTTAAAAAAAGGGATTGAGAGCCTTGAACATTGACAGTGTGCTCAAGTCTTTGCTTGAAGAACTTAGGGAGGATTTAACCATCAGGTTCTCTTCCTTTATTGGCCAACAGAGGGGAACAACTGCAAGTTGGTTGAAAATTTGAGACATCTAGGGTTTCTTTGTAGTGGCTGTGGTATAAATCACTTGAAGTCAGTTCACAGATTAACAAGGATTACCTGCATTTCTTCTTGCAAATCTTTCATAAGATTTATCACTAGCTAACTGTTGAATTTGAATTTCTCTTCCACAGGCTATAAAAACCATTGCAATGTCTATTGCCATACCTGTGCAAAACATTGCAGATATGGTGTGAACCATGCTTTAAACTGCTACTGTGCTAACACATATGGAAGTGGATATGCTTGCTGCCATTCACCTCCACCACCACCACCACCTCCTCCACCACCACCGCCTCCTCCTCCTCCACCTCCTCCTCCACCACCTCCTCCTCCACCACCTCCACCACCACCAAAATACTGGAGACCACCACACCACAAAAAAGGCTAAATGTCCAGAGAATCAAAGAAGAGGAGCTTCAAATGTACAACCTTGTCTTTAGAGCTTGAGAAGCGAAAATCTCTGGTCTCCTCTTACTAAATAAAAAAAATTGTTGAAATTTCAATCTTTGGAATGCAATGTTGTTGTTTTTTTAAAATATATTTAATGCTGTTCCTCCAAAGTTTTATACCTTGGAAATGTTGGAGTACAAGTCTTAGTATTTCCTTCCAGTGTGGCCGATAGCTAGTCTGGCTAGAATAAGTGAAGCTAGGGTCACTCATATTCAGAAGCTATCCAATTGAAAAAGTGTGATCTACATAGAACTAATTGACCAGGGACTATCTTAATGCCTTTGGAGTATCTGAGAGTTGCATGAGCAGGATGGTAATCTACCACCATGTGACTGTATCTTTGGGTCCATGTTTTAAGTATCAGTACATAAAAATCATCTGGTCCTTAGAAGTTCTTAAAAATAGGTAAATATCACTTCAGATGACCAGCCATGATCATCTGGTATGCAATGGAGTACCCCAAGGCTCTGTTTTGGGCCCAGTAGTCTTCAACATCTTCATCAATGATTTGGATGCAGGAATAAACGGGGAACTCATCAAATTTGCAGATGACACCAAGCTGGCAGGAATAGCCAACACTCCAGAAGATAGACTAAAGATACAGAAGGATCTTGACAAACTTGAACACTGGGCACTATCTAATAAAATGAAATTCAATGGTGAAAAGAGTAAGGTTCTACATTTAGGCAACAAAAACAAATGCACAGGTACAGAATAGATGGTACCTTGCTCAACAGTAGTAACTGTGAAAGGGATCTTGGAGTCCTAGTGAACAACCATTTAAATATGAGCCAGCAGTGTGCAGCAGCTGCCAAAAAAGCCAACACAGTTCTAGGCTGCATCAACAGAGGGATAGAATCAAGATCACGTGAAGTATTAATACCACTTTATAATGCCTTGGTAAGGCCACACTTGGAATACTGCATTCAGTTTTGGTCGCCACAATGTAGAAAAGATGTGGAGACTCTAGAAAGAGTGCAGGGAAGAGCAACAAAGATGATTAGGGGACTGGAGACTAAAACATATGAAGAATGGTTGCAGGAACTGGGTATGTCTAGTTTAATAGAAAGAAGGACTAGGGGAGACATGATAGCAGTGTTCCAATATCTCAGGGGTTGCCACAAAGAAGAGGGAGTCAAACTATTCTCCTAGGCAACTGAGGGTAGAAGAAGAAGCAATGGGTGGAAACTAATCAAGGAGAGAAGCAAGTTAGATCTGAGGAGAAATTTCCTGACAGTTAGAACAATTAATCAGTGGAACAGCTTGCCTCCAGAAGTTGTGAATGCCCCAACACTGGAAGTCTTTAAGAAGATGTTGGATAGCCATTTGTCTGAAACGGTATAGGGTTTCCTGCCTAGGCAGGGGGTTGGACTAGAAGACCTCCAAGCTCCCTTCCAACTCTGCTATTGTATTGTATTGTATATGACACCGTGTCATCATTTATTTTACAACAAGTCAAAATGGAAAAGCCATGTGTAACAAACTAAGTACACCTTATGATTCAACAGCTTATAAATCCACCTTTAGCAGCAATAATTTGAAGTAATCATTTTCTGTGGGACTTTATCAGTCTCTGACATTGTTGTGGAGGAATTTTGGCCCACTCATCTTTACAACATTGCTTCAGTTCATTGAGGTTTGTGGACATTTGTTCATGCACAGCTCTCTGTCCGATCACAGCATTCCAATCAGATTGAGGTCTGGTCTTTGACTGGACCATTTTATGCTTGATTCTTTCCTTTTTCAATCATTCTGTTATTGATTTGCTAGTGTGCTTGGATCATTGTCCTATTGCATGACCCAATGTTGGCCAAGTTTTAGTTGTTGGACAGAGGGCATCACATTTGACTCTAGAATACATTTACATGCTGAGGAGTCCATGGTCAATTCAATGACTGCAAAGTGCCCAGGTCGTTGGCTGCAAAAGAAGCCCACATTATCACCCCTCCACCACTGGGCTTGACAGTTAGTATGAGATGTTTGTGCTGACCTGCTGTGTTTAGTTTTCACCAAATGTGGCACTGTACATTATGGCCAAACATCTCTACTTTGGTCCCCTCTATCCAAAGAACAGTGTTCCAGAAATATTGTGCTTTGTTCAAATGCAACTTTGCAAACCTAATATGTGCTGCCATGTTCTTTTTAGAGAAAAGAAGCTTTCTCCTTGCAACCCTTCCATACAACTACACTTGTTCAATATTTTTCTAATTTTTCTGTCATGAACTTTAACATTTAACATCCTAACTGAGGTCTGTGGAGTCGGAGATATAACTCTTGGATTTTCTGCAATTTTTCGGAACATTGCATGGTCTCACTTTGGGGTAAATTTGCTGGTGAATAATCTTCCTCAGAATGGTGGACTTTAAATTGTTTGGAAATGGCCTTACAACCTTTCCCAGATTGAGGGGCAGCAACAATTGCTTCTCTAAGATCAGTGCTGAACTCTTTACTCTTTGGCATTGTCTTACCTCAATGCTGGACACCAGCAGATTCCTAAAACTTTGACTTTTATAGAGGTAATCATACTTGCTGATGATCAATTGATCAAGGGCACTTGAATAGCAGTACCTGACTGCCACTTAGCCTCTTCATACCTATTTTAGCAGAAATAATGTACTTAGTTTTCACATATGGCCTCTTGGTTTTCTTTTTGTAAAATAGATGATGATATGGTGTAATATGTAATGTGTTGTTATTCATTCGATGTTGTGTTTACCTACTTTTAAGAACTACTAAGTTTTATGTTTCTCTTTTGCTGAAACAGTAACTGAATAGCCGAGTTAACAGTAACAGTTTATTCTGCTCAAGATACAATGTAACGAACTTAACGACTCTCCGCCTGACAGCCCTTTTATAGCTGAGCTGTCAGAAAGTTAACCAATAGGCTTGTTTAACGTTTCCCTCGAGCCTGCATGGACGCAGGAGCCAATCAGTGGACACAACACTAAGGACCAAATGTTTTTATTATATCCTGACACACAAAGCCATAGAACTCAAAGAAGATATAATTACTTTTTCACCATGACTGTAAATGGGAGGCTCTGCCCAGTTTGTTACAGTCTGTCCAGTTTTTTACCCAGCAATCTCCTCCCAATCAATTTACTTCTATAAGTAAATTGTATTTATAGAACCTTCTATAAATACTGAGTTTCAGACCACACTCCTCATCCGATCTTCCAAGGATCTTTCCATTCATTGGAACATCTGATCCCAGAGCTCACTAAGGGAGATCCAGACCAAGCTCATCATGAGACTTTTTTTCCTTGCCTTGGCAGTGCTTCTTCTGGCTGCTGTGGTCTCTGCAGGTAACAGTGAAGGGAAAGTTATTGATATGATTGGGGAATGAGGATTGAGAGCTTGACCAGTTTATCATAAATGGATTTCTGATTTTAAAATGATATGACAGAAATTATTTTCTTGAGGAATAGTGGTTGGTTCTCCTGTGGTGCTGTATGCATATAGAAATGTAATGAAGGGAAGATAAAGTCCTACTAAAACTATGGAGGATGCAGCCTTATTATTATATTAATGCTTTTGTGGAGAGGGAAACTGTTTAAGATACTGCTTGTAGATTAGAATAGTGCTTTAAATTAACTAATTAGAAAGAACATGAAGTATCAGGGTACCAGGGTAGGAATGGGTTGACACAACATACTAGATTAGAATATTATAAAATTGGAAGTTGGATTTAATACCATGTTTTCCCGAAAATAAGACAGGGACTTATTTTCTTTTGACCCCCCCCCTCCCACCAAAATAAGCACTTGGCCTTATTTTCGGGGAGGTCTTATTATTTTGAGGTGCAGGAGGTGGCGAGCATGGTCACCTCATGGCTGCTGCTGCAATGCAATATTTTTGAGGAGGGCTTATTTTTGGGGAGAGGGCTTATTTTAGTGCATGGGTTCAAAAGCCTGATTAGGCTTATTATACAGGGAAGTCTTATTTTCAGGGAAACAGGATATATTGTAGAGAATCCAGCTATTATTTTATTTTCTTGTAAAATCAGACCATCACATTAAACCACATTTTGATGCATATATAGTTGGCCCTAGCATTCTATGTGAACATAGAATTGTGTTTTGCTAACTAAAGTTTGGAGAGAGTGTGATCACTTGTGTGCTTATATTAACATATCATCACCCTTAGCAAATTAATAGCTTTCTAAAATAATTTGAAACCATATGATGTAAAGCAGGGGTGTCCAAACTTGGGAACTTTAAGACTTGTGGACTTCAACTCCCAGAATTCTGGCTGGCTGGGGAATTCTGGGAGTTGAAGTCCACAAGTCTTAAAGTTCCCAAGTTTGGACACCCCTGATGTAAAGGAAAGATAGCAGTGTGATGAATGTTATGTTCATTGCGTTACTTAATGGAAGCCTGTTAACTGAAGAACAAAGGCAAATTGCATACAAAATGCATATACTGAATAACTTTGGATGTGATGTCCACCAAAGAATGCAATTAGTTTGGGCTTTTCCCTTGCAACTTAGCAAACTTTGGAATACTGAATACTAAATATGTGAAATAAATGACAGAATTATTGAAAGATCTCAGCTATTTTCCTATATTAAGTTTGGAGGGAAAAGAAGACTTATCCTTCCCCCAGAAAGCTTCTGGCCAATAATGGGAATACTGGAGACAAAGAAAGAGTTTCTAAGGATATTTCTTTTTCACTTAACAGTTGAGGTGTGGAAATATTTGTATGCATAGTTAAAGCCAAGGGATAATCTTCTCCGCTTTATTTCCTCCTTACAAATTGGGCTACAATTTCCATTATTTCCCAGAGGGAACCAAAAGTGGCACTGCACTACTCAGAAAGCAAGAAATGCTGAAGTTCCAAGTAGTTGAATATAAAGAGTGGAAAAATGCAGAATTACATATGGCTGGCAGAATCCTGGACACTGGAGGTTGTCTTGAAGTGCCAAGGCAGTGGTGCCAATAGATTAGTTTAGGCTCTGAATTCATGGGAGATAGTTATTTGTAGCCTTAGATGTCCAAGAACCATCTAACATAGCTCAGTTGGCAATCAAGTGGAAGAAGGAGCCCTGACACGAAGGTAACACACAGTGTGCTCAAGTCTTTGCTTGAAGAACTTAGGGAGGATTTAACCAGCAGGTTCTCTTCCTTTATTGGCCAACAGAGAGGAACAACTGCAAGTTGGTTGAAAATTTGAGACATCTAGGGTTTCTTTGTAGTGGCTGTGGTATAAATCACTTGAAGTCAGTTCACAGATTAACAAGGATTACCTGCATTAGTTCTTGCAAATCTTTCATAAGATTTATCACTAGCTAACTGTTGAATTTGAATTTCTCTTCTACAGGCTATAAAAACCATTGCAATGTCTATTGCCATACCTGTGCAAAACATTGCAGATATGGTGTGAACTATGCTTTAAACTGCTACTGTGCTAATACATATGGAAGTGGATATGTTTGCTGCCATTCACCTCTACCACAACCACGGCCTCCTCCTCCTCCACCACCACCTCCTCCTCCACCACCTCCACCTCCTCCACCACCACCAAAATACTGGAGACCACCACACCACAAAAAAGGCTAAATGTCCAGAGAATCAAAGAAGAGGAGCTTCAAATGTACAACCTTGTCTTTAGAGCTTGAGAAGCAAAAATCTCTGGTCTCCTCTTACTAAATAAAAAAATTGTTGAAATTTCAATCTTTCGAATGCAATGTTGTTGTTGTTTTAAAACATATTTAATGCTGTTCCTCCAAAGTTTTATACCTTGGAAATGTTGGAGTACAAGTCTTAGTATTTCCTTCCAGTGTGGCCAATAGCTAATCTGGCTAGAATAAGTGAAGCTAGGGTCACTCATATTCAGAAGCTATCCAATTGAAAAAGTGTGATCTGCATAGAATTAAGTGACCAGGGACTATCTTAATGCCTTTGGAGTATCTGAGAGTTGCATGAGCAGGATGGTAATCTACCACCATGTGACTGTATCTTTGGGTCCATGTTTTAAGTTATCAGTACATAAAAATCATCTGGTCCTTAGAAGTTCTTAAAAATAGGTAAATATCACTTCAGATGACCAGCCATGATCATCTGGTATGCAATGGAGTACCCCAAGGCTCTGTTTTGGGCCCAGTAGTCTTCAACATCTTCATCAATGATTTGGATGCAGGAATAAACGGGGAACTCATCAAATTTGCAGATGACACCAAGCTGGCAGGAATAGCCAACACTCCAGAAGATAGACTAAAGATACAGAAGGATCTTGACAAATGTGAACACTGGGCACTATCTAATAAAATGAAATTCAATGGTGAAAAGAGTAAGGTTCTACATTTAGGCAACAAAAACAAATGCACAGGTACAGAATAGATGGTACCTTGCTCAACAGTAGTAACTGTGAAAGGGATCTTGGAGTCCTAGTGGACAACCATTTAAATATGAGCCAGCAGTGTGCAGCAGCTGCCAAAAAAGCCAACACAGTTCTAGGCTGCATCAACAGAGGGATAGAATCAAGATCACATGAAGTGTTAATACCACTTTATAATGCCTTGGTAAGGCCACACTTGGAATACTGCATTCAGTTTTGGTCGCCACAATGTAGAAAAGATGTGGAAACTCTAGAAAGAGTGCAGGGAAGAGCAACAAAGATGATTAGGGGACTCGAGACTAAAACATATGAAGAATGGTTGCAGGAACTGGGTATGTCTAGTTTAATAGAAAGAAGGACTAGGGGAGACATGATAGCAGTGTTCCAATATCTCAGGGGTTGCCACAAAGAAGAGGGAGTCAAACTATTCTCCTAGGCAACTGAGGGTAGAAGAAGAAGCAATGGGTGGAAACTAATCAAGGAGAGAAGCAAGTTAGATCTGAGGAGAAATTTCCTGACAGTTAGAACAATTAATCAGTGGAACAGCTTGCCTCCAGAAGTTGTGAATGCCCCAACACTGGAAGTCTTTAAGAAGATGTTGGATAGCCATCTGTCTGAAACGGTATAGGGTTTCCTGCCTAGGCTGGCGGTTGGACTAGAAGACCTCCAAGCTCCCTTCCAAGTCTACTATTGTATTGTATTGTATATGACACCATGTCATCATTTATTTTACAACAAGTCAAAATGGGAAAGCCATGTGTAACAAACTAAGTACACCTTATGATTCAACAGCTTATAAATCCACCTTTAGCAGCAATAATTTGAAGTAATCATTTTCTGTGGGACTTCATCAGTCTCTGACATTGTTGTGGAGGATTTTTGGCCCAGTCATCTTTTCAACATTGCTTCAGTTCATTGAGGTTTGTGGACATTTGTTCATGCACAGCTCTCTGTCCGATCACAGCATTCCAATCAGATTGAGGTCTGGTCTTTGACTGGACCATTTTATGCTTGATTCTTTCCTTTTTCAATCATTCTGTTATTGATTTGCTAGTGTGCTTGGATCATTGTCCTATTGCATGACCCAATGTTGGCCAAGCTTTAGTTGTTGGACAGAGGGCATCACATTTGACTCTAGAATACATTTACATGCTGAGGAGTCCATGGTCAATTCAATGACTGCAAAGTGCCCAGGTCGTTGGCTGCAAAAGAAGCCCACATTATCACCCCTCCACCACTGGGCTTGACAGTTAGTATGAGATGTTTGTGCTGACCTGCTGTGTTTAGTTTTCACCAAATGTGGCACTGTACATTATGGCCAAACATCTCTACTTTGGTCCCCTCTATCCAAAGAACAGTGTTCCAGAAATATTGTGCTTTGTTCAAATGCAACTTTGCAAACCTAATATGTGCTGCCATGTTCTTTTTAGAGAAAAGAAGCTTTCTCCTTGCAACCCTTCCATACAACTACACTTGTTCAATATTTTTCTAATTTTTCTGTCATGAACTTTAACATTTAACATCCTAACTGAGGTCTGTGGAGTCGGAGATATAACTCTTGGATTTTCTGCAATTTTTCGGAACATTGCATGGTCTCACTTTGGGGTAAATTTGCTGGTGAATAATCTTCCTCAGAATGGTGGACTTTAAATTGTTTGGAAATGGCCTTACAACCTTTCCCAGATTGAGGGGCAGCAACAATTGCTTCTCTAAGATCAGTGCTGAACTCTTTACTCTTTGGCATTGTCTTACCTCAATGCTGGACACCAACAGATTCCTAAAACTTTGACTTTTATAGAGGTAATCATACTTGCTGATGATCAATTGATCAAGGGCACTTGAATAGCAGTACCTGACTGCCACTTAGCCTCTTCATACCTATTGAAGCAGAAATAATGTACTTAGTTCTCACATATGGCCTCTTGGTTTGACTGGAGTCAAAATCATAATGATGTGAAGCAGAGATGGTATTTAGCAGGTTCGACCAGTTCTGGAGAACCGGTAGTAGAAATTTTGAGGAGTTCAGAGAACCGGTAAACACCACCTCACTGATCCCACCTCCATCTATTCTCTGCCATCTGAGTCCCAGCTGATTGGGAGGGAATGGGGATTTTGCAGTAACCTTCTCCTGGAACGGGGAGGAAATGGAGATTTTTAAAAGTATCCTTCCCCTGCCATGCGCACTGAGCCACACCCACCAAGCCATGCCATGCCTACCAAGCCACGCCCATAGAACCAGTAGTAAAACAAATTGAATCTCGCCACTGATGTTAAGGCAAGAATAAATTTTTCATGGAGGACATCTCACATTTAAGAGTCACAAATGCAAGGCTCTCTTCTAGTCACGTACGTAACTTCTTCAATTCATGGAACCTGAAGGAAGAATATAGCTGATGCTGAGAGAGCTTTATATTTATATATCAGTGTCATGCTATTAACTTGTCCCCAAAATAATGTGCTAGTGCAATTATATGCTGATATGTGAATTGTATGCAATAGTATGCTGATCTCACTCATACACACTGACCACTCACATTTAATTATCTAACAGCCCACTCTGGACTACCCAATATTTTTTAAAACAATCCTTATGGAAGGAGGACATTTCCTCAGCGTGTTCTAAGGAGAGAGCTATGACAACAGTTTGAAGGCCTTTCACTACTGCTGAATTGATGCTATACATCCATCCTTGAGGTGACATGAAATTATACTCGTATGAAATTGACTATTCCCAGTGTCAATTCCTCTCCTGCCTTTATTGCCTCTGTTCCCAATCATTGCCAATTATCTGGCTTTCTTCCAAAAAAATGGGTGACAAAACACATACACACTCAATCACACACATCTCAATCCACCTACTGCCATATTTAAACCTGACTTACTGAAGGACCAGGAGAACAATGTTGGCAGCCATGGGACATAGTTGAAAATAATTGCCAGGGCATGTTAATGCTGTGATTAGGTGTAAATAAAGATATAGCCTGAGATTATGGTCATGCTTTCTGGTCATTTTTCAGTTAGGCTTTGCTTCCCAGCAGTGCTCTGAGAGTGCTCTTTTTTAAGGAGGGGGAAAAGTCTTTTCTTGTAGAACAAAGAGGAAGACAAGTCTTCCTGCCCTTAATTTTGATTCTGAAAGAGTAATTTCTTCCTGGAATTTGTAGTGGATTGTACTCCATCTTTCAAACAGGAGGAAGGTTTTTGTTTTTATTTTGTTTTGTAACTGGCTTGGGAAGGAAGGAGAAAAACATATAGGATTTATATGGAACTTTAAAACAAAGTTGTGGAATCAGACCCAAACTCCTTGATTGTCCGCTCCACAACATTAGAAATGTTTAAGTATATGTACCTGTGTGTGGTAAATCACAGTTTTGTAAATGAATTATTTCCACTTCTCTGTCTGTGTCTTACTTAATCATGTTAAAGAAAGCAACATTTTCTAATTAGGCAATAGCTTTACTAGGATAAACTTAATTGACACAAAAGAGTGCCTTATTTTCCAGAAAGATTGTTACCTAAGTTTATTGGAGCAAAAAACTAAAGGAGCTTACTGTTAGTAAAGATATGCCCTAAGTATGTCATACATGGTTTTTTAAGTGTTCAAGATATTTATATAGCTTGCCAGTTCATACACTCATGCACACATAAACATACCCCAATAATAAAGTATAACCAAAAATCCCCTACAATTACACCCTAAAACACAAATTGCAACACAATTTTTGAGCCGAAAAAATTAGACTCAGGGATATTTTAAGCTCCTGGGGGTGATAGAAGTTTTCATGTAACACTAGAAAGACCATTAAGATGAGGCTGGAAAAGACTTTTTTGCTGGGTGACTCTACAACCAACAAGCCTTCTCATTAACAGCTGTATATGCCTCTAAGTTATGAATTTGATGGTTGAAAAAGCTTTAAACAAGGGGTTGAAGAGATTTCTTTGTAACACTAAGGAGGAACTATTAGTACTCTGTGACTTTATAAATTTATGTTGCAAAGAAGGCCAAAACTAATGTATTTTTCTGGTTTTTGTTTCTTTACGTTTCTTTTTTATATTTTTCTTTCTTTTTCTTGTCTGCACTTCCTTTCTTTTAAAAAGTTATATGTCTCCACCCCAAAACTTATAGACCAGGGGTGTCCAAACTTGGGAACTTTAAGACTTGTGGACTTCAACTCCCAGAATTCCCCAGCCAGCTATGCTAGCAGGGGAATTCTGGGAGTTGAAGTCCACAAGTCTTAAAGTTCCCAAGTTTGGACACCCCTGTTATAGACTTTTAGGAATGTTGGAAGAAATATCCATCTGGTTCAGTTCCAAGCTGGGAGGAAGACACTGGAAACACGGAGGCTGATTGGAACGATAGTTTAATGGTGAAGCAGAACCACCAAGTACCAAAACCACCTGTTTTATGTCCTGGCAGCCAGCAACAGCCAAGCCGCACCTGATTGGCTAAGACGCGACTTGGCTGAGTGCGGGCTGTCAGGAACAGCTGATTGGTTGTCCTGCCTGACAGCTCCATATAAATAGCTGTCAGGCAGGAAAGTGCTGAATCTTTTTGCTGTACATAGTTATCGCCTTGTTGTCATTAAAGTTGGTTGTTAGTTACCTCACACTGAGTCCTGCCTCATCCTTCAGCCAATCTTTTACACTGGCGACGAAGGTGGGATACTGAGGCCACGAAGACACCACTTTAAACAAGCGGCTGCCTCGTAGGGAAAAAAGATTTTTTTCCCTCTCTTTTTCCCTCATACTTCGCAATCGTTCTACTATGGCTTCAATGCCACCATTCGCTCCATTTGGAACCATTGGCGAGTCGTGGGCTGGGTTCCTGGAGCGGTTTGAATGTTTTTTGATTGCCAATGGCAACCGTAACATCCCAATGGATGAGAAATGTAGTTCTTTTTGTCAGCTGCTGCGGGCCGGCAATGTTTAACGCCGCTAGGGCGCTAGCCGCGCCTTTGCCTGTCCACTCTTTGGACTGGGACATGCTGATCGCCAAGCTGCGGAACCACTATGCGCCGACGCCTTATAAAATCACCCGGCGCTACTCATTTAGACAATGTGTACAAAAGCCGGAGGAATCTGTGAGTCAATTCCTCCAGTCCCTGCGGACCACAGCCATCCCATGCAAATTTCATGACCTGGACAGCTTGCTGGTCGAGCAATTCGTCTGCGGTGTTAAGGACCCTCGCTTCAAGAGGCGCCACCTAGCTCGACCTGAGGTGACATTGACCGAGGCAATTGCCGAGGCTAGGGCGGCCGAGCTGTCTGAACAGTTGATGGCCGAAATGTTTCACCTGCAGATTCCTCCACCTCCTGTCTGCACTTGCCTCATTGATGACCTGGTTCCCTTGACAGACCAGGAGGAAGAGGAACTTGTGGCCCGTCTCGCTTCTACTCCTAGAAGGCGGCCCCAGCAGCAGCGTCCCTGGCAGCCAGCGGTTCCCTGCCTGGTTTGTGTCGGTGACCACAGCCACGCTGAGTGCCCTTTTAAGGCTTCCATCTGCCACCGCTGCCAGAGAAAGGGCCACCTGGCACAAGTATGCAGGGCGACTTTACCGCTGCCCCAACGCCCCAGCGGCTGTGAGCAAGCCTCCAACCGGCCATTCCAGCCTGCCGTTCCTCAGCTGCGCTGACAGCAGAGACCGCAAGACGCTTGTTTCGCCGTGGACTAAAACCCTCCTGCCACCCCTGCAGAGTTGGTCTACAATGCGGTCGCAGGTGCGCCAAGGATCCGGGTCTCCGTCCTGATTGAGGGGTCACCTTGCATCATGGAGGTCGACTCCGGCTCGTCCCATTCCCTCTTGTCCTGTGCCGATTTCAGCCGCCTCTGCCCTGGCATCCAGAAGAGCCAGCTTTCTCCCCCGGACACTACCCTACGGGACTACCAGGGGGCTGTAATTCCTTCCCTGGGGTGTTATTCAGTGAGGGTGGTGTATGGGGATTTTACTGGGCATTTATCCCAGTCAGGCCTCACCTACCGAGACGCCACCTACCGGCAACCATCCTCTATTCCGCCTCCTATGGCCACGCCCCCTCACCCCGTCCTACCTGGGCCTTCAAGTCTGCCTTCTGCTACGTGTCCAGATGACGTCACCCAGAGCTACACTCCCTCCAGGGAGGAGCTTCCATGGGCACCTCTTCCTCCGACGATGACTCTGCCTGGACTGAGACGATCAGGGCGGGTCCGGCGCCACCCCACCTACCTTAGTGAGTACGCTTGCGCCACCTTCGCGCCTGCGTCCTCGCTGGGGGGGAAGGAGTGTCCTGGCAGCCAGCAACAGCCAAGCCGCGCCTGATTGGCTAAGACGCAGCTTGGCTGAGCGCGGGCTGTCAGGAACAGCTGATTGGTTGTCCTGCCTGACAGCTCCGTATAAATAGCTGTCAGGCAGGAAAGTGCTGAATCTTTTTGCTGTACATAGTTATCGCCTTGTTGTCATTAAAGTTGGTTGTTAGTTACCTCAGACTGAGTCCCGCCTCATCCTTCGGCCAATCTTTTACACCACCCATGTGTAAAGCCCTCGACCTACAACCACCTGCAATTCCTCAACATAAGACCTGTCAACCCGTCAACTGCATGACTGCACCTATTGGCTAAGACGCGCCTGGCTGAAGCAGGACTTTTACTGTTTCCTTATTTGTTGTTCTGTTTGACAGCCCAAGTATAAATAGCTGTCAAGCAGAGTGTGGTGCTGAAGCTGTTATTCTACCTTTCTGTTGCTGTTGGTTCCAATAAAGAGTTGCTGAAGGTTACCTCAGTGAGTCTGTCACTTCTGTTGCTCAGTTTTCAATACATGTACTTCTGCTTCATCAATAAATGGACCTCTTTCCAATCAGCGTCCAGCCTCCATTTTGTCTATAGTGCCTTTCACCCGGCTTGGAACTGAACCAGGTGGATATTTCGTCCAACAGGAAGATATATCAATAATCCATTAACCCTCCCTATTCCAAATTCTCAGAAAAAGGGGGAAGGAGCAGTCCTTGCAGTCAGATTGAAGCAGTCTTCATAAGCCTGTTAAGGCATGTTTGATCTGACGGTAAAGCTGTCTGTATTATATTCTAACTTTGGTGCAGCAAAGATCGGATGACTCCAGATGATTCTATAAATCACTGGTATAAAAATGAGTGAGAACAGTCAGAAGGGTCATCTGCACAGCCACATGAATAGGCTGTGCTTCGGTGTAGAAGTGAGCTACCAGAAAATTGTGCTGCTCATACTTCCCAGCAGATGATCTTTCCCCATTTTTTCCTCCCACTTTTGACATAAGTGGAGGCAGAAGACGAGCAGGGGATTATGGTTCTGAAGGTCTTTGCTACTCTCTAAGCTTGGTTGTTTTCTTGCAGACTTTTCATTATCCAAACTAGAATAAAAACATCATGCTAGCATTGATGATGTTACCTAGTTTGAAACCTCTGCAAGAAAACAACCAAGCTCAGAGAGCACCAAGGACCCTTCATTTCAACTCTGAGCTACAAATATTCTCCTCTATCAGAATATGATTCTTTTGTTGCCAGTTCTTCAGTCTGAAAGAGCCATCACTTCTGAGCCTTCTGCTACAAATATCAGGCACCAAGCCAGCCATTCCTTTTTATGCATCTCTTTCCCCCGATGCTTCCCATAAGGACAAACATCTCTATTTTTGAGTCACTCTCAAGACAGGAGTCAAAAGGATGGGTAGCACATTTTATGCCACCATCCTTTCCAGCTTGCTCCTGTAGCAGAAGATAGCATTTTTAATACTGCTGGGCAGAAAATCCCCCAATCAAAAGTAAAAAAAGAAGAAAGCTGCCACCATACTCCACGTCAATTCATACTCCTTCATTCTCCCTCCCCCAATCTCATTTTAAACCAACAATGCCTTGTTCTCCAGTGTGATATATGCAGGACTTGTTGAATCCTAGGGGCAATTAGGTTTAAACTGGGACTTGAACAATATATCTTTACACTATGTACCGGAGCAGCCAAAACAGCAATTAAAGATAGAAACAAGTAAGCACAATTAAAGTGAACCTGCCCTCAAACCACAGTTATCCAGGTGGCAGTTTGGTTATATGTTATTCATCTGGACTCTATTCTCTGTCACACACATACCAAAAAATTTATTCAGATTCATTGCATCTTATCAACATCCATCTAGCGAGCTCCATATTGAAGATGATTGCTCCCCTCTTTTCCCTCTTGCCTCTTAATCAGGTTTCTTTTTGCCAACTCCTATGTTCCAGTTTTTGCTTAAAAATATGCACCCAGGTGTTTCACTCACCTGACATGAGCCTCCCATCAAGTCAATCTTTTCCCACAATTTCAGATGAGGAATACTTATCAACTCTTCCCTTCTGATTTTGTCAACCCAGTTTATGCCTAACAACCATCTGTAAATCCACATTTCAAATGCCTAAAGATTAGTAATAAAGTAACTTTTTAAGTACCACTGTAACTTTGAACAGTCCCTAACCAGGGCAATTGTTAAGTAAGCTCTACCTGCATTGAGAATTTGATAAATCAGGAGAAAATGCTTGCAGTAGGTTACTTAAGAAGCGGATGCAGGGTAAGGTCTTTTTTGTGATCTAACAAGGGATTGATTCAGTATAAATAGAAATAATTAAAATTAACTTTAAAAGCATACATGGAGGTTGAGCAGTTTATAAGCAACTTTCAGCTCAATTTTTAGTGCTTAGGACGACAGATAGCTACTGAGCACCACACAGTGGCACAAACATGTATTTAAAAATTAAAGCAAGAACAATCACATCCTATGACTCTTTGGTTATTTTTATAAAAGATAATATAAAAGTTCTTTTCTGCAAATAATTTTAAAGGAATCCTTCCCATAAATATGATATAAATCATGATTGGTCACAAAGACAGCTGTTGAGATTGGATTTGGCATTTTGGTTCACCTGAGATAGGCAGATGTTAGTTGATGATGTTAAAGACTTACTAAATATCTTTATAAATAATCATTGCAACAGTGAGATGGTCGGCATATAAATTTTATGAATGAAACTGTGAAATCACAGCTGCCAATTCTTTAGCTAAAACTGTTGGCCTCCACATGCATCAATTTCTTTCCAAGAAGCTATGATATCATAAATGTTTCTGCATAGCATATGTACAGTGTGGCTTTATCAATGCATATTTTCTAAGTGCTATCATTATTATGTGTGGATAATCTAAAATTAAATTCACAGTCTAAAACTGGTGGAAATTTAATAATTCAAACTCTAACTAAGGACCTAAGAGTTATTAAGGCTGAATCTAAGAATATACACAGTTCCAAACAAGGTGGTTGGTTGGTTTTTTTGTAAAAAAAATTAGGTCCAATAAATTCAGCATTTTCAGATATCAAGTAAATCCTTTATGTATCACTCTGAGGGATCCAGTCCTGATTGATATAAAAAGAGATTTATTTTTCCATAAGCATTCAATTTTGATCTGCAAGTCCCAGTATTTCATCTTATTTTCCAATTGTTTTTCCTCAATACTAACATCACCCAGAATAGCAATATTAACAACTTTCTTCTTTTCAGAAGTTATATCACTGTTATATCAGGTATATTATGAACAAGAGGCCTGTCTGTTTGGCTCTTAAAATCCCATAAGATCTTAATTCATTCATTTTCCAAAACCTTCATATTTTTAGTAGTTTACATTCAAATCCAAACCTCTTATTCAAGTTTCCAATGAATAATTGTAGCAACTTACTTATGGTGCTGCTTATAATCAGTTTCTGACATTCTACAGTGGGGGAAATTGTTTATTTGATTTGCAATTTTTCCTGTAAGTAGTTTGTATGTTAAGGGATGTGGCGGCTCAGTGGCTAAGATGCTGAACTTGTTGATCAGAAAGGTCGGCAGTTCAGTGGTTCAAATCCCTAGTGCCGTGTAATGGCATGAGCTCCCGTTACTTGTCCCAGCTTCTGCCAATCTAGCAGTTCGAAAGCATGTAAAAATGCAAATAGAAAAAATAGGAACCACTTTTGGTGGGAAGGTAACAGCATTCTGTGAGCCTTTGGCATTTAGTCATGCCTGCCACATGACCACGGAGATGTCTTTGGACAGCACTGGCTCTTCGGCTTTGAAACAGAGAAGAGCACTGCCCCCTAGAGTTGGGAACAACTAGCACATATGTGCAAGGGGAACCTTTACCTTTAGCTTGTATGTTATTGGAAAATGGGTTGTAGGCCTGTTCTTTCCAGGCTCATTTCCCTTCTTCTTCTGAATTAGAAATGTCCATTTGTTAGCCATGTTTCATTTTATGATGTTTCCAAAACCCAATTCATCTGGTCTGCCAATCTTGTGTAGATTTATCAATGGTTCATCCTTTCCCATTTTCAAGGCTTTTGTAGAATTGATGCAGATTTACTCTAAATTGCAAAATCTGGTGGAACTGAATTATTTGATTATCATATCAGTTGATCGTCTCTGCAATAGCCATGCCACTTTGTTTCAATTGTTCTACAATTTCTGTAATTCCTTTACTCTCCAGGTTAGTTCAATCAGATTAGTTTTGATTTTCTTATTTTTCAAGTTTTCTTCAAATCCCTCAAATTGCTTAAATCTATGCACATTTTCTTTACCTTCAATTCCAATTGCATTTGCCATTTAGATTTTCCTTGCTTAATAACTTCATTCCTTCATATTTTAAGCCTCAGTTCTTCAATGGTTATATCAGTTGTGGCATACATCTACTAGTTTGCTTGTGCTAATGTTTCAGCTTATTTTAACAGAAGAATTTTAACAGCTTCTTTAATATTTGTCACTGTTTTAACCAAATTTCTTTATTAATTTGATTCAAAGCTTGGCAAACATATTCTTTCAGCTCCTTTCATTCAGTCTTTGATTATTTCAACTAATTCTTGATAACCAGCAATGCTTGCTGTTCTTCAACAACTATTCTGGTTGCTTTTTGTTAACACCAATAATCTATACATTTTGTACTTTCTATTGCTCACTCTATAAATTTTATGATGATGATGATGATGATGATGATGATGATGATGATGATGATGATGATGAAGAAGAAGAAGAAGAAACCTGAATTTTGAGTTGCTTGTTTCACGATTGCTTCCAATTCAGTGCTAATAGAGAACCTGTGTTTAAAAAGTATTTGCTTTTGGTCCAGAAATCTTTTCTTTTTATTATTATTCCTTTGGCAATTAAAAGTATCATTAAATAGATAAATTTATAGAGCAGAATGTTCTAAAATTATTATTTTCTTCTAGATTGTTTTATGGTGTAAGATATAAGATTGTTTTATGGAGTAAGACATGCTGATTTCATAGTTTGAACTGAGCCTCAAATCAATACAAAGTAGGCCATATTTATAACTTTCTTAATTTTTAATGCAGCTATGATCAACAAAATTAATGTATACTAGTAAAGGAAAAATGAGTTTATATAAATTTGGAGGATCCATCTGTTTGCAGTAATCTTACCTATTCAAAAGAGAGTACCATAAGAACATTGCCCATTCTCATGTTAGAGGGAAGATTATCAGCTCCTAAACCTGAAATGCAAATATTATGAAATCTACAACATCAACATTCAAGATCATGATGATTGGCATTGCTCATTTTGGTACGAAGGGCCTAAACAACTGATGACCTTTTTGTATTGGTCCATGATAGAAAGTGTCCTCACATACTGCATTACAGTATGGTACACTGGTTTAACTGCTGCAGACAGAAAGGCACTACAGAGAGTGATCAATTTGGCACAAGAAACCATTGGTTGACCTCTAACACCACTGGATGACATTGCCAGGGCTCGCTGCATTAGCAGAGTCAGGACGATACTCAGAGATGATTCACACCCTGGTCAGTGTCTCTTCACACTTCTACCATCGAGCAGAAGACATCGAAGCATAGCCAGCCAAACAAATAGGTTCTTAAATAGTTTCTATCCTTGAGCTGTCAGACTCTTAAACACAACCACAATCACTCCATATACATGTGGAAACGTATGACTAGTTTTTCTTTTTCTTTCTTGCTCTTTCTTTTTCCTAATTGCTTGCATAGGGAGTATTCTTTATACTAATAATAATAATAAATTTGGATTTATTAGCCGCTCCCTTTCCAAGTAGGACTCGGGGCGGCGTACAATGGAGCATATAACATAAAATACATAACAACACCAAACGTACATACATACACAACACATATACATATACACGGAGGAGGAAACAAATTACATCAATAGACAGTTAAAAATCTACTTTAAAATACCCCAATTGTAAAAACCCAATAAAATTAATATTTAAGAACTATTTATGTTGTTTTTATTTGTTGACGTGGATTGCACCAGTGAGGCTAAAACCAATTTCATTGTATACATGATATACAATGACAATAAAGGTATACTATAAGCACCTCATTCTCTTTCCACTCTGAAATCTCACAAGATGTCAAGTGAGATTTTTCAGAATCTCATGAGATGTCAAAATTTGAAAAAAATATTTTATTTCAAAGAAGACAGTGGGACCATGATTCCTGTACAAAGAATTTCCATTTATTCATACCCTGATGTTAATAGCACCCAAAATCCCAATCTATATAGCTAGGTATTCTGAGGAAAGAAAAGAGATATAAAAGGAAACCACTAACCATGATTTCTTCGGATTGGAAATGGACCATGGCCAAAAACTATGGGCTATAATTCAGGATAATTATAATTTGGTCACATGTTTGTTTTTGTCTTCATTTCAGTTTTGAATCTCAACTCTCTAGGAATCCCAAATGCCATTGTGCCTAGTGGCTTGGTTCTTTGGCATTTATTTCATATAGTGATTTCCTTTGGCATTCACTAATGTCCTGATTACGATATGGGGTGTACATATCTGTTGGTTTTAATCATCACAGCAAAGCTTAGTCAGATGGATTCGAAAAGATGCAGTATACATTGGATTTTTGCATGCCTGTATATATTTTATGTTTATTATTTATATCCTGCTTTTTAAAAACATATGGAAATCAAGACAGCTACCAATAAAAAATGGGCGGTTAAAATATTATAAACACTGTTGAAACCACTGTCATAACTAACTCCATTAGTTATAGAGTAGCCATGTAGTACAGTGTTAGAATGTAGTATTGCAGGATAACTCACTGTTCACTGCCAGGAGTTTGATCCTGACTAGCTCAAGGTTGACTCAGCCTTTCCTCCTTCCAAGTTTAGTAAAATGAGGACCCGGATTATTGGGGGCAATAGGCTGACTCTGTAAACTGCTTAGAGAGGGCTGTAAAGCACTGTGAAGTGGTATATACCATAAGTCTAAGTACTATTGCAAGTGCTAATTCAAGTTGAAAATGCTTGATGAAGAGGAAAATGCAACCGTTTCTTAACAGCAGAATTTGCAGGAACCAAGCACAATTTTGTAGGACATACAGTCAAAAATATGTGGGGAGGAGGCTAAGATTGGAAAAGGCCTTCTTAAGTGGTCCTAATTTAAGCTTGATTTGTGAAAAAAAATTATTCCTGATCTGATTGATATTTTAATGGGTGATTAGTATTAGGGGAAAACTTAAGGCAACGTAGATATGCAAACCTTTAGCATTGCACATTCTTTTGTTCCATATGAAATTTCTGTTCAGGTCCTTCTGGCTCATTGGCCTTCAAAGAGCTTAATCTTTATTTCAATCTTTTCTATTCTTCTCATGGTGTGTTTGACATTTTCGATCCCATAAACTGTTATGACACCATTCATTTATCAGTTTCATTTGTTTAAAACTAGAGATCCGGCTTAAGAGAATAGTGAGTTCCGGCTTTTGGAGGTTAGTAAAAAAAAAAAAATGGTAGCCATTCTTACTATATCCAAGATATGATTGGGAGCAATGAATAGTCCGTCTGTCAAGGTCAGGATGACACAAAAGAGTTCCAAGACAATAGTTCAAGCATCATCCGCCTATTATCTCCTCCGCTACCATTTCATGAGATCTTCCATAAATACTGGGGCTCCTGACTACGCTCTTCATCTGACTTAGCAGGCATCTTTGCCTTCCTCAGATCATTTCTCATCAAGGAAGTGCTGAACCAGCCTCTGACCATGAGGATCGTTCTCCTTGCCTTGGGTGTGCTCTTGCTTTTCGCCATAACTTCGGAAGGTAATGACATGGGAATTCAATTATGAGTCTCTAGAGAATAGATGGTAGGATTAGATCTGAGACAGGGGGACTTTAATTCTTTTAGATGTTATTGAATTACCGTGCTTAAATTCCTCACAAGGGCTATTCTGGTTAAAGCTGCTGAAAACATCTGAAGACACAAAAGTTCCCTATCCTTGGATTAAATTACTCAGTTACCTTTTTACTCCAAGATCGTTTAATGATAAGAGTGCTTCCTTTGGGGGCAGGAATAGCATTATGGCTGCAGGCTTATCTTTATAGAAGATTGAAGAAAATTCCTACATTCTTCTATAATGAACGTGGTCACCTTGCTAGAATTTTTCTGGGAAGGGGAAGCCAGTGTTAGGAAGTCTAGAGACGGAGAGACAGATATACAGACTTCAAAATTAACAGGAGAGAAATATGGTGATGTAGCAAAGTCTTGAAATAGGAAGATAGGGAGAGTCATGTTGGTTCAGAACAAAAATCTGTCTTGTCTTGAATTCAAAGTGCCAATTCGGGAGAAAGGAGTGAGGCTGATATTTAAAGAATCCGAGGCAGCTCTAAAACAATTCAGCACTGCTAAGTTTGATCCACACATGGGGCGGCATGAGATGGTCCCAGTTCTAAATTAGTTGCATTAAACTTTTAGATTACTTAAATAGGCAATAGTCTTGAACGCTCCTCCATCTGCAGAAAAGTTCCTGCAAGATTCTCACGAGTACTTTTGTTTTGTATTCTTTCAGTTCGTTGTTTGTGGGGAAATTGTCAAGTATATTCAGGAGGATTCAGAAATGAGATTTCTCAATAATGCCTTCTGAAGGGGTATCTCATCCTTGCCTCCCAGGGGTTTCTCTGTGCCCATTGAGTCCTCATTCTACTTTGCCAATTCTCCTCTTAGCTGACAAATTATGAATAACTTAAAGAAACAGAGCCATGACATGGGATGGAATTAACAAGGATCATGGTGCTGATTCCAGGACAAATCCTCCCCTCTGTAAACTATGAGCTTATTAGAGGAGATGTAAGAGTCTTGGGACAATGTGCTGAAACTGGGCATTTAAAAAACCTACCCAGGTCCACCATCAGGTTTTCCAGCTTTTGTTAGAAAACAGGAGGATTCTCTCAGATTAGATCTCAAAGCAGCTCAGGGACTGAGGGATTTGGGAGAAAAACTTACCAGGATCCTTTCTGCAAAAAGTTTTTTATTATGTTATTTATATTTTTATTTTGTCAAGCATGTATAAGAGAACAGATACAAGTATAAACATGATTATGAATACAGGAAATGGATGTGAATAAGTGGGGACAGTAGGACAGGGACGGTAACCACGTTGGTGCGCTTATATACGTCTTACAGACCTCTTAGGAATGGGGTGAGGTCAACAGTAGAGAGTCTAAAGTTAAAGTTATGGGGGGTTTGGGGATGAAACTAAGAGTAAGGTAATGCATTCCAGGCATTGACCACTCTGTTGCTGAAGTCGTATTTTCTGCCATTGAGTTTGGAGCGGTTTACCTTGAGTTTGTAGCTATTGTGTGTTTCTGCATTATTGCAGTTGAAACTGAAGTAGTCATTGACTGGTAGGGCATTGTAACAGATAATTTTGTGCACTACGCTCAGGTCAGACCGAAGGCAGCATAGTTCTAACTTTGCTGACAGTTCAATGACTGAGACTATCCGAGTCACTTCATTGCTAAATGAAATGACTAATAAGTGAACAATTAATCCATTCTTTCTTTTCCCTAAAATGTTTTGATTCCTAACTTGTCACAGCAGGTGGCAGCATTTGGCTGGCCAATCTAAGCAGCAAGCTAAAGAGAATTACTGTAGACCAGGGGTGTCCAGCCTGGGGAATTCTGGGAGTTGAAGTCCACAAGTCTTAAAGTTCCCAAGTTTGGACACCCCTGCTGTAGACCTCACTGATACATGGAAAGGAGACACTCAAGAAAAGCCAGGGCTGTAGACTAGACCAGGAATTAATTATTTTTTTTAATGGTGCAATAAATCATTTCTATGTTGTAGCCAAAATAGAAACATGGATGTGCTCATATAGTCATTGGAAGTCAGGCTGAACATAAGAAGGAACTTCAACTATTACTGCTCTTCCTAGAGAATATGAATTTTAAACAGAATTGAGTGCTGGGGGCAAATTGTTCATTTTATCCTAAATAGCTCCCCCCCCCCCTTTTCTTGCTGTTTTTCCATTGAAGCCAGATGAGTTTCTCTATGTGGAAATAATTTCAAAATAAGACTATATTTTGCCTGATTAGATGCTTGAATGGGAAATCCATTTGATCCCACTGAATATTCTACCAAAATTGGCTATAGCCTACTTCACATGAATACAATTGCCCAAAATCCTTCCTTTTCTTTCTAATGATCCAAAACTACCCTGTTTGCCAAAAAATAAAACAGGTTTTATTTTCTTTTAACCTCCGAAATAAGCGCTTGGCCTTATTTTCGGGGAGGTCTTATTATTTTTGAGGTGCAGGAGGCTGCAATATCATTGCAATATTTTCAGGGAGGGCTTATTTTCGGGGAGGGCTTATTTTAGCACATGCGCTCAAAAGCCCGATTGGGCTTATTATCCGGGGAGGTCTTATTTTCAGGGAAACAGGGTATGTTTAGTGTCCTTAGAGTTTTCTGAGCCTGGTTGTTTTCTTGCAGATGTTTCACTAGCAAACCAGGTAACCCCATCGCTCAAGCCTGAGTTACAAATATTCTCTTCTATCCAAAGCAATGTTTAGCCTAACCTTGGACTTCCTTTTTTTTTTACAGCTTATCCAGTGCAATGTGTGCAAGACTGCTATGGGCAATGCTTTAAAAGGTGTCCAGCAAACTGGCTTCCTACATCAAGCTGTGCCTGTGCACATACATCAAATATTTGCTGTCAACCACCTTTACCTGTAGCACCACCACCACCGCCACCACCACCACCTCCTCCTCCTCCTCCTCCTCCTCCTCCTCCTCCTCCTCCTCCACCACCACCACCACCACCACCTCCTCCTCCTCCTCCTCCTCCTCCTAAATGGGATTACCGACCTCCACCCCCACCTCCTCCGCCACCCCCACCTCCACCTCCACCTCCACCACCTCGTCCACATCCTCCACAACATCCTAAATGGCACCATCTACCTCCTCCTCTTCCACCACCACCACCTCCTCCACCACCACCACCTCCGCCTCCACCACCTCCGCCTCGACCTCTACCACCTGATCTTCCTAAATGGCACCATCTTCCTCCTCCACATCCACTACCTCCACCTCCTCCACCTCCACCCCCACCACCTCCACCACTTTCTCTTCCCAAATGGCACCATCGTCTTCCTCCACCCCATCCACCACCCCCACCACCCCCACCACCCCCACCACCCCCACCACCCCCTCCTCCTCCTCCTCCACCCCCACCCCCACCCCCACCTGTAAAGTATCATTGGAGGACTCACTAGAAACCTGGCGCTCCAGAAGACCAAAGGAAAAGTGGCATCCTATTCAAGAGCTGCATTTTTTTGACCTTTGAAAAAAAATATTTCTTCTTGTTGAATAAAAATATGTAAACAATCAATCATTTTGATCTTTTGTGTTTCTTTTGCATTTTGCCCATCTACCATAATGTTCAAGGCAGGTAGGTAAGAAGCAAATAGTTCTCAGTTACTGGTCTTCAGCTGACTACTTATTTGCTATTATCAGCCCACCCAGATAAACCAAGACTGTAACCACAACTAGATGAGCTAATCAGATGAACTCTTATTGTTAGACTATATTAAAAGGATCAGGCAAGTCTGAATGTACAAACTTCCCATCACTACTTTTAACTTCTTGATCCATTAGGGTGGATTCTTCCTAAGTTTCTTTCTCCATTAAACCACTGGGGGCTTCTGCCTCTCTTGTCTGTAGGCAGCATCTCTTCCCCTCACTCCCCAGAGTCAACACACATTCCATTATAGTTATCCTCTTACTTCCAGAGTCATAAGAATAGTTTGCTTTTAGCTTCCTTGAATTTAATATACTTTTAATGATGTTCGACACCTATCATTTATCAGCATGTAACAGATATCAAGATAATCAAGCAACAAATTAGCGAACACCTAGAAGCAAACAAAATAATAGCAAAAAGCCAACATGGGTTTGCAAAAGCAGATCATGCCAGACTAATCTTATTGCATTCTTTGACAAAGTGACAAAATTAGTGGACCAGAGGAATATCATCAATATAGTTTACTTGGACTTTAGTAAGGCATTTGATAAGGTAGACTATAACCTACTACTAGATAAAGTAGAAAAAAGTGGGTTAGACAGCATCACCACCAGATGGATTCGTAACTGGCTGACCAACCACACTCAACGTGTAGTCCTCAATGGGACTGCATCTACATGGAGGGACGTATGCAGTGGAGTACCCCAAAGCTCTGTTTTAGGCCCAGTACTCTTCAACATCTTCATCAATGATTTGGATGAGGGAATAAATGGGGAACTCATCAAATTTGCAGATGACACCAAGCTGGCAGGAATAGCCAACACTTCAGAAGACAGGCTAAAGATACAGAAGGATCTTAACAAACTTGAACATTGGGCACTATCTAATAAAATGAAATTTAATGGTGAAAAGAGTAAGGTTCTACATTTAGGCAACAAAAATGAAATGCACAGGTACAGTATAGGTGGTACCTTGTTCAACAGTAGTAACTGTGAAAGGGATCTTGGAGTCCTAGTGGACAACCATTTAAATATGAGCCAGCAGTGTGCAGCAGCTGCCAAAAAAGCCAACACAATTGTAGGCTGCATCAACAGAGGGATAGATTCAAGATCACGTGAAGCGTTAATATCACTTTATAATGCCTTGGTAAGGCCACACTTGGAATACTGCATTCAGTTTTGGTCACCACGATGTAGAAAAGATGTGGAGACTCTAGAAAGAGTGCAGAGAAGAGCAACAAAGATGATTAGGGGACTGGAGACTAAAACATATGAAGAACGATTGCAGGAACTAGTTTAATGAAAAGAAGGACTAGGGGAGACATGATAGCAGTGTTCCAATATCTCAGGGGTTGCCACAAAGAAGAGGGAGTCAAATTATTCTCTAAGACACCTGAGTGTAGAACAAGACGCAATGGGTGGAAACTAATCAAGGAGAGAAGCAACTTAGAACTGAGGAGAAATTTCCTGACAGTTAGAACAATTAATCAGTGGAACAGCTTGCCTCCAGAAGTTGTGAATGCCCCAACACTGGGAGTCTTTAAGAAGATGTTGGATAGCCATTTGTCTGAAACGGTATAGGGTTTCCTGCCTAGGCAGGGGGTTGGAGTAGAAGACCTCCAAGGTCCCTTCCAACTCTATTATTGTATTGCATTATTGTATATAGTAGACACTATGACACCTAAACATCAGGAGCATAGGCTCATACTTTATATGAGGGGATTTGTATTGTTGTTTGAAAAAAAGGAGAAGGAGGTGGTTATGGACTGAACTTTCTTGTCCTTACAGAAAATATTACATACAGATTTTTCAGGTATATACTTAAGCAAAGTTCACAAAATATCTCACAGGATTGAGACATATAGCTGGGATTAGAAAGGAGGATGCAAAAAAAAAAAGGATGCATTAAGGTGTTGTACAACTATTGCACAATTTTTCAACAATCATCATGAGAAAAGAGCCTGCAGACTAAAACAGGGGCTAAACTGCACCTTGCCAAGTTTGGTTCTAGAGGCCATCAATGATTCTTTATGAACAAATCGGTACAGTGCGGTGCAAATGTTTGATTACTTGTAAAGTAACAAAAGAAAGGTAAGGATTCCCCCGCACATACATGCTAGTTGTTCCCAACTCTAGGGGCAGTGCTCATCTCCATTTCTAAGCCGAAGAGTCAGAGCTGTCCAAAGATGTCTCTGTGGTCAAGTGGCCGGCATGACTCAACACTGAAGGTGCACAGAGCACTGTTACTTTCCCACCAAAGTGGTCCCTATTTTTCTACTTGCATTTTTAATGTATTTTCAAACTGCTAGGGACAGAAGCTGGTACAAGTAAGAGGAGCTTACTCTGTTACACGGTGCTAGGGATTCAAATCACTGAACTGATGACCTTCTGATTGACAAGCTCAGCATCTTAGCCACTGAGCCACCGCATTCCCCAACAAGAGAAATACAAGGCACAAATTCAGAAACTTCTCAAAGTATCCATTGTAGTGGAATGAAAACTTAGAAATGGCGCTGAGGTCTTATCCTATTTACTAAAAAAAGAGAGTAAAAGTAGGTGGAGATACCCATGACCTTAACACTCATCTGACATGTCTGTCAAATATGATTGTGTATCAAGTCTTCCATTATCAAGACAATTGATGAGAATGTGAGAACATCTGAGTGACTCTATACTACTGTCAAACAAAGATTTTCCAGATCAGAATTAAATCATGAGAGTTACAATCCCAAAATTCTAGAAGAGATAAAGTTGCCTTTTTTTGTTTACACATTCCATTTTGTTTTCTGTGTTTTGACAGAATGGTGTAAAAGAAATAAAATAAACAGGCTCACACTTGAAGCGGTTGTCATTATGCTTCACAGAACTGATAGTGTGTGAGAACTGCTAACTTTGCATTGGGATGTCTTTATGTTTTTCTTTTCAGGTTCGCATTTGGTGGTAAAACACAAACAACACTTTTAAAACAAATTATAGTAATCTGTGGTCTCATCTACTACAACTGTTTCTTTCAAAAAAGAGAACAGGATACCTCTCAACAGGCAAGTATTAACACCAATGGAAATTGGCCTCAAAGAAAGGAGAATAACCGCCCTGAAATGGTGCCCAACACTCCCAGACCTCACAGCTGATTCAAAAGAATACAATACAATACAATACAATAGTAGAGTTGGAAGGGACCTTGGAGGTCTTCTAGTCCAACCCCCTCCCTGCCTAGGCAGGAAGCCCTATACCGTTTCAGACAAATGGCTTAAAGACTTCCAGTGTTGGGGCTTTCACAACTTCTGGAGGCAAGCTGTTCCACTGATTAATTGTTCTAACTGTCAGGAAATTTCTCCTCAGTTCTAAGTTGCTTCTCTCTTTGATTAGTTTCCACCCATTGCTTCTTGTTCTACCCTCAGGTACCTTGGAGAATAGTTTGACTCCCTCTTCTTTGTGGCAACCCCCGAGATATTGGAACACTGCTATCATGTCTCCCTTAGTCCCTCTTTCTCTTAAGCTAAACATACCCAGTTCCTGCAACCGTTCTTCATATGTTTTAGTCTCCAGTCCCCTAATCATATCAACTGAATATCAAAAGCTGCTAAGAACAAGAAGCACAATGCTAGGTGCACTTCAGGACAAAGGCTACACTAATATTTTAAAAATGGTGGAATTGTATCATTAAAAAAAGGTTGCAAAAGGAGGGGCAAAGTGAAATGTCAATGACCGAAATTGAAATATTTTTAATTATTTTAAATACTCAAATTGAATTGTTGAATTATCCCATAGCAAGTTATTCTGTGGTGAGTTGACCATGGCGAGTTGGTTGTGCAGAGTTGGCCACACCAAGTTGTTCCATTCCGCCTCCAGTCCAACTCCAAGCAAATCCAGGTACTTTACCTGCTAGATAGCAATAACTAACTCATAGGTAAAGATAAGGGTTCCCCTTGCACATATGTGCTAGTCGTCCCTGACTCTAGGGGGTGTTGCTCATCTCCGTTTCAAAGCCGAAGAGCCAGCGTTGTGCCAAAGACATGCTCATGTGGCCGGCATGATTAAATGCCGAAGGCACATGGTATGCTGTTACCTTCCCACCAAACATGGTTCCTATTTTTCCACTTGCATTTTTTACATGCTTTCGAATTGCTAGGTTGGCAGAAGCTGGGACAAGTAATGGGAGCTCACTCCGTTATGTGGCGCTAGGGATTCGAATTGCGGACCTTTCTAATTGACAAGCTCAGCGTCTTAGCCACTGAGCCACCACATTCCAACTAGTTTTAAATGACCCCTAAAATGTTCCTTTGGCTTGTCCCTCCCAGCAGGACATGTGTTACCTTGAATAGTGTCATTGAGAAATTTTCAGTAGATTTATTTAAAGGCAGAGAAATAACGACTTGTTACTGTTCTTATTACCATGATTTAATCCTGAATATGGGCTCTTACTCGTGTTTGGTCAGGCTTTGACTTTATCTTCCATTACTCATGTTTTATAAATAGCTGTAAAAACTGTCATGGGGGGCAGAGGCATCCTTAGAAATAGAGGAAATATTGACAGTTGGCATTTTGTCTTGCAATGTATTGGCTTTCTATCTAGAAAAATAAATAAAAGACTCTCTTCTTCTCTAAAAGACCCTCCCACACACTCAAAAGCAGGACAAACAAGGCAGCCTGGAAGGGTGCTAAAAGGGATGGCATCAGGCACATGTGTATTCCAGGGGTGGGTTCCAGCTTCTTTTACTGCCAGTTCACTCAGGGATGTGCTTTGGATGAGTGTGCACTTGATGAGCGCTATGCATGCATGCACAGTAGTAAAAAAAGCTTCTGTGCATGCGCAGAAGCAAAAAACAAGATGGCGGTGCCTATGGTGCCACCGCTAGAACAGGTTCGAGGGCATGGCCGTCCGAGTTACTACCTATTCAGCTGAACCAGTCTGAACCGGTAGGAACCCACTTCTGGTGTATTCATAGGATGATGCTGAGCTGGCCACAACATATTTATGGCAACGACTTTCATAATCTTAAGTAAAAGTCTTCCCTACTCGTTGTTATCTGATCCTTTTGAACTGGAAATGCCAAGGCTTGAACCCAGGGCCACCTGCATTCAAAGTATGTGCATTTAGCCAAATTCTGCTCCTTGATCTCTAAAAAAAAAGGTGGGGGATAGAACACAAGCAAGTAAATTCCTACAAGGAATGCTACAATTTTCTTTTAAAGCTGCTTTTATTCAACTCTGCTGAATATATTAGAAGGAAAAAAATCTATGAGTAGTTTCTCTCACCTCCCAAGGATATGAAGTTCTGTAAAAAGAAAAGAAAAAAAGCTGACTGTCGATCTTGCACCATTCATCAGGGATGCAGAGAGTGTGAGACAGCAAAGTGTTGCTTTAAACAAGTGATGTCATGAAGTCTCCATGCTACTGCATCATGGCCCCCTCTGCTGTGCAGAAACGGAAAGCTTTATCCCTGAAAATGAGTGCTAAGCATTTGGGTTCCCAAATAATACCTGCTGCAACGTTCTGTATAAAAGGCGCAGGAGGTTTTGCATTTGTATTTTTGTCTCAGGGAATCACAATGTCAAATTGCAAGGGGGGGGGAAACGATGCACCTGGAAAACAACAGAGTCAACTGAGGTCATCATGGCCTTTCCTGCCAGAGAGATCTGCTGGCAGGCTGATAAATGGAGGGCATTTGTACTGGCTTTCTTTTTTAAAAAAAAGGATATTAAACAGCATGGCGCATTCTTTGTATGTATATCCTTTTAATATGAAATCAGGCTTCAAATGTAAGCCTTTTCTCCCACATTAGATGTTAAATTAACATGGTTGTCCACTTATTTTAGAGTCAGCAGATTTCATTCTTGTGATCTTTGCTGTCCCCGTTGCTGATTCCTGTTTTTTAAATTATATTCTTATTAAGCCTTTGAAGAAATGAAAAATCAAAATGATGTACAAAAAGGGAAATCAGGAAAATATCAATATCAATATATTGCAGTGAAGAAAATGTCATAAAATGTGATAAGAATTACAGTAATTTCTATCTGAACAATTGAAGAAAATATGTCAAGAAAAACTCAAAATGTGGACATGGTACCAGCCCATTCCTAGTGTTACAATCCAAAAATGCTTTCTGAATTGAATTAACTGATTAGATGAAAAAGGGGGGGAAACCAACTTGATACTCTACTGAGGTACTGCGACCAGGTTTAATTTTGTGGTTTAAGGCTGAACTTGGTCTAAGCCATATTTAACAGAATAGCAGATTTGGAAGGGTCATTGGAGGTCTTCTAGTCCTACCCTCTGCTCAGGCAGGAAACTCTATATCAGCGATGGCAAACCTTTTTTGGCTCGCGTGCCATAAGGGGGGAGAGCGCGGGAGGATCATGCCTGGGCGTGCCGCACCCATAATGCAACGTGTGACACACACACACACACCAGTGGGCATGCACGCAGGAGAGGCACTCCCCCCATTTTTCCATGCTTTTTTCGCCCACCCCAGGCTCCAGAGACTTTATAGGAGCCTGGGGAGGGCGAAAACAGCCTCCCCACCCGGAGGCTGTCCAGAAGCTTCAGGGACCTTCAGGAGGCTTCCCTGAAGCCTCCAAAGGGCAAAAAACAACCCTATGAGCAAACCGGAAATCACCAACCTTTTTAGTCCTCCGGAGGCTTCAGGGAAACCTCCTGAAGGTCCCTGAAGGCTCCCGAGGGCTTAAACTGACCCTACGAGCAAACTGGAAGTCCATTCCCGAACTTCCGGTTTGCCCATAGGGCTATTTTTTTGTGCTGGAGGCTTCAGGAGCTTCCCTGAAACCTCTGGAGGGCCTCCAGTGGGGCGAGGGGGCTCTTTTAGCCCTTCCCAGGCTCCTATAAAGCCCCTGGAGTCTGGGGAGGGCGAAAAATGGCTTTAAAAAAGGCTGAACTCAGGTGACCAGCACGCGCAGCTGACAGGGCAAGGCCTCGCGTGCCCTGACAAATGGCTCCGCGTGCCACCTGTGGCACGCGTGCCATAGGTTCGCCATCCCAGCCCTATATTATTTCAGATGAATAACTGTTTAACCTCTTCTTAAAACCTCCAGTGTTGAAGCATCCACAACCTCTGGAGGCAAGTCGTTCCACTGTCAGGAATTTTTTCCTTCGTTCTTGATTAGATCTCTCCTTGATTACTTTTCATCCATTGCTTCTTGTCCTGCCTTCAGGTGCTTTGGAGAATAGGTTGGCCTTGCTCTCCTTTGTGGCAGCCCCTTAGATATTAGAACACTGATATCATTTCACTCCAATCCTTCTTTCCGTTCAACTAGACATACCCAATTCCTGGAACTGTTCTTCATATGTTTTAGCTGTTGTGGCACACCAGCTGCCATGCTCCTCTGGCAGCAGACTCAGACCATGAGGAGGTTGGGGAGGAACCTGGGCCAGTTCTGGAGTCTGAGGAAGGTTTTGATGGATGCTCTGTGTCGGAAGCAGAGATAGAGCTAGGACTATCCAACATTTCCCAGCCACCGGAGAGGCAGCTGCTTTTGGTAGCTGAGATAAGTGGGGAGGAAGAACAGCTGGGGCCTATTCCAAATGCGCCAGAGGTGGGTTGCTGCCAATTTGGCCCGGATCAGGCAACCTGGTAGTAGCAGCAGAGGGAGGCTCCACCCACCTGCCTGGATGCTTCTGCGCATGTGTAGCAGGAGTGCACTCAAATCAGTAATAGAAAAATTGGCAACCCACCTCTGAGATGCACATATGCACAGAGCTGTTAGGAGAGGAGAACAATTGAGGATAAGAAGTCAACTCGGGAAGCAAGGCACATGTGGAGGTTAAATGACCCCTCCCTGGCTGGGGAATAAATAGAAGGAAAGGGGAGTGGTCGCTATGGCTACGTCCGGCCGCGCCCGGGAGCTGCGGAGGCAGAAATGTTGTCGGTGCTCCGGATGACGAAGCCATGAAAGCGACAGTCGCGCGAAAGCAACAGGAGCGTGCGAAATCCAGCAGAGGCAGGAAGGTTCTCGTCGTTCCTCAGTCACTTTCGTGTCTTCGTCATCCGGGAGCGCTGACATTGCTGCCTCCGCAGCTCCCGGGCGCGGCCAGATGGATGTAGCCACAGCGACGCCGAGGCGGTCCGGGCGGACGAAAGAGCGAGCGAGCGAGGCAGCCTGATCCTCAGTCGCTCGCCCGCCGGACTGCCTCGGCGCCATTCTGGCTACCTCCATCCGGCCGCGCCCGGGAGCTGTGGAGGGAGAAATGTCAGCGCTCCCAGATGACGAAGGCACGAAAGCGACTGGGGAACGACAAGAACCTTCCTGCCTCTGCTGGATTTCACGCGCTCCTCGTGACTGCAATATGCAGTCGCTAGGAGCGCACAAAGTCCAGCAGAGGCAGGAAGCTTCTTGTCGTTCCCCAGTTGCTTTCGAGGACTGCGGAGCGAGAGCCGGCGGAGCATGCTCAGGAAGGCAGGGAATGGGATCATGTGTGCTGGAGGCTGAGGCAGCCTGAGCCTCCAGCACACGTGGTCCCATTCCCCGCTTTCCTGATGATGTCACCAGCCTCACCAGCCATAAACCTCACCACACGTCACTGCTAAGGGTAGCATACAACTCAGCAAGTAGACCTAATAGATTAAGTTGAAAGAGACTAGATTTCAGGAGAAATATATATTTGTACGGATAATTGGAGAATTGAGCTAATTAATTTTACCAAGTTTCTCTCCCTTTTTTCCTTGCTCTCACTCTGTCTTCAAGTAGAACACAGGTGTCAAACTTGTGGCCCAAGGGTGTCATGCGTTGGCCACACCCATGTCCAGTTTAGCAAAGGGGGGGGAAAGTCGCAATATGTCAGGTGATGCCGCTGTGATGATACAAGTTTGACATCCCTGAAGTAGAATCTAGTGTCACCTGTAGGGAATGTTCTAGCTTTGATTTCCTAGCTGAAACAAAGGAACTGAAGTATATAGTAAGAATCTTCTTCATCACAATTCTTGAATGCCCACCAACTTTCATAACAGAGAGTACTTCTCTTCCTACACAACCTTCTCCAGCTGACTAGGCAACAATCTATTCTGCAGAACTGCAAACCCCAAGCACAACGAAGCAGCTACACTTTACATCAGATTGAGAAGACTTGGTGTGGACTTGACCCCAACATCTTATCTGTCCCATTCTGCCAAGTGTTGTATGGCTAATTCAAGCCACCTAATTGGAGGGCCATACCTGAAAACAGCATTGTCTTCCATCTCGCTATCAAGTATGATGCATTCAATATGCAGAAGCTAAAATCAGATGTGTTGTGTTTTGACTGAAGAAATATGTTCTTACTCTGTTCTTACAACAACAAATACTCGGTGCAGCATATGGCTGTTTCCAACAGGGTTGAAAATCTACCCACCACCCACAAGTCCACCCACTCTTCTGTGTGAGTTTGCTAAAAACGTGTTGCTGTAGCAGGGCACTGATCCAGATTCTTGTTGAAGATGCAAATCATCCTTCTGTATGTAACATAAGCCAAAAGAGTCTGATCACTCAAAGGACCAGCTATTTGCTAGTTGGACTACATTGCTAGTTAGCATTTATTTGGAGGACATGGTTATCAAAGTAGGTGGTTGATAAAAAGTTCTTTATTTTCTTTTTACTAAAAGAATTTTTACAGCTATTTATAAAACATGAGTAAAGGAAGATAAAAAGTCCACTATCTTTAAACCAGAACAAGATGGAACATAGAAAAGCAATCCTATTGTCATCAAATGTTTGCAACTTCAGCTTTGATCAACCACAGCCAGCATGGCCAATGGCAAGGGACTATCCTAACCTAAAACTTGGGGACACAGACATTTTTTTTTCCTGACATAAAGGGCCAGTAATTTCTCTTCACTATTATGGATCTAACTAGGGGTGCATGGGTCTGTTTGAAGTTGTCATATCAGGGGTGAAATTAAGCAGGTTCTGACAGGTTCAGGAGAACGGGTAGCGGAAAATTTGAGTAGTTTGAAGAATCAGCAAATACTACCTCTGGCTCTACCTCCAGAGTGGAGGGGGGATGGAAATTTTGCAGTATCCTTCCCCCAGGAGTGGGGTGGGAATTGAGATTTTGCAGTATCCTTCTCCTGACACACCCACCAGAGCCAGTAGTAAAAAAAATGAATTTCACTACTGTGCCATATATGCATACCAGCACAAGCAATGAACAAACACATGTGAGGAGAAGGGGAAAAAATTCGAGGAAAAATGTAGAGAGGGTTTGGACAGCATCAAGCTGTTGTCCACCAAGATTTATTAGTAATCAAAGTAGGTTAAAAGAAGCACTTATTACCTAAGTGAGGTGACAGACCACTCTTTTCTCTGATAAGTTCAGATGGGGGCTACAGATTCATCTATTTGAGATGCTTCAATTGGATTCCTGTTCTGAGCAGGGATTAGAGCAATGGGCTAAATGGTCCTTTCTAACTACATCATTCCATGGTCGAAAAACATAGTGTGATGCTACTGAAAATCAACAAATGCCTTGTAAGGACTTTTGATAACCCCACTATTCTATTATGTAAATCTGGGAATAAGACTACGCTTGGTTTATTTTACTATAGGGAAGCTATAAAATACCGAAGGTCACAAATTACAAATGAAGATTATTTCGTATTTCAATAGAGCACCATCTATGAACAAATCTGTTAGAAGGCTCTTTATTTTGAAAAAGACCTTGTAGCTGCCATTTCTACTCAGGTTAATTTTGAGAATATCTCAGTGCTAATAACAAGTCATTCCTGGCATTTTTAATTAATACAGGTAGTCCTCAATTTATGACCACAGTTGAGCCCAAAATTTAGATTGCTAAGTGAGCTTTGCCCCATTTCATGATCTTTCTAGCCACAGTTGTTAAGGTGAGTCGTTGCAGTTGTTAAGTTAGTAACACGATTGTTAAGTGAACCTGGCTTCCCCATTGAGTTTGCTCGTCAGACGGTTACAGAAGGGGATCACATGACCCCAAGACACTGCAACCTCCATAAATATGAGTCACATTGCCAAGCATTTGAATTTTAATAATAATAATAATTAATAATAATTTATTAGATTTCTAGACCGCCCCCTCTCCCCGGAGGGACTCGGGGCGGTGTACAGGAATAAATTTAAAAACATACAAACAATCATATACATAGCTAAAAATCAAATTAAACAACCCCTGTACGAATTTATAAAAATTAAAAACAGACCCTAAAACCAATCCTAAAAATTTAGAAATAAAACTGAGGTGGGAAAGGTGGAATTAGGCCAAGCCGGCTAGCTGGAATAGGTGGGTTTTAAGTTTCTGACGGAAGGAGCGGAGCGGAGATCCGTAATCATTCTAATGTCGGGGGGAAGGTCATTCCAGAGGGTCGGGCCCATCACAGAGAAGGCCCTTCCCCTAGGCGTTGCCCGCTGGCACAGCCTAGTGGACGGCACCCAGAGGAGTCCCTCTCTGTGTGAGCGATTTTGATCATGTGACCATGAGGATACTGCAACGGTCGTGTGAAAAATGGTCATATGCAGGGGTGGGATTCAGCTGGTTTGGACTGGTTCAGGGGAACTGAATGCTAATTTTGCATCTGGTTCGCCAAACTGGTAGTTTGAAGGACTGGCCCACCCTGCCCCTCCCCTCCCAGGAGTCTCCACGTGCCCCGTTCATCATGCCATGCAAGTAACACACGGAGGCTCTGGGAGGGTGAAAAATGGCCCTCCTGGAAGTTCTGGAAGTCCTGAAACGAGCCTGTTTCCGGCCTCTGGGGGGCCTCCAGAGTCCGGGGGAGGTCGTTTTCACCCTCCCGGAGGCTCGACACAAGTCTCCAGAGCCTGGGGAGGGTGAAAACGCCCTTCCACCATGGTGCAGGAGGTTGAGTAGGCCACGCCCCCTAGCTATGCCCACCCAGCAACTGGGTAAAGAATCAGTTGCTAAAATTTTTCAATCCCACCCCTGGTCATAAATCACTATTTTCAGTGCCATTGTGACTTTGAATGATCACTACATGAACTGTTGTAAATCAGGGACTACTTTTACATGTAGCCAAATTAATGCCCAGTGCATACAATAAGTATTTTTTTTTAAAAAATGGTCCAGAAGCAAAACCTAGATGCTTTGAACCTTCCACCATTTTCCTTTCTTTGTGGACACTCATGGCTAGATCATATTGTCCATTTATGCCAGCTGGGTAAAAACCTCAGCTAGGAAGCTGTGCTGTCGAGTTTTATGGCTACTTTTCTTTTGTCATTTCAATTACCCCAGTTCTTTGTTTCCCCTGATCTGAAACTGCCAACATTTGTTATTCTCTCAGATCTTGGAACCTTAGCATTGTCTCTAGCTCAGTGCTTCTTCCTCCTCCCCTCTTTGGAATTATTCTATTCTTCTCTTACCCACCTACTGATCCCATTTTCTCTTTTCATTTTTCATACTTCATTGGGATGATTGCTCTTTCAGAAGAAGTACCGGTAATTCACATAAGAATTTTCCACTACAATAATTCCCTGCCATCCTAAGCAAGGAGCGACAAAGGTCCTCTCTATCAGGGATTCTTCTTACAAGGTCAAGCTTTGATTCCCTTTTCTCAACACTTCGTACATGAGAACAACGACGCTCCTTTATAAACAAAAAACAAAAAACTAGAACACCTTACCTCTATAACAAGTGCCACCACTTGACTCTTAATATAACTGTGGAAGTAAAAATAGGGGAACTCTTATTTAGAATAACAGAGTTGGAAGGGACTTTGAAGGGCTTCTAGTCCAACCCCCTGCTTAGGCTGGAAACCCTAAACTACTTCAGACAAATGGTTATCCACGTTTTCTTTAAAACTTCCAGTGTTGGGGCATTCACAACTTCTGGAGGCAAGATGTTCCACTGATTAATTGTTCTAACTGTCAGGAAATTTCTCCTCAGTTCTAAGTTGCTTCTCTCCTTGATTAGTTTCCACCCATTGCTTCTTGTTCTATCCTCAGGTGCCTTGGAGAATAGTTTGACTCCCTCTTCTTTGTGGCAGCCCCTGAGATATTGGAACACTGCTATCATGTCACCCCTAGTCAGAGGTGAGTTGCTAATCTTTTTACTACCAATTTGGGTGCGCTCCCGCATGTACATAATGCTTCAGCACATGTGCAGAAGCATCCAGGCAGGTGGACAGAGCCTCCCGCTGCCGCTACTACCAGTTCAGCCAATCTGGGCCGATCTGGCAGCAGCCCACCTCTGCCCCTAGTCCTTCTTTTCATTAAACTAGACATATCCAGTTCCTGCAACCGTTCTTCATATGTTTTAGCCTCCAGTCCCCTAATCATCTTTGTTCCTCTTCTCTGCACTCTTTCTAGTATCTCCACATCTTTTCTACATCGTGGTGACCAAAACTCAATGCAATATTCCAAGTGTGGCTTTACCAAGGCATTATAAAGTGGTATTAACACTTCATGTGATTACTCTCTTTAACATGATTTCCCTCTGAAATATTAAGCTATTATCCAAATTGGGAACTCGGTTAATAAGTTTCAGGTTCAATTCAAATTTGGTTTTGCTACTCAGAATTAGTTCCTTCATCCCTACAAACGGTTCTACCTCATTTACTCTAATCTGCAAAGGCAGCGCTCTGCCTCTAAGTCATACTTGCCTGGTGGCATTGAGTGGCAGTGGCAAGTGAACACGAGGTGAAGGAAGCAAGTCTCAGGAATCTGAATCACTCCTGGATGGAATATTTAGAAGTCAAATAGACTGGTTTCTGAAAACCTTAAAGACCTTCAACCTTATTTTATTCAGATTTCATATCAGAACAGACTCATGCTCAAGAGGCTACATCAGAGTCTTTTTCTTACACAGTGGCTCTTTCTGTGTATGGGTGTGGGTGTACTGTATGTCTGTGTATGAATAAACAGAGTGGAGAAGCAGATCCATAGAAAGAAAAGACAGAAGTGTAGTTTCCATAAAAGATCTTCATTCATATTTTTCCATTAACACATTCTTTGAAAAAAAATGTTTTTTCTAAGAGAACGAATTCCATAAAAGCAAATAAACAATAAATAAATAAATCAGAGTTCATTTTTTTAACCTTCTTTCATCTTTGTCTCTTAGATTTTGTTTTTTTAATCAAAAGAACAAGTTGCCCCCACTTCCAGATACTAGGCTGACAAGAACAGATCATACATCTCACTCCAGTTAGCACAACATGGTCCTGTTGAAGTTGGTTTCTCCACTTTTGTAAGAACATTGTGGTAGAGAATAGACGGCTATAGGCTGAACACATACGTTCATCAGAAGGAAGTAAACTTGCAAATTAATTTTTTAAAAAAGTTTCTTTCAACATGTGAGAAAGAAGAACAAAGTCAAGGAAATGATTAATGGACTAATGGAAGAAGGTGACAAGGTGGTGATGGGTAGGAGGATGAAAGTGGTACTGCTTAATTCATTCCTAATTCATTCTTTTACACAAAAGGGAAAAAGCGGTCCAACCTATCAAAAGTTGAAGATGGGATAGAAATGCATGTCTAACTAGGAATGCTTATCTCCAGTGGTTGCTTCAGGACTAACAGTTAAAATTACAACACAGGTGGCTAGATTCTGCGCAGCAGCATTGGGGATTCGTTGGAAACACGTGTCAAATCCACCATAGCTATTTTATACAACAAATATGATAAACCTTTTGCACTGCTTATTCCTTTCCTTTTTAGTAATAAACTGACTACAGGCCATAGAGTTTATGGATTGTGATTTTAGTATAGTTAGACCATGTGCAATTGACAGACTGGATTTTATCATAGATTTTATCTGTTATTTATTATTTTACTCTAGAATTTTTAATTGTATATTTATTGAGTGTTCTTACTTTTTCTGGTCTCTGCTCCATGACTGTAATAAATAGGAAGGAAATGTTAATCTGGATGGGTTCAAGTCACCAGGATCAGGTGGTTTGCATTCCAGGATTCTGAAGGAGCTGCCAGATGTCATCTCAGAATCTTTCAAAGTTCCTAGAGCACCAGGGAATGACCAGAGGGATAGAAAAGAGCCAATGTGGTTCTAGTCTTCAAAATAAGAAAAAAATGGATCCCATCTATGTCATCAGTCATCCTGACATCAATACCTGAGAAAATTCTACAAAAGATGATCAAGTGGCAGATTTGCGAGCACCTAGAAATGAGCAAAATGATTACTAGATGCCAGCATGGGTTTGTTAAAAACAGACCATGCCAAACAAATCTTATAGGCTTCTTTGTCAAAGTGGCTAAATTAGAAGATTGGGGACATGCTATAGGTACAGTTTACTTAGACTTCAATAATAAACCACAGCCTACATCTTGGTAAGATAAAAATGTGGGATAAATAGCATCCCACAGATGGATTTGCAACTGCCTGATCAATCAAACTCAATGTGTAGTCCTCGATGGAATTATATCTACAAGGTGGGAAGCATGCAGTGGGATACCCCAAGATTTTGTTTTAGGCCCAGTACTCTTTATAAATGATTAGATGAGGGAATAGAAGGAGAGCTCATCAAATTTACAGAAGTCACCAAGTTAGGGGGAATTGCCAACACATTAGAAGATAGTCTGAAGATTCAGAGGGCTCTTGATAGATTTGAGCATTGGGCCCATCCAACAAGATTCAGTTCAGTCGGTGGTGAGAAAAGTAAGGTCCTGCAGAAAAAAAATCAAATGCACACATTTAGGACCTGGCTTAACAAATAGTAATTGTGTGAGAGATCTAGGTGTCCTAGTAGATCAACACTAAGAATGAGCCAGCATGCTTAAATGCTGCAGCTGCCAAAAAAAAAAGTCATGCAATCCTAGAATAAATCAACAAGGGATAGTATCATGATAAGTGAACGTGCACTCATGTGCCCTAGCATGCACTAGTGAGGCCACACATGGAATACTGCATCCAGTTGTAGTCACCACAATACAAATAAATCAATAAATTCTGAAGTTCTAGAAAGAATGCAGAGAAAAGCAAGCTAAAGCAGGCTGCAGGCTAAAAATATGAGAAATGGCTACATGATTGTTTGTTTTATTGGATTTATATGCCGCCCTTCTCCCAAAGGACTCAGGGCGGCGTACAGCATTAAAAAACACATATTACAAAAGTTAAAAGGAAATTAGAAACAATCCAAAAAACAAACCCAATTAACATAACACTAACATTTAAAAAATTAGATAAAATTAACAGGCCAGGCCAGCTTGCTGGAAAAGCCAACTTTTTAGGGTGCGTCGGAAGGACCGGAGGTCAGGGATTATGTGAAGCTCCGGGGGCAGCTCATTCCAGAGGGAAGGCACTCCCACAGAGAAGGCTCTCCCCCTGGGGGTTGCTAGCCGACACTGTTTGGCCGACAGCACCCTGAGGAGGCCAACTCTGTGGGATCGCAATGGACAGTGGGAGGCTACTGGTGGCAGTAGGTGGTCTCACAGGTACCCTGGGCCTAAGCCATGGAGTGCTTTAAAGGTCATAATTAGTACCTTGAATTGCACCTAGAAAACAACCAACCAGTGCAGGCTGCTTAAAAGGGATGTAAGGTACCCCCATGATAACCCACATGGCTGCATTCTGGACCAGCTGAAGCCTCTGGGTGCTCTTCAAGGGCAGCCCCATGTAGAGAGCATTGTCGTAGTCCAGGCGAGAAAGGACGAGGGCATGAGTGACTGTGCATAGAGCATCCCGATCCAGGAAGGAGCGCAACTGACGTACCAGGTGAACCTGGTAAAAGGCCCCCCTGGTCACTTCTGTCAGGTGATCTTTGAAACTAAGCCGTGTGTCCAGGAGGACTCCCAGATTGCAGGCCCTCTCTGAGGGGGCTAAAATTTCTCCCCCTATCATCAAAGATGGAACAAGATGCACAAATCGGGATGACAGAAACCACAGCCACTCAGTCTTGGAGGGATTGAGCTTGAGCCTGTTCCTCCCCATCCAGATCCGCACAGCCTCCAAGCATCGGGACATCACGTCGAGGGCATCATTTGGAAGGTTTGGGGTAGAGATGAAAAGTTGGGTATCATCAGCATATTGATGATACCGTACCCCAAAACCATGGATGATCTCGCCAGCGGTTTCATATATATGTTGAACAGGAAGGGTGAGAGAACCGACCCCTGGGGCACCTCACAAGTGATGCGCCTCGGGGTCGATCCCTGCCCTCCAGTCAACACGAACTGCGACCGATCTGACAGGTAGGAGGAGAACCACCTTAAAACGGTGACCCCCACTCCCAACCCCCCAAGTCGTCGCAGTAGGATACCATGGTCGATGGTATCGAAAGCCGCCGAGAGGTCTAATAGGACCGGGCCCGCCAGAGATCATCGATGAACTCGACCAATGCTGTCTCAGTGCTGTACCCGGGCCTGAAACCCAACTGAAACGGATCCAGGTAGACAGCTTCATCCAGGTACTGGGGAAGCTGACGTGCTACCACACTCTCGACAACCTTTACTACAAAGCAAAGGTTGGAGACCGGATGATAGTTGGCTAAAGAAGCTGGGTCCAGGGAAGGCTTCTTGAGGAGAGGCCTCACCACCGCCTCCTTCAAGGCGGTGGGAAAGAACCCCTCTCTCAATGAAGCGTTGGTAATCGCCTGGAGCCAGCCTCGTGTCACCTCCCGGGGAGCCGAAACTAACCAAGAGGGACACAGGTCCAGCACACAAGTGGCAGCACTGAGTCTCCCCATAATCCTGTCCATGCCTTCGGGGGTCACAGGCTCAAACTCATCCCAGATTGTCTCCACAAGATTCATCCCTGTCGACTCGCCTGAATCTACCCAGTCAGAGTCCAAGCCTGTCCGGATCTGAGCGATTTTATCCTGCAGATACTGAACAAATTCTTCAGCCCTACCCTGCAAGGGGTCTTTCCCAGTTCCTTGGTTAAGTAAGGAAAAAGGTCACCCTAAACAGGGCGGCTGGCAGTTATCTGCGGACGGGATAAAAGCAGAAAAATGTTGCCGTTTTGCCGCTTTTATCGCCACTAAGTAGGATTTAATATGAATTCTTACTAGTGTTCGATCAGATTCGGACCGGCTGGCACTCCAACCACTCTCTAGGCTTCTTTTCTGGCGTTTCATCTCCCAGAGCTCCTCGGTAAACCAGGGAGCCATCTGGGATCGACACCGGGTCAGAGGCCGCAAAGGCACAACGCAATTCAAGGCCCCAGTGGCCACCCTATCCCAGGCTTCCACTAGGGCTTTGTCGAGTTGTGAGCAAGGGATTCAGGAAAAGTCCCAAGCTCCATCAGGAACTTTTCAGGGTCCATCAGGCGCCTGGGACGGAACCATCTAGTTAGTTCCGCCTCCCTGCGGCGAGGGGTAACAGCATGGAAGTCAAGCCTGATGAGGAAATGATCAGACCATGACAAATAGAGATGTCCCCTAAATCTAGATCATTCATCCACTGCCCAGAGACAAAAATCAGGTCGAGCGTGTGTCCCCTATTATGGGTGGGGTCTTGAATTAACTGAGTTAGGTCCATAGCCGTCATGGAAGCCATGAACTGGATATATATAGTTTAACAAAGAGAAGGATAGGAATGACATGATAGCAGTCTCAATATTTGAAGAGCTGTCACAAAGTAAAGGGGTTGACCTATTGTCCAAAATACCTGAAGGTGTTTGGTTGGAAGAAGAAGAAGTAATGGTTGGAAACTTAAAGAGATCCAATTTACAAGTAAGGAGAAATTTCCTGACCATGAGAACAATGATTGTTTATGGAATGTTTGCCTCCAGAAGTTGTGAGTGCTCCATCACTGGAGATTTTCAAGAAGAGATTGGACAACCACTTGTCTGAAATGGTGTAGGGTCCCCCTCCTTTGACCAGGAGGTTGGACTAGACTTCCAAAGTCCCTTCCAATCCTGTTATTCTATGACTATGTCATTCTGTGCCTCTCCTCCCTCACTTTATCTTTGTGTGAATTAAGGAATGGCCTGACATAAGATGTTTACTCAAATTATTTTGGGGGGATGGGCTCAAGCTTCACATCTCATCCTTGTCTTGGTAGCAGCAATCCCCCCCCCCCCCGGTCCTTCAGTGCCATTCCTTATGTACTCTACAAGCTGGAATTAAAGAAGTTAATAGCAGAGGGAAGTCTATGACAAGAAACTAGGAAGACACAAAGACTTAGGAGTCTTGAGAAGTTAAATTAGCCATATCCTTTGTATAAAATACATTCCTCATGGGCAATTGTGGTTCTGTATCATGGCTCAGCCCCCCCCCAAAAAAAAGACAAAGAGGAGCAAGTCAAATGAAGCAAATTGGTAAGGGCTATTTTCTAGACCCAAAGTCAATTTTTCTACACCTAACAGCCAGGTTTTCAGCACCTGCTTAGAAATCAGACAAGAGGAAAGGATCTTTCTCATATAACACAATTAATCTGTATTGGAAGCTCACCATATCTGCAGAAAATTATACTGCTATGCAGCAACAAGTCTCTATTGGAGGGTTTTGTTTGTGGAAATGGGACTTTATAAACAGTGACTTGTTATGGGGCCATTCATTATTCCTCATGAGCGCCTGCAAAAAAAATGTTCCATTGCTCTAACCCAAAGCTGGAGTATGTTTCATCCAACTAATGCCCAACTGATGCCTTCTGTGTGATGCCTTTATGGCTCTATGATGTGTGTGTGTGTGTGTGTGTGTGTGTGTGTGAGTGTGTGTGAGAGAGAGAGAGAGAGAGAGACAGACAGACAGACAGACAGACAGACAATATTGTCTTCCATCCATCCAACCATTGTCCAATATTTTATTTGTATCCCACCTTTTTTATAAACAACTGAAAGTGTCAAACATATCTATTACGTCCTCCTCCTCCTATTTTCCCCATAACAACAAATCTATGAGGTGAGTTGGACAGAGAAAGAAAGTGACTGGTCCAAGGTCACCCAAACAGTTTTCATGCCTTAAGGCAGGACAAAAAATCAGTCTCCAGATTTGTAGCCTGGCACAAACTGGTTCTGTCATCTATGTGGTTAAAAGAGCCTCTTCAGGAAGCTTCATTAAACAACAGCACTTTGCAGTGATGGATGGATGGATGGATGGATGGATGGATGGAAGGAAGGAAGGAAGGAAGGAAGGAAGGAAGGAAGGAAGGAAGGAAGGAAATTCGGAGGAGTTAAGCAGAATTATGAGTACTAAGAGCATTAAGATATTTTAAATTTTAGTTACATGCTGTTTTTTTAATCTTTCAGATTACTAAAGGATTATATCTGTAGGCTGTGGTAATCTCTGTCTACTTATAATATAGACGACGAACTCCTGAAATGTCCAACATTTTCCCTTTTTCTGTCCCGATCTGTCTTTGTCCTTTGATGGCCAAGATTTAATTTTGCTGGAAACATAACAGAAGTGCAAAGCTCACATCGCGTTCATCCTTCTTCCTCCTGCTCCTGCTACGCCGGCAGATGTAAAGCTACGGGTTGTTGTTGTTTTCCCTGCCTAAGTGGTTTTTAAAACAAGCAAAGCGACACTGATTCAGGCTCTGCCGCGTCATCTACACTGGTAAAAGCGACGCGCGAACACAAAAGATTCTCTCCTCCGCGCGCCTCGTGATAAACAAACCCAGATTCTTAAGAGCCGAAGACGCCCAAATTAGCAATGATGAGACAGTCGTTTGGTGAGTGTTGACGCAGCACGAAAGCAGCCAGCCCCTATTTTTAATGAGTAGTTAATTACCAGCCGTTTTTAATTAGGGGGCGCGCGAAGCCAGCCGCGAGTTTACAAACTTGCCACCCGCTAAACAAACACATGTGCCAGGCTGAAAGCGCTCGGCTGCCTCCCTCAGTCCCGGTCCCTCGTGCCAGCGGAGGAGCGGCGGGCTGCGAGTCATCTGGGTTAGCGCCAGCAGGCGTCTAAAGACACGCGTCTCCTGCGCCGTGACCCAAGGAGGGTTTCTGAAGGAATGGCGGGGAGAAGACGGAAAGGCGGGCGATTCCTTTCTTCCCCGAGAAACTGACTTTCGCGGAACGACTTTAGGAAGCATCAAAACACCCGAAGGCCAGACCAGGAATAATGGATGGAAACTCTACAAGGAGAGATTCAACCTGGAAATAAGGAGAATTTTTCTGACAGTGAGAACTATTAACCAATGGGACAGCTTGGAAGTTGTGGGAAACTTCAACACTGGAGGCTTTCAAGAAGAGACTTTCAAAAATGGTGTAGGGTCTGCAGGGTGGGTGGGGGGCTTGGTCTAGATGACCTACAAGGTTCATTCCAACCCCTGTAATTAACAGATTAACAGAATTGGAAGGGACTTTGTATGTCAAAGTCCCTTCCAACACCCAACACCCCCTCCCCCGCCCAAGCAGGAGACACTACATCATTTCTGACAGATGTCAGTCCAGTCTCTTCTTGAAAGCTTCCAGTGATGAAGCTCCCACAATTTCCAAAGGCAAACTGTTCTATTGGTTGATTCCTCTCACTATCAGAAAAAAATATCCTTATTTCCAGGTTGACTCTCTCCTTGTTCAGTTTCCATCCATTATTCCTTGTCTGGCCTTCAGGTACTTTGGAAAATAGCTTGACCCCCTCCTCCCTGTGGCAGCCCCTCAAATATTGGAACACTGCTATCATTGTCTCCCCTGGTCCTTCTCTTTACTAGACTACAGATGCCCACTTCCTGTAACTGTTCATTGTATGTTCCAGTCCCCTAATCATCTTGGTTGCTCTTCTGTGCACTCTTTCTAGACTCTCAACATAAGTGAGGGAGAGGAAGGATGAGATGGCAAACAAGACTGGAGGAACAGAGATCCCAAAGATGCTTTTTCAAGAGGCAACTGGACTTCCTTGGGTTGTTTTTTTAAAGCATCTTTGGGACAACCATGACCTGGATGACCGAGAATCTCCATAGACATTTAGCTGTGCTGGGAGATTATATCCTGAACCAAGTCAGTTGCAGAACCGGCAGTTTCATTTCTACAATATATGCAGTTTGGGGTGACATTAACCTTAGTTAGACAAGGGGAAATTATTTGTTGGAATTTACTGTTCTACAAACTAGTTGATGCAGTTTAATTTTCAATGCATTGCGTGCATCCAGAAAATGGATTAATTAAGTACATTTTGTGAATGCCACCAAGGTCTAATCTCACAGTGTCCTAGAGCATGGATGTCAGTTTTGGCCTGGAGACCTTTTATAATTTACACCTATCCAATGAATAAGGCTGCCCAATTCCATAAAGACTCTGAGCAGTGCAACATTAAAAACAGCAGGAATAATCAAAGACATTAACTAAGAATGTAACAACATGTGTCACTTTTGGTATTTCTACTCCATGCGTTGCAAGAACATATGGAGAACGATATAGCAACCGTTCTATCATTGCATGCGCATGAACGGTTTTCTTGGATGGACATGCTGATTACACAGGATTCCTAAGCATGGTGTGCTGATTACAGACTGCTTGCATGCTGTATTAAACTGTGATTTACTTAACCATTGTTTACTGACTAAGCTATAATTGGCTGGGTGATAGTCACGTACTCTAAGCCATAACCATGGCTTATGAACTATGCAACATGATGATTTTCATGCGATGTTATGAAATCCAGGATGCTGTCCTTCTAAAATAAACTGATCTTCTCATTGCAGGGTTAAAGTGCCAGCTGAGTCTCCTCTTCATCCAAACCTTAATTTCACCTCACAAAACCCCCAAACATGCCCTTAGGTTGCCAACTTCCTTGAAGAGAAAGAAGAGCCAATTCTTTCTAGGATGATTTTTTTCATCATCACATAAGGATTTTTATCCTTGACCCAGAGTATTATTGAGGATATTATGTTCCCTGGATGTTTTGTTTTCCTTTCCACATCTCTCTTCTGAATTTTTGTTGCAAACTTTGCATTTCTTCTTCTCCTTTAACTTCCGTTTAACTTATTATGGTTTTTTTACGGTTCTTTTGTTATCTATCCTGACTGTTCTTTAAACAGAAAGGCAGGGCAGGCATTTTTCTCCATGAGTAAAAGAGAGTTAGTCTCTCTACTGGACTTGGACTCAGGAACTGGCTGTCTGAAAGTGAACCAACTGAAGCTATCCTCATTAGCCATAATAGCACTTCTGGCTATTTGTGTTGTCTGGTGGAATAGGAGACAAGTAGTCCTCGACTTACAATAGTTTGTTTGATGACCATTCAAAGTTACAACAACAGTGAAAAAAGTGACTTATGGCCATTTTTCGCACTTAAAATGGTTGCATCATCTCCATGGACGCATAATCCAAATCCAGACACTTGGCAACTGGTTCATATTTCTGTTGGTTGCATTGTTCCAGGGTCATGTGATCACCTTTTACAACTTCCTGACAGGCAAAGTCAATTCACTTAACAACTGTATTATCGTGTTTCCCCAAAATAAGGCAGGGTCTTATTTTTTTTTGACTCCTGAAATAAGTGCTTGGCCTTATTTTCAGGGAGGTCTTATTATTTTTGAGGTGCAAGAGGCCCCTTAACCTTGGCCTTGGATCAGCCTGAGGCCCGTTGTGCTGTCTCTGTCTCTATCTCTGGCACACTCTTGCCAGCCCTAGGATTGCTGGGCCTGCCACTCTTTTTGCGGCTGCCATTTTCATGGGATATTTTAGCTCATGTGCTCAAAGGCCCAATTGGGCTTATTATCCAGGGAGGTCTTATTTTCAGGGAAACAGGGTACTAACTTAACAACTTGCAGTGATTCACATAACAACCACGTCAAGAAAACTCAAATAATGGAATAAAGCTCACTTAACAACTGCCTCACTTAGCAACAGGAATTTTGGGCTCAATTGTGGTCAGAACTGGAGGACTACCTGCATTACGTATTTGTATACTAAACTAAGTTAGGGCCATAAAATGCAATGGCACTTTTGGGGGGCAATAAAGGAAGAGATGATAAAACAACATGTCTTCCAAAAGCCCATTGCAGCAATGCCAATATTTCTTGGACTATTTCCTTACAACTTTCGAAGAGAAGTCTTAACATGACAGAATTAACACTATTCAAGAGACTGGGTGGAATTTTTTTCCCCAAAAGGTCATAGATTTAGCTGACAGTTCTAGATTTTCAATTTGACTATAAGCACTTTCAGATAAGGATTCTGCACCAGATCAGAGTTTGCTCCAGGTGATGTAGGCTTGGCTACTGTCAGAGTCAAGCATCCTCTCTTGTCTGATGGAGATACAAGAAAGAACTGTAGCATGGAACAACAAGATCATGGCACGAGATACTTTCACACTGAGGAAAAGGAACAACATAGTCAAAAGGCTGACCAGAGTTCAAAAACAATTCAAGCGGTATTGTATTTCAAAGAATAGGTGTAAAACAGAATCAAGGAGCAGGCCAGAATCCAAACACTTGGGTAAAACAAAATAAAAAACACCCTGGCTTAAATTCTAAACATGCAAGTAAAAAATGAACACTGTGATTGATGTTGTTGCTGGCCTAACCAATATTTTTAACAGCCAACGGAAAACTCCATCCAAACTTAGTCAATATTTATTAGTGCTTGAGGGGAAACATTGCTCCAAGAAATTCTGAATAAGCTTTGAATTCTACATATCTGTGTAGAGCTCTTCCAGGGGTGGGCTGCTACAGGTTCACCCGGGTTCGGGAGAACCCATAGCTAATGTTCGGAGAACTTCCAAATCCTACCCCTGGCTGGCCCCACTTGCTGCCCCACCCCTCTCAGGAGACTTCACACGGCCCATTTTGAATGCAAGGTAATGACAGAGCCTGTGTGGAGGCTCGGGGAGGGGGGGTAATGGGCCTCCAGGAAGGCCGGAAATGGACCCATTTCTGGCCTCGGGAAGACCTCTGGAGTCCAGGGGAGGCAGTTTTCACCCTCCCAGAGCCTTGAGGAAAGCCTCCGGAGCCCGAGGAAGGCAAACACACACACACACCCCAACATGGTGCAGGAGGCTGACTAGGCCATGCCCACCATGGCCACACCCACTCAGCAATCAGGTAGAGAAACAATTGCTGAAATTTTTGAAGCCCACTCCTTCATTCTTCACATCAATCTCTATAGTAGTGGTGGTGCCATTCTTGTGATTTAATGGTCTGGAATAATTTCATGATCAAATGATGGGAATATGTGTTCCAAAGGGGTAGAAAGAAACAGCTTTCTCATTAAATTCCCACTTTGTTCTGAGAGTTCAAGGGGAAAATGGTATTCCCTTGGCTTCATGAGTTCTTCCTCTTTTCCTGAGGAGAACTCATCTGAGGAAACCATTGCAGACCTGATTAGTTGATCCTGGATTTTTCATCTGGTCCTATTATGCTTATATTCCATCATGCAGTACCTGGGAGCTTATTTCTCTTCTGAAAATGACCAAACCAGAAGGCAATAGCAATAGCACTTAGACTTATATTCTACTTCACAGTGCTTTACAGCCCTTTCTAAGTGGTTTACAGAGTCAGCATATTACCCCCAACAATCTGGGTCCTCATTTTACCCACCTTGGAAGAATGGAAGGCTGAGTCAACCTTGAGCCTGGTGAGACTTGAACTGCCAAATTTCAGTCAGCCAGCAGTCAGCAGAAGTAGCATGCAGTTCTGCATTCTAACCACTGCACCACCGCAGCTCTTTTAAAATATGCAATCAATATGAATCTGTATAAACCTCTTCCTGGATAATAGTGGGATAAGGGTGAAAGCAGATGCATATACTGTATTTGATAGAAAACAGTGGTGGAATATTGTTAAAGCTAATGAAAAAAAATTATCCTGTGACATTGCATTGAGGAATATTGGCGAACTGGGAGTGGTGGCAGGAGGCTCCACCCACCTGCCCAGATGGCATTGTGCATGTGGGAGAGAGAGAGAGTGCACAGGTGCACCTGAACCAGTAGTAAAAAAAATTGGCAACCCAGAACTGCACCCACAGTAATTTTATGCTACAAATACACTACATTTTAGAATCCTAACTGATAGGGCATGGAAGTACCTAGCCAAATGCAACAAATAAATTTAAAAACCTTGCACCAGAGTGATTGTATCAAGAAGATAGATTTGCATAATTTCAGCTGCTTCATGGTGCCTTCAGTGCAATGGAGAAAGTCTAGGGCAGTGAATCCAGCATTAAGGTCAGCAGGAGAAATCTATGTATTTGGCCTTGAGTGCATTGCCAATATATAAAATCCGTATTAAATTAATCATTCAATCAACCATTCAGTCAGTCAATCAATCTGTTTCCTGGAACCAAAATACTGTTTTAAAGTTGCTCTTTGGTTTTGCAGACTGCTCATACTTATCTTCAGGGGTGGGCTTCAAAAATTTTTAGCAATGGGTTCTCTTGCTGGGTGGGCGTGGCCATGGTGGGCATGGCCTAGTTGGCCTCATGAACCAAGGGAGGGGAGCATTTTCACCTTCCCCAGGCTCTAGAGGATTTTCTCGAGCTCCTAGGAGGGCAAATACTCAGGCTCCAGAAATACTTGGGCCCATTTCTTGCCTTCCAGGACTTCTGGGAGGCCTGTTTTTTTCCCCCTCTGCATGGGCTCTGCAGTTACCTCACATCCAAAATGGGTCACGTGGAGACTCCTGGGAGGAGCAGGATGGGATGGGGTGGGTGGGTGTGGCCATCAAAGGGTGGGATTGGGAGGTTCTCTGAACCAGCCATAATGTCAGCTACAGGTTCTCCCAAACCCAGGCAAACCCGTAGCAGCCCACCCCTGCTTATCTCCCTAGCTTTGAGAAAAGCCATCTAGAATTTGATGGTACACTTTAAAGGATAGATTGTTGGGCCAGTTAAATTTATTTACTTATTTTGCAGCCAGTCTTTATATTAAATATAGGACATAATGTCCTAGTAATGAAATATACATGCATTTAGACTGTTGTAATTAAAACAGGTTAAACATACACGTATGAGCTATCCTTTCTAGAAAAGCAATGCCGTTGTTTGCCAATAGAGGATCCAGGGGAATGAAGCTATCTGGACCTGCATTGTCAAGATAACTTTCATCAATTTTTCCTCATTAGTAAGGAAGAAGTAAATGCCTCTCCAGGCACTTTAAACTGAGGCAGGTCCAGGTGGTAGATTGTGGTTTTCCAAACATCTAGTCCCAGAACAATAGTGGAGACTTATAGTATAACTGCTAAATTAATTGTGTGTCTGCCTGTCTGCCTATCTTTAATCCATTCAATATTCAGAGCTTCGGGATCCTGAAATCACCGAACATCCAGGATCCAATAATCACCCTCTGCCCCACGTAAAAGTTACATTATGCAATTCCAACCAAGGTATAATCATTATTGGGTCTAGATCAGAATCTGAGCATCTTAGAATTTATCAAAGCTTAGAAAAAGCCAAAAACACACAAAAAGGCAGAAACTGTTCCTTTTCATGTATGGGACTCCTGCCTATTTTGCCTGGTCACTCATTCTGTCCACTGCAGCCCTCATCCTTCCCAAGAAAATGTTAATGGCACATACCTGCCATCAAAGCGATGTTCACTAACAACAGAGATCAGCACAACATTCTTTTTAAAATTTGAATCCGTTTTAAGGAAGCATCTCAAGTTATAGATTATGGATTGTTGAGTGGTTAGGATACATTAATGTGAACTTCTCTCCATTGCCATAATTTCATGCATAATTTTCAATAAATCCTAATACCATTACTTAGTAGAGTTTTTCTAAGGGTGGTGGTTAAAATATTAGTACTCAATCCTGTCTGGCAGTGCCAGGCATCCCATAATAATGGAGAAAACAATTATAGTAAAACAATTACCAGAATTCAGTGCAGGTAGTCCTGGAGTTACGACCACAATTGAGCCCAAAATTTCTGTTGCTAAGTGAAACATTTTAAGTGAGTTTGTCCCATTTTATGACTTTTCTTGCCACAGTTGTTACGTGAGTCATTGCATTTGTTAAGTTAGTAACATGGTTGTTAAGAGAATCTGGATTTCCCATTGACATTGCCTGTCAGAAGGTCGCAAAAGGGGATCAAACAACCCTGGGACACTGCAACCGTCATAAATATGAACCACTTGCCAAGCATTGAAGTGTGAAAAACGGTCACAAGTCACTTTTTTCAATGTCGTTTCAACTTTGAGCAGTCACTAAATGAACTGTTCTAACTCAAGGACTAGCGGTATCCTCTATACTGGCGAGACAAACCTCACTCATCAGAAATAACATTCCTAACTAATATAGCAGTCATCGGTATGAACCTTACTTTCAGAAGCAGAACTCAGAAACTGGAGTATTTCAAGAGCTGCTGCTGCTCCTTTTAAAACTTCATAGAATTTTTGAACTCCCTGCAAACTATTTGTTAAAGGCACCTTCCCCATTCAGTTCAGATGCTGCTTTTCATGTTTGGTGCCTTTGCACTGTTCTTTTGTCTGCCTTCTTTCAGTGCTTTTCGCCTTCCTTGGATATGACTAAATTTGAGCCACGGCTTGAATGTGGAAGTTGTGTAGTTAGAGACTTTGCTAAAGATGGAAAATTTGGCCAGTAAGTTAAGTGGAAATTAAAGCTGAGATCTTTTGACTGGGATATCTTCTGTTTTAATATAATGTAGACAGCTATGTTGCGTTTAAGGAAAACACTCCTGTAATATCTCTAAGATTTTTGGAGAGGTGAAGATGTTCTGTCGCGATACTGATGAAAAGATATGCTTCTGGCCACAACTGGCTGGTGGCCAATTGTAAAGTTACAGCCACCTGCTACATTGCAGCTCAGATCACGATCTACCTATTTTAGAAGAATCATCTAGTCAAATTAAGATTGCAGGAATGAAGGGCAGCATCATTCTGTTTTGATCATTATCAAAGAACAAAGGGATGTTAAGAGGCTGCTAAGATCAGTCAGGCCAATATATTATATATATATATATATATATATATATATATATATATATATATATATATATATATATATATATATATATATATATATATATATATATATATATATATATGTATGTGAGTGTGTGCGTGTACACACACACACACACACAGCAGAAAGAGCAGTGAGTTAGTGGCTGGATTTACCCAAAACATAAAATCTGAATTAACATAACTCACTATCTATTTTTACATGCTATATTTTAAAAATCCCTGTATAACCACTTTATAACATGATCTGGTTCACTTACACTATTGTGTAAGTGGCGTATTGAGGGTACCCAAATAATATGTGTTAAAGATGGAACTTCTCCTTTTGGCTCATTCTATTAGTACAAAAGTATTATGCTTTCTGCTTCTACTGGCGTTGACTTATTGTGCCCACTCAGAAAGTTTGCCATTACCTGTAACACACAAGAAAAAAAAAACTCTTGAGGATTGGACACCTAGAGTTTGTCATTATAGTTGAAAATGATCTTATCAAGTTCAGATAGTAATTGCACTAGTGGCTAAATTTTAGTTCCTGAACACATATTAAGAAGAGCCTTGCTGGATCTATCTATTATATCATTTGCTTTTCATTCTAGCCAACCCAATGTCACTAAAACACTCAAAAGTAGGACACAAGGCAATCATCTTCTCTTCTTTGTTTCACTAGTAGCTGTTATGTAAAAGTATAATGATAGTTCCGGAGGAAGCAGATGGTTCTCATGATTATAACCACTGCTAAGGAGATTCATATCAGATAAACATTTGTTACCTTTTTCATATGGGTTGAACATTTGTTGAAATGACAGTTGAAAGCTTAATAAAATTTGTAGAACGAAGACTGATCCTGGTGATGATGGAGCAAAGGAAGAACATATAACAGCGATGGCGAACCTTTTTTGGCTCGCGTGCTACAAGTGGGGGGAGCGCAGGGGGGTCGTGTGCGGGCGTGCCACACCCATAATGCAATGCGCGATCTCCAGTGCGCATGCGTGCACAACAGGCGCGACCCCCCATTTTTACATGCTTTTTTCGCCCTCCCCAGGCTCCAGAGGCTTTATAGGAGCCTGGGGAGGGTGAAAAGAGCCTCCCCCGTCCCCCTGGAGGCCCTCCAGAGAGTTCAGGGATTGCCCGGAGGCTTCCCTGAAGCCTTCAGAACGCTTAAAACGACCCTCCGAGCAAACCGGAAGTCATTTCCAGTTTGCTCGGAGGGTCGTTTTAAGTGTTTTGAAGGCTTCAGGGACTGTCCGGAGTGACTTCCGGTTTGCTCGGAGGGTCGGGGAGGGTGGGGGGGCTCTTTTCGCCCCCCACAGGCTCCTATAAAGCCTCTGGAGCCTGGGGAGGGTGAAAAATGGCTTTTAAAAATGGTGAACTCAGCTGGCCAGCGCGCACATGCGTGCTGGCCAGCTGACAGGGCAGCGCCTCACGTGCCCTGACAAATGGCTCTGCGTGCCACCTGTGGCACGCATGCCATAGGTTCACCATCACTGACATATAAGATTGAAGAGTTAATCAGAAAAGTTTAGGTGCAGATTAAAAACAATTAAAATTGAAGCCATTCTGAGCCTAAGAATGTCAGAAGAAGACTTTCAAACAGTGAAGGAAATATTTGTGGGAAGAATGGCTCTATATCTCTTGTAAATTTTTTCACAAGGACAACAATTGAAAATATGAATCAGATATACAAAGGTTCCCCTTCCTCAAGTTTGCTCCTGATTTGAATTGTGCTTGTGAGCACTTGCAGTTAAAACTCAGCATTGCACTCCTGCCAAAAACAAACTTCCTCTTTTCTATAGTTAAGTGATGCGTACTGATTGGCTGATGTCTATGTTATCAAGGGTAATGGGCACTCCATTTCTTTGCTGACTCCCTTCCCACCCAGAGGTTTCTATACTTATTATCTTTATCTGTTTGAGAGTAAAGAGTCCCCTGGGATTCTGATTAAACATTTAATAGAAAAAACATTTCAGACACTGCATTGTCAAGTTTCTAATGGTCACTTGCAACCAAGATAGCTACCCTAGATTCTTGCAGAGTTTCGTTAGGTTTTTTTTTGAAGGAAAAGGAATTAAATTTCAAAATATTATGAATTAGGTGACCAGACCTTCTTTGCAAGGCCTTGTTAATCCTTCTGATAGGGATAGAATGCAAACCATTTCAGAATTCATTCCGATTGTCACAAAGAAGTCCATTACATATTTGCCTCTTTGAACTGAAACAGACATCAGATGAAATTTTTACTACTGGTAAAAAGTAGTGAGAGTATTGTCATAATAATGCCTATTAGTGAAGTCAGTGAAAAAAATGGAATTTTGGATTAGAACAAGAGACAGGTTTAGATCTAAGTGGTCATGGAAGGTCAGCAAGTGACTTAGGGACTGTCCTCTCTCAGTGTAACCTACCTACAGAAATGTTTTAGGGACAATTTGAGAAAGGAATTGTATGTATATCATCTTGAGCTTCTAAAGGAAAGGAAGGATATAAAGGATGTACATCTCATAAATAAATTAAAATAACCACCTAATACAAGAAGGCAAATATAAATTAATAGATGTATAAGAGACTTGGGCAGATAACTGAAATAATTGGACAGTAGCAATTAATCTATATAATTAGATTTTATAGCAATTAATCTATATAATTATATAATATAATTCACAAGAAAAGAGATGTAATAGATAGGAAGGAGGAGTTAGTTGTCTCCACTCCTGCTCATAAATCGGAGTGAATGGACTTAGTCATAATGTATAGAATATCTGGTTTATAATAAGTGAAGAAACGAATAAAAACATTGCCAATGTTGATGTCTACTGTCACTCAACCAATCAAGGAAAAATGTAATAATGTATTCCAAAAACAAATTTTTGATTTTTCAAAGATGCACAAAGTAGTAGTGATTGTGGAATTTGAATTACCCCATCTGTTGGGACACAAACTGCCAGATATGTTCCTTCTAGAGGATGGAGTAAGGCACAAGAAAACCAGTTTTGACTTAAGGCTAACTAATGGAGAAGACATAATCCAGGAACTTGAAGTAGTAAAAAAAAAACTGGGGTAAAATAATGCTACAGTTCTTGATTTGAAGTGAAACGAAAATGGAGTACAGACCAACATGTATTTTGTGCATTTAAAAAATCAGATTTTAATTGATTTAGAGCAATAATAAACAGAATCTCATGGCAGCAGAAATTAATGGAAAGAGGAGCTTTAAAAGTGTGAGAAAAATCATAGTTCTGAATGATTTCAATGAAGAAAGAAAAGGAGGTCATCAGAAGAAGCCTGGACATGTTCACATGCAAGCTAGGCAACCATCTGTCAAAAGTGGTTTAACCTGGATCTCTGTAGTGGGCAGGAGAATTGATTTGATAGCTTACATGGCCTCTTCTAGCTCTATTATTTTATTATCCTATGATTCTATCCTATAATGCAGATACAAACATTGTGATAATCTTAGAATGGCCTCTTTTCTCCTTCCCATTCATGGATTTCCTTGTTGATTCTTTTAATTAAAGATTTTTAAAGTCTCGGTGCTTTGTCTCTTCAGAGCACTTTTCATTTCTTGTTGTTGAAAAGAAATGAAGGATGTGAGAAAGGGTCTATCTATTGACAAATCTTTTCTCCTCTCCTGAGCTTGTACTTAAGAACAATGCAAGGTTGAGAGGAGGAGCCAATGTCGCGACGAGACAACGTGCGATCTCAAAGCTCTGAGATTGCCGTCAATACTTTTGCCGCTGGGTGGTCCAAATGAACCTAAACCGTGCCGCAGAGATGATGAACAGGAAGAATACGTCTTGCTGATCTCAGGGACATCGCAAAGTCCCTGATCGATCCAAGAGAAGTTCCTCAAGCCGGCGACAAAAAATCCAGCCATTAGGCTGATGAAGTCGGGGCGGCTCCAAAACAAAGGATACGGAAAGAGAAAGTGTTCTCAGCTGGTGGTGATTTTTTACCCTTTTAAAAGAGACTGCCTATAAAAACTTAAAATTAATGTAAATTGGAGAACAGAAGAAATAAGTGGCAGAATTAAGTTTGGAATGGTTTTGGACAGTGGGTTATCTTACTTTTTAAATGCTATCTTCATGGATGGAATTTATGCAAGCCTTTTAAAACGAATGGAATAAGTTTTCTTCTATTTTTTTTAATTATTCTATGGATTAAAATTCTCCTCTTTCATTACTTCTCTCAATCAAGAATTGGACTGTTTTTTAAACTTGAAATACAAAAAAGATACAACCCCCCCCCCCAAAGAAAATTGCAACAATAACACTGCTACTCGGAGGCTGGAGGTTTGTGTATTGGAAACAAAACACTCTTACTTTTCTCACTGATTATCCTGGCTTGGCACTCCAAGGTCTCACTGCTTGTTTATAGAGAGTGATAAGAAGAAAAGCATACAGATGTCCCTTTGAAGTATATCTTTAACAAGAGAAAAGTTAAAATAAAATGTTGTTGTGAATCTATGCTTAATCTTGTTAAAACCTTTCAAGCTAAAGCAGCAGTGTTTGTTAGTTGGAGATAATGGCACAATTTCAACAGCAGAAAGAAACTTTAAGTCTGCAAAAGATATTCTCAGAAATACAGAAATTATCAAACACATATGAGAGGATAGAGAAGAAGTTGGAAGACTTAGAGCATCTAACAGCAAAATATGATGAAGAAGTTGGAGATGTTTATCAAGTGGAAAAAGTGGTGGTTAAAATCCTAAAAATTGAAGAGGAAAATGAATATAAAGAAATTAAATTTGCTGAAATTTATGGTGATTGGTTTGTCTCTGAAAATGGATAGAGGAATTAATACTGAAAGAGGAATTAAATGGAGGGAAAATCTACCCCAGATGGCAAGATACAGAAGAAGAAAAAACAAAAGAATTTATGGATTTAAAGAAAGAAATTCTATTAGCAATATCATGGATAACACTACCAACAATCAAAGATAAGCTGATTAAGGAAACAGAAGAAGGGCATCGAAATTACATGAGAGATTTTATAAGCAAAGAGTTGTTAAGAGGAGATGACTAGAGGTCTGACACCACAAATGGCAGAAGATATGAGACTGTTTTGCTACTGGAAAGATACAGGTTGATAGATGGAAGAGTATAATTTAAAACTAGTTAAACTTAGTGAAATTTAATGACAATAGATATAGTTAAATAAATAATTGATAATGATAATAATGTAAACAATGTGTAGTGTTATGATAAGTAATAATTGGATAAGAATATTGAATGGTACCTATGAAAGGAAGATTAGAAATCCTTTTGGATTATATACTGTATAAAGGTTAATAAAAAAAGAACTAAGTTAGATACAGTTAAGTCTTGATTATTAGGGGGGAAATGTTATGATACAGGATATAGTTAAATAAAGGAGGGATAATGATAACAACATATATATAGGCATGGGTACAACTTAAGGAAACTGGATGTAAATTGTAAACAGTGATTTGGAAAGGAGGATTAGAAAATTTTGTTATTAAATATGGATGTTTAGCTAGAATAGGACATAAGGATTCAGTGTTATTGGAGGATTTTAGAAATAGTAAATGAAATGCCAGTATGTGGTTATGTATTAAATATTTGTATATTTTATGATGAAGGATGTTTAAACAATTATAGTCAAATGAAAATGGAGGTATGATGATGGTAACATGTGTAAATATCTGAGTTAAAATACTTGAGTTAATATGAATTATGTTTGTTGACTGTGGAAGAGATGCACGAAAGCTTTTTTGTAACCAACTGATACACTTTCTACAGTATGTAAAGAAGGATGTGTTGTGTTTGTTTTGAAAATAAAAAATAAAAAAAATATTTAAAAAAGAACAATGCAAGGTTAATTTGCTGGCCGTTTTTGAAGAATAAACCTAACATCCATAGGAACTGAGAGTGGAGAAGCAGCAGATGGGGAAGATGTGTTTAACACTTTGCCCAAACACTGCCGATTTCCCTTTAAATTGCCACTGTAGGGGATTAAAAAGACTCTAATTTTGAATGGCCTGATGCCTATCTGTAACTGGGGACTGTAAATCTTGAACAGCCTGCGTAGTAGCTGGGAGACTTTTAAGGATTCTTAAAACACTGCCACTGTCCCTTCCAAGGGAAGAGGCCCTGTGTGAAGCAGGTACATTCACAAATGAGATTTCATGAGGAATGCAGGCCCAATGCCCCAAAGCCCAAAGAATTGGAACCAGTACGATAAAATTAGCACGGAAAATACAGATTAACTATCTAAGAGATTGTTTATTTCTCTTTATTACTGCTGCTTGCTCAGTTTGATATATTTTTATATTTGGTCTAATTTTCTTTTTCTTATTATTTTGTCTGTTTGCACAAACAATTTACTGGGTGCAAGTCATGATCCGCAGGTATCAGCTTTAGATACCAAAAAGTTTGCCTTTGCAATGGCAATGCCATGTATGTTTCATACATATTCCTGGTGAGGATCTTGTTCTTCCCATTGAGTTGGCATTTCAGGACCTTTTTGTCATGAAATATCAGCTCAGTGCCATTTTGTGTATGTCCTTAGGCTGGTAGCTGGTGCTGTGAGCTTTTGTTTAGTAGTTTCTAGGGCTTCAGATAAAGTCAGGCCCTTGTATTTTTTTTCCCAAGAGCTGAGTCTTAATCGCAACACCCTTCTGTTGTTCTACCAGCTAATTCACTTCTTTCTCAATTGTCTTGATTTTAGCCTTCAATCCCATTTTGAGGGGAGGGGAGGGGGAGAATAGTATGCATTGCTGTTCTTGATTTGTAGCCAAGTATTTCCAAGATTATATGGTAGTTATCATAGCCTACACCAGTTCATTGGTTATGGTAGTAGTAGGAATTGTTGTGAGGGCTCTATCGGCATCTTCTAGAATGCTGATTGATGTCCTTCTTCAGTGTGCCTTAGTAACCTGTCTTGAGGGGTGATTGTAGCTAGCTTATCCATGATCTTATATCTCAACTCAGTTGCTGTGTTCTGTAATAGAGGAGGTGGCAGTGACATTACAGCTTCAGGTGTTGGGTGTATATCTAATTGTTCTTCTGGGTCTTCTTGAGACTAGGATGCAATGTGAAGTTGGTCGATCTAAGCTGTGAGAGCAGCTTCCTCTTCACTAGGTTTAAACATTGGGTAATTTACCTGCTCCTCAGTTAGTGTGAATGCAAAAGTCTTCTGTCTATCCATAGTTCCCTCATTTGTTTCATATTCCTCTGTTATTAGGTTTACAGTTGTAGTAGCATTCTATCACTTGGGTTTCCTTCTCTCATCCATGTATGTTTGTTCTAGTAACCACTTGTCATCAGATTGTCTTGGTTCCCTGACATCTGGTGTGGACCTTGGGTAACATCCAAGGTCCACACCAGATGTCAGAGAACCAAGGCAATCTTGGCTTCTTGGTTTGTGTCACTCTAATCTCCAAAGTGGGCTGGTGAATTGTTAGATTCTTTATCAAAGGATCTCTACTGGTCAGGTAGGTATCAGCCAGCCCTTGCTACATTAATTCATCAGTACAGGACAAGTGAACTTCTCAACTCACTCTGAACTTTTCAACTTACCTCTGGCAGCTGTGAGATTGCCACTGTAGGGAGTCAAAAGCAATTAGGTTTGATACGGTTCTGAAGAATATATATGTGACTGAATTACTACCCATACCTGTTCACATAACCATGCTTATTCTAAAAAGGGGAGTATTGTCTTCTATCCTATCCATATTCCAGGTTAGTGAGCAACTTCCTATTTAAAAACAGATGGTGATAGTATAACTACTTGCCTTTTTCTCTTGGAAGAATTACCATATTTAACAAACTCAGGTAGACAGATTGGTAATCTCATGTAACAGTCTAGCCAACTGCTGGTACTGTTGGCAACAGGCAACTTTCCTACTTCTCTATGGAACCACCCAAATATTTTCTGCTATAATTGGGTTTTCAAATCTGTGAAATGGTACTTTCTAGGGAAAATTGCTCGGACAGGCAATTTTTGAATGAGAACTAATTCAGGGAGGAATAGTTAAGATATCTATCCCTATTGCACATTTCCTCACTATTTGCTTTTGAGCAGCTTTTTCTAAAATAGGAGGGGAAAACAAATTAACTTCACACATAATTTATATCCGTATGTTCTTACAAATGTTGCAGATTCTTACTTGGAATTGGTTTCTAGTTAATCAGCCAGTCATATCTAGTTTGGATGACTCAAAGAGGAGTGCAGGACATGCGAGAAATGGGTGTTCTAGTATGTATAAAGCAGCAGCAATTCAGGCTAGGATCCCGGAAATGGCAGACTAGACTTCAGCACCATGGACAGAGGTCAAAATAATTGCAGGCTGAGCCAGGCAAGTGGCATAAAGCTGAAACTAAGGCAGAAAATGCAGCAACAGGTCATTCTATTGCAGCCAGCAGTTGCAAGTTGCTTTTCATCAGAGTCACTGTTGATTTATGGATGCCACTGGTGCTTCTTTGTGACTATAGCAGTCAACATATGAGTTGCATAAACAGAAAGTGGGGAGATCCTTCCAGAAGGCCAAAGTGTGGCTGGGACAAAGAAAGAAGCATAGTTTACACAATATTGACTATGTGTACCTTTACCACAATTGTTGATGGATGGTATTGGGGCAAGATAAGGAATGCAAATGGGACATGGTAGCTCTATGGGACACGGTGACTCAATGGCTAAGATGCTAAGCTTGTCGATCAGAAGGTCGGCAGTTCAGCGTTCGAATCCCTAGTGCCATGTAATAGAGTGAGTTCCTGTTACTTGTACCAGCTTCTGCCAACCTAGCATGTAGGTTCAAAAGCATGTAAAAATACAAGTAGAAAAATAGGGACAACTTTGGTGGGAAAGTAACAGCATTCCATGCGCCTTTAGCATTTAGTCATGCCGGACACATGACCATGGAGACGTCTTCGGACAGTGCTGGCTCTTTGGCTTTGAAACAGAGATGAGCACTGCTCCCTAGAGTCAGAAACGACAAGCGCGTATTTGTGAGGGGAACCTTTACCTTTAAAGAATGCAAGAAAGCAAAGCAGCCAGAGAAGCAAACTATGCCCATGGATTAGGTGGGGAATATTTTTTTTTGAGAGAAAGCAAAATTCATTGGTGAATGAGACTGAGAAAGAAGGTGTCTTTGGGAAACCCCAAGTAGTTTGTGCAAAGGAGAATCTTTCTCTTCTTTTCACTTATCTTTCCACTCTTCTCTCTATAGATGGACCTCTTGGGGCTTCGCTTAGGACCTTGATCCCTTTTAAACCCTGAGTTGCATCCTCCATTTCTCAACTTGGTCTGCCCTGCCTTTCCACCTGGTCAGTCTCTCTCCTGGTAGCTTTTGAGCTCCTTACTGCTGCAGTGAAACTCCTGATAAGTGCTTGCCCTCTTCACGCTAGCATTTTCTAATTGATCTGACACATCTTCCTTTTTCTTTTTTTCTCCACTCTCCCAACCTCCTTGAGCACTTTGTGTGCCTTAGGCAGGGCTGGCATTTTGTGTTTGCACGACACAAAGCACCTCATTTTAATAAACACTTTGGAAACACTACGATTCCAGCTCAAGGGTCACAACTGTCCCTATCCACCCCCAATAATTCAAGATGTTAGATTCATTCTAAGGGGAGGTCATCAGACTTGAATAATGAGCAGGAATAGTGGAACCTAGTATGGGTGGTAATAACTTAAAAAAGCCCTAGATTGGGCAGTTCCAGGGAAGTAATAAACACATCTATCTGTTGTAGAGGAAAACTGGCTGCACTTTTGGAGTAGAAGGAATAGAAATCTGGTAGCATTCTATGAAAGTGATCTAAGAATGCAAATGCAGAATTGTAGGAATGTTTTAATAAACACTTGGGATTTGTATCTCACCCAAGCAGTTTTAAATTGGGGTGATAATTTGCAACTGGCATAGTGTGTGTGTGTGTGTGTGTTTATGTGGAGAGAGACAGGGTGGGGGGAGGAGGGGGGAGGAGTAGGAGTAGGAATAATAATCCAGGGGCTTGCTACTCTTGCTGCAGAAGAGCTGAGCCCTGAGAGGCTAGTATGATAAGGAGTCAGTGCAATTTTTGCCCACTAACGTCGTAGGCTGCGAGTCCGGCAAGACAAGGGCGGGCAGGCGGAGGTGTGACATAGCTCACAGGCGTGAAAGTCGCCCAGGCGCATCACCTCCAAGGGAAGCAATGGGGACATCTCAGGGAGGGGGCTCTGTGCTGAGACTAAGGATGGCGGATGGAGGCTAAAAAGCGGACGCGGGGCTATGTGCAGGTGGAATGGAGGTGGAAGCCAGGCAATAGAGGCTATGCCTCCGGTTCGGTAGATTCCGAGCTGAACTAGCGCCTGTGTAAGCTGGAGAGGGTGTTCGAGAAGTGGGGCGGGGGGTGAGCTGGGGATGCTGGACCTTGGCAGGGGGAGACCGGGCCGATCCGGTCCAAGCCAGCCAGCCAGCCAGGCGAGGGTGTCCCCCCTCCTCCCTCAATGCCAGCCGCGGTGGCGTGGGCGGACGTGCGGGGTGGTCTCCTTCTCCTTCCCCCTCAGTGCAGCGCTGGCTCTTTCCCGGCGCTGGCACTAGGGGTCCCCCAGCCCCATCCTTCCTGTGCGGCGGCGGCGGCGGCTGCTGCTGCTTGCGGGTCTGGAAGGAGGAGGAGGGAATGGGGCCCCCGGTTGGTCTTTAGCGCCTCCCTCCTCTCCCGGAAGCGGAGGGGAAAGGAGGAGGAGGAGGAGGCGGTGGGTGGTGGGGAGGGCATCCCGAGCCCTGCGGCCGGAGGGGCCCGGGTGGAGGGCGGGAGGAGGGCGGGCGGGAGGAGGGCAGGCAAGAAGGAAGGGAGGACGGACGGGAGGGCGGCGGGAAGCGGGCGGGCGGGAAGCGGGCTGCCGGGCCGGGCAGCAAGGGGGGAGCCTGGTGGTGGCGGCGGCGGCGGCGGCAGGCGGCGGAGGTGATGGCGGCCAAGTCGGACGGCAGCGGCTTCTCGCAGCTGCACAACCTGGACGACTTCCCGCACCATCATCCGCACCACGCCGCCGCAGCCGTGGCCGGCCCGGGCGGCTGCGGCGGCGCGGGGGACGAGGCCGGGGGCAGCAGCTCCATGCACATCTGCCATTGCTGCAACACGTCATCGTGCTATTGGGGCTGCCGGAGCGCCTGCCTGCGGAGCCTGCTGGGCCGGGCCGGGGGGTCGGCCTCGGGGGTCCGGGGAGGCGGCACGGACCCGCTGGACCCGGCCGACGGGCAGCCGTCCTCGCCCTCGGCGGCGGTCGTGGCGCTGGCGGTGGAGCGGCCGTGGCTGGACTGTCTGTGGATCGTGCTGGCGCTGCTGGTGCTGTTGGGCGATGTGGGCACCGACCTCTGGCTGGCCCTGGACCACTACGGCCGGCGGGACTACCTGTGGTGCGGCCTGACGCTGGCCTTCGTCCTCCTGCCTTCGGTCCTGGTGCAGATCCTCAGCTTCCGATGGTTCGTGCAAGACTACACTGGCGGAGGCCTGGGAGCCGTGCAGGGCCTCACCAGCCGCGGCCCTCCCATGATGGGCTCGGTCGGAGCGGGCCGTCGGGCTGGCCCGGGACATCACGCCGCCCCTCCCGGCGCACAGCGCCTCTGCAGGCTTTCCGTCTGGATCTGGCAGACTGTTATCCACCTGCTGCAGATGGGACAGGTCTGGAGGTAAGGCGGGAGGGGCAGGAAGGCAGCGAGAGCGGGAAATGGGGCGGTGGGGGGGGGGAGGCTGCCTGCAAGGAACGAAAAGGGGTACGGAGGTCTACGGCCCTGTCGCGCCCCAGGCGGCGAAAGGGTGACCTCCAAGGCTGACTTGAGTACACTCAAGTCAGTACACTAGAAAGGTGCAAGGCCCCCTCCCCAGTTTGCAAGGAGGAATTGTAAGTGTGGCTATCGGGTAGGGAGATGCTCCCTTTTCTAGATTGCCCGGGAGGGGGGTTGTTGTTGGAAAGTCTGCGCTGGTTTTTTCTACAGAGATTTTGCGGAGTGAGGGGGAGAGGGATGGGAGGCAGGCCAATCGTTCCAGATGCCCTGTGAGGGAGGAGGATTCCTAGGAGTGTGGTGGTCTCTCCAGCAAGATGCATATGCAGGAATGGCCAGGGAGGGGGAGAAGAACGCCGCCTCCGGTCTCCCAAATCTCAGGCAGAGCTAGGCAATCTCATATTCTTATTCAAAAGCTTATGCCAAGTGACGTAAGGGAATGCTCAGTTGCGTGATGCACAGAGCCAGCCACTGAGGCCAAGACAGGATTTCTCTTAAAATCTGGTATGTTGGGGGAGCAGCATTGCATGTGTATGCTTTCTGTACACAGGCTGAAGAAATAGAACAGTTTAGTGCAATCTGGAGCTCTTTGGATTTACTGGACTTCATCCCCATAATTCCCAGAGAACTTGGGTTTACTGGATGATGATGATGATGATGATGATGATGATGTGTGTGTGTGTGTGTGTGTGTGTGTGTGTGTGTATTTCTCTCTGAAAGGGAGGGTGGATAATGTAAGCAAATAGTCTGGGTTAGGGAAGTCTCAAATGGAAAGGAACAACTTGTAATCACCTCCAAGAATGCAGTTGTATTGTCCCTGTTTTGGTAAAGGAACCACAGACACATAATATGCACAAACCAGCCAACAGGGTGCTGCAGAAAAAAAGGGAGCTTTCTTGGCCATCCTGATCTTGTCTACCCTCTTAGGAAACTAATAAGATCACCTCTTAGAATGAACCACTGCAATTGGGATATTTCCCAACTGAAGAAACAGTATTATGCTCTTGCACAATATTTTCGGTCCTAAAATATTTTTCATCCCTGTGAAAAACCTGAAGTCATCCCCTCAAAGAAAACCTGTGTGCAGAATGTCCTTACATTATAATGGAGGAGAGAAATTTCAATCTGGAATAACTGAGATGCTCAAAGCATGGCCAAAAAAAAAAATCACAACAGTGAGATATTTGGCCAAGGATTACACTTTAATCAGAAAAGATTGGTTATAATCTAAAATAGATTTATTTCATCTGGTACCTTCCAGATGTCCTGGACTCCCCTTCGAATTTCTCCAGCCTGGTATCTCCAGTTGTTTTGGTTTCCCCCTACTACATTCTAAAATTACCTTGTTTGTTGGATTTGTTCTGCTAAAATGAATCTGAGGTAGAAAACCTGAATGTTCTTCAGACTCTGGCATGACAAGATAACATAGAAAAAATGCATTAAGTGAATATAATCTTAAATCCTTTACAATTGAGAAAAAAGAAGAAGAACCTACATCTCTTCCTTAGATGATCAATGTAGTTATCCTATGACTACATCTCCTAGAACAATAATCTTTCATTCTGGATCACGTTTAATAGAAATGTGCATTTGGGACCAGATCTTATTGTAGGCTTGGATGTCCCAATGATGATGTAAACTGAGATAAGACTGAGACCTAGTGATGTAATATTCTGCAAATTGGTGTCCTCCAGATATGTTAGGAATGGAACTGCCATGATGCCCAGGAGTTGCAATCCCAACACACATGGAAAGCATTATAAAGGAGAAGTTAACACATTAGATTGAGCTGTTGACAATCAATTGTCCTAGAGTATGTTGGAGAAAAGCAAGTTCTCTCTTTCCTGCTCTTCCAAGCACTAGAGATGAGAATGCAAAGTTCCTTCCTTGAGAATAAGTCCCATTAAACACAATTTGATTTGCTGAATAAATGAGCACAGTAGTTAAGGATGCAAAGGATTTTTCACTGTAGAAGACAATTCTAGGCCCCAGTACTGGAAGACGGGGATAGAAAGGGGGGGGGGTAGAAGTGTATCTGCACTTCTAAAAATAAAAACGAAGAGCAATAAGTGGAATGGTGGTAGGGACAGTCTTCCTTAAAAGGATCCATAAAACCTGAGGTGGCTAGATTAATTTTCTAACCTAATATAAGACCGAGTTGAAAGTGAAAAGCAATTACTTCCATAAGCATAAAATGGATAGTGATGTAGAGCCACTGATGAACTTCTTTTCCCAAAGCTGTATGGTTTAATGACAGAAGAATGTCTTTTCATCTGCTAGGCATATACGTAGGACTGGCAAAAAGAACAGCTTAGGGTTGTGTCAAATACACAAGATTTATGCATCGTTTTCTGTATGTATGTATGTATGTATGTATGTATGTATGTATGTATGTATGCATGCATGTATGTATGTATGTTTGTATATCAGGTGATGGTTGACAAATTGATTAAATGTATTGTGAATATGACACTAGACTCCCTCCTCCCACCCAGGCTTCCTGAAGGTAGAATATTGGAAAAAAAAAAGGTCGATCCCTGTGCCTGGCAGAGGGGGAGCTCTAGAATAACTCTGGTTTCTCTTTTCAAGAGAGGAACTATGGGAAAAGATGCAGAAGGTGTCCTGGAGAGACCTTTGCTAAGAGAGGAAGCCTTTGCAGAAACAAGGCAGTTGGGGGAGCCTTTAGCTGCCTCAGAGCCTGCTTGATCTGCATGTATGTGCAGCCGTAAGCATGCACACATGTGCACAGACCGATCCAGAACGTTTTTGCAAAAAGGGTTCACAGCAGGATACCAAAATGAACGAGTATTTTACTTAAGTTGTTGTGAAGCCATCGAAGTACATAAGATGCCTTGGGGATGGCATCAATCCAAAAGAGTGGATTGGCTTATGTAAGCTAATCAAACAGGATACAATAAAGTTTGAGAAAGGAAAGGATTTGAAATCTCCTTTTGAAGATGGAAATGTGTGTGTGTGTGTGTGTTTGTACAGTGTGCACGTGCCCTTGTACATGTATGAATAGGTATGTTTATATATGGAGATTAGCAACTGGAATAAACTGGATCTTTGCAATATGATGGGAGTGGGGGGGAGGAGAAATTAAATGGAGTGTGAAGAGATACGTTCACTTAATTAAGACCCTTTTCAGTGAAGTCGTGTGGGTAAAACAGGCGAGGTGGGGTTAAATTGCAGACGGGCTGGGCCAGTTTCCTTCCTCTGAAGTTGGAGAGGGGGCAAAGGCTTTGATGAAAGATGATGTTCAAATGAGTTGGAAGGGTTAAAGCAGTTCCTGAGGAATTTGTTTTGAACCAATTTAAAATGGAGGCAACCTATTTGAGTGGCTGCAGGCGGGGGGGGGGGGGGGAGTGAAATACCGGCTTGATGCTGGTGGGGAAAAACAGTCAAGGAAAAAATTGAGATACACAGGAAAGATCAGGGAGGGGGAGAATAAGGGGAGGAAAACACCCGCCTAAGCATGTGTGGGTAGCTTGTATGAAACTGCAACCTGGGAAATACGCCGGTGAAGTCATACACTGCAACAGAATAAATTTCTTGCTTTTTCAAAATGTCATTTGCACTGCTTTATGGCAGGCGGTCTCCTCTTCCCCCCACCCCGCCTCTCTCTTTCTCCCTCCTCCCTCTCCCTCGTGCATGTTCTAGCACAGAACATGATGTATGCAAGCAGGGCAAGGTTGTAACAAGAGATTTCAGTTTTGCCTGTACCATGAAAGATGGAAAAATCATTTTTCTCCCTCCTTCCCTTATGCATCGAAATATCAACCATATAAGCTGAGGCAGCTGTTGGAGGAAAATGCATGTGTGCCTGGCAATTTACCCATCTCTTTTGGCAGCTCTGTATTGAGATGGGAATTAGATGGGTATTTTCTAGGGGTAGGGTGGGGGGGTTCTTATACTCACTTTGTCACTAAATAAACATCTCCTGCATACTGGAAGATGCCAAATCATTGGAAAAAGTGGGAATGGAAAGAAGGAACTAATTGTACTTGAGAAATAGAACTGTACAGGTCTTATTCGGGCAAAGCAGATGAAAGATAGGGTCTCACTTAACCCTTGCCCATTTCTGAAGCTCTAAATGTTCTTTCAAGCCAAGTGGGATCTACCAAAGAAAGGGCTTTGCCAAATCTTTCTCTCTGTAATGAGGATTTGTATTTAAAATTGGAATATGTCAAAGATTTCCTTAAGGATTAGGGCAGCAACATCTGTTTGGGGGGCCTCACACAGCTGTTGAAAGTCTATTGAACAAATACTTAATCACCAACAACCTTTTGTGAGAGTCATTTAATATATTCTTCTAAATAAATAAATAAATAATAAATAAATAAATAAATAAATAAATGACACTGTTCCTCTTGCTGTTATGGCCGTCATTTGAATTATTCCTGAATGCTATGGTGGGACTAATCCAGCAAGACAGCATGCCAGAAGCTGAATTATTGCTTGTTGGACTGGTGAAATGTTTACGTTTGGAAGGATTTATTGGAAGGGGGAAGTAACTCACTGTAAAATGGCCCATATCAAGTTGGCTTCCCTTCATAAGAATGAACATAGATGTAGATATTATAGTAAGATGTTTTACAGTCCTCTGGTCTGTAAAATTCTTGAGAAGGAATCAATTAGAAGAAACAAAAATAAAATAAAATAAAATAAAGTATGTAATAGTGGTCCTACTAGGCAGCAATATCTGCCTGACCTTGACTGATCTCAAAAGCTAAACAGAGTAAGACCTCATTAATTCTTGGGTGGAAAACCACCAAATGATACCAGACCTATAGGCTAGATGGAGAAGTTGAAAAATGTCTAGTAATAAAATAGTGGCAAACCATATTCTGTTGCCATAAAAAATTAATTGGACACATCTGTTTAGTTCCCAGGGTCAAGTTTGCTCAAAAGTGTCCTTACCTAAATGATGCTGGAGACAAACTAATGGAACCTTCCAATCTGACCTTAGTTTATTTATTGTTTCAGCAAATGCAAAAAATATAGCAGAATGGTAGTGGAATTTTTCCCCATTATCTGACACTGATGTTAATTGCATGAGGCTAAGGAAAGACCTAGCTTTAAAAAAAAGGGGGGGGGGGTGTACAACATGTCATACAAGGCTAAAATTAGGCTGAATAATTTGTATTTTGATATATAATGGGAAATTCAGCTATTCTTTTATAATGCTATGTGAATCAGGCCATCATATAAAGTCATACTAAAATTTATTTAGGTACCAAATGCATACACAGCAATTGTGAGCGCTAAATCCAACTGAATATTTCTCACTGCAGTTGAAGCATTGTGGCTGCTTACTTTTGGCAAGTCATTTCATTTGGAGTGGAGTGGACAAATTTATGCAAATAAAAAGATCTTGGCTACATGTCAGGCAGTGTCTGGAGAAATTTGAAAATAATTACATTTTATTTTGTAAAACTAACCCTCATTACACAAAGTGATTTTTCCATAATTTTGTCAACTACTTGATTTAGTTAAAGTTTTTTTTAAAAGTTTTTTGGGCAACTACTAGATTGCAGCAAAGAATGAGGTGTTGTACATCTCAGATAATCCTAGCAAATAAGATTCAGGAATGAGCTCTGAATGATACTGTAACTCAGGTGTATCTGAGACATGAAACAACTTGACACTTCATCTATCAGTCTACTTAGTGGAAGAGTTCAGTTGACTTTGGATGAAGTAATGGAAAGAGACAGCTGAGAGACAGGATGTCAACCTTGGCCCATGATGGTCCTGTTGAATTTGATGGGCTGTAGTTTCCCTTCTATCCCTATGGTTTTATCATTTTGCTTCAATCCCAAGGACATGTTTTGGTCACCAGCAACTGTTTCAAATAACCAAATACAGTTTTTTGCAGTTTTGTGTCCTGCTCCTCTAAGGTAAAGATGGCTTTGTATATTTATACATTGACTGAAAAAATGTTTTAGATACAAGTAGAAACTTTTCCCAGCTTTCCCATGAAATCCTAGGAATTGAATTTGGGATCATTTGCATAAATCTCAGCTTCGTTATTGGTGAACTGTAGCCAATTTTAAATACAAGAAGTATATATCAAATCGAACCATCTCAGTGTTGTATAAAAATTGTAGTGCTTCCCAAGATTGATAATCTCCAAATACATTGGCTTATATTACCTCCACCATTTCCAGGGATATGACTCCAAACTTTGCAAGATACCATGTGAATGAAGATCAATCCAAATACAGTTGAAATAGAAGTATTTGTAGCCTGCAATCTGAGATTTTTTTGCTTACAAACACATATTCAACTACAGAACACAGAACTATGACTACAATTCTTGATTCAACATACTTTTACTTTTCAAAAAAAGTGTCTAGTTTTTTATAATGCTGGGAGGTGGGTTTTTTTTAAATCCTATAGTAGAGTACTCTGAAGATGTGTTGCCTATCTTATGTGTAACTCATTCAAGTATGTTTAAAAATGGATAGAAGAAACCCATGCAAATACTCAAGGCATTTTATAAACGAGTGCTCCAAAGTCTAGATAAAAGGGGTCACAAGGGAAATTCTGCTTACTTTTATTGGATTGTGAGCTAATTGGGACATATGCTTCTTGTTTATTGACACTTACTTGTTGAGACCAAAAGTTATTTGGATATTCAGCACCACTGTGAAGGTTTCCCAGTTTAAGACAGAAGTAGGAGGAGGAAGTTATGGCAGAGTTAAGAGAGCATCATGGTCAATCACATGGAGTGAAATAAAGCAAGAGAGTGTATGTATGAATGTACTTGTGCTGTTTTGGGTCTTGTGGATACAGAGATAGTAAGGGGAGGAATTTTGTCAGCATACTTTCCAAAGGAATTGGGTTTGAAGAAGCAGAGCTACTGACTGCTGGAGGAGTCAAGTCCTTTTCCTTTCTGATGTAAGGAAAATATTTCTTCCCCTTCTGCATGAATTAATTCTGTGTACAAAAAGAGATCAAACCAACATTGCTTTTACTTCAACATGGGAAAACAATCACCATTAAATGTTTTTAAAAAGAAGGTCGGTTTGGAGTACCCAAGACTGGTGATATGACAAGACTACTCAGTTCTCCAGTGCACCAGTGTTTTCCCCCTGGGGTAGTACTGCATTCTGTCTTAGCTTTTGGAATAGCACAACTTGCCACAGCCAGCTAGCCATCGGACAACTCACTGTGGGACAATTCAACAAAAACAAAAGTTAAATGAATTTCAAGAGAACCGTGGCCAGTAATAATAAAATAGAGAAAGTCAATCCAGAATACAAGCATTAACAATAATTTCAATGAAAATGTGGTCACCAATAATAAAGATAACTGAATGAAACGCTTAATTCAGTATTGTTGTCCTGCAGGGAGTTGTCTTGTGGCAAGTTGTTGTAGATCCCTTATTCAGAACCGATCTTGCTCATCCGGAGAACATGGCAAGTGGTATGGTCTAGCTAAATCAAAACAAAGTAGGTATGCTGAGCCAGAAGTAGAAAAGTTAAGGCAAACATAGGTGGTCCAAAGTTTTTAACTATTTTAAATATTTATTTCCTATGTTTTGTTGTACGCCGCCCCGAGTCCTTCGGGAGAGGGTGCGGCTAAGAAATAAATATTTATTATTATTATTATTATTATTATTAAGAAGACATTGGACAACCATCTGTCTGAAACGGTATAGGGTTTCCTGCCTGAGCAGGGGGTTGGACTAAAAGACCTCCAAGGTCTCTTCCAACTTTGTTATTCTATAGCAGGGGTGTCCAAACTTGGGAACTTTAAGACTTGTGGACTTCAACTCCCAGAATTCCCCAGCTGGGAGTTGAAGTCCACAAGTCTTAAAGTTCCCAAGTTTGGACACCACTGTTCTATAGAGAAGGAGAGAATCAAGAGATATAGTGGATAGACAAAGATACAGCAGGTAGGGACGTGCCAGAAATATAAATAAAATAAACCTTCCTCCTTTCTGTATGCGAGTTTGAGAGTTTTGATTGATACTAATATTTGGCCTACTCAAGGATTCATAGTAACATATTTTAGGTGCTTCAGTATTAGTCCCCTAAGAAACTATATTCAATTGCTGGTAGCCAGGTGTTGAAATTCAACCGGATGGTTATAGTGGCATTTTGGGACTGCAGATGTCTATGGAGATTCTCAGTCATCCATGTCATGGTTGTCCCAAAGGTGCTTTTTCAAGAGGCAACTGGACTTTCCGGTAGACTTTGGGACTTGGGACTGCAGCAAAGGGACTTGCGATCACATACAACTTTAGGAATTTGGATTGCCCACTTTGGATAAAAAGATGAGCATAACAGTTTCTTACAAGCAGTATGCAGTACAGGTAGTCCTCGACTTACAACAGTTTGTTTAGAGACAGTTCAAAGTTACAATGGCACTGAAAAAAGTAACATACGACCATTTTTCCCCAGTTAAAATCATTGCAGCATTCCCATGGTCACGTGATAAAAATTCAGACGCTTGGCAACGGACTCATTTATGACCATTGCTGCCTCTCAGGGTCATGGGATCCTCTTTTGCAACCTTCTTACAAGTAAAGTGAACGGGGAGGCCAGATTCCCTTAACAACCATGTTACTAACTTAACAACTGCAGTGATTCACTTAACATTGTTTGGATCCATCAGTCTCAAAAGACTATGGTATAGTGCTCTGGAAAGAGGTAAAGCTGGAGTGTCCTCTCTAGAGCACGAGGCCTGGGTGGATTAATATGGAGGATAGACTGTTACCCAAGCAGCAGATCCTCCCTTTCCACGTCGCTGAAATTGTCCAATGGAACAGCAGACCGATATGATTGGTTCCAGCTGCATTGCAGGGGTTATCAGAACATGGTTGTACACAGTCACGTACTGCTTCCGGGACTCCGGCTCTGGATTTTGCCTTGAGGTTGACTCCTGAAGCCTTTTCCAGTAGTGGATATAGCCACAAGGCAGTGGAGGTTTGTAATCAGAGTTTTCCCTTCTCCTAAAAGATGGTTCTGCCGTTTTATCTGCCATTGGGGTGTAAAGCCCTCTTCCGCCTTCAAAACCGTTGGCCGTCTTCTCCTGTAACCCTGGAGGTGCTACCAGCGGGGTGGTCACTTAACAACTGTGGCAAGAAAGGTCATATAATGGGGCAAAATTCACTTAATAATTGTCCCATTTAGCAACAGAGATTTTGGGCTCACTTGGGGTGGTAAATTGAGGACTACCTGTAATGTTTTGGACTTTTTATGTGATTTTAGTTACCATTTTCCGTTTATTCCTCAAAAGTGAACATGTCACGTATTGAGTTAAGGATGAGACAAAAAGCTTCTTTGTTGAGTATAACTTTTGCTTAATTTGTACCCACAAGTAGGCTAGTGGGTCATAATTGCTTCTGGAAAAATGTAAAAAGTTTAGCTATGAACCAAGATTATATAATATAATCTTTGTTGGGTGTGATTGCACTGTGGCCTATCTGGAGATAGATTTCTAGTTACTATTCTAGTGCACAATACTGGAAACAATTGTGCAAGTTCATGTTCAAAAACTGTAAACTTATATGCACACATTTTATGTGCTCAAATCCAGCTTCAAATTGAAATCAGGTTCATGTGTTTGTTCCATTTTATTGTTTTACTAGTTATTTAAATGCAGGAACAAATAATTTATCTATGCTTTAAATGTGGGCAAGCAGAAACTTGTACAGTTTTTCAGTTGCCATTTCCCATAAATTGTTTCTTCCTTGTTGACAGATGTTCAGAAAGATTTATAAAGACTAATGATATATTTTCATGCAGGGCAATATTAACCTGTGGAACTCCCTGTTGCAAGAGGTTTATGGCTACAAATATGAGCTTAAAGTGGAGCACTTATGAAGACTAAATGAATCTTCATGTTCTGATGCAGTATATGCATCTCATCAGTGATGAGGAGATGCTGCACTTTCACTCTGATTCAGCAGAAGTTTTCTCATGTGAGATTAGATTGCAAATAATTAACAGGTTTATTTAGGCAGATGAGATTAAAATGTATGCATACATTATACAGTATTCCAGACTTTTTTTTTGCACTTCTGTCTTTTCAAGTTTGCTTTCTGATCCAAAAATGTTCATTGTACATGTAAATGTACACATGTAAATGTAAAACAAATCTACTATGGAGATTTGTATTCAGCATGATCTACCAATACCTACAGATGAAGAGAATCTGGAAGCATACCTATGGCATAAACTATATTACTGTACAAGATGCAATTTTGTTTAAGAAATGTGGAATAAATTATGAATTAAGGAGAGGGAGAAAGAGAGAGACAGAGAGACAGAGACAGACAGACAGACAGACAGACACACAGAGAGAGAGAGAGAGAGGGAGGGAGGGAGGGAGGGAGGGAGGGAGGGAGAGAGAGAGAGAGAGAGAGAGAGAGAGAGAGAGAGAGGGAGGGAGGGAGGGAGGGAGGGAGGGAGGGAGGGAGGGAGGGAGGGAGGGAGAGAGAGAGAGAGAGAGAGAGAGGAAAATATTTTGTAAGAAACAAAGCTGAGCCCAATGTCTATGGAGATTCTCAGTCATCCAGGTCATGGTTGTCCCAAAGGGGCTTTTTCAAAAGGCAACTGGCCTTTCTTTGTTTTTCCCTGAAGACAGAGAGGGAGGGATACAACAGCAGTTCAAAGTTCCCAGAAGGTTCCATACCCATTTGCACTATCCAGGTGACCGTGAGGGCACAGATAAACTTCCAAGTGGCCTCAACGACTCTCAGGGAGAGTGATAACCACCAGTTGACTGCAAGGACTATAATTCCTTCCATCTTCAATCATTCAGTCAGAACTGAGGAAGCTTCTTGAGTGAGAAGTGAAATGTCTTCAAGGGAAAAAAAGAAAATCCAGTTGCCTTTAAAAAAAAAGCACCTTTGGGACAAAACTGAACCCAATGTCTCCCTGACCTTAGAGATACTGTAATAATTCAGTCCTTTCAAGTGGGCCTGGGTGCAACCCAGAATCCAGAGTAGCTGAATCAGGATTAATCCAAGGTAGGTTCTGTTAGTAATCCTTGTCAATTGATGACTTGCAACAATTTTTGTAGCCAAAGCCCTCATACTTCCCTTCAAGAAGAACATTGCAATGGACATGTGGTAGTAGTCTAGTTGATAGAAATTCAAATTTGGAATGTCTATTTGTCCATTTCTGGCAGGTGAAGGTTAAAAGTTGTCCTATATGACTAAATCAAGGTGATGGTTGGTAGCTATAATGAGATTGGGGGGAGGTGAATGAAGCAGTATGAGAAGTTTATAAAATGGATTTCAAGAGGGTGAATAAGGAAAAGTGATTCCTTCTTAAAATGCGACAGCATATTGTTAAAATGTTGCTGTGACAGAACCGAATAAATATTTATTCCCACTTCAAATCATTAACAAATATTTTCATAACTAAAAATTATGACAGAAGTATAAAATGTTCCTATGTAGTATTTAGCATTTTTATTCATTCTTGTGTAAATTTTAATAGTATACCAATGAACCAAATAAGATGCATAATTAAACTGTAGGGCTGCCAACAGTATGAATTGCTTTGGAAAATAATTAGGTTTCTTGGCCAGCTAGTTATACATGGATGGCTAGTAGCCATCATTGGCAAAAATGCAGCCTACATATTGAGAGGTTTTGGAGCTCTGACTGCCAGATGTTATTGATTAATGGGACACTTGTCACTACCTGCACTTTCTATGAACTATTTGCCTGAGTTTTGCCTGCTGATCCTGGAGACTGAAGTCTGAGTTGAGTGGACTACTAACTGCTCATGGAGAAGTCTTTTTCAGAAGTAGACTTTGGAGAAGCCATCCCAGAATCTACTTTATGTTTATGTGAAGAGACCATTGTCTTTTAAAGTCTTTCTGTGGTTGTTTTGAAGCCTTTTTTGAGCCTCTGATTCTGCAGGTGTGTACATAGGACGCCTTTCCACTGGGACTGTTGCCACAGCAAAGTAGCTGTGTTGTGATTCAGCTCCTTGATGCTCTGAGCAACAGGTTCAGAAAAACGAACAGTTTTAACCTGTTCTTAACAACAATACCACACTGCTTCTCTGATCATTTCAATCTTTGCATCAAATGGGAAATTTGACCAAATGGCTAAAAAGGTCTCCTCCCATCTGCATTATTTGATATTAAACCCTTGAGTCCACAGTGGACTTATTAGCTATCTTAATTCATTTCACCATTGGCATGAAATTCAGACTGAATTTTTGTCCACTGGCTTAAAAAAATCAATTTCCATTGTAGGGTTGGGGCGGGGAGAATCTGAATAATAGATTATATCTTTCTTTCTCATACTTTCTAGAGATAATCAGTAGAAAAACTTCTATTATTGTTGTTCTTGTTTTGATTTAGGCATTACCCAACTTCCAAATGGCATTAAAATTGCCAAATTTCCTAATAATTTTATTTACACTGAAACAAATATATTTAAGGGACTTTCCCCACTCCTTTTATCCTAATGGAAAAATTAAGCATTAAATACAAATCCAGATTATTATTTTGTTTTACCATATGTCGCAGGGCGAAAGAGCAGAAAGGTCCTTGAATGGACAAATGAGTAACATAATAGAGGAAATTGCAAATTTAGCTGAGATAACCAATCATCACCTGATAAGTAGGGTTTGACCTGTATTATAACAGGTGTTAAGCTCAGAAGCAAAAGTGTAGCTCAACATGCTTGAGAATTGCATTTCACTTGGAATTAACTTACCTGATTCACATTTCATAATTAAATTCTTTAAACTTTCCATAAATGCTTTAATTATTTACATCAGGATTACATAATTTAAAGTCCTAGGACTGCAAGAGACCAACAATGCTCAGCTATCCTAAAATATAGGATATAAATCCTAAGGATGTAAATCCTAAGCACCTGTCCAAAATGTATTACTAATCTGTGATTTTTAGATGACAGAAGGGAGACAAATTAAGAAACATAGTGAATAATCGTATTAATTATTTTTTTCCTACATGCAAATATTTTTTTTACAGTGAAAAACAATAAAAATAGAATATGTAATCAAAAATGAATTCCAGAGGAAAACTACCATCAGTTAAACCATCATAAAATTCCACAGGGAGTCTACCATCCATTCTGACCCAGGGACTGAGGACAGACCTAGATTTTAAAGATTAACTTAAAGAAGGCCAGGGTGGGGGACCAGGTGAATCTCTGGGTGTAATAGTGTCCTAGATAGTAAATGCCAGGCAGTGTGCATAACAAGCCTTCCTCCAATTCTTCTCTTTTTTTCCTTCATAGAAATGGAACCCTATGAGATAGAATGGACTGAAAGTAAGTGGCCCAGAATCAATCAAGTATCCTCTACACACAGCTGAATGCTACCTTGAATCTAAGTCTCTTCAGTCTCAATGCAAAACTTTACTACGATACTCTTTAATTGAAATTTCATCTTTGTGTCAAACACATCTAATATAGTTGTCCCATAAAGTCCTATCTCATCCACTTTGGGGAATGTAGCCCCACCATATAATTAGGGTATCAAGTGTGGCCTTCAGGCTGACAAATGGTGTACTTCTCTGACTTTTAATAAGTGGTCTGAGGGTTGCTTTAACATCTGTTATCATTCTCCTTTAACAATTAGATAGTAATTTGTAAGAGTTGGAAATGTTTTTCCAGAAGCATCTCAAAATGCTCCAGGATGGTATATTGACTTGTGCCATCATAAAGGACTATGTCAGTAAAACGTGATTGCCACAGTTGCATTTTAATAGTTTCTCCCTTGGTACATTCCCATCTTTGCTTTAAGACTGGATTTACTAATCTGAGTGTGTGAATGTGTGAATTCCTTACCAGGGATATCCAGGAGTGTGATCAGAATTTATGGCTTTAGGAGGAATAGCTTGTTCTCCTTGTTAACACTGTCTAGCATTCTTTGTTCAATGTAGATACATTTTTAGATTATGCTGTGTTTAAGGTTCTTACTTCATTACCTCACTTGTTAAACTTACATGGTTGATATATAGCTGGAATTGCCCTTTCCTTCCTTTATATATATCTGGAGTTTTATACCTCTGATGTAGGGGTGGGTTCCTGCCAGTTCTAACCTCTGGGAGATTCCACAAATCTACAGTGCCATTTAGAACTGCCCGTCCGCACATCATCAAGATGAAGAGCGAGAGGAGGAATTCTGGGATTTGAAGTCCACAAGTCTTAAAGCTGTCAAGTTTGAACATCCCTGGTTTTTTTTCTAAAGGGTTAGGGGTGCAAGGGTCTTGTAACTTGACAGCTTTAAGACTTGCACACTTTAATGCCAGAGTTCCTGAGCCAACATGACTGGAGGAAGAATTCTGGGAGTTAAAGTCCACAAGTCTTAAAGCTGTCAGGTTTGAACACCCGTGGGTTTTTTTTTCCTAAAGGGTTAGGGGTGCAAAGGTCTTGTAACTTGACAGCTTTAAGACTTGCATGCTTCAAATGCCAGAGTTTCTGAGCCAACATTTTGGTTGCTAAGCAAGAGCGTTGTTAAGTGAGTTTCACCACATTTTACAAGTTGGCCACTCCCACCTGGTCACATGGCCAGCAAGCCACTCCCACAAAGTTGGCCACACCTACAGAAGAGGTTCTAAAAAATTTGAAACCCATCACTGCCCTGATGTAAAGAAGATAGTGCAAAGATAAACTGTCATTTCTTTTAGGAAAATAAGTTGAATCATTTCTTTATTTTATTTGTATTTACTTGAATTGCAGCATGCCTTTTCCCTTGGAATTTAAGCCTTTGTGCCACTTGCCCGCTAGTATCTTCACACCAAGACTCTGAAATAAGTTAAGTTGACAGATGATAGCTGACTTTGATAGTTGAATGGGGATTTGAACATGGATCTCCCCGGTTCTGTCCAGCAAGTAGGCTGGACACCTGTAGTTCTTACAATACAATACAATAGTAGAGTTGGAAGGGACCTTGGAGGTCTTCTAGTCCAACCCCCTGCCTAGGCAGGAAACCCTATACCGTTTCAGACAAATAGCTGTCCAACATCTTCTTAAAGACTTCCAGTGTTGGGGCATTCACAACTTCTGGAGGCAAGCTGTTCCACTGATTAATTGTTCTCACTGTCAGGAAATTTCTCCTCAGTTCTAAGTTGCTTCTCTCCTTGATTAGTTTCCACCCATTGCTTCTTGTTCTACCCTCAGGTGCTTTGGAGAATAGTTTGACTCCCTCTTCTTTGTGGCAACCTCTGAGATATTGGAACAATGCTATCATGTCTCCCCTAGTCCTTCTTTCTCTTAAGCTAAACATACCCAGTTCCTGCAACCGTTCTTCATATGTTTTAGTCTCCAGTCCCCTAATCATCTTTGTTGCTCTTCTCTGCACTCTTTCTAGAGTCTCCACATCTTTTTTACATCGTGGCGACCAGAACTGAATGCAGTATTCCAAGTGTGGCCTTACCAAGGCATTATAAAGTGGTATTAACACTTCACGTGATCTTGATTCTATCCCTCTGTTGATGCAGCCTAGAACTGTGTTGGCTTTTTTGGCAGCTGCTGCACACTGCTGGCTCATATTTAAATGGTTGTCCACTAGGACTCCAAGATCCCTTTCACAGTTACTACTACTGAGCAAGGTATCACCTATACTGTACTTGTGCATTCCGTTTTTGTTGCCTAAATGTAGAACCTTACTCTTTTCACCATTGAATTGATAAGTCTGTAGTTTCCTGGATCTAATTTTTTCCCTTTTTTGAAGATGGGAACCACATCAGCTCTTTTCCAGTCCTCTGGTAGTTCCCCGGTGTTCCAGGATCTCTGAAAGATATAATTCAGTGGTTCTGAGATCTCGTCTGCTAGTTCCTTCAGAACTCTGGGGTGTAATCCATCCGGTCCTGGTGATTTGAACTCGTCTAGGGTAGACAGGTGATCACTTACCATTTTCTTCCCTATTTCAATTTGTGTTCCTAATTTTGTGGTGCTGCTTTTGATAGGTTGGACTGTTTTATCCCTTTGTGTAAAGACAGATGCAAAACATGAGTTAAATAGTTCTGCTTTCTCCCTGTTGCTTGTCACCTTCTTGCCACTTTCTCCTAGCAATGGACCAATTGTTTCCTTAACTTTTTTCTTGTTTTTAACATGTTGGAAGAAGCTTTTTTTGTTAATTTTTACTTTTGTGGCAAGCCTTTCTTCATTGTGAGCCTTAGCTTTCCTCACTTCATCTTTACAGGCTCGGGCTATTTGCTGATATTCTGCCTTAGTTATGTCCCCCTCCTTCCACTTTTTATACTTACTTTTTTTGTCTTTCAGTTTGTCAGATAGTTGTTTATGCAGCCATGCTGGTTTCTTTTGGGAGCTGTTATTTTTCTTCTTCATTGGTATTGTGTTAGACTGGGCTTTTATAATCTCATTTTTCAAAATTTCCCAAGCTTCTTGAGTTGTTTTCCCCTCAAGGATTCTCATCCATGGAATTTTTCCCAAGCTCTCTCTAAGTTTATTGAAATTAGCTTTCTTAAAGTCCAAGACTCTAGTTTGACTTTGTGCTACTACTTGTGTTTGGATAATGTTGAATTCCAATATTGCATGGTCACTTGCCCCCAGGGTTCCTATGGCTTCAACACCTTCTATCATTTCTTCTCTGTTAGTGAGAATTAAGTCCAGTATGGCTGATCCCCTTGTTTCCTTCTCTACTTTTTGGAAAACAAAGTTGTCTGCTAGGTTTGTTAGGAACCTGTTGGATCTTCCACTTGGTGCAGAGTTTGTTTCCCAGTTGATGTCAGGGTAGTTAAAATCTCCCATTACTATTGTGGTGTGCTTCCTACATACCTTAGTTAGCTGACTAGCAAAAAGTTCATCTTCTTCCTCTGCTTGGTTGGGTGGCCTGTAGTATAGACCTATGGCAATGTCATTTCCCCCACAACCTTTAATATTGACCCAAATGCATTCAAGATAGTTCTCATTATTGTTGTGCTCTATTTCTGTAGAGACGTAGTTATTTCTTATATATAATGCAACTCCACCTCCTCTTTTATTTGGTCTATTTCTTTTAAATAATTTAAATCCTTCTAGCTGTATGTTCCATTTGTCAGTTTCATCCCACCAAGTTTCTGTAATGGCAATAATATCATATCTGCCCTCTTTTACTTGAATTTCTAATTCTCCCTGTTTATTCCTCATACTCTGTGCATTGGTATATAGACATTTGAGTCCATTTTGATTGACCTTGTGTTTACTGTCTACATAACCTGTGTTATGCCTGACTGCCCCTATTTTCTTGCCACTTGTGTGATTCATGCACATGGTATGGCAATCACTATTACATGCTTGGTTTTGCTTGACAGCAGGAGTGATAATCTTACCCACACACACATCTATGTTACATGCATTTATAACCCTATGAATTTTAGTTTTCTGGGGACAGAGATGTTCTGTATCTATTAATTCTCTGTCCCCGCTCTTCAGTTTAAATGTTTGTCAAGAAAATCTGTGAATTTAATGCCAAGTAACTCAGTCCCTTTCTTGGATGGGTGCAACCCATCTCTTTTGTACAGTTTTTCATTGGACCAATTACAGGCTTCATGACTAATAAAACCAAAGCCTTCCCTTTTACACCACTCCTTTAGCCAAACATTAAACTCTGCTACACGCTGGCCCTTCCCTTTTTGTTGCTTATATACAGGTAAAACCTCTGAAAAGATAAGCCTACAACCTATACTATTAAGTTCATACCCCAAGTTCTGGAAATCATTCTGCACAGAAAGTACATCTTTCTGGGATAGATCATTAGTGCCAAGATGTATAATAGCATCAACGTCACAGTCCTTACTTGCATTCTTGACTATCTTAAGAATACGCCTCTTGTCTCTGCTGGCAGTAGCACCTGGCAGACACCTGACCTCTTTTAAAACCTCCATATCCTCTCCTAAATTAACATCTCTTACGATTGAATCACCAACCAGAAGGTGACTTCTCTTTTTACATACCTTGATCTTCTTCTGCGACTGATGTGTGATACCTGGTTCCCCTTTTCGCCTTTCCGAAGAAAGTTCTTCGTTTTGGACCACAATCCCCTGCTTATTTGAGTCATCATTATCACAACTGCCTTGACCTATCTCTTTAGTGTCCCCATTAAGGTCAGCAAGGGCACTATATCTGTTTTGCTGGGTCACAGCAAAAGCTTTGTGTTTATGGTTCACAGCTCTCAACCTGCCAGATCCCACAGTTGTCCAGACAGCTCTTCTCCTGCAAGATCTTTGTGGTAGAGGGGGCTGATAGTGTGGCTTCGCCATAGAGTGGAATGGCGAAGCCACACTATCAGTGTGGCTTCGCCATAGAGTGGAATGTCATTCTGGACAATAAGTTAGTTCTTACAGGTATCCTGCCTACTCCTGGAAGTAGGCAGGACACCTGTAGTCCTTATTGTAATCTGGATAACACGAATTAATCTCCATGTGCATGTGAGATGTGTGATGTGGTTTACATTTTAAGGCACAGCTTAGAGATGGCATGAAGGTACTGTATCAGTTAATAGTGTCTTCCAAATTCATATGGAGAGGGAATTTCCTTTGAAAGGGGAAAATCCATGGTGAAATTAATGTTTAATAGCTTTGAAACTGCATTTTCTGAAGGCTTGTTTGCTTATCTGCCTATTTTGTATTTGAGCCTTGTTATGTGATAGGTGATCAATTGTACTTTGTTCTGATGAAGATAACAGCCAAAACTGCAGGGAATGTGGTTACATTTAACCCAAATTATAGCATGACAGATTGAAAGCGGCCCAGGGCAGAGGCTACGTGTAATGTAAAATCTATTTAATCATACAGTTGATATGAAGAACAAGAGTTTACAATCTTTTGCATAGGAAGCATGCGTTTTACTTAGTTTCAGCCTTTTCCTGTTAGCTAAATTGCCTGGCTGATATAACTGTGTTTCCTTTGGTCAGTCTAGACTCCTGGCAACTTCATAGACAAATCCATGCAGTTTCCTTGGCAGCACTTTTGCATGTGGTTTGTCATTGCCTTCTTCCTAAGTCTGAGTAACTGGCTCAAAGTCATGCAGCTGGCTTCCTGCCCAAAGCAGGACTAGAACTCACTGTGTCTGGGCTTCTAGTCCAATACTGTTAACCCTTACTCAAACAGGCAATCATGCCCATTAATTCCTGTATCTGGGCAAACAGACTGTGGCTAAGGGGCAATTGTTTGTTTCATGGTTACATTTTCAAACAAACCACAGAAATAAATCATATTAACATGATGATCTGGTTCATGCATTGTGCTAAACCAGGATTTGGTTCCTACCATATGCTGAGTGATAACATAATCCAACTCCTAGGCAAAGTTTTGGAGTTTATGGGCATACTGAGAATTTTGAGACCACTTGAGGACTTTCACAAAATGGTTGCCGAGGGAGCAAGTAATTTATAAAAAGGCTATATTTACTATCCATTTACCAGAAAGCAAACTGATGGGACTAGTATTACCTCTAGCCTTCCTGCCTTCCAGATAATCTTTCTTGCCACCCAGTTTATCTCTTTTTCCCTTTTGGTCAGAAGTTATACTGCATAGTATTGTTTTTTGAAGAGGTTTTTTTGGTGTTTCTTTGAGCCTGGAGCAGTGATGAAATTCAAAAGTGTTTACTACTGGTTCTATGGGTGTGGCTTGGTGGGCGTGGCAGGGGAAGGATACTGCAAAAACCCCAATCCCACCCCACTCCTGGGGCCAGCCAGAGGTGGTATTTGCCAGTTCTCTGAACTACTCAAAATTTCCGCTACTGGTTCTCCAGAACCTGTCAGAACCTGCTGAATTTCACCCCTGGCCTGGAGGTGTTCTTGATAAAGACACTCCAAAGCCCTTGCAGCTGATACTATATCGGCTTCTACTCTCATTTCATTTCTAAAAATATTAACAGAATTTTAAAAATATCATCAGAATAGAGCAGTGGGACATTGGTTCCCAGAAATACAATACAATACAGTCCCAGTTCAGACTTTTGTTCCTTCTAGCACCAGTCTTACTGTTTTGCCCTTCTAGAGCAGTGTTCTCAAACATGGCAACTTTAAGTTCTATGGACTTCTATGGAGCTGGCTGGGCAATTTGGGGAGCTGCGATCCACACATCTTAAAGTTGCCCAGATTGAGAAATACTGGTTTAGATCATGAAGTTCAGTTTGCTTTAGATGCCAGGCCACTCCTTCCAACTCACATGCTCTGTTTCTGACTATTGCTGCTCTTCTCCCTTTTTAAAGGCCAGCTGTAGTAAAAGGAGATACATTAAATTTTCTCACTGTTTCAGTTGTATTTTTTTTTTTTTTGGAAAAAGTTATGGGTGAAAGAGAGAAAGAGACAGAGGATCAGATCCATTTTCAATAATGCGGAGCTGAGTACCAAAGAAGAACATGCTTCATATAAATGTAACCAAGTTACTTATGGAATTATCTCTCCACAGTTATCTCTCCCCATCCAACCTGATCTGGCAGCAGGTATATGCTCTGGGTACTATTGGCTATGGAGTGCCATCTGGCAGGTCCCAGAAGAAGTGCCCAGAAAGAGCTCCAGCCTTTTAGAACATCATCCCTTTGAGGTTAGATTAGTCTTGTTCCTTGCTGGATAAGACTAAAGGTACTGAAAACTTGGTTTTGTGTCCAAGCCAGAGACCTTAAATACTCAACAAAGCCCTTGCTGTGTTGATAGTTGTTTTTTGTTGCTTGGCTGCTAGGTGTTTTATTTTTTTATGCTATATATTTTATCTATTTTATTGTAAGCTGTCTAATGTATGTAAGGCTATATAAATTGAATGAATAAATGAATGTATGAAAAAATGAATAAAAACATTAACCTACCGTCCATTGCATATATAAATCCAACTCACCTATTCAAGCCTGAAGTATCAAAATTAGCAAGACTAGAATCTAGGAATGGGCAGAATTATTAATAGCATGTTTTCTCACATTTATTTATTCATCTGTTTGTTTATTTATCCGAAGACCTTTATTCCCACTGTATGAAGAAATTGGCTAATTAATGATTATTTGAAATCAGTAACAAATTTGCTGTAAGCCATCTGTTGATCAGTCAGTTAATGGGAAAAGTAAGAATGGATAAGAGTTACATATAATTGAATTTTGCTTGGGCTAGAATGAAACTACCATTATCTGCTGGTGAAACCTACATTCAAGAGCTGTGGTAGCATAGTGGTTAGAACGCAGAATTGCAGGCTACTTCTGCTGATCACCAGTTGCCAGCAGTTTGGCAGATCAAATCTCACCAGGCTCAAGGTTGACTCAGCCTTCCATCCTTCCAAGGTGGGTAAAATGAGGACCCAGATTGTTGGGGGCAATATGCTGACTTTGTAACTGCTTAGAGAGAACTGTAAAGTACTGTAAAGCAGTATATTAGTCTAAGTGCTATTGCTATTCTCCATGAGAATCTCCACTTCCATATACAGTATCAGAGGGCAGAGCATCTGCAGATCATGAATCTATTGCAACTCCTACTAAGGTGGCCACACATATCTGGGAATATAATTGGATCACCCCATCTATCTCTTGCTTCACCAAAGGAGAACTATAAAAATGCAAAACAGATGCCCACCCCTGCATTACGTGGACCTTCAGTCTGTTAAAATTACACTAATCGTTGTCTAAAATAGTCTTGCTTTTCAGTAAGTAGATCATTCCAAAATCCTCAGGAATAGCCTTCCTGGCTGGTAAATTTTTGCAGCTAAAGTCTACACATCTGAAGGACACCTGGGGGAGACTACTGTGAAATCTCTGCTGCAAAAATCTGTTGAGATAGTTTGAACCATTCTTCAATGGAAGGTTTTCTATTGTGGCCATCAACTTAGTTTTGTTTCTTGTAGTTACATAAATAGAATGTATATATGATGATCTGTCTCCAGCCTGGCTTTCCAGATCTTCCAATGGTATGCTCATTGCCACAATAAATGAGATCATCCATGTTGCTGCTGCTTATCTTCTATTTCTTCTCATCCACCTTTCTCATCATTATGGATTTCTCAAGAGAGCTGGGTCTTTATGTATCCAAAATATGATCATTTGAGCTGGTTATTTGTATCTCACATGAGACTCAGGATTGATTTGTTCTAGGACTCATTTGTCTTTTTTCCTTGGCTATCCAGGGCAATCTCAATCTTCTCAACATGAAAGCTCAAAAGCATCAATATTTTTTCTATCCTACCTTTTCAACCTTCACTTCCATTGTGTCACCCAGAAAATTCATTTCCTGCATTATTTTGATCTTTATAGGTTTATACTCAACACAACCTTTAACTGTATTTTCCAAGACGTTCATTGCTATCCTACCCAGTGAAGATCTACAATGTATTTCTTAACTGCTGCTTTCTATTATTGTTGCTAGTTGACCCTAAAAGGCAGAAGATATCTACCACTTTGGCATTTTCATTATCAGTGCTAAGGCTGGTTGCTGTACTTATCATTACTTTTCTTCTTTATATAAAATCCTGGTCCATTTTTTTCAATGTGTTCCTTGACTTTGATAATTACAGGTTCTAGAGCATTTTCAGCTATCAAAGCAATGTCTTAATCATAGTGCAAGTTTTTGACGTTTCTTCCTCATTGGCTTCAGCAGGCTTTCCTCCTTTACTATAGGAAATCATCAACTGGCAAAAGACTTGCATGTGTTCTATTATAGGTTTGAGAAGACATCACCAACAGTAGCCAAACCTCCTACATCTATCGCTAATCCTCTAGCCCTCCCCCACCTCTGGTAATCTTAGAAAAAGACGTGCAAGGCCTGTTTCATAGACAAAAGATTGAAAAAGCACCAGGCCTAGAAGGAATAACACTTTCTTGCTTGAAAACCTATGCTGATCAACTGGCTCCTATCTTCACACATATCTTTAATAAATCACTGGAGGTACGCTGTGTCCCTTCTTGCTTCAAATGTTCTACTGTAATCCTGGTTCCCAAGAAACCCTCTATCAAAATGCTGAACAATTATGGACCGGTTGCACTGAGATCTGTAGTTATGAAGACCCTTGAGAGATTAGTGAAAGGCATCATGGATCTGCTGTTAGATCCTTTGCAGTTTGCCTACCGAGTTAATAAATTGACAGATAATGGCACTATTAATATGGCACTGCACTACATCTTGCAATATCTTGAATTCCCAGGTACTTATGCATGGGTCCTTTTCATAGACTTCAGCTCAGCATTCAATAATATCATTCCAGAAATTCTTTACTCCAGATTTATTCCACTAACTGTACCTGTCCATACTCATAAATGGTTATTACCTTTTTGACAGGTAGGAAGCAACAGGTGAAATCACATCAACATCCCATCGATTACCACAGGCGCCTTCCAGGACTGTGTGTTCTCTCCATTGGTTTTCTCTCTATACACCAGACTGCATTTCTAAGGATCCGTCTGTTAAAGTACTGAAATTTGCAGATAATACAACAGTCATTGGTCTCATTCAAGATGGTGGCAAATCTGCATATAGATGGGAGGTTGAACAATTGGCCTTATAGTGCAGCCGGGATAATCTGGAGCTGCACATACTTAAAACTGTAGAGATGAGAGTGGATTTCAGGAAGAGCCCTCCCGACTCCACCGCCAATTTCTATATTTGACAACACAATATCAGCAGTAAAATCCTTCAAGTTTCTGGATTCTATAATTTGAAATAGACACCTAACATTAGAACCATCACTTTAAAAAAGCACAACAAAGAATGCTTTTCCTGCATCAACTTAGGAAGTTAAGACTGCCCCAAGAGCTGTTGATAACAGTTCTACAGAGGAATTATTAAGTCTGTCATCTGTATCTAAACAGGATAGGGACAGACTCCAATGGATAGTTAGGTCTGCAGAAAAAACAATTGCAAAGAGCCTGCCTTCCATTGAAGACTTATACACTGCACAAACCAGAAAGAAGGCTGAGAAAATATCTACAGACCCCTCACATCCTGGACATAATCTATTTCAACGACTCCCCTCAGGATGGCGCTATAGGGCATTGCATGCCAAACATCTAGACCAAGGGTCCCTAACTCCCAGTCCATGGATCAATATTGGGCTGCAGCATGCCAGAAACCAGGCAGCACACAGATCATACTCCATCTGGTCCATGAAAAATCTCTCTCCATGGAACTGGTTCCTGGTGCCCAAAAGATTGGGCGCCGCTAGAGGGACAGTTTTTTTCACTTGTCCCATCTCTTTGCTGCTGAACACCTAATCTTCACAGTATTGTTTCTAAGTATATTTACCTACTGTATATTGTATCTTTTCATCTTCTCTACTACCCTCTCTTATTGGTATTATATTGTGATTATTATTACTCTGTGGCTTTGCATGTACTTTGCATGTACCTTCTGCCCTGGAGACAAATTCCAATTGTGCGTCTATTCACACTTGGCCAAATAAAATTATTCTATTCTGTTCTGTTCTGTTCTGTTCTGTCCTATCCTATCCTATCCTATCCTATCCTATCCTACTCTACTCTTCTCTACTCTACTCTACTTTTAAAACCATACTCATCCTTTTTACCTTTTACTCCCTCAATATATAGTCAGATTATAAATAGAAGAGAAAAGGAGAGAGGATATAGCTTTGTCTCACTCATTAGTCAGGTTTGCCATGTTCTATCTGGACTGTGGCTCCCTATCCATGTCCCCACTGATCACAAATGAGGACAATGAGGTGTCATGGGATTCCCATTTTTCTAAGCACATTCCACAGCTTGACATGTCAACATAACTGAAAGCCCATAATGAGTTTTTCCTGGAATTCTTTGGATTTTAAATTAGCCACTGTGCATCAGCAATAATATTTCTTGGTCTTTTCTAAAATTAGATTGAGTACCTCATTTTCCATAAAGGGTTCATCTGTGTTGGATGATGCTAAACATTATTTTGCTACAACCTGAAATTAAGGAAATCCTTAATGTGCAATATTTTGCACATTGTCTTAAGTCTCTTTATTATTGCTATGTAGACTGACTTCTTCCAGCCTGTCAATAATTGTTTCATGCTGTAAATTTGCTGGCATAGTTGGGTTAGAAGCTTTCTGATTTTTTGTATATATGTATTTAGTATATATACTCCATCAGTTTCTGTCTATGGAGATTCTATGGAGATACTCAGTTTCTGCAGCCTTCCAACTTGGAAATGACTTGAGAACGGATCTAACTTTATCTTCTAGTACTAGAGAATCTTGTAAGTAGGGAACATTTTCTAAGGTATCTTTGAAGTTCATCTTTTTACTACATAAAAATTCAGTGTATTCTCTCCATCTTTATTTCATTTTCTTTAAATCAGTTATTATCTGATTATTATTAGTGCCCTTCAGCATATCAGTTTGAGGTTGGAACCACCTGAATTCAGAATACTTTTGGAAGTTCTTTTCCATATCAGTTTCCATTTTCAATGTTTTTACATATTACATTATAATATTGCTTCTTGTCTCTTCTAACAGCTCTCTGAAATCATTTGGTAAGTTCCTTCTTGAGATCTTACTCACAGTTTTTTTCAGCTTCCCGGCAATTTTCACTATTTGTTCTGATATCCAGTTCTCTTTCTTCTTTTTCTTGGCCTTTGGCAGTCTCTTTTCACATTCATTCTGAACAACTTCACTGATTTCATTTCAGAATTCTTTTAGTTTCTTATCTATGAGATTCAGGATATAAAAAGAATCCTTAGTCTTCTCCCTGAAAAATGGTGGGTTCAAGATCGTATTGTGGAAATTGGTTGGTTTTGTTCTTCAAATGTAGCTTGATTTGGAATTTAAATATGACTAGTTCATAAGCTGTTCCACAGTCAGCCCCTGGCTGTTTAGCAAAGAAGTTATAACTGAGATCTTTTATCTCTTTGTACCAATAATGTGATCCATTTGATTTCATCTTATGATTCCATTTTGACATACTGGCTGTTGGAAGGCTATGCAATGAAGAAATCATAGGGCTGCAAGAATCTGATAAGTTGTTCTCCTGCTTCAGTTCTGCTACTTGGGTTTCGAAATAATCTAATCAACTTTCTTGCTTACTATTTCCAACATTGGCACTCCAATCTCCAAACATAGTAGTGCATCTTGTTGCATGTTCTGTTGATTTCCAATTGAATTTGACTTTAAAACTTTTCAACCTCCTCTATGTCTACATTGATTGAAACAGGAACTTCAATAAATGTCATATTAAAGGGTTGTCCACAAAGTCTAATTGATATTACTTTGTCACAGTGTGTTGCATTAAAGCTCTGTTTTTATTATAGCTTTCCTATCTATGTAAGCAATGCCATTTATTTTTTGTTTTTCACATCCGGAGTAATAAACAGTACAGTCTTTTGATGGAAAATGTCCAGTTCCAGTCCATTGCATTTTACTGTTGTCAGTGTATGGTCAATTCATTTCACCTTTCACTGTGATGAATTTTCCCATTTTTACTCTTTTACATTCCATATCCCCCAGTCTTTACATCTTCAGATTCTCTTTTCCTGCATAGAGATACCAAAAAATAGATGTCCTTAAGACCTTTAGTCTAGTTGTGTCATAAACACCATTAGTGTCAAGTGCCTGGAAAATCAGGCAATTCAAATGAGTATATAAATTTATTGCAAGCTTAAGCTCTCTACAAGAATCTGGCCAACTGGCCATTAAGGGAACATGGTATGAGAGATAAGAAAGGCATTCAAGGGCCGGACTTAGATCTCTTGCAGGTGCGCAGGGACTCATGACTTATGATATGTTTGACCTCTCCCTCAGGCTCAGCCTAGCCATTTCCTACACTCTGAAAGATCTTCAGCTCTTCCTCAGCACCGTGAGTATTATCATCCAACACTATGTCACCAATCTTGTCTGTCCATATGCTTTCCTTGGTGAAATACTGGAATGTTTCCCCATTGCCTTCTCCCACACAACACAAACATGATCCTTTTCCCATGATCAACCACTTTCAGCATCTTCCTGGGTAATGTATCTGCCTTCCTGCTTTAACTGGGCAGTTTGGATAACCTGCACAACTTGAGTGAACCTCCTGGGAGTACATACTCTTACCGTATAGTCCTGGTATTCTTTGCTCATCTCTCCCAGGAACACACTATCGTCATTTCAATGAGGCAACATAGCATATGACCTGAGGGATTATAGTTGTCTCACAGATATGTATTAATAGCCTGGCTATTTCTTTATGGTCTCACTGGATGTGCATGTGTTCCTCTAGGAGAAAGCACACATGCTTAATCACATCAATTAAAGGCAATGTGCAAAGCCTGGTTGGTATTAACCGTGAATAGAATTGATGTGTGGGTGTGAGAGAGAGAATATGGCTTAACATGTTACATGAAAAGAATCTGTTTGACTATTTTAAGATTCAATATATTGTACCCATCCATCCACCCAATTGATTAATTCAGTAACTTTTGAGTATAGTTAATTATATACTCTCTCCCTGTCTTCTCCAACACAGTACCCTATAAATATATTGGGGTGGTAACAGGAGTGGCCCCTCATTTAAAATCACAGTAAAATTTACTTTGATTAACAAAATTTGCAACACAGGAGGGTTCAACATTTTGGATTTCTGAGTGTGTGGGTGTGTGTGTATGACTGTTTATGCGCCTGACACCCACTGCTGAGAACAGAAAGCAATCAGATTTGCCCTCTCTAGCACCTCCATCAAGTTAGCTAGCAGTGTTAGAAACACCACCAGCCCACAAAACGGCAGCCATACCCAGTTATGGATGTCTTTAGGCTCTGGTTGGATGCTATCCCAGTTCTTTCCAAGCCGAGGAAACACTCAACAGATTGTTTATAAACAGAAAGCTTTTGACAAAATGCACACACAGTCTGACGCAAATGAAGAGGTGGGAGTTGTTCCAAGTATAAAGTATAAAGTAACTTTGAAAAATAGAGTGAGATCCAAATAAAATCAGTTGATATTTCAGTTACAGATAAATGTCTAAAGAGCCACGGGATCCAGCCACCAGCCATTGTCTTGACTTGTCAAATCCAGGATGCCTTGGTAAAGATCATGGGGTTAGAATATGATATTTGTTTTAATTTTTAAATAAAAATTAAAAAAAAGAATATGAGATTTTCCGCTTGCAATGGGTATATCTAATGCTTGGGTGTAAATACACATTTAAAAGCAACAAGTCAAGATTCAGAGCTTTTTATTAGAGTAGAAGGGGTTTGGATAAGGTTGAATGTTGAGTTGTGTAAGCCTTCAGTGTTGCAAGAAAAGAAACAATTTAGATTATAGTTGATGCCACCTTCAACAAGATTGAATATCACATGGAAAGAAACAATTGATTTAAGATTGTTACTGGGTTCTGGAAGCTTTCGATGTGCTAAGGAAAGAAATTATTTAGATGCATTGGATTCTGAGTCTCATAAGCTTTTGATTTTTTATAAAGAAATAAACAGTTTTGATATATTCGGTCCCATGAGGATTTGACAGTCATAAAGAAAGAAACTGTTGGTTTCCCTTTGGCTCTGTCTATCAATGGGGAAAGAAACAATTCAGACAGGACCAGTAACTCTTACATACTATGAAGAGATAAAATATTTTAAAGGTGATTGGCGTTTGTTTTTTGAACCTTCAACATTAGGCTTTGGATTGAATGTGAAGCTCCTGCATTCTATATCCTTTTCTGTGTTTTGGGGCTTCTTGTTTTCATCAGATATAATTTTATCTGGTCATTATACACAGCTTCAGAGATAGTTTATAGCAGATAACAAAATCAACAAACAAACAAAGAAATGCAAATGTTTTCTGTTAGGGACATGCCACTTGCCATTTTACTACATCTATAACCCTTTCCCAGTGCCTCTCTCTAAGTTGTTGTTGACCTCTGGAGGAGGAGGAGGAGGAGGAGGAGGAGGAGGAGGAGGAGGAGGAGGAGGAGGAGGAGGAGGAGGAGGAGGAGGAGGAGGAGGAGGAGGAGGAGGAGGAGGAGGAGGAGACTGCTTTCAATAAACCATTTTAGATATTTAGGTTCATGCTGAAAATACTTGCCTAGCTTCCTCATATCCAAAACCAACAAACTAGATCTTGGACCTACCCTTGTTAGATTCTGAATCACTAGAAAATAGTGACATAAAATAAAATAAAAATCCAATGCACAATGTTTGCTTTACAGATACATCCATAATTACAAATAGATGCCAATTGCTAGTAAGATAGTAATTTAACTCTGCAGATTTTTTGACGCAAACTATCATTTCTTACATAAAACAACATAATTTTTATATGAACATTTCCACTATAGAAATTTATCAGAAAGAAATGTAGCATTACTTAAGAGAAGGTTGGATTTACAAGATATTTAACTCATTCCATTATTCTTCCATTAATTTTTTAAACCATTCTGTGGGTTAGATAACTAGAGCCTGTTTTGTTTTGGAGGAGGTCGCACACACTATAAAAATGACTAGAATATTTTTATATTGGATACATATTCAGTTTGCCATGTAGTTCCTGCTTTGGAAGGAAAAAGTAAGATAAGAAGTTTTTATGATTGTCCCGAAGGTTCTTTTTTCAAGAAGCAACTGGACTTTCTGGTTTTTCAGCTGAAGAAGCTTCTTGGATGAGAAGCATAACATCTTAAAAAAAAAACACCACCCTAGAAAGTCCAGTTGACTCTTGAAAAAAGCACCTTCGGGACAACCATGACCTGGATGACTGAGAAACTCCACAGAGATGTTTTCAAGGTATTGTGCTTGGTATTTCCTCTTCTCCTTCATTAATACTATAATTAGTAGTATCTCAAACTTAAAATGACACACAGTGAGATGTAGTGGTTACAGTACTGGAAGAGGATTGGGATCATTTGGCTTGCAAGCCATCATCAGTTATAAAAATCAAATGGTAAGTTTGACCAATCAGTAGCTTTCAGCCTAATCGCAAATTCTAGTGGGATTAAAATAGACTTTATTTATAAATAGAGTTTATTTGTCATGAAACTGAGTAAGCAACTAAACAATCAGTTCATCAGTCCATAAACTGCCCTGTTTTAATCGGATAGTTTGCAAAGACAGCAGATTATATTTTAGACAATAGTCACTTCTCTCAATGGCCATATTCTTTTCAAGTTCACCAGTAAAACAATGGACCTATCTTTTTTTGTAACAAGTTCATTGATGGACTGGTGAAATGATGGACTTGTTATTAAATCCTCTTCTAGCCCATATGATAGGAAAAATGACAAAACTGTGGCCTACCCTTCCTTCCTTCCTTCCTTCCTTCCTTCCTTCCTTCCTTCCTTTTTGCCAGTCTAAGAGGACTAAATAAATAGAGGGTTTCTGTTTGAATGCACTTTGTACAGAAGATTAGGCCACTGTTGACACCAAAGAAGAAGAAGGGGTGGAAATCCATGGATGTATAGGATGCATACATCCTTTTATCTGCCTGCTCAATGTTCTCAGATAGATTACCACATTTGTAAACCAATAAAAATGGTAAATATAACAAAATTCCACTGAAGTCAGAAACGGGGGGGATATTAATGAGTAGTCCTTTTGCGAATGGAGAAGCAGCTGTTTAAAAGATCACAACTCCATAGTAGCTTTTAAGTAGGAAAAATTAGATTTAAATGAACGGATGCCATTTTAAGTATATTGCAACTAATCCAGAAAGAAAGTAATTCAGTCCTCAAATGCAGCTGATACTGTGCAGTCATAGAAACTAGAGGCTCTTTCTGAAATGATGCAGACCTGTGATTATGCTATGTACACACAGATGCATGACGAAAGAATTACAATTAAAATAAGTAAAGAAAATACATATTTCCTGGAAAAACATATTCTGCAGTTTTACAAAATTATGAATGATTTGGACAAAGTAAACCACAGGAGATGGCCATTGTATTACTCAGAAACATCTGGCTAGCCATTGCTGCAAACCAAATATGGAATAAAGAGTACTACAACATAGCTAGCGAAGCAATGCTAGATTTGCTTCTTTCTTTCTATTGATGTTTCATTTATACTCTGTTGGGCCTTTGGTGAAGAATATTAGTATGCATACTTTTGAGCTGTTGGGAAAGGTAGCACTTTGTTTGCAGCTTGCTGATTGAAGATGGTTAAGAGATAATGATGTCCAATGATTCATATGCTTTGAATCATTTGGTTTGATAAGTATGAATATGCTTTTTTGCATCACTGAAGCATAAGCAAAGAGACTGAACATATCTTCGTTAGAATCTATGTAGAATAATAAAGAACTCAAATATATATTTGCATTTTTTTCTTCTAGAAATACAATTTTAGACTTCTGAGAATGGAACATGAATAATTGTGATATGGCTTCAATTTGAATCCTTATTAAATATCTTAGGGACATTGATTGTAACCCATGGAATATAAAATCTATTTTCATATTTAAATCTTTTCCTTATAGTATACCTTGTCATCAACAAAAGGTTTCCTAACTTGGTAATAGACTGTCCTTTGGGAACACCATTAATTGGATATGTGAATTAATTGTGGACTAAATTTCATTAAGCTGCCATTATCATTGCATTTATATTCTTTCTGCCCTAAATCCTTAGTGGAAACATCTGTTCATCTGCTTGAAGAAACTTTATTTTTCAAGAAGTGTTTTCATTGTTTAAAAAACTTGAATTCTACTATTAGATATCCAGGCAGCATGATATATACATATGCATGTACACATACACACATAACACACACACACACACACACACACACATATCAATTCCTTCTGCCACTAGTTGAAGGCAGCATAATTTTGATAGGTTAGGAGGAGTTCAACAGCACATTCATTAATATTAACGGTTTGTGTTACTTCATTGGCTTTTGGAGTAGAGAAATAAGATTTTGCCATCCAGATATTGTTAGTCTGCAACAGGGGAGTCAAGCTCAAGGCCTACAGGCCAGATGCTGCTCACAGGGTGCTTAGATCTGGCCCATGGGGCCACCCTGGAAACAGTGAAGGACCGTTCCATGGTATGTCTTTCAGCGACAATCCTAAGCTCCGCTTTTGGCAGTGTCAGCCTCCTGCAGCCCTCTGCCAGCTCTCTGCCAGCAAAAACGGAGCTCACACATAGCCCCCCTCCCCTTTTTGCTGGCAGAGGGCTGCAGGAGACCATCTGAAAAAAATGGACGTTGAGCTGGCCATGCCCCCTGCCCCCCCCCCAGGTCAAACACAACCTTGATGCGGCCATCAATGAAGTCACGTTTGACACTCCTGGTCTACAATAACTTTCATGATCCATTACCATTTTGGATTTGCTGGTCCAAGAACATCTGAAGAACTATGTGTTATTCAGCTCTAATTTTAATCAAGCAAATAAGTGCATGTTTTGATGCAGAGGCTAATGTTAAGGTCATACTGGTGATCTGAATACAATACACTTGTTTATTTCTTTAAAAGATATTAGTTCAACACAAATTGTTATAATCATAACATAGACACATATTTTAAATTCCATACATCTCATTAGCTTTTTTAGGATTTCTGGTTTATTTTAGTCCCTAGTTTTTTCCACTTTAGGGGAGTATCCACAAAGTATGATAAAAAATGATATTTATGTTTTTAATTTAAACATTTAATTTAAATTAGGGCATCGGTCAGAACCGTGATAGCAGATGGATTTGATTACACTTTGGCAACTGCCCTCTTGACTCTTCTAACCATACCCTGTGGACACTCTATCCTTGATAAAAACTTTATTAGATTTACTAAAACCTTTTAAATTTAAATGTATGAGATAATTCATATCCTACATTTTCAGACAAGCACAAAATGGACAACAATTCCAATGAAATATTCTTGATTTAATTTAATGACATAATTCAATGTCAGGTGTTACATCATTTTTATACTGCCCTATGGAGTTGGTCTCTGACAGAAAGCCACTTGAAGAGACTAGAAGCATTTGAAATGTGGATTTACAGATAGCGGCTACATATAAGCTGGGTTGACAAAATCAGAAGTGAGGAGGTGATAAGCTGCTTGGGAAAGCCAGGGAGATCATCAAAACCATTAAAAAGCTAAAGTTAGAATATTTCGGACATGTGATGCGACACCCAGAAAAATATGCCATACTTCACTTAATACTCCAGGGAAAGATTGAAGGCAACCGAAGTCCAGGCGGAAGAAGAATACCATGGCTTCAAAATCTAAGGGACTGGTTTGGACAAAACTCTGCAGCTCTTTTTAATGTGGCTATCGATAAAAATAGGATCGCCAACATGATCGCCAACGTCCGATGACGGATATGGCACAAGAAGAAGAATTCTTAATTTCTATATACAATAAAATTCAAAGACCATAAAGTAGACATGGGTAATCTTTTGCCTGCACTGATACTATGTACACGGTAGGCCAATGTGAAGTCATTGTTGTTGAACTTCAGTCCTCTTATTATTGGGTTACAGCTTCTTTCCACCCTAGCTACTACAGCTGGGAATAATGTAACCCAACACATCTGGAGGGTGATATATATTCTAAAGACTAATTTGTAGTATCTATCATCAGCAGAGTCTTTAGCAGAACTTCTGGAGAACTCAGGGGTTAAAGCTGGCTGGAGTTTAGTGTTTCACCACTAAACAATCACCCTTTCCTTTCATACCAAACCCGCAAATATCAAAATAGGAAGAAAATAGCAGATTCATGTAAAAATATCACATATTTTCTGCAAAATTCGCAAATGGAGATCATGCTCCTTGGGACTTCTTAAGTTTGTCCCTTTTTTGTAAATCTAATTTAATATGAGAGGTTTTTTAATTAATTTTTTCTTTGTCATATTGTGATCACTTTTTGCCTATCAATTATATTAGTCACAAAATGGTTTGCTAAATTGTTACCCTACCTTTCTGCCAACTGTTACTCATGTTTGGTAATAACAGTAATGTAAATGCTATAATTTGGGATGTGGTGGCTCAGTGGCTAAGACGCTGAGTTTGTCAATCAAAAAGTTCGGAAGTTCGGTGGTTCGAATCCCTAAGCGCTGCGTAACGAAGTGAGCTTCTGTTACTTGTATCATATTCTGCCAACCTAGCAGTTCAAAAGCATGTAAAAATGCAAATAGAAAAAGAGGAACCACCTTTGGTGGGAAGGTAACAGTATTCCGTGCACCTTTGGCATTTAGTCATGCCGGCCACATGACCACGGAGACGTCTTCGGACAGCACTGGCTCTTCGGCTTTGAAACGGAGATGAGCACCGCCCCCTAGAGTCGGGAATGACTAGCATATATGTGCAAGGGGAACCTTTACTTTTACCTTAAATGCTATAAATAAATAAAAATACACTTAAATAAAAAAAATGCTTTTTTTAAAAAAAAAGGCAGTTAAACATCAGTTCAAAAAATGATGTAAAACCAGTTTATGGCCATAATCAGCCATTTGGCTTGTGTCTAGAAAAAGACCAGCAGCCAATGTAACTGCATAAAAATAGAAATCCTGATATTTAACTTCAGTCAGTAATCAGATTTCCGTATTTAGAACTGATGAAACTTCTAAATGTCCTTGAAAGGCTGTCACATATAATATAAATGAGATGTAACTCAAGCATGTGTCACGGTGGCCAACTCTGGTATTTCTAGGAACAGACACAATTTGAGCATGAACTCTGCTTTATATACTAATCCTTCTTCAACAAGATCTCTTAGCCACAGAGCATCTCTTGCTGCTCACAGAACCCAATGCATGTGTTGTTCACTTTTAATGTCATAGAACTTCTCATAATTCTAATGGAAAAATGGACAGGGATAACGTTGTTTATCTTGTTGAATATATCCTCCATGATATGAGAAAAAAATGTCAGGCCACATGAAAGTCATAATTTTATTCCATGACCTCCTGTCCCATCCTAAGGATCAGAATATTTTTTTTACAAGTTATGAACATGCATTCATTTCTATATTGCAGCATGTTTTAGAAACTGCAATATATCCTGTAGTAGCTGCCCTTGAAGATTATTCAGAGTTCAAATAATAGAAAGTAATTTGGGAGGTTTGCCAAGTGGGTGTGAATATGAAGGACCTTATCCTCCTTATAAAAATTGCAATCCTATTTGACTATTTCTGAACAGGCTTTTAATTAGCTATATTTCACGTGATTTATTTCTTATAGTAAGTTAACAGTCATGCAAAGAGAAAGAATTAAATAGTTTTTCTGCCCAGCATGTTACATTTCTACTTGCAGAAACAGTATTGTTTTCTTTGTGGTAAAAGCATCCCCCATTCATATTTGCCTAGTCCTTTTCCCAATCCTGTAGTCCAAACCAAGAACACTTTCTTGCTTAGTTCTCTTCTTTTTTTTTTTTCAAGTGACCTGAAGCTATTTTACATATTTTGGTTGAAGCTGCCCCAGAATGATCTGTAATGAGTTAAGCTGTCCCACTGAATAAGTGGAGATATTAATAAAAATTATTAGAAATAAATTGAATGAGGTGGGAAGCTTTAGGTCTGCAGAGACAATCAGTTGAAGCAAATCAGCTCATTTAAATTAATAATGTGGAGATTCACTGTAACAGTGCCTGATTGTTTCATTAGAACTGAAAATGCATTTGCAAGCTTGTAGTTGAGTGGCAAGAGACTCAAAATGAATAAGATAGAGGGGTATTTTTATTGCTGTGATCTGGGACAAAATAAGGGGGCAACGCATAGATTCCAATTCTTTCTGAAGTGCCTATTTGTATACTATTTTTTTGCAAGTGCTCTCCTCACACCCTATCAACTGCTAACACTACATTATACTAGGCCATAATGTGTTGGTGCACATTATACACACATTTGTGCAACTTTGCTTTATACTTAGCAAGTTGGGTGACCTTAGTCTGTATATGTTTACTTTTTAATAAACTTTCCTGCCTGAACTGAAAAATCTAAATAAATTTTGTTCTTTCAATTAAAGATGTAATCAAATAAAAAAAACTTCAAGAAGATATCAGATTGTTCTGATTATTAACAACTCAAAATAAACTACTAAGGAAAGACAGTTCTATGAAACAAGATTTTGCTTTTTCAAAAGGTATCTTTGAAATCTCTCACAAGAATCCGAATAAATAGCTATTTAACAGGGCCAGAAAAATCTCTACACCTTGGACAGCACCAACAAAATAGCTGTGCAGAATGAAAGTTTGCAATGCTGCAGGTATGTGGGATCAAAATCCCCAAAACTTTTTCACAAACCCAATAATACAGGACCTCCAAAATTGGAGCCTGCCAGAAATAGTCAGCCACAAACCATTTATGCCAAATGACATAGCTTTCTCATCCTTTCCCCAAACATTCCTCGGAAGGATGGATTAAATATTAGGCTGTTTGTAACTTGGTTTTCTCTCACTGATTTTCTACCTTAGTTTCCTCTCACTGATATCCCATTCTTTTTTTTCTTTTTTTTATAATAAAATTTTTTATTGGTTTTTCAACATTTATAGGGAAAAGGGTAAATGGACAGGTATACAAATTTTGGCAGTTGCAAAATGTGACAGGCGCCCCTCCCTCCATACTCATAGTATACATTTATATATAATGCATTGGTATATAATTGATTACAATCAGCATATTAGTTCTATTACTAAATTCAATCAGATTAGACATTACAGTATAAAATCCAGATATAATTCCATTATCACTTTCGGTCAGTTTATAATAATATGATTTTCTTGTTTATTTTTGTGATCTGAGTCTTCTTGCTATTGCCCCATCTCCCTCCACTGGCAGAGCTCTGGCCCCTCCCGTGTCCTGTGTGTCCGTTGTAGTGTCTCGTGTTTTTTCCAGGAGTGTTTTGTTTTTTTCCATAAAGGCCTGCGCCTCTATGGGTGAATTGATTCTGATTCTTGTCTCCTCCCAAAATATCAGCATACCTTCAGGCATCAACCATCTAAACCACACCCCTTTCTGGTATAATTTATTCGCTAATTGCAAATAATTCTTCCTTTTTTCTCTAATCTTCTTAGGGATCTGCTTCAGAATGGTTATCTCCATATCATGGTATGTCAATGCTTGCCCCCTTTGTACACCCAGAATTTCATCTCTTGTGCTTTTTCTAAGAAATTTAATGTGAACCTCCCTGGGTACATTGTGTGTTCTAGCATAAGCTGAGTTCACTCTATAAACCAGGTCTATATCCCACCCCATCTGTTGTTTTTCTTTGTGTGTGTAGTCAGCCAGGATGTTTGTCATGATGTCCCTTATGTTTTCCCCATCTTCTTCTATAACATTTTGAAATCTAAGGTAATAGGACATTCTCTCAAATTCTATTTTCATCTGTTGGATGTCAAGATCTTTGTTCCCTTTCTGCACAGCTTCTACCCCCCCCCCTCACCTCCTCCACCCCCCCCCTTCCACAAGATTCAGTCTTTGTGAGTTCTTATATATTTGGGCTTGATTTTCTTTAATTTCATCTTTCATTTCCCTTAGCTGTTTCTTGATTTCCTCCTGGCCCTGTAAAATTTGTTGAAGCATTTGTTGAAAGTCCATCTCTGTAGTCTTATGTTGCATCAGTTCTGTTATCTTTGACTGTGTGGCTGGACTGGATGTTGCGGATGTTGGAGCAGAAGTGGCAAAGCCAGGTTTTCCAGGAGGTGGTCTTTTGGATGCCATCCTTTATCACGTTAGAAGTTCAGTCCATATATAAGATAAACAGTTAGAAAAGAAGGGTAGCCAGGTGAGTTTCGGGAGCAGAAGAACCAGGCAGAAGAGAGTCTCTCTAATAAGTCTGGCAATAGATAGAAAATTTCCCCTAGAAAGTTTAAAAAATACCAATCCACAAGAGATTCCTCTGGGAGACATGGAGACAAAGACCGGAAGCCTGAATTTTAAAGGTGGAGTCAGGTTTCACAGTTCATAAAGACAACGGAAGTGTGCCATCTTGCCCTGCCAGTTTTGGGCACAGAGGCATAACAAAGTTTTAAAAAGTTCCAAAAGTCCTCAAATCACAGTAATATGTAGAATTAAATTGAAAAGAAAATCATCTCAGCCTGGGTGAGGCTTCATTTGTTGGCTCTCCCCCCTCCTCCTTCCCCAGGGGCTGAGAGCAAAATTGTTCCTCGCCGCTTGTCCAAGGGGGGGGAGAAAACCCCCCTCCCTCCAGCCGCGCCTCCAAAATGCTCCGAAAGTTATTTTTAAAAGCTGAGTAATTCTTCGTGCAGAATAGGGAATGAAGAGAGAAGCAACCTCACCGCATTGCAGCTGCTTCCTTCTATTGTTGCATTCTCCAGTCGGCTTATAGCGAGGCGCGAGGCGCAGGAACGTGAAGCGCCCTCCGAGCTTGCTCCCCGGTGCCTTGGGCGCGTGAGAGTCCTCCCGCCGGCCGCCGCCGCTGCAGGAGTCCTCTGCGATGCCGCCCCTCCGGCAGGACCCCTCTGCGGGGTGTCCTGTGCCCCCCAAGGAGTGGGGAAGCCCACCGGGGAGCCGGAGCGGGCAAGGAGCTGCCCGTCACCGCCGCCGCCGGAACCGGAACTCCACTGATATCCCATTCTTGTCTATTGCAGACTGATTTTCCCTCAGCCTCTCTTTATCTCTTCAGGATTACCCAAAGCCAAGCATGGACACTTTGTGTTGAGTAAAAAGTCATTTGTAGGACAGACATTTTGTCTTTTGGTTCTAATATCCAGAAATAAGGCTGAAAGTGAAAAGGATGGAACACCTTAAGAACGGTAAATGCCCAGAAAGTCAGCCTCCTCTTCAAGCATTATATAGAGATAACTTTTTAAAAGCTTTATTGCAGTGAAATCCTTCCTCTTCTTTCTTCTTCCCATTCTCTGGTCCCTTCACTAGAGTTTTATCTCTAGGACCTACTTCTAATACAGAAAAATTATATTGCAGGAGATGATGCATCTTATTATCTTACAACTACATATAAGGGTTACCAGATACCCCAGATGTTTCTGATTCTGAAAGCATTAATGCATCCTCTTCCTATTAATTCATTCCCTCCAGACTCCTAGCTACTCAGGACACTTGATCATTTGATCCTGGACACAAAGTTGCCATAACTTGGCTGTCAGAAGCAAAGTTCTCCAGGTTCCTTCTGCATAGGAAGAAACAAGGCACAGTTACGACAAATTGAGAAGTGGACAGCAAATCACCATTTGGATCTATGTTTCAGGATAGAGAATTATTACTTATTTTCTATGTATAAGGAGACAGCCTTGGTGATTCTGGCTACCTTTCCTACACACACACACACACACACACACACACACACACACACACAGAAAGAGAGACATACAATACATAGAGAGTTATTTTGGGATTTTCTCACTGTTTTTAATCCATGTGTCTAAAATATTGAACTGACACTGAAAGTAGACAATGAATGAAGCAAAGCTGAATAGTTGGGCTAAGGAACAGGTAAGCATTTTATCTGGTGTCAGATGCTCCAGAGAGAAAGGATTGGTACTATTAATTGTTTCACTGCTATAACATAAGTAGTAATCTAAAAACCAGCCAAATGGGATCAGAGGATTCATATCTACATGAACTATACCTGATTTAATGACTTTCAGGTGTGTTAGGCTTCTATTCTCATTATTTAGTCTTCAGGCATGCTAGCTAAGGATTCTGAAGGATGATGCCATTTGTATTTGGACAGTATCAGATTCAACCATATAAAACTGTTTTATTCAAAGGATTTAAATAGGCCAGATTATGGATTGATCCATATTTTTGTTCAAGAATGGATGGAGGCCACAATACTGAAACTTAATTCAGGCAAGTTAACAGACCTTGATTATCCAAGTGAAGTACTATAAACTGTAGTTCCCTGGAATAACTTTTATCTGACTGTTGGGTTCCTTAACTCACCCCTTTCTCTGAATGCTTAGATGTCTATAGTTGCTAAGAGTGTCTTTTATCAGTTTTAACAGATATTACCCCTTCACCTTTTCCAGCAGAGAACAAATTTAGCATCAGCTTCTGGGCTTCAGCTATTGTAACATAGAGCTGGTTTTGAAGAAATGCTGGGAGCTTCAGCAAGATCTAAAATGAAGCAAGCACATTTTTATGTGACAAACCTTCTTACAGCATGTAACTTCCATTCTAACAGACATTCCCAATAGACTTCCATTTTGGAACAAGTCTGAAATTTTAAAAGTTCAGTGGCTTAGGACCAGGTTACCTTAGACATAGCTTGCTTGGAAATTAAAGTCAATCTCAGCAGCCATATTTTTGGAGACACCTCAGAAATTTCAGTGAGGGTCTTCTCTGTGATGTTGTCAAGAGACTAAAATGGCCTTCTATTTTAAACCGATCAGCTTCCTTTTGGCAAGTGTTTCACCAAATTCTTATAATAGTTTAACATGTAGTTTTTCATATGTAGTATTCTTGCTTTATTTGCTGCCCAGAGTTATCTTGTAGGGTGTTAGGGTTCTAAATACCATGCAGAAATAAATCATTGTCCAAGGCAAAACATCCTTTAAGGTGCAATTTATTCCGCAGGCATGTTAGCACGGCTATGGAAAATTCCAACTCTGAATTACATCCGGTAAGTTCACCCAGTTGAAAGTTCATGATCTCTCCCCACACCCACAAATCCATCACATGTTCCAATCATCATCTTCCACGCTGGCATGTACACCCATCTTCTTCCGGCCAGGTGTCGAGATGCGGAGACAAAAGATGACCTTGGCTTCTACAAAAGAATGTCAACAATCCATTCTACAATCCTACTCCTTTCTATTCCCCCCCCCCCCAACTACTACACTAATGAAACAGCATAGAAAATTATAAGAAAGTGTGGCAGGCCAAAGATCCTAAAAAGAATATAACTACAGGCCTGACATAGGGTAGGTGAGCAGAATAAAAATATAATATAATAAAATATTATTATTCATTTTAACATGTAACATCATTTGCTTCTACTACTATCATTATATTTAATTTTGCTTTGCCATAAGTGTTGGTCATATTTAGTTACAGCTTTAAAATATAACAATATTTCATTGCATAATTTAAAAATTATATGGGGCACAGGTTGAGGTTTTTCTCATATTCTTTTTTTCCCTTCCTCAAATGGTTAATAAGACCCTTTTTTGGTAGAATGTGATAATATATGTTTTTGTTTTGCCTGAAGTACTCTGTTTGCTTTTGCCAATTAAATGATGTTGTTTGTTTGTTTCCATAGCTTATTGCTGATATATTTCTGAACCTTCATTTTTGTAGAGATCTCATTAAAAGCCACTAGTCCACAAAATGTGGAACTTAGAGGTTTTTAAAAATTGGAATTACTAGCTGAATACCCATGCTTCGCTACAAAACTATGTAATTGGGCTTGATAAATTGACACTTAAAGCAGGGTAGGGCTCAAGGGGAGGGAGCTGCACTTTCCCTCCCCTTTGGTGAGGTACCAATGTTTAGTACTGTAAGGAGCCCAGATTGCTCTTGAGTGAAGGAGTGGAACATCTGCCAGTTTGAATTGAGGTAATGGAATATGAGAAACTGGCAGTTGGAACAGAGTTCTTTTCAGGTGGGGAGGGAGAGTAGAATATTTAAACTCCCAGCCTCCAGGCCGGATAAGTCATGTGTTGGCCATGCCGATGCCCAGTTTAGCGAAGGGATAGCATCAGAGCAGGTTACTATAAGGCAACTGGAAATACTGATGATGTGATGGTCATTTCGAAAAATCCTTTTTTATAATAAACTTTATTTTCAAACAAACACAAACACACAAAACATATAAAAACCTCTTCAACTGCATAAAGTGTGTCGATTGGTTACAAGGTCTTTCTGCGTCCTTTCCATAGTCATCACTTGAGCTTTATCAAAAATCACATATTGTCAATCAAATATCTTTGTATACATTATTATTATACTTCATTTGATTATCACTATTGTTTCTCCATTTTAAACAAGGTATTCTAAGTATGTATCCATTTATATTATGATTCATTATATCATCTTCAATATATCCAATAATAAAGATTTTTTATCCTATTCTAAGTCATTCTATTATTTTAGCATTGATAACATTTCTCTAGTAATTTTCAATTCCATGTTTTTTCCATTATTAGTATCATCAATCTAATATACATATATACAAATTGTTATAATTGTTAAACATCCATTAAGCATAGCTATTATTACATCCTTTTTATATGAGGCATGTTAAATTTGAAGTAAATTTATATTATGGCATTTCATTACATCATCCTAAAAGCATCCAATGATATTACATCTTTATATTCTATTTAATAATTTATCTTTTATAAAAAGGCTTTTCAACATCATCTCCATAATCCTCGCTTACAGTTTGTATAAAATTTCATATTATCATTCTAGTATATATAAATGCTTTATTATCATTATTGATCATTTATTTGACTATAACTATTATTACTTTGTCTTATACATAGTACTCAAAATTTAACTACATTTAACTAAGTTTTATTGTGACATTTCATTTCATCATCCTGTATCCTTCCAGAAATAGTGTAGTCCAATATCTTTTGCCATTTGTAAAGTCTGTATTCTAAGTGTTTTCTTGATAAGTCTTATGTGGACTTCACTTGACAACTTATTGTTCATTGTATATCTTATATGGATTCGAAACCCTCCATCTGCTCCTTTCATCAGCTTAACTTTTGTTATCATTGGTGCTTCTGCCGAAAGTACTCTCATTGTTTCTGCCAACTTTTCTCCCCTTTCTTCATCTGTGTTTTGACATCTGAGATAGAGTTCCAGTTCATCGATCTCTCCTTTCCGTATTTCACACGTATTTCATTTCCCTCCACTCTCAATTTGCTGTCAGTGTCGACCATTTTCTTATCACTTTCATATGTCTCTGTGGTTTTTTGAATTCTATCCTCAAATTTCATCATTGTTTTATAAGTATTCTCAACTCTTCCCTCCATACTTTCTGTATTTTGATCTATAATTTCAAGTCTCTTTTCAATTCTCTCTGTGGTTATTAAAACTTTTTGAATTTCTAACCTAATTCTTTTCAATGTTATTTCCTTTTCTTCTTCATACTGTACCATTTTTCCAGATTATAAACACTGCCACTAAAACATCCAGGGCTTTTGCTAAGTTTCAAACAACTTCAGTGAAATTTTTCAGGTCAAAGCTTTCTCTTTCCTTCAAAGGAACACCTGTATAAACAAAATGTTTCCACTGATCCTTTCAGTAAACAAAGCCAATAGCTTTGTAATATCAGATGATGCCAAGCCTCTGGCCTCTAGATGGCAGTGTTACATCTTTTCCCTCTGTTTTTGCCTCTCTCTCTAAGCTCTGAACTCTGGAAGAGGAGAAAAAATTGTTTAAAGATTATGATCCAGCCGAGCCTTGCTAGGAAAGAGATTTTTAATCCACGAATACAAAAATTTGGAAAAGTATAAAGGAAGAAGGGGGAAAAAAAGACCAGTCCAGTTTAAAAGTAAGAGGCATTTGTAAAAACTCCATCCATATAAAACAAACAAAGATTAAAGTGGAAAAGATAACACGATAGTTTTAAACCAGTGTTAATTCGCTGCTTGCTTTCTTCTGTCTTCAATTTTATTTTAACTATAAGTCTTTTGGGTTTTCTCTTCTCTAATAATAAAGATTTTTCTCACCATTTCGACACACTGTCTCTCCTGTTCTGCTTCCATTTCAGGGGACTGTCCCAACCTTCTGCAGCCATTTTGGCTGCTTCTCTTGTAGCTGGCAAAAAGAGCTTTCTCCTGGATCGATCAGGGACTTTGCGATTTCCCTGAGATCAGCAGGACATGCTCTTCTCTATCACCATTCCTTTAGAATGGTTTAGATCCAAAAAGGACCATCCAGCAACAGAGATATCGACAGCAATCCTGGAGCCCCAAGATTGCATGTCGTGTCGTTGTGACGTCAAGCCCGCCTGAAAAACCCTTTCTTAGCAAGCACCCAGATGCCAAGAGGAACAGACATGCCGAATTTCAGGTTTGTAGGCTTTGCAGTTCTGGAGATTTCATGATGAGTGAGTGGTATTTGGCTTGTGTGTGTGTGTGTGTGTGTGTGTGTGTGTGTGTGTGTGTGTTGTATTTGTGCTGATAAATATATAATGTTGCCTTTTTTATATTTGTGTTGTATTTGTGCTGATAAATAAATAAAGGGAGACTAGTATAGATCTATTTCAACCTATTTAGGTCTCATCAGCTAGCCATACCCTTACTGGGAATCGAACCAGTAAGGGTATGGCTAGCTGTATATATATATATATATATATATATATATATGAATGCTTTCAAAATGTTGGGTGGGGGGGAGAAATCTGTTTACATAATTGTACATAATTATTTGTTAGTCATTACATATAATAGTTTAGTTTAGTCCATGTTATTGAGTTTTCAATATGCCACTATAATTGCAACAAGAGCTACAAGATTCAGTCTTCCATTAATATTTATCTAAGAAACAACATGATTCAGATAGCAGTTTGCATTATTATTATTCATACGATCATCCGAAATATCTTGGGATGGAACAGCTCATCAAGTATTCTTCTGGAGGAATGAGAGATAAGCAGTTCAAAAATAGTCAGAGAATTGACACTAGAGACTGCTCCTACCACCCAAAAGAGCTATATTGGATCAAAGTTCTTTTGACTTATGGAAGACAACTAAGATAACAAGCAACCACAATTAGTATAATAAGTGACTTTCTGCTCCATCAAGGAATGTATATATTAAAGTTCAAAATGAATCATCCAGCAAGATGGACTTTCTTTGCTAAATGAGTCTCTCATATTGGAGCCACAGAGTATCCAAAACTAAGTTAAATTCCCTACACAGCATCAGGCAGTGGAAATGGGACAACTTGCCGCAGCCAACTCACTTTGACCAACTCATTGCAGCCAACTCACCATGGGGCAACTCACTGCGGGACAACATAACAATTCTATGTAATTATTTAAAATAAATAAAAATATTTTAATTTTTGGCATTCACATTTTATTCTGCCACTCCTTCTGCATCCTTTCTTTAATGATTCTATTCCACCATTACGAGATGGCCGTGAGTTGTCCGGCAGCAAGTTGGCCATGGCAAATTGGCTGTGGCAAGTTATTAATGGTGGGTTGTCTGTGGCCATTTGGCCATATCGAATTGTCATAAACCCCCATGCACTGTGGCCAATATTGAAGTGGTGCTCAGAACTGTAGTTCAGCCATCTCGAATTTAGAGCCATATGCAAGTTTATAGGTAGACGAAATGTAAAGCATATCCTGATATGCAGCCAAGTCACATAGTTCCCATTTGTATTGCACAACATGGGTTGTAGCATCTCCCAAATTGCATTGTAATATCAGAAAGTGCTGCTTATCACATTTACAAACTATCCATAAACTCAAGTCCATGGGTTCTCACATAACTTAGTTCCAGATTAAATGAGGTGTTTTATTTATTTATTTATTTATTATTTTCATTTAGCAATTTTATATGCCTACCTGTTCTGACCCCCCTCTTCATACACCAAAGCACTCCAAGACAAGAATACTGCTATACGATTTATTCACAGTCAATTAACACACTGACTAGACCTTGGCAGCAATCCAGACTTCCAAGATAAGAAACAGACACGAGAGCTTCTCCAGCGTTGGTAATTAAGTTGAATCCTGCAACCAGCCTCCAGGAAAGTCACTCCTTATATACTATCTTGAGAGGAGCCTAATTACCACCATCTGGGTCCAATTATCTTCTGTATCTGCATAGTTGTTCTCTACGTCTATCAGCCCTCCGTTTCCGGGTATCCAGCACCAACTCCCTTGTCTCCTCCCCACTGCTCCAAGGCATGACATCAGGAGAACACTCCCTTTGGCTTTCACCGCTGCTCCATGCCTCAGGCGCCTCCTGGTGGCCAACCAGCCTCTCTGAGGACCCTGGACAGGGTTCCGACTCCTGCTCAGAGTCGGAGCCCTGTTCAGGGTCCTCCACATCTTCCAGAGCCGACTCATAAGGCCCCTCACTGTCGGAGTCTGGTTGCAGCTCCAATGGCTCCTGCTGGGTCACAACACCCACCTATCAGTAAACTGTCACTCTGGATGTGAAAAGCGAACAACCAACCATTAAAAACACACATGAATAAAAATGAAGATTGCAGGAGAATAGTGACTAAACACAATGTAGCCCACTTACAAGCTCCTCATGGGATCCCAAAGTTGTTAGAACATTTCAAAGGCTTTCTGGAAGACTTGCAAGGATGCTAATCTCACCTCAGGGGAAATGATAACGGTGGGAGCCATAGCAGAAAAGGCATGTTGCCTAGGTCCTATCAGAGAAAACACTGTAGTGGATGTAGCCCACGATACATGCTTCCTGCTGAGAGGAGGGAACAGACAGTCCCTGAAATAATTTGATCTTATGTCATGGAAGGCTTTAAAGGTCAAAATCAGCACCTTGAATTGCACCTGGAAGCCAGTGGTGGGTTGCTCTTACCATTGCTACCGGTACGCTGCTCGTGGTCTGTTCGTGCATGTGCTGGATGTGTGCTGGGCACGTGCCTGACATGCGTTGTGCATGAATGCGCACTCTTACTGTCCCTGCAACACCCAGCTGCTCGCTGGAGGTTACGCAGGCACCGCACGCTATGCGCACATGCGCAATTGGTCTGGTTGCTTCAAAAACAGGTATAGAATGTGGGTGGGCCAAACGAGCCACCGTACCGGTATGGTGGCCGCTGCTCCCGACTACTACTGGTACGCCTATACCGGGCTGTACCGGCCAGAATCCACCACTGCTGGAAGCAGGCTGGCAGTCAGTGCAGTTCACAGAGCAAAGGTGTAATGTATGCTATCCTTGGGGTTGACATAACTGCCAATGCACACTCAGACCAGTTAAAGCTTCTGGATGCTCTTCAAGGGCGACCTCAAGTAGAGCTTATTACACTAATCCACTCTGTAAGTGATGCAGAGGATGATTGGATGGTCTCTGGGCACACAGAGAAAAGAGTAGAATCATTATAGAACTATTACTTCAGGGGAGGAAGAGTAAGATGTGAGAAAGAGATCCAGAATAACTCTGCTTTAATTATGCCAGGTATACGTTGATCGGGAGAATTGCTTTGGCAGGCTCACAAAATTCTGTCGCATTATGTTACCCTACTAGCAATCAAGATTGTTCCAGAAATCCAAATAGTCCTTGTTTTGTGAGTTTCCCAATTTTGAAGGATGTGACACACAACAACCCCCTCCCCTTATCATATTGCTATAAAAAGGTAAGAAGAACTGTGCGGATTAGATAAAAGGTCAATCTAGTGACTAGATTGTAGTCAAATAAAATGCTTCGGGAAGCCCAGAAGCTAGGCCTAAAGGCAATAGATCTCTACAGCTATTGCTCCCCATCAGGTGGTTTTCAGCTGCAAGCTAGTACCCATTGATAGTTTTATCCTCCATTAGTATAGTCCCATTTTGAACAGCAAATGACTGGGAACCTAGAATTGTGGGTATATTGAGATTGGAGAGCTGTCATTAAAGGTCTTTGGGTATTGTACTTGGGGATTCTTGGAACAAAGGAATTCGGGATAATCCCATTAACCTAATCAATAAAAGCAAGTGGAAGAAGAGGGTGTACAAGCCTATTTTTACAAATCGGACTTGCTTAGCATGGCAAACTATTTTGTCAATTATATTGGAGGTACAGCAGTGGAGAGGTAACAGAGAGTTTAATTGCTGAGGAAAATGTATTTTACATAGCATTAAAATCAAGGATAAACAGTTCTCCAAGGAAGCAGTTCTAAATCTTATGAGATTACTCCTCTCTTGCCCCATTCCCCATAACTTGTGTTTGGTATACTGATCACTGAATCCTTGTTCTGGCATGTATAAATTTCAGCCAAGTTACAACTTCTGTTACACTGCTATTCTGAGAGCTCCACTGGTTCCTGATTTGCTTCTGGGTGCACTCCAGGGTGTTGGTTATTATCTATAAAGCCCTGCATGGCATGGGTCCAGGTTATCTGGGGAACCATATCCTCCTAATGGGCCTGGCCCATCCCACCCCCAACCAGCAGAAGAGGCATGCTGCAGATCCCATCAATCTAGGGATTTTGGCTGGCGGGGTCCAAGAGAAGAGCCTTCTCTGACATGGCTCCTTCCTTTGGAACATCTTACCTCCTAGGGTGAGATCTGCTCCCATTCTCCTGACCTTTGATAAGGGCCTGAAAACCTGGCTCTGCCAGTTGGCTTGGGACCTCAGTGGCAGAGAACCACACTGGAAATGGTGGCTGGACTAACAGCAGATCCCAACTCATCCCCTGCAAACCTTGTTCCCTCCCTCCCCATCTTTCTACCTTAACTTATAATTTTTGTTATATACAGTATATTTGTATTATTTGTTGCTTTTAACTTTGTAAGCCACCCAGAGACGACTTGTTGTGAAATGGGCGACAGATAAAATGATGATGATGATGCAACTTCTATGCATGTGTATTGTGTGTTCTCTAGCATTTTTCCTAGAGAAGTGAAATTTATCATTACAGAAACCTATAATGGGTTGCTTGTAAAAACATTTCGGCCATTTTTCTTCCTTTTCTTTCTCCTTTCTCGTGTGAAACGTATCTAATCTCACATTATATACCTTTTCCTTAATCCTAAAGGAATAATAAATGAAAGATCTGTGTTCTAAAAATGTAGATATATTCATTGTTTGTAACAATCATGAAAAAGGTGATTCCTTACAACCAGTATAAATAATATTCGCATACAGTCATAACATTGTCAGCATTTACCTAACAACTGTAAATGTTCAAAATGGTTCACATATTCCAGTGTGCTCCAATGCCATCCAGATGTATGCATTTGAATGAGGGGAATGAAAATTTAACAGATCTAAGCAGGATATAAATTATTTGATCTGTTGGCAGTTTCATATGTAGAATATTTGCATCTTGGAATATGTCCATTTTTGAGCATTTCATAGAATCATAGAGCTGGAAGGGACATGAGAAGTCTTCTGGTCCAACCTCCAATCCAAGGCAGGAGTCCTAGTAGCACAATGGTGGCGCAGTGGTTAGAATGCAGAAGTTTGGGCTACTTTTGCTGACTGTTGGCTGCCAGCAGTTTTGGAGTTGAGTCCCACTGGCTCAAGGTTGACTCAGCCTTGCATCCTTCCAAGGTGGGTAAAATGAGGCCCCAGATTGTTGGGGGGAATATGCTGACCACTTAGAGAGGGCTGTAAAGTACTGTGAAGTGGTACATAAGTCTAAGTGCTATTGCTAAGTGCTATTTCAGGCAAATAGTTGTCCAGTCTTTGCTTGAAAACCTTCAGTAATGAAGTACCTACAATTCCAGGAGGCAAGCACAATTCCAGTGACAGCACTGTCAGGAAATTCCTCCTTATTTCCAGATTGGATCTCCTTCTGATGAGTTTCCACCCATTGCTTCTTGTCTTACTCTCAGGTGCTATGGAAAATAAATTGATGCCTTCATCCCTGTGGTAGTGCCTCAAGTTTTGAAAGACTAATACCATGTCTCCCTTCAGTCCCATCTTCATTAATCTAAATATGGCTAGTTCCATTCTTCATTGGATTTAAACTCCAGATCTTTTATCATCTTTGTTAGTTTTCTCTGAACTTTTTCTAGTACCTCAGCATTCTTTTTTCTTATTGTGGTGATCAGAACTGGGTGCAGTATTCCAAATGCCTAGTTTTCATTCAAGATTTCCTGACTAGCTAGTATATCAGGAGAGACTATAGTAGTCACAACCCTGCTGCTCTTGATTAGTCTATGTAGGGTAATTTTGGAATAGAGGGCTGAAGGATAGCACAGGCTTCATATACACATATGTCTATATGGAGTTTATTCCTATAGATTTCATTCAGACAGAAGAAGACTTCTGGCACTGTCTATCTCCAGTCAGGTAAATTACTGTTTTTAGGAGGGGAGGGAGCAAAAGAACTTTTCTCCTAGAAAAGTTGGGTTACATGTTGGTGTGTGCAAAATTGCACTTCTTGTATTTTATTTGCAGGCACATAAAGGTGCATATTGTGCATTTTTGTAAGACTGCGTATCTGTTGCTACAGCTGTTCAACTTGTACAGCTGCAAATACTACTACTTTAGTATAGATATGATTGCTTTGCAGGTATGAGTGTACCCTGTGGCCTGGTCATGTTGAGTTTCAATCTTCATTTCAAGGTGCAAAGCTTCTGTCTTGCTTTGGGCTCATGTCTTTGTTTTTGGTGTACATGTATGCATCCTCTGCATGGCTTTATGTCCTATTATTGAGCTTTCAGGATACCTTTAAAAATGAAAAGATTGATTGAATTGTGTTACCTGGGATTGTCAGAGTTCTAGTTCTGCTCTTTTGCACTGTCTGGAAATGTATAACTGTTCCATGCGATCTTCAGAATCTATTTTGTTTGTTGATTGTAATGCAGTATATATTATGCTATCATATTGTGGTATAATGTTATATTAATGCAACAGTTGCATTAATAGAATAATTCATAACTTGCACTATTAATTAATACTTAATAAATTTCATTAAGTCGCAAGCCTACGCCACCCCCTAGGGGCTGCAGGCATAAATGGCCATCTCCAAGAAGGCTCAGGCCTCAGATCAATCACCAATATCAGACAAATTCAAATGAAATTGATCGCTTATCTCAAGAATAGGCAATTTGCTATGGAGCAACTGGGTAACACATCTGTCCTCACTGAGGGACTGAGTCGAAAGCCGGGTCGACCTAGCAACAGGGGTGTAGTTTAACACTTCTCATCAAACTCAGTCCTATCAGTGAGCGAATGATGTCAACTCAGTCTGGATGATACCTCCACCACTATGGAGAATAATTCATATACTTTCACTATTAATTAATACTTAATAATTTTCATTATGTGCCATAGTTGCAGGGAGAGCTTACGTGTAATATTAAAAAAATAAGAAAAAATACAAAGAGAAAAATTGTGCTTGTTTGCTTCTAGGAAAGATATAGTATTTTATTTATTTATTAAATTTATATGCTGCCAATCTCATTCTCCAAATTGATTCTGGGTGGCTGAAAAACAACCTAGTATACCTGATACTCTTAAGTTACTTATTTTAAATGTTAATAGAAAAGATGTTGTGAGATAAATTAGCTTTTCCCCGTTATGTGTTGGTTGAGCACTTCAGGGGTTTACAAAATGACAAAACAAAATGAAATACTGTTGACCACAGGGGAGGGAGTTTTAAATCTCCACTCCAAGAAATTTTGTTTCAGAGGATTTTTATATTTTAAAATTGTTCACTTGAAATCATACCATTTTACTACTACTACTACTACTACTACTATTATTATTATTATTATTATTATTATTATTATTATTATTATTATTATTATTATTATTATTATTATTATTATTATTGCGAGCTGAGAGTTTAATAGTTATCAGCATGAATTGCTTCCCCATCTACTCTTGATACTTGGTTGAAAAACAAGGGAGCAATAGACTTGCCTCAACTTTGCATTGTTTCCTGTGGAATTTTTCAACTGCTCTGATGGAATATGAAACACTCAAGCTGTTTGAATGTTGCTTTGTTGCAACATTGCAATACAGGTTCCAGTAGCATTATTTTCTGAGCTCAAAACAAAAGATGTTTTCCATTTTGTACACCATGTTATTATTAGCTTAACTTTGCACTGTGGAAAGGAATCGGGGAGCCTTTACCATTCCTTGAAGGAAAGGCAGAGTGTGTCATGATTTGGGTTAATATCAGGGTTCTAAGTAACACCCCTAAAGAAAGAAGACTCCAAGGCTTGAAGTTCCTCAAAGTTCCATTTTATTAGAGATGCCATTGCCACATCTGGGAGAAACCCAAATCTGAAAGTTTCCAGGTTTTCCCCACCCAAATGAAAGTCCAAGTCCCTGCCCAAGTCCATCACATGGTCCAAATCAGGCACCATCCAAAACTGGAGATGCCTCCCAGTCACCCCATCACAGCGGCCAGGAAGGTGGCCTTGACTTTCTGAGAAAGAATGTTATTTTGACTACATATCTCCCATATTCCATATAATTCCCGCTCCCATTTTCCCACAGCATTAAACATGGCAGGCCTGAAGGCCCAGTGCAAAAGATGGCTTCCAGGCCTGACGGAGAGAAGAATAAAATCTGCTTCATAAGACACCAGTGCAATGAAGGGATTAAAAAGTTGGACCTGAGCTGTCGTGGGATGGTGCCGAGTCAGTTTTTTCTCTCACACGAAACTCTTTGCATCGGAACTTAACTCAGTGGCCATCTCATCTTATCAGATGGGAACATGGCCGAAACATCACTAGCATCCACATTTTTTACATACACACACACACACAAATACACCGACATTGTGTGTGTGTGTGTGTGTGTGTGTGTGTGTATGAAAAAGGTTAAGATAAATTCTAGATAAAAGTATTTATCCTCTTTTGTATTTCTTAAAGTCTATTCAGCTCAGATAGGGGGGGGGGGGGTAGTAGAAAAAGGAGCCTAGAAAGAAGTTTAGAGATGACTGCCAGATCCCTGCAATCAGACCTGCTGCAGTAATGTGCTGATTGGTAGTAGGGCTTCCCCCCCACCCCTGCCTAACTATCCAGTCACATACAAAAAAGGGAGTATAGCAAATCTGGAGGAAACAAAATCAAGATAGCACCATTCAGCAGTGAATCAGAACAGAGCCCGTAGAGGCAGGATAGGGATCAGTAAGAGGGTCAGCAAATTTCATGCTGGCATAGTTTTTGCTGACTCTGATCTGGGAGGATAGCGTTTAAACTCACCTGTAGGGAAAATCCCTGGTGGTATATCTTTTGAACAAGGCTCTTGTTGACAGATTTAGAGTTCTTGGGACAAACAAAGTGGATCCTGCAAGCCCAAAGTCCAGCCACCAGCTATTTAGGTTGCCAAACTCTTGCGTTGGTTGACTTCAGGGGATTTCTTTAATTAATAAACATTTTATCTTGTGGTGGAAGGAGTAATCAAATTCTCCCATTTTCAACCATTGCTTGAAGTCAGCTATTGTTTAAAATACCTGAGTGCTGGGAAACTAACAACCTGCAAAGTGGAAGCATGGAAAGCTGGTTGAGAACAGGAATTGTCATCTTTCTGTGTTTCCCCACAGCAATTGCTTCCTAGCATTACCTGCTTCTCCTTTAAGAACAGAATAATATCAAGGAATGAGCTAATCTAGACACCAGAAGAGAGGATTCAGTGATCATAAATCAGCTACTGATCAAAATATTGGGGGTGGGGGTGGATGCCAGAGAAACAATTATTTATGAATTATCTTATACTTTAAACTGCACAGAAGTAGTAGGCAAAATGTTTTCACCTGCGGAAATATTTCAAGTTAGCATGGACATTTGGGAAGATTAGAGTAGTAGAACTGGAAGTATTTTAGGCAATTCACTGACTCATCTCTATGTCTAGATAAGGTTTCTAAAGAAATGCTATCTGGTGGTATTGGCCAGCATATTTGAAAGGAACCAGCCGGGGAAAAACTGATCTAAACATTTAATTCTAGAAGGTGGTGGGTTAATTGTAGGTACAGAAATGATATTGTTAAAAGTTAAAAGTCCTTTGCCCTCTTGACTCTGCAATAAACTACTCAGACTCTTCAAGTTTTATTTATAACAAGGGTTATATATAGGTTCAGCTTGGACACAATAATTTCAAAATCCTGGAATTCTACTCATTTCATTTAATAATAGAAGCAGTATCAGTTTTATGGCCTTCCTCTGCATTTTTGTTTCTTGCATTCTCCCTTCCTTCCCTCATTCTGCATTATCCAATGTATAGAATTTCTGTTTCCCCCTGAGCAATAGTAGTAGGATCACTACATTCTCCTTGAGAATAGAAAGCAATACCAATTAGCGCAGAATAACTCTTTATCTTAAACCTTGGTAATTGTTGGAACAGAATGAATCCATCATGACTTGATGGAGTGTAGAGTTGCCAGTTTCTCTTTCTCCTCTCCAATTTTTCTGAGCATCTAATAAATTGTTCATCAGCAGAGACTTGTAAAAATGAACAGTGATTGCCTTTTATCAGTCTGTAATGTGCTTTCATCATCCAGAAGAAATGTGTGATTCTGATATTAAGTTGGTCTCTGGAGAATTCTTGAAAGATTGTTAGTGTTTCTGTATTTAGTGTACTGAGTTTCCCCTATTAAAATATATGAACCCCTTTGTTGAAGGAAGAAGACACATGGGTAGCATCCTCAGAATGACATCAGTTATAGTGAGCAGAATTATTTTATTTTAAATTATTTCTCTTTGGAATTTTCATTGTGGTCATTACTGCCTTGTGAAATTTTGAGGTAGGCTTTTAAACAGAAGAAACATTTTGATTTATTGTAATGCCACAAAATCAGGTATGAATGATTTGTAAATATAAGAGTCAATAACGTAGCTATCTTCAAGTAATCAAAGATCCCATGTAAGTGATAGGACACATTTCTTTTCTTTTCTTTTTTTGTTATTCTAGAACAGGGCTGTCAAACTCACAGCCCACGGACTGGATGCCTCACACACTGGCCACACACCACATCTTAGCGAAGGGGGAAAAAGTTGTGATACATCATGTGACAATGCCATAACAATGGGAGTTTGACATGCCTGTTCTAGATGTTGACTCCAAACCAATGGAATCAAATGTTAAAGAAAAGAATCTTGCTTAGCTTTAAAAAGAACTTTGTTTTTAATTGGAGATTTTCAAGCAGTTGTAATGGTTACCTGCCAAAGTTGCTTTTGCATCAACAAAGCTTAGACTAGATAACTTTGGGGATTTCTTCCAACTCTGCAATGATATCCCCCCTTTTTTATGATTCATATCATGTCACTCTACTGTTTGGAGAAATATTTATTCTGATGTTTCAAAGAGCTAGACAATCCTGGTTTACGTGTCTTTTGAAAATACATACACTGGAATGTAACATAGCAATTTGTTTGAGATGGCTATAGTTTATAATTAGATTACCAAGACCTGAATTTCTGCTTTGCTCAGCTGTAGAATCTGAAGCACTTTCCATGTCCTTCTGCTTCTCTACTTCCTAAGGTGGTTGGGGGAATAGAGAAGGAAAGAAACCAAATGTGCTTTTCCAGGAAGGCCAGAATAAAAATGGAAACATATTAAGAAATCTCAGAATGCTAATAGCTTGGAAAAGAAAAGCAGGCATAGGTCAGTCAGATGGCAGTCAGGTGATATACAGTTAAGAAGAAAGCCAGAGGTTGGCCAGAAAGTTGATGAGAGTAGAGGACATGAAAAGTTGAACTACTTCATAACATTACAAATTACAAAGAATATACAGTGTTCTTTGTGATTCCTTTATTTGGCACTAATAATTGTGAGGTCAACAAACATATTGTCTGGGAAACATGAAAAATTCCCACATTTATTTTTAGATTCAACATTTTAGAAGTTGTTAAAGAGATTTACTATCATTTCTCATGAATTAAGGAAGGCCAATGTTTCTAATCACTTTATATATATCAGTGGTGGGTTCTGGATCCCGTTGCAACCAGTACGGTTGCAATGGGGCCCGGTGTCCTCCACATGAACGTCTGCGGCGCATGGCGCACACATGCATCTTAACTTCCAGCAACGCCTCCGCAAGCCTCTGCGACACTCCAGCTGCTCGGCGGAGCATCGCACAGGCACTGTATGTACCATGCACATGCGCAGAAGTGCCGAAGACTTTAAAGACAGGTAAGGAGCGCGGGCGGATGGGTGGGCCCTCTGGAGCACCATACCGGAATGGTACCCGGTGCTCCAGGCAGGCTCCGGTACGCCCATACCAGGGCGTACCACCTGCAACCCACCACTGATATATATATATTAACCAGATAACCCATGCAAGAATTTATGTTTCGTACCAACTGTTTTTGCACAGCTACTATTTATAGGTGATTATCATTCTCTCAGATGTCTTTTTTACCACTACCTCCTTCCTCTCACCCAACAACAGAATATATTTCTATTTTCTTCCTCAGTACTCCATTAACCACAAAAACGTATCCAATAAAGCTATGAAACTTTAAGGTATCACAAGTTTGTTCTTCTTGCATGGAAGATTAACAGGCTCGGTTCATCCGTCCATCCATCCCCAGCTTGCCTGTCTATCTTACAGCTTCGGGATTTTGTGGTGGATTCCTAAGCAAGTATTTGAGCTTTTCAAAGTCAGCTAAAGTCAGCTAAGTGTTGTATCATATCAACAGATCTTGTGAAGTTTTCTCATGAGTATATTACAATACAATACAATACAATAGCAGAGTTGGAAGGGACCTTGGAGGTCTTCTAGTCCAACCCCCTGCCTAGGCAGGAAACCCTATACCGTTTCAGACAAATGGCTATCCAACATCTTCTTAAAGACTTCCACTGTTGGGGCATTCACAACTTCTGGAGGCAAGCTGTTCCACTGATTAATTGTTCTAAATGTCAGGAAATTTCTCCTCAGTTCTAAGTTGCTTCTCTCCTTGATTAATTTCCACCCATTGCTTCTTGTTCTACCCTCAGGTCACCTTGGAAAATAGTTTGACTCCCTCTTCTTTGTGGCAACCCCTGAGATATTGGAACACTGCTATCATGTCTCCCCTAGTCCTTCTTTCTATTAAACTAGACATACCCAGTTCCTGCAACCTTTCTTCATATGTTTTAGTCTCCAGTCTCCTAATCATCTTTGTTGCTCTTCTCTGCACTCTTTCTAGAGTCTCCACATCTTTTCTACATCGTGGTAACCAAAACTGAATGCAGTATTCCAAGTGTGGCCTTACCAAGGCATTATAAAGTTGTATTAACACTTCATGTGATCTTGATTCTATCCCTCTGTTGATGCAGCCTAGAACTGTGTTGGCTTTTTTGGCAGCTGCTGCACACTGCTGGCTCATATTTACAGTAAATGGTTGTCCACTAGGACTCCAAGATCCCTTTCACAGTTACTACTGTTGAGCAAGGTACCACCTATACTGTACTTCTACCTAAATGTAGAACTTTACTCTTTTCACCATTGAATTTCATTTTGTTAGATAGTGTCCAATGTTCAAGTTTGTCAAGATCCTTCTGTACCTTAAGCCTATCTTCTGGGGTGTTGGCTATTCCTGCCAGCTTGGTGTCATCTGCAAATTTGGTGAGTTCCCCATTTATTCCCTCATCCAAATCATTGATGAAGATGTTGAAGAGTACTGGGCCCAAAACAGAGCCTTGGGGTACTCCACTGCACACTTCCCTCCATGAAGATGCAGTTCCATTGAGGACTACACGTTGAGGGCGGTTGGTCAGCCAGTTATGAATTCATCTGGTGGTGATGCTATCTAACCCACATTCTTCTACTTTATCTAGTAGTCGGTTATGGTCTACCTTATCAAATGCATTACTGAAGTCCAAGTAAACTATATTGACGGCATTCCTCTGGTCCACTAATTTTGTCACATTATCAAACAATGCAATAAGATTAGTCTGGCATGATCTGTTTTTGACAAACCCATGTTGGCTTTTGGTTATTACTTTGTTTGCTTCTAGGTGTTCGCAAATTCATTGCTTGATTATCTTTTCCAGAATCATTCCTGGTATTGAGGTCAGGCTGATAGGTCTGTAGTTTCCTGGATCTGTTTTTTTCCCTTTTTTGAGGATGGGAACCACATCAGCTCTTTTCCAGTCCTCTGGTAGTTCCCCGGTGCTCCAGGATCTCTGAAAGATATAGTTCAGTGGTTCTGACATCTCGTCTGCCAGTTCCTTCAGAACCCTGGGGTGTAATCCACCCGGTCCTGGTGATTTGAAATCGTCTAGGGTAGACAGGTGCTCACTTACCATTTTCTTCCCTATTAATTTAGTAATTTGCTTCTTTTCTACCGAGTTTTGCCCCACAATCCCTGATAAATTGAGAAGGAAGTGGTGAAACAGAACGTCCTATGAAAATTGGATTTTCCTCCAGGAAATAGAATTATGGCATAAATATATCTTTAAAGATGAAGCACCTGCAGCTTCTTTTTCTTCTTTTTTAAGCTGAAAAAGAAAACCAGCTTTATTGCTTCCTTAAGTGAAGGTACTCAGCCACCTGGAGTATCCTCTTGAAATTGGAGACACTGCAAGGTAACAATGCTGCATCCTGAGGTAGCATCATTAGAAATATTAAGTTATACTTTGGACAGAAAATACATCCAATAAATAAATAAAGCATGAGAAGGTTTTTTTAAAAGGTAGCTGTCGTACCACGAATAATATCAAGTTGTGACATAAAATTATTCCCTTTAGATATTTTGTCCCAAATTTAAAAAGAGAGTGCTGTCAGGCTGTTGAAAGCACTTTAAAAGGTGGCAAAGCTGTTTTATCTTGTTAAGAAAATGAAAAAGAAAAAAGTGATAATTTTATCTTTAAGTCAGCCCAAATCCCCACAGAAATGGAATTCCCTGCCCTCCTTTTCACACACACACACACACACACACACACACACACACACACAATCACGTATACGCAGCCCTTGCAAAACTAGCAGACAGATTTTAGTCTAGTTTGAATTCTACCAAATCTCTTTAAATTCTTTTTTGCAAACTGAGATCTTTTTGTTAGAACGTTAGCGATGTTTTAAATGAATTTGAATTTAATAGAATGAAAGGAAGGTTTATTCAAGTTATAACAGGAAAAACAAGGAGGAAAAAGAAACAAGCACTTATTTTCAATTTTTTGGGCAGGGAGGGGAATGTGTTAAGTTTGTACATGACTAACAGAGGTCTGTTTTCAAGGTTTACAAAATTTCCTTGCATAGAGTTTGGCTACCTTGTTGTTAACAAACTAGTGCTGTGACTTGGATTTCTCAATGCAGATTTCTTCAATTCGTATCTAACAATTGTTTTTCACTGACTGGAAGATAACTACAATTTATGTTAATCTCAAGCACAGAAATAGGTGAACCTGATAGTTTAAAATCACAGACAGATATTAAACTAGTTCTGTATTTGATATCAGCCATGTCCCGCTATGATTTTGAACTGTACTGTTACATGATTAAGTAATATTTGGCACCTGGTCAAAGGCTCAGTAACTTGCTCAGTTTGAGTATGACATACTACTTTTACAAATGTATAGAATGTTCTACCTGGCTTAGAAGAACCTCAAGGCAGTTGTCCATCTGCTGACAGTGCCCTTCTAATAATGAACTTGGGCCAGACACATCAGACATATTTCTCCATCTTTCTACAGAACAGAATAAATGGGACCTGAAGTTAAATGATGCTACATCCATATAAGAACATCGTCCTAGACAAGAATAGTGCTTTGTTTTGTTGTTACTGTTTTTCATATGTGAAGTCACAAAATAATCAAGTCCTTATATTTGCTAACTAGTATGGATTCCGGAATGACTAATTCATGCTAGCGTCAGAGCCTTCCATCCTTCCTAGGTGGGTAAAATGAGGACCCAGATTGTTGGGGGCAATATGCTGACTCTGTAAACTGCTTAGAGAGTGCTGCAAAGCACTATGAAGCAGTAAATAAGGCTAAGTGCTATTGCTGTTCGAACATGTCACAAATAGTATAAATACGTATATCAAGTCCAAAAGGGGTAACCAAAAATCCTTAAAAGACAAAGATGCATATGATGGGATTACTTTGTTCAACTTTGGGAATGTATGTCAGACATTCTTATGAAAACTCAGTGGGACGGCAAGAGATAATTGAGTCCACAGAAAAACTCTGGAGCAACCTATTAGAGATATTTACTTTCAGAATGATGTAGTGGAGCAGATAATAAGTCATTTGGGTAGGCTGCGTCAGTGCCTTGTAGTGGAACTATAACTCGCTGCCAGTGTGCAATCTTTACTTGCAGAAATTCCAATACCTGCTGTTTCCAAGTTAAACAGGGATCTCTCATGTGGTTGGGATATATGAGGGACCTGAATTGAAGCCCCAGGAGAGCTGCTGCCAGCCAGAGTAAACGGTTCTGGGCTAGACCAACAAAACAGATGGCTTAAGTATAAGGCCATTTCCCATCTGGCTAAATGGATGCAGATTAAGCAGCGAAATGGCAACTTCAGGAAATCAAGGCAGTTTCAGCTTCCAGAGAACATTCTGTTCAACCTGTTGAAACAGCCATTCTTTGGCAGCAGCAAACATTTCGAAGGATGTCTTTAAGATACATTGTTGAGCTGGAATTCATCAGCAAATGTTTGCACTCCATAGAACTAGGAGCGCCCAATGAACAATAAGCACTTATTCTTGGTGTTAGGTTCTACTATCCTTCTCCTATCTGTCTTATTCCAGATTTATTAGACTATGACTCTTATCTTTGTACGTACATACATGTGTACACACACACACACAAACACACAAATGCGCACACATGCTCACACACATTTTTATGAAAATCCATTTTAAAATAAAAATACAACCCCCCCCCCCAAAAGTGAGAAAACAGAGAAAGAAAAAGGAGAGAGAGGGGGAGGGAGGGAGGGAAGGAGGGAGAGAGAGAGGGAGAGAGGGAGAGAGAGGGAGGGAGGGAGAGAGAGAGAGAGAGAAAGAGAGAGAGAGAGGTGGTGGCTTCTGGCTTTTTTTCAGTGCAGTAAAATACAAAATGTCCCTCCAACCTCGGTCATTTGCTTTACATTTTACAACAGTTCATGCCATTTCTACAATAAAAAAATATTCTAATAATCAAAACCTAAAATCAACATTTCGGGTTTTTTTTTTTTCCGTTGTGAGCAAGAAGTCCAGAAGTGGTTTCCAAGCAGAAACAAAACTAAATATTTTTTTTCTCTTTAATCAAAACAGTTTTGCTGTCTCTTCTAACTCTATCACCTTTATCGTCCACTCTTCCATTGTGGGAATTAATGTATCTTTTCTTCCTCCGTTGATGAACTGGAGGACCACGAATCTACTCAATGACCACCCTGAGGAGGAGGAGCTTCCTGGAGGATGGCGGTCAGCCTCTGAGCTCCGCGTTTTTGCGGGGGCTCTTTTGACCTGGGCTGGGTGCTGCTGGCCCGTTGATGAACTGGAGGACCACGAATCTACTCAATGACCACCCTGGCTTATTTCTGGACCCTAGTGGTCCCCCAGGGTGGCCGGACGGCACAGAAAGGCGGAAGAAAGTAAATCGAGCTTAAAACCTGAAGTGAGCTGGGAAATGGCGGTCGGCGTTTTGGCGTTTGGCGTTTGGGCGCGTCGGCTTACTCCTGGGGGGATTGCAGGCGTCGTCGGCTGCTGGAGCTGTCGTTTTGACTCTAACACTTCGATCTATCTGGCTGGCGTTTGCGGGCGTTTTTTACAAGCCACGACAGCTACGACAGCCTGAGGCAAGACCAACGACGCCTTGAGCGGTTAGTGACGGGGGATACGATGGCGCCCCATATGAGAGGTGGTGGAGGGAGATGTTGGTGGCAGAGGCGGCCCGGAAGACCACCGGGGGGCGTTAAACATCAATCCCCCGACTCGCTGGACCCGCCGGGTGCCCCGAGCCTTCTAGAAGCCCAGTGGACATCGTGGGAGGTTGGGGCTGGGCACGAAACATCCATTATGAATCATCTGAGTCACCGGGGATGTTGGATCTGCGGAGGGCATCGGAATGAATAATAGAGGCCTTCTGAAATGGCGCGGTGGCGACGCTGGCGCTTGAAAGATGCACGGTGTGCCGCTGACACCACCCCCTCCCCATCAGGGCTTGTTCACCAGCCGTCGTATAGTCTCTGAGAATTTTTACTATCAGGGGCTTGGAAGAACTACGGGGAACTATTTGAATTTCCCCCCCCCTGTCGCTATGAATCACCTTCTCACCCCCTATGGACTTTGAAGAACTGCCTAACTTATGGACTTTGAAGAACTTCCTAACCCTATGGTGGGCCTATTTATTCTTAGCTACTTCTACCGATTTCTTTCCCCTTCTTTTCTCATTTTGTGATCTTAGCTGCCGTTCGCTATGATTTCTACGGGTAGACTTATTTAACATCTCAGCACCCAGAATCCTTCTGTAGCCCGGCGTATTTACTATCTACTATTTGTCATGTATGCGAGGTCTGACCTTATTTTACTGCGAGAATCCCCCCTCTCGCAGTTATGTCCTCCTGCCCTTTCTAGGACCCACCTCGAGGACGGGTTTATTAACCCAGAGAGGTGGAGGAAGCGCACATTGAGGGGTTTTTTAATAAAATCTTTTTTAAAAATTGTAAGGGGTTCTAGGGGTGGGGAAGGGGAACCGGTTAGGAGGGATGGTAGAGCCAGGCACTTAGGTGTGGTCGAAAGAGGAGGGAGCGGAGTGGGGGAGGAGAGGGAAGATAGCATTCCTGTTCAGGGCTCCTTAATACCAACAGTCGTGGGGAGGGGCAGGTGTGAGGACAACTTAAGAGCACGTAGTCGGTTGGGAGACCGGGGCTTTTGGTCATTCCCGGTCGTTTGTACCAACCCCTGCATACTAGGTGGTCAGGATCTACAGACCCAAGGCCTGAGACTGCTGTTATGCAATGCGAGGTCCGTTGTCAATAAGGCCCCCCTCATCCACGATCTAATTTTGGAGGGGGAGCCGGACCTCGCCGGAATAACCGAGACCTGGTTGGGCCACGAGGGAGGTCTACCCCTTGTGGAAATGTGCCCACCAGGTTATCGAGCATTTCACCAGCCTCGGGCCCAGGGAAGGGGCGGTGGGGTAGCTGTGATTATCCGGGAAGACTTAGAGCCGAGAGAGTTCACTGTGCCGCAGACATCCGGGTGTGAGTCCCTCGTCGTGAGATGGGGCCCAGGGAGGCAGTTGGGCCTGCTGATAGTATACCTGGCTCCTCGCTATACTTCAGCGGCCCTGCCCGAACTCCTTGAGCTGATCTCATCGGTGGCGGTTGAGACCCCCAAACTTTTAGTGATGGGGGATTTTAATCTGCCGTCGATGGGAGAAGCGTCTGAGGGGGTTCGGGAGTTCATGGCTTCCATGACAGCCATGGACCTGACCCAGTTAATTCAGGGCCCTACTCACGAGGGAGGCCACACCCTGGACCTTGTTTTTGTCTCTGGCCAGTGGATGAGTGATCTGGGAATAGGGGATCTAGACACTATTCCCCTGTCATGGTCGGATCACTCACTTCTCCGGCTGGACTTCCCTGGTGCTACCCCCCGCCGCGAGGAGGCGGAACTGGAAGGTATTAGATGGTTCCGCCCCAAGCGCCTGATGGAACCGGATAGGTTCCAGACGGAACTTGGGCCACCTACTGTGGACCTGACCCGCCCCCGAGTGGAGGACCTGGTAGACGCATGGAATAGTGCGACTACCGGGGCCCTAGACCGGGTGGCGCCTTTGCGGCCTCTCTTGCGGCGACGAACCACCCTGGCACCTTGGTTTACCGAGGAGCTAAGGGTGATGAAACGCCACAAGAGACGCCTAGAGAGTCGTTGGAGATCCTCCCGTTCCGAATTTGACCGAGCACAGGTACGAGCATATTTGAAGACGTACCTTGTGGCATTAAGAGCGGCCAAACGTCAACATTGTGCCGCTCTTATTGCGTCTGCAGATAACCGCCCTGCTGCCCTATTTCGGGTGACCCGTTCCCTCTTGTTTGAGAGACCACGGGAAGCCCCACTACAGGGCAGAGCAGAGGAGTTTGGGAATTATCTACAGGACAAAGTCGCTCAAATCCGGATGGGATGGACCCCTTTCAGTGATTCAGTAGAGACGCCCGTTGCGAGTCTTGAGGGACCGCTTTGGGAGGAGTTTGACTCGGTTGCCATCGAGGATTTGGACAGGTTGCGTGGACGTCTGCGACCTACCACATGTTTATTGGACCCGTGTCCCTCCTGGCTTGTACTGGCATCCTGGGAGGTTACGCGCGACTGGCTCCTGGGCCTGGTGAACGCCTCGTTGGGTGAGGGTTCTCTACCGGCCGCCTTGAAAGAGGCGGTGGTGAGGCCCCTGCTCAAGAAGCCTTCCCTGGACCCAACGGACCTAGTCAATTATCGTCCAGTCTCCAACCTTCCTTTTTTAGCGAAGGTTGTAGAGAGTGTGGTAGCACAGCAGTTCCCACGTCACCTGGAGGAAAATGATTATCTAGACCCGCGCCAGTCCGGCTTCCGACCCGGGCACAGCACAGAGACGGCCTTGGTCGCATTGGTTGATGATCTCTGGAGGGCCAGAGATAGGGGTTGTTCCTCTATCCTGGTCCTATTAGATCTCTCGGCGGCGTTCGATACCATCGACCATGGTATCCTGTTGCACCGGCTAGAGGGGCTGGGAGTCAGGGGCACCGTCTTACGGTGGTTTGGCTCCTACCTCTCTGATCGGACGCAACGTGTGTTGACAGGGGAGCAGAGTTCGACCCGGAGGCCACTCACATGTGGAGTGCCACAGGGATCGGTACTCTCGCCTCTCCTGTTCAACACATATATGAAACCGCTGGGCGAGATCATCCGTGGTTTTGGGGTGGGATATCATCTGTATGCTGATGATACTCAGCTATACATTTCCACCCCGAACCACCCCAATGAGGCCGTCGAAATGATGTCCCGGTGTCTGGAGGCCGTACGGGTCTGGATGGATGGCAACCGACTAAAACTCAACCCTTCCAAGACGGAGTGGCTGTGGCTTCCGGCCTCCCGGTTCAACCAGGTGTTTCCATCTCTGGCCATCGGGGGCGTCCAACTAGCCCCCATGGAACAGGTGCGCAATTTGGGCGTCCTCCTGGATGCCCGGCTGTCCATGGATAACCATGTAACAGCCGTGGCAAGGGGGGCGTTCCATCAGGTCCGCCTGATGCGCCAATTGCGCCCCTTATTGGACCGGGATGCCCTACGCACAGTCACCCATGCGCTAGTGACGTCTCGCCTGGATTACTGCAATGCTCTCTACATGGGGCTTCCCTTGAGATGCACTCGGAGACTACAGTTGGTCCAGAACGCGGCCGCGCGGGTGATTATGGGGAGGACTAGGTACTCCCCTGTAACACCTCTCCTGCGCGAGCTGCACTGGCTTCCTGTGGTCTACCGAGTGCGTTTCAAGGTTTTGATTATGATCTTTAAAGCGCTTCATGGCACAGGGCCTAGTTATATGCAGGATCGCATCCTGCCCCACACATCCCTACGACCAATTCGCTCACACAGAGAGGGACTTCTCCGGGTGCCGTCCGCCAAACAGTGCCGGGGGGCGACACCCAGGAGCAGAGCCTTCTCTGTGGTGGGCCCAGCCCTGTGGAATGACCTCCCCCGTGACATCAGGATTACTTCCGATCTCCGCTCCTTCCGTGTACAGCTGAAGACCCACCTCTTTCAATTATCTGGCCTGGCTCAATCGTAATTATTCTTATTCCTCCTAACTGTTTTTAAATTGTATTTTAAACGTTAAATCTTAATTTTATATCGGGTTTTTACAATTGGGGTATTTTAATGCGGGTCTTTTAACTGTCTATATGATGTAAACTGTTTACCTCCTCCGAGTCCGTGTTTGTGTATCTGTATGTATGTTCTGTATGTACGCCTATGTGTTTTATATATTTTCTGTGTTTTATATGCCCCATTGTACGCCGCCCCGAGTCCTACTTGGAAAGGGAGCGGCTAATAAATTCAAACTTATTATTATTATTACTATGACCACATAAGATTCTCATGCTAGATTATGACTCCTATCACCCATAACTATGATATCTGGTTGGTTGGTTCAGTTCATGCTGTTCACCTTGCTGTCCCCACTTTATATCCTCACTGGTGACATGGAGCGTGGGCTTTCTTTTTTTTTTTCAAAAATTTTTATTGGTTTTTCAACATTTATAGGGAAAAGGGTAAATGGACAGGTATACAAATTATGGCAGTTGCAAAGTGTGACAGGCGCCCCTCTCTCCATACTCATAGTATACATTTATATATAATGCATTGGTATATAATTGATTACAATCAGCATATTAGTTCTGTTACTAAATTCAATCAGATTAGACATTACAATATAAAATCCAGATATAATTCCATTATCACTTTCGGTCAGTTTATAATAATATGATTTTCTTGTTTATTTTTGTGATCTGAGTCTTCTTGCTATTGCCCCATCTCCCTCCACTGGCAGAGCTCTGGCCCCTCCCGTGTCCTGCGTGTCCGCTGTAGTGTCTCGTGTTTTTTCTAGGAGTGTTCTGTTTTTTTCCATAAAGGCCTGCGCCTCTATGGGTGAATTAATTCTAATTCTTGTCTCCTCCCAGAATATCAGCATACCTTCAGGCATCAACCATCTAAACCACACCCCTTTCTGGTATAATTTATTCGCTAATTGCGAATAATTCTTCCTTTTTTCTCTAATCTTCTTAGGGATCTGCTTCAGAATGGTTATCTCCATATCATGGTATGTCAATGCTTGCCCCCTTTGTACACCCAGAATTTCATCTCTTGTGCTTTTTCTAAGAAATTTAATGTGAACCTCCCTGGGTACATTGTGAGTTCTAGCATAAGCTGAGTTCACTCTATAAACCAGGTCTATATCCCACCCCATCTGTTGTTTTTCTTTATGTGTGTAGTCACCCAGGATGTTTATCATGATGTCCCTTATGTTTTCCCCATCTTCTTCTATAACATTTTGAAATCTAAGGTAGTAGGACATTCTCTCAAATTCTATTTTCATCTGTTGGATGTCAAGATCTTTGTTCCCTTTCTGCACAGCTTCTACCCCCCCCCCCTTCACCTCCTCCACCCCCCCTTCCACAAGATTCAGTCTTTGTGAGTTCTTATATATTTGGGCTTGATTTTCTTTAATTTCATCTTTCATTTCCCTTAGCTGTTTCCTGATTTCCTCCTGGCCCTGTAAAATTTGTTGAAGCATTTGTTGAAAGTCCATCTCTGTAGTCTTATGTTGCATCAGTTCTGTTATCTTTGACTGTGTGGCTGGACTGGATGTTGCGGATGTTGGAGCAGAAGTGGCAAAGCCAGGTTTTCCAGGAGGGGGTCTTTTGGATGCCATCCTTTATAACGTTAGAAGTTCAGTCCAAATATGAAGTAAACAGTTAGAAAAGAAGGGTAGCCAGGTGAATCCGGGAGCAGAAGAACCAGGCAGAAGAGAGTCTCTCCAATAAGTCTGGCAATAGATAGAAAATTTCCCCTAGAAGGTTTAAAAAGTACCAATCCACAAGAGATTCCTCTGGGAGACACGGAGACAAAGACCGGAAGCCTGAATTTTAAAGGTGGAGTCAGGTTTCAGAGTTCATAAAGACAACGGAAGTGTGCCATCTTGCCCTGCCAGTTTTGGGCACAGAGGCATAACAAAGTTTTAAAAAGTTCCAAAAGTCCTCAAGTCATTGTAATATGTAGGATTAAATTGAAAAGAAAATCATCTCAGCCTGAGTGAGGCTTCATTCGTTGGCTCTCCCCCCGACCTCCTTCCCCGGGGGCTGAGAGCAAAATTGTTCCTCGCCGCTTGTCCAAGGGGGGGGGAACCCCCCTCCCGTGGAGCGTGGGCTTTCTGATTCAAGTATATTTGTGTGAATCGAAGAAAAGGAACGGGATCGAGATTATTTCTGTTTCCAAACCAACTATCCAGATACTCCAAGGAAGATCGTTCATAGAGAATGCTCATGATGTCGCCCTTGCTGCTGATGTGCTTCCCCAACTGGTACTAGAGATAGTACAATATAAACTTATAAACACTCATAGCCAAGATGGCCGTAATTGCTGTGAATCCTTCTTAACTGAAAGATTTCCCAGCTAATAACCCTCATTGCCTCTCATGGTCATGAATCCCACAATTGGACAGCTGTCATTTTAACTAATTAAGTACTTTTTATTCTGTCCAATAGGCATATCTGTTTAACATGGCTAAGTAAGTATGTACTTGCCAGGCCAAGAAAGCAGATTTGGCATCCAGAGGCAGCAACCAGGACTCCACTCAAGAGTTTTCCAGAACTATAATTAGTGCTCAGTCCTTACAACCGGAGGCTGCCCTTCCTAATTCCCCAAAATAGTCCTACTATATCATTGCTTCAGAGTATCATGGGAAATTAAAACAGTGCTCCCTTAAAAATCTAAGACCTGTTATTAGAAATGTTCGCAATGCTCTCAGATCTGGCTGGTCAGCATAGACCAAACTGCAGCAATTGCCTGGTGGTGTCACTGCTATGAAATAAGCAGGGCATCCATACCGGAGTATCCTTTTCCATGGGCCTTGTCTAAACTGGATCAGACCATGGTATTCCTTTGCTTTTGTACTCAGGTTTTGCAAATTTGGCTTTTCTGTCTATATCCCATTTCAGGAAAGTCTATCAAGCCTGTGACATGTTGCGTCCAATGAAAAATTGTGCCACAACAGATTAGCCCTCCGGTGGTACCCTAAGGGCTCCTTGACACAAACTCTGTTCTAAAGTAATAGGTTCAGCCAATAGTGACAGGGGCTTGCCTGATGAACACAGAGCAGAAATAACATTAATGGGAGAGTCACAGCTTCTTTCCTCTCTTTTTTTTTAAAAAGGTTTGGATTCCAGTATTTGTGTAAGGGCTACATGGTAACCTTCCTCTATGCTATCATCTAACATTTATCAGGATTTTTGTAGTCCAGATACGATAGTCAGATCAAAGACTACTCCAGATGCAAATCTTGACCAGCAGTGTGGACAATGCTGAGTATCATGGACCAGTAATATGACTCCGTGTCCTCAATGCTGATGATCATAGCATTCTCCTGCCTTAAATTAAGTCCCAAGCTGGCCATTCAATATTTGCTTTGAAGAAGGAGACTAGAAGAGGATTTTTTGTTCTTGGGAAAGCAAATAAAAAAAAATTAAGGTCACTGTGACCAACTTGTTTTAGAGGAAATGCTCATGCTGACATAAGCATGTTCTCTCTTAGTGGGGTCAGTTTCCGAAATTGAGCACAATGTGAAAATTATTGTTGTTGTTGCCTGAAGCAACCAGAGAGATCTCACTGTTAAATGGCATAGAAATAAAACTCTGCTTCTTTTCAAGTGAAAAGAACCAAACTAAATTTATTTATATTTAACGATGTTGAATTGTACTGATCCTTCGTTCTTCTGATCCTGAAGTAAAAGTATGAGTATTGCATGCAAAGGATATACGTATATTTTACCACATAGCATAACTTTCTATCTCTAATTGGAGCTGATCCCAAACTCCCATTACACCAGGGGTGTCCAAACTTGGCAACTTTAAGACTTGTGGACTTCAACTCCCAGAATTCCCCAGCCAGAGCTGGCTGGGGAATTCTGGGAGTTGAAGTCCACAAGTCTTAAAGTTGCCAAGTTTGGACACCCCTGCATTACACAAAGGAGGATCTTATTATTATTTGTTCCTATTTTTTATTTTAAATGTAGGCTTCCAAAAATAAACTTACCTACGACTCTGGAACAGATTGGCAAACCACGGGAGAATAGTTCTTAATGGATACTGTACTTAATCAAATTTCTTGTAAAGTGAAGATTCATTTACAGTGGCCCCACTGAATTGTATTTTATGAGACTTGCTGCCAAATAATTTATTGAACATGTCCAAAGGCTGAATTCCAAGGACTGGCATGTTTCTTCTTTCTTCTGGGCAATGTGTGACTTGATATTATTCCCTGCTCAGTCTGAAATCCATAGGAGGAAATGAAAGATGATAGGAATTAGGAATGAATCCTATATTTTTCATCCGAACCCCCCCTCCCTATTTCCCATACCCTCCAATTCCATAACCATGAAGGGAACCAGTCTTCATAATAAGGGAGATGAACAGAATAATAAATATATACATAAAGCATATGGTGATTTTGAAAATAATTTTGAATGCATTCTCTATGGATGCTTGGTTCCCACAACTTTGATCCCAAATACTTTGTGAATTGTTTTTAAGATTGCTGTATTCTTTTATCAGTTCTCATCCAGTTCAATCCAAGATAGCTTGTTATCCAAATTTCTGTCAAAAGACAATTTGGATGAAATCCCATTATATTTTTGCACTTATTTTGTTATCAGAGCCCAGACGGTGCCTGTGAATATCCTGTTTGTTTGCTTTGCACCATGACCTGTTCAAAACGAAATGTCAAGAAAATATATCAAGGGGGAATTATTCCCATGAAGCTCTTTCATACTGGGAGTATAGGAACCTTGAAGTTTCAGGGCATTGAAAAGATGTATACAGAAAACAAGTACCATTTCCAACCATACGGAAATTCAGAAAACATCAGAAGAAAGAATGGGGATACCTTTCAGAGAAATGAGTTTCAGCTAAGCATTTCAAGAAATCTCCTACATTTATGTCAATGGAACAGATGCTGAGAGGTCTTTTTCTACTACTTAAACTACTGGTCTAACTACTTAAACCAAGATTGATAGTTATCTCTCAGAGATATTATAGCTCAGTCCTACAATGACTACAGAGTTAATTTAGTATTTTTTCCTGGATTCTTATAATAGAGAAAGGAGAGGTTGAGTATGGAAGTCATGGCATCTGTGAGAATTTTGTTGTCAAATTTTATGTTAACAGACACAAAATATTCTGTTTGATTATAATATGTGATATTTTCTGTATACACACTTGTGTAAATAAGCAGTCCTGCACTCCTGATAAGGATACCCTCCAAGCTATCCCTGTTTAAGATCTTGTTTTTTTTAAACAAACAATTCACTAAATTAGTTATAAAAAAATCTTAAGAAAACATATTCAAGTGTTTGATCAGTGCAAATCTATATCAATCATGTCCCTTTGGGGAGAGGGGGCGGTATAAAAATCTAAATAAAAGTAAAGTAAAAGTAAATGACCTAAAAGTGGTTTTAAAATGACAAGGTTATTCATCTTTAGGATACTAGTTACCTAAAAACTAGTAATTGAACTTTGAACTGTAAATCCTATGTTGAACAGAGCTTTGGAAGAAATCACTGGCTCTCGTTCATTCATTCGATTTCTTTCTTTCTCTCTCTCTTTCTTTCTTTTCCTCCCTCCCTTTTTCTTTCTTTCTTTTCCTCGTTCTCTCCCTCTTTCTTTCTTTCTTTCTTTTTTTCCTTTCCTCCCTCCATTCCTCTTTCTTTCTTTTTTTCTTTCTTTCTTTTCCTCCCTCCCTCTTTCTCTCTTTCTTTCTTTCTTTCTTTCTTTCTTTCTTCCACACCAATGATTTAAAAGGTTTAGGTCCACAGCTGTCCTTTTATTAGAGTGGATGATCTCCAGCAACCTTTCTACTTCTACAACAGAAGAATTGAAAAGAACAGAATTATTTCTTTTCTACTTTGCCCAGCGTTTAGCCTTATCCTGATTACTTGGGTATCATCATGGTTCTTATTCTTTGAAAGATGTAACAAATACATTCATTCAGGTGCATGTTATATGTATTTATTCATATGGTACACACTCATTTGATTCTATTTTTGCTCTGATTGTGATTCTTCTTGGTAGCATTTGAAAATGCATTATTTACTGTTTTGTTGTTTATTACATGTAACGCCTTATGTGTTCTTTTAAGGTTCTTAAGGTACCAACAGTTCTTCTTATCTCATTTCATTCTAACAATATCTTTGTGAGGCAGGTCAGTTTAAAAGACCAGCCAAAAGCCATTCTTCTGCATCATAGCTGAGTATGGATATATAAGTCACATTTTCTCCCATTCCAACCATTGTCACTCAAACCATTGGTTGAATCTGTCTGTCTGTTAGCAAATACAACATACTTCTTAGCACTTGAATAGTCAAGCAATCGTGGAATTGCAGAGGAAATAGGGTGCAAACATAAATTCAAGTGGGGCTTACGGCAGCAGATTGATCTCTGCTTAAAATGAGCAGCTTTTCTCCATAGGAGATGATTATATTTCAAGTTTTGGCATGTTGCAACTTCAATAGCCCAAAACTCCTTTAACGATTTTGGGGAAATACAGTCCAAACATCTTATTTTTATTTCAGCTTTAGCCTTTGTTTCCTGTCTTGTACCAGGAAGAATTATACCCTAGGAAACCATAATGCTTCAAATGTCAGTGGGATGTTGTCATCCCCCCCCCACTTGAAGATATAAGTGTTGAGTCTTAATATATATGAATGCATGGTATATTTCATTCAGTTCTCATTTAAGCCTAAATATTATTCAGTGAGCGGTGGCTCAGTGGCTAAGATGCCGAGCTTGTTGATCAGAAAGGTCAACAGTTTGGTGGTTCGAATCCCTAGTACTGCATAATGGAGTGAGCTCCCATTACTTGTCCAAGCTTCTGCCAACCTAGCAGTTCAAAAGCATGTAAAAATGCAAGTAGAAAAATAAGAACCACATTTGGTGGGAAGGTGTGTTCCATGCCCCTTTTGCGTTTATTCATGCTGACCACATGACCACGGAGACGTCTTCGGACAGCACTGGCTCTTTGGCTTTGAAACAGAGATGAGCACTGTCCCCTAGAGTCAGGAATGACTAGCACATATGTGTGATGGGAACCTTTATCTTTATCTTAATAGTCAGACCTGTAGCTCAAAATCAGCTGTCTTGTTTCATAAAACAGACTGCTCAATTACAAATAACGCTTATTTTTGTTGACTGTGGTGCCTTTTAAAATAGCCTCTAGCCTTAAAGTAAAATTATTGTCACAGTCCTCTAGGGAATTATTACCTGCTTTGTAATTTTCTATAATGAAATGTAAAAAATCCATTTGTTAGCAACGTGATGGATAAACAGGATCATTTATGCCTTAATCTATATTTATGGGCTCTTTCATTCCTCCTAGCTGTAATTGCACACGTTTTTATATAAGGATCCATCTAGGAGTCACTAAATATACTTATTTTTAGTCTGTGTGCGTGTGCACATGCGCGCACATTTCATTCTCCCCATCACATTACTTGCAAAGTGAGGTGGCCAAGTTGCTTGAAAGATGCTCCCTGTGGAATAACTTCACTGTTTTCAATAAGTTGTTCTGCATGTTAAGAATAATAATGCAAGTTAATTAGACTTCAGAGGTTTTAGCCCTGGCTCAGAATAGGCAAATGAAAAGGATGAAAAGGTCAACTGAATTCCACCCTTCCCTGGATGATCAGCGGTCCAAATTGTTCTCTTTTGAATAATGTTTATTGGTTTGATTGAAGGGAAGAAAATAGATCGAGCTGGATTTTCTGCAGATTTTTGCTCTCTCATTCTTCTTGTGCCAGATCTCTTCCCTGGCTTTCATAGGTTGCGTTTATATTGCCAATTTTCTAAGTTAAAAATTGCTTTGAGGGACGATACAAAAGGAAAGCAACAAGACTGTCAATGTCATGAGGAAAGGCTGAAGTTACTGTGGTAAATGCTAACACCCTTCGTAACAGTAATAGAGAGTTAAAAGAGCTAAATCTAATAAGTGTTAAGATACAAGAGGATAGATTTTGGTTCAAACTTATAGGACACTTCTGAACAGTAACAACAATTTAGGGATAGCTAGTTGGTGCCTTCCAAGTTCTTAACCATACTTCTGTCAGCACACTAAGCAAGGCTTAATAGGGATTGGGGGCATTTTAGTCCAAAACATTCAGAGGATTACAGCTTACCCTTAGATGGTGAGCTCTTTCTTGCTAGAGCTGTTTGAGCAAAACCTGGATAACTACCCACTATTCCTAACTCTGAAATTCTCACACTGAGTTGAGGAGGTATCTAGATGACCAACTGGTAAACCTTCCTGTTTTCAATTAGGCTGAACAATATCTAGTGGCCTGATTCACACATCATGCTAAGTCATAAATACCATTTACTAATCTAAATGGCTGGATTCACACATCATATAAATCCATAACAATATTATGACTTAGCCCAATGTGGTGATGATGATGATGATGATCAATTATGTCAATTCTTGGCAATTATATGGAATACCTCTCTGTATTTTCTGATCTTATTTCAGTTGTTTTATGCTCTGGCTGGTGTTGGCTTTGATAGTATCTAGTGCTGTGGTTTTAGGTAGCCTTTTACCATTGGCCATTCCTACCATAACATTGTGTGAACCTCTGACTATTATATATATATATGTGTGTGTGTGTGTGTGTGTGTGTGTGTGTGTGTGTGTGAGACAACCCCTGGTATGCCCAAATATGGGAGGGAGCTCACTCCTCCCTCTTTCTATCCTTCGGCTCATCACAGAAAACCATGCAGGCAGAAACCCATATTTTTATTTTTAATGTTGCCTTTTTATATTTGTGTTGTATTTGTGCTGATAAATAAATAAAGGGAGACTAGTATGGATCCATTTCAAGCTATTTAGCTCTCATCAGCTAGCCATACCCTTACTGGGATTTGAACCTGGGATGTGTTACATATTAGGCAGACTTGCTAGCCACTACACCACCGGTTCTCCTCCTTTTATCAGCTAAGCCAGGGAAATAAGTATGTGTTTGTGTTACAACCCCTAGTATGCCCAAATATGGGAGGGAGCTCACTCCTCCCTCTTTCTGTCCTTCAGCTCATCACAGAAAACCATGCAGGCAGAAACCCATATTTTTATTTTTAATGTTGCCTTTTTATATTTGTGTTGTATTTGTGCTGATAAATAAATAAAAATGGATATATATATCCATATATATATATATATGTTACTGTCAGTGACGTGCGGTGAGGTTTATGACTGGTGAGGCACTGACACAGTGCTGAGTTTCAAATATTTTTAGACTTGTGGACTTCAACTCCCAGAATTCCACAGCCAGGCATGCTCAGTTCCAATTTAAAGCGACAGCATTTGTTTTTCTCCTTTGCTCCTTCTTTCTTTTTCTTTTTCTTCTCCTTCCCCTCCTTCCTCCCTCTCTCCCTTCCTCCCCCTCTCTCAAACACACACACACACACACACACACAGAAGTTGGATTGGACTATCTCTCCTACCCCTTCCCTCTCTCACTCACTCTCAAACAAACCCCCCCACACACAAAAGTTGGATTGGATATCTTTTCCAGTGGCTTGAAAGCAGCTCCTCTGCCATCCCCCCCATTCCCCTGCTGCCTTTCCCAAACACCTCCACCATTGCAAATGCAGCCTGCTGTCTGGGTGGGAAATGCCTGGAACACAATAAAGCCCACCCACCACCTCCTCCTGGCAGGCTGGGGTGAGAGGAGAGGCAGAGAAGCCAGAGGGGAGCCGAGCCGAGCCTTCCAAAAGAAAGAGGCTGGGGGGAAGTGTGTGTACTACAGCATGGCTCTTTGCCTGGCTTCCTGCCTCCTCCTGTGGTCTCCTCAGTGCTCGCTTGTGCTCTCCCTCCCCAAGTGTAGTTTGATTGCAGGTGGAGCCACGTTGCCTTTTCAAACTTGTAATCAGTGAAGCTGGGCTAGATTTTTGTATAGTTTTATCCAGCTGTGTGTGTGAGAGAGAGAAATGAATGGGGGCCTGGGGAGGAAGTCACTACACTTGGGGAGGGAGAGCACCAGTGAGGTTAAGCACAGTCATCCACGGTGAGGCAGCAACTAGCTCAGCTTTTTCCTTTTACTTTTTTTTTTCATGATGAGAGTGGTGAGGCTGTGCCTCACTTGCCTCACCTGACTGCACGTCACTGGTTACTGTGAAAGTCCGAAATCTGGTGAATGTCGACATTCACCGGTGAATGTTGACATTCACATAGTCGCTTGGTGTATCCGTGAAAGACCGAAATTGGTGAATGTCGACATTCACCGGTGAATGTCGACATTCACATAGTCGCTTGGTGTATGTCCAAAAATACCCTTATCCTCTCGACACCCTTACCCTAATCCCCTTACCCTAATACGTCGGCTCCTCGCTTCCTTTTAAGCGTCTTCTATTCACGGACTTTTTTAAAAAAAAACCTGCGATCCTGCGCGGTTAGAACGAGTAGTTTCCAGGACCGCGAATTGAAAAGCAAAAGTAAAGCGTTACGCTGACTCGTTATATATATGTCACCGTGAAAGACCGAAATTGGTGAATGTCGACATTCACCGGTCAATGTTGGTGAATGTCGACACATACCAATTTCGGTCTTTCACGGTGACATATATATAACGAGTCAGCATAACGCTTTACTTTTGCTTTTCAATTCGCGGTCTCCCAGAAGAGTGACTAGAATTAGGAAATAACTGTTGATGATTGGACTCTTGTCAGATTCATCCTGTGTCAACTTCCTCAGTTTTAGCGACAGTATTTTAAATGCAATTCTTCAACTCCTATCTTGATTTTAAAATGCTCAGTGGTACAAAATGGTTTAGCCAAAATGTCAGAGGCAAGAACAGGTAATAGAGGGACATTCATCAAGTTAAGAATCCAGTCTTTTGTTTCTATAATCCCCAACTAGATAGCTCTAAGAAAGTAGTGAATATAAGGCCACATTAAAAATGAAAGCAGTTAGCCCTTGTTTCTGCTTGTATTTCCCAGCAAGTGATAGTGAAAGACAAACTATCTCCAATGCTGAATACATAGGAATTATGACTAGTAGCCATTGATAGTTTTATTCCTTACTATGGGATTTATCCCCTTGCCAGTAAGAAGCCAGTGCAGAAAAGCAAAGCTTCAGGCTTTGCCTAGGCTTCTCTTTGACATGCTAGGTTAGCTTCCCCCCACCCTGTTTTCTTTGATGAAGAATGAATAGAGGGAACCTGAAGCTTTTCTCTTTGTGTTCTGAGGTAATGTTGAACTGGTTTGTCAACAAGATAAGGAAAATGTAAAGAGCATCGCTTCTGGAATTCCTTTCAGCCACTTAGCCACAAGGGTTCATAGTCATTGCCTTGATTTTCTTCTATCTCAGAGGTCCCCAAACTTGGCAACTTTAAGACTTGTGGACTTCAACTCCCAGAATTCTCCAGCCAGCTATGCTAGGACCTCTGTCCTATGTAATGATTTATTGAACTGCATCAGTGAGATTCTATTGGTTTGGACTGGTCTGGTGAACCGGTAGCTCCGACAGTCAGCTGGGAGCAAACCAGTTTGCTCCGACAATCAAGTGGGCCCACCTGCCCGCCCTTGTGTTGTACTGACCTATATCTTCGCACGTCAGAGCAGATTGCCACGCCTCAGCTGTTTTCCTCCCCAGCAGTAATGCGGAAGGTAAGTTTTCTCAAAACTGCACAGGTGCGCAGCGAGCACATGTAAAACTTGTGATCACCGAACCGGTTGTTAAACCAGTAGGATCCCACCACTACGTTGCATGTATGTTTTGTTGCTATATATGGACGGTCAGCTCACACAATCAGGAGGGACCAGTAGCTGACTGACTCCCATAATGATGCATCAAGGGACATTTTTTCTGGAATGTTTTTCTTCATAGCCCTAGGCCAAAGTTGTCCCATTTGGGGACTCAACCTTTTCTTTGTTGGCTTCATCCGCAACATCAAATTTAGTCTCATTCAGTTTTGTTTTTGGGGAGTTACCTGGCTGATGGACAGACTTGGCATATCGTCTTTGCAACGTTCTGTTGGATGGAATCAATAAGAAGCATTCCAAATTTTGCATTTAGAATGAATGATACGAATTCTGATTCAAGTAATGATAATTGCTTAAATTGTTGATTTAATATGGTCACATATTGTTATACAAGCAAATTTAATTTTCATAATTAACCAGTCATTTATCATTCATTCTGTTTTTAAATTATAAGGCAACTATAAATAGATTATAATAAGCCAATAAATGAGAGGTAGCTCGCTCCCTCTCTCGTTCTTAATGTGGACACAACAGACAGCAACTATAATAAGCAGCAACCTGGCTTTTCTTTTTAGGAAGTTTTGGGACTTGCCAAATCTATTTTGGCACATGTTACAGTGTAATGTATCTAGCTAAATCAAAGGCAGGTGCATGTCTAAGAAAACCTGTCCATACTGTATATTATTGTCATTAGAAAAAACAGTGTTTTCATGGAATAAAAAATGATTTTGAAAGATGATTCTTTTCTCTCCCCCCCCCTCCTTCCTTCTTCCTGATAGATAAAGCCTGTAGGTGGTTTTACTGAATTTGGGCCACAGGGTAAGGGATTCCATTTTCCGTGTTTATTATTTAATGCATTTCTTCTTCTAAATATAGGCAGCACAGCATACTGGGAACTTCTCCAGGGCAGCATTTTTTGCATTTCCCTTTCTTTAAGAAGGAGCATTTAATGCCGTGAAGCTCAGCATCCTCCAGGAGCAAATGCTTCTTACCGAAACAATTCCACAGAAGCCCTATGTTGCCATCCATCACTCCTCTTTTTCCCTTTGGAACAAATTGTCCAAATCAGAGGTGGGTTCCTCCCAGTTCAGACTGGTTCAGCCAAATAGGTAGTAATGCCATTTTGTTTTTTACTTCTGCACATTCATACATGCGCAAAGCACCTGCACGCTCCTGAAGCACGTCCCTGAGCGAACCGGAAGTAAAAGAATCCGGAACCCACCCCTGGTCCAAATCCTTCCAAAATGGTTTAAAGGTTCTACTAGAACCAGAAAGATATAAGCATGGTAGCAGAAGATTCAAGGAGTTCAAGTCCACACATCTTAAACTTGGCTGAGGTTGAACAATTACCAATATGGATAGCCTATTTCTGTTTGGGAAGTCCAGTTCTGGCTTATTAATGGGACGTGGTGGCTCAGTGGCTAAGACTTGTCAATCAGAGAGGTCGGCAATTCGGCAGTTTGAATCTCTAGTGCCGCGTAACGGAGTGAGCTCCCATTACCTATTCCAGCTTCTGCCAACCTAGCAGTTTGAAAGCATGTAAAAATGCAAGTAGAACAATAGAAGCCACCTTTGGTGGGAAGGTAACAGCGTTCCACGCGCCTTCGTCATTTAGTTATGCTGGCCACATGACCATGGAGACGTCTTCAGACAGCGCTGGCTCTTTGGCTTTGAAACAGAGATGAGCACCGCCCCCTAGAGTTGGGAATGACTAGCACATATGTGTGAGGGAACCTGGCTTATTGTAGTATGTTTCCACTCATCTTGAAACTAGTTCTTTTAGAATGAGAATGGGATCCAATGAGGTTTCTCTAATTTGGATGTAATGTAAACCTAATCTTAGCTCCAGGAAGAAATTTTGCTACCATATTTTGTACCAACAAACTTGGATGAGAACCTTGGGCAATGGGATTCAAATTAATGAGGTTAACTGTACCAATTCAAAATTCCAGATTGTCTTCAAAAGCAGCCACAATCCAACAGCATCCTGAAGGATGCAATTCTCAAGGTATAAAGTGTTCTAAAACTTGGGTGTGGAATCTACATCAAGCAAGTGAAAGTCTACTTTTGAGTCAATATATTTTTCTTTTCTTTTGCAATCTTTGAAATCAGGAACATAGATTCCCTAATTCTGCAGAGAAGATTATTAAAGGTTGTGGGGGACGGAATTGCTCTTCCATTCCACTTAGCAAGACCTTAAACTCCCAGGAACTAAGCTAAAATAAGTCATCATTAATTTGAGTCCCTTTGCCTAAGATTCTCCTCCAGGCTTGTGTAGCCCAGCCAAGGTAGAAAAAAATGGCACTAGGATAACTGCTGAAGAATAACATGTGCCAAAATGTTTCCTTGCGAGGAAGAATACTTTGAGGATCAAATGCATTGCTCTCTTGAATCCTGACTTAGATTGGATTGAGGGTTTTGTGTTCTGGACTGGCTTAGCTAGTTTTGATCCTATAACACACTGGATTAGAGATTTAGTATTTTATCATTGAGCATGTTGTACAAACCCGCTCATCACTAAGTAATGATATAGTTGATTTGTTTGGTCACACCTCATTATCTGAATACTTTTTTAAAAAAAGTGTGTGTGTGTTGTACTTAATAATTTTACTAATTTTCAACAGACTAAAAGCCATCAAATTTTGAACTGAAAATAAAAAGAATAGAGAAAAGTAATAAAAATGTAAAAAAGAGAAACGACAAAAGAAATAGAAAAGAAAAAGAAAAATGTATCTTTCCCTCCTTTTTCTGCTAAACGTCCATAAGGCATGTCCAGTCACTCATAAGTGTAGTTGTTGCTCTTTCTCTAATCAAACTAGTTAATTTTACCATCCCTGATAATCATATCATATTTACCAACTTCTGCTATGGATATTTCCAGATCTATTTTTAAATTAAAGTTCAGCCTCTATGGCAGTTAAGACAGCACAATGTTTTGGATTCAGTCTGGAAAAGGGGCTTCAGAAGACAGGTTACACCTCTCCATGACTCATTAAAGCAGCTTCAAACATTTTCAGGTTGGATACATGGCTGTGTGCTTTCTAAAGTGTTCCTTCCAAATCAAATTAGAATAGTCCTAACAATTATATTTTTATCATTCTGATCTCTAAACCTAATCCAGGACAGGATATTATATTATATATTATTGTAAGCAGAAGTCTGTTCAATTGCTGTAGAATAACTAGATATATTCAGATGGAAATGGGCAAATGAGTCTTATTTCCATTTCATTTCCCTTTAGGTTGTGGTCAACCACAAGATGCTTCTGTACTTTTTAATATTAATTTGTATTTGCATATTTGGCTTTTGCATGGAATACTTTACCATCAAATCTACTTAGAGATTCATTTCTACTATAGCTAATATTAAAGTATAGTATTAACATAAAATTAATATTTTCCTGAATATAATTAAATAGTTTTAATGTAGGTTTAACAATTCTGAACATAATTTTCTGAATTTAATTTTAATTAAATTTCCTGAAATTGCAGGAAAATAATAGTATGCAACTTACATAAGTAATATTTTGGCCATACTGTGGCCCCCAGTCCTATCTATACTGTAGAATTTTTATGAGGAAAATGAGTTGTTCTGAATTTCCCATTTTTCTAGACATATCCCATATCTTAAGATGGTTGATAAAATTAAATGTCTTTTTATATCAATGAAGCACATACTGACCTCTTTGGGGCATTGATTCCCCCCCCCCCAATTAATGTCTTCTATTTCTTGGCCATTTCTAAAACTGACTTGAATATCTCCAGTTTTAACATGCCAGTGGAGTCTTTTAGCATGCCAGTTACAGGTTGGTACCTCCTTCTGAGTTTATTTCTTTATTTGATTTGTCAATCATTTGCAAAATAATATGCATAAGAATAAACATGGGAAGGAATGGAGTGGAGTCAATAGTAGACAGTTTAAGGTTAAAGTTATGGGGATTTGAAGCAGTGGTGGGTTCCTACCGGTTCGGCCCAGTTCAGCCAAACCGGTAGTGGTATGGCGGCCTGGGTTGCTGGAACCAGCAGCAACCCAGGCCTGCCACACACCCAAACTGGTTCCCCAGTCACCGCCATCTTGTTTTTGAGTTCTATGCATGCGCGGAACAATTTAAATTGAACTGCGCATGCGCGAACCGGCAGTAAAGTCGACCGGAACCCACCCTTGATTTGAAAATGTAACAAAGTTCAGAGAACTTTGAGGAATTTTTTTTTTGTTTTTACATGGTTGTTTTCATGCTTTTGATATTGCTCTTGTGTCTTCTAACCACTCTGAATTTTTTTGTAAACTTCCTCCCGGATAGCTCTGCCTTTCTGAGCTTTGGCTTCTCTTCTCTTGGCAATTTCCCTCATCTGATTTGACATCCAGGTTTTTTTCCTTCTTGAATTTTGGCAATGTATTTTCATGTTCATCCTGAAAAACCTCTTTAGATTCATTCCACAGTTCCTCTAGTTAGCTGTCAAGGCGGGTCAGGACTTCAAAGAGATTCCTGATTTCTCCTTGAAAATGAGAGAATATGTGATCAAGATTGCATCATGGACACCGGTTGCCTTCTGCTTTTTAGTTAACTTGGAACTTGCATATGAGCAGTTCATTATCTGTTCCATAGTCATCCCCAGGCCATTTCTTTATTTGTTATTACCAAGCTCTTCTTCCTTCTTTTAGCAATAATTTAGGCAATTAGATTTCTGTGCATTTCATTTGGTGTACAGATTTTGTGGTTGTTTGAAGACTGTGTTAGCAATGAGGGAATAATTGGATTCACAGAAATTGATAAGCCATTCTCCTGCTTCATTCCAGTTTCATAAGTAATAAAGTTCAAATACATTTCGCTTTTTAATATTAACATGGCATTGTGGTCTCCAACAACATACAGCATATCTTGCTTGTTTGTTCAGTCAATTTCAGATTGAGCTTGATTTAGGAAAAAACCTCTTTAACTTATAGTATCCTTCTTCTGCATCAGTGGTTGAAACATAAACTTGGATAATTATAATGTTAAAGGTTGTCCACAAAATTTAATTGTTATTATTCATTGACTGTACTATAGTCAATTGGTACTATTGGTACTGCTATATCCTTCCTAACTATGAAAGCAACATAATTACTTCTTTGATTTTCATGTCCAGGATGGTAAATAGGATGATCTTCTGACAGAAAGTGTCCAGTTCCGGTCTATCTCAATTTGCTGTTGCCTAAGATATCAATGTGCAGTCAATTCATCTCATCATTCACAGTATTGGCCTTCTCCCATGTTCATGCCTTTCATATTCCATGTTCCTACTGTAATTCTGTCTTAGAAATTTGTTGTTTTTCTGCATCACAACACCAGCATGTAGATATCCTAAAGGGTTTAATCTATCCACATCATAAACACCATTAGTACTCTGAAAGATACTCATGTCTTCCTTATTAGTATGTTGATTACTATCCAAACTGAGAGGCCCATCAGCCAGCACCATGTTATCAATCATTTTATATTTTCTACCCATGTCATTTTCTTGGTAAAATACTGGTGTGGTTTTCCAATGCTTTCTCCATGCAAAGTGAAATTATGTCTTTGCTGTTTGTCACTAAAGGGATCTAGAAACGTCTTATATTGCTGCTACTCAATGTATGTCTTTTTGTTTTAGCTATACAGCTTGGATGGCAATCACGTCTTTTATGATCTTGCCAGGAGTATATTCTTTTGTCATACATTCCCCGCATTCTTCATTTATCCCTCTCAGGAACATTATACATACACACACATACTCACATCATGTTGAGGCAGCATGGCATGATTTGGGGAGGTTCCTCTTTAATTGTGTTTTAAATATTTGTTGTATTTATTTTGTACAATGACAATAAAGGCTATACTATATCAGTAGTGAAGTTACAGATTGCAATTTTGAGGCCAATGCTCTTAGTGCCAATGCCCTTTTCAGGGACAACAGCAATATTTCTTATAATCTTTGCCTTTTGTTTATAGGACCAACAACTAACTTTTCAGGTGTCAATACTGCAGCTGGCACAGGTGACTACAATATCATTGTGGCACTTCATTTTGGAGATCACCTTAATATTACTTCATGAATTTGGTGTGTAACACTACAGACTTATGGATAATCAATTATATGGATTGGAGAGACAATCTCATATCAAGTTCTTCACCAAGCCTCCCTTTTGCTTAGAAGCAGGCCCCAATCCATTCTTTGCTTCAACAAGCATCTCTTGGTGACTATAACTAGTTTCATCCTACAGATGGTACCAGGTTTTATATATTTATGAATTCCAAAGATTCAGAATCTTTACCATTAAAGATGACCATCCTACCATTTTTTTAATTAAATATATGACAGCTATAGTGGCAATTTCAACTTGAGAATAGGCTATAAATATTTTAATTAAGTAAGGAAATAAATAAATAAGAAGATCATAATATACCCTCAGGTAAACATCTGGCTTATTATTACTCTCACAAGAGAATACCTTGATTATTATTTATCCTTAACTTAATCAGTGCTAAATTCGCTGGGTCTTTTCATCCACACACATACACCAAAATCCACCTCCTTTCTTCCTAGAGTTCCAATTCATTAGCGTCTGTCTGATGGAGATGACTTTATTTCCAATTGGCAGATTCAGCACCTTGTACCATTTTGATCAGTCAGGCCATAGTAGTCACCTGATTGGACATTTGGCTTCAATGGTATCTATCATTTCTAGGAGAACATGTTCCTCCTAAGCCAGGGGTGTCCAAACTTGGGAACTTTAAGGCTTGTGGACTTCAACTCCCAGAATTCCACAGCCAGCATGGGAGTTGAAGTCCACAAGTCTTAAAGTTCCCAAGTTTGGACACCCCTGTCCTAAGCATTATTTCCTCAGATCGGTCACTGGAGGTATCAAACTCGTGACCTGTGCATCAGATGTGTCATGTGCTGGCCCCGCCCCTATTTAGCAAAGGGGGAAAAAGTCCCAATACGTCATGTGATACCACCATGACAATACAAGTTTGACACCCCTGCCTTAGACAATAGATTTGTCTATACAATTTTAAATCAATTTAGATATTATCATTGTGGATGTTATTGTTTGTTTTCATCATACTGTTCTTTGTTCTATGTTAATTACCTAGAGACTCTGGGTAATGTAGAAATGCATTCAATAAATATTTATCACACTGAAAGCAGCCTAAAATACAGTTCAATGAATTTGAAAATATCAGTGAAAGTAGAAAGCCTTATGCAAATCCAAAGTTGGCTTCCAATCATGACATATCACTAACATGACCCTGAAATCACCCAAGCCTCCTCTAAAGGGAACAAATAGTTGGAGTGAGTCACGGATTGTGGCAGCTGAGTCCTTGAATCTCCAGCACAGCCTCCCATGATTTATATTGTCCTCTTCTCCCACTGCACATCTAGGGATGATTTATCACTGAGCTCCCCAAAATGAACAAACTACTTGGGGCAACAGAGACAAGGGAGATGTCTGTTTTTGATGTTAAGGCTCTACTGAACATGGAAATTGCAACAACATGGAAATTGCAATCAGTTGAATTCTACAGGTTGTGAATCATTTTGAGTCTGTTACTTACAGGAATGCAGAAAGCTACCTTATATCAGGTCAGAGTAATTACAGTTACTCCAACACTGTCTTTGAGGTTGTCTTGGGCAAATGATAGTCCATTGCTTTCTACTTTTTCTCCCTTTAATCTGAAGTGGATTTTATGTGTTCTTCCCAGAGGATATGTTCCACCCCAAACATGTCACTGTATTGTCATAGATCATATACAATTGCCTTCCACTGAATTTGCATATTACCTCTTCAGAATGGCAGGAACTTTGTGATGTCTTGATAGCAACAGTTTGTGGAATCACATCCAGGTTTTTCCCCAGCTCCTGAACTCTTGTCATTTTCCACAGTTAACTTTAGCCAATGGTTTATAAATGTTCTTCCAGTTGAATAGGCACTGATCTGGTGTCCATATGGGAAACAATTGGGAGCCCTATTGAGCTATTCTGTAAGAGAATTACAGTTGGGGGATAAATATTAGGCTCCTTATATGAGACAAACTCTTCAAATCAATTTTGAGATGAGTTTGAAAAACTGATATCAGATTAGAAAACAGTACTTATTTATCCCAAGCTCAGTCCTAAATTCAGATGCTACTATGGCCTCAGTTCTCATGAAGTTTCCCAATATACTTGATGCCGTGTTTCTGATGGTGGGCACTAAGATGACTTAAAAGTCATCTGTGTGAGTTTTCCTTTGCCAAAAACTAGAATTTGCTGAATTAAATGCTTGGGGGCCTGAACAATATAATTTCCAGATGACCCTTTAAGGCTAGGTGTCCAGAACTATGTACTCATGATCTTACAGGACCTAGTTACTTGCGGGATCACATCCTCCCACATACATCCCTGCGGCCAATTCGCTCTCACAGGGAGGGGCTTCTCCAGGTGCCGTCCACTAGGCAATGCCAGCGGGCAGCGCCAAGGAGTAGGGCCTTCTCTGTGATGGGCCCAACCCTCTGGAATGACCTCCCCCCCGATATTAGAACCACCACGGACCTCCGCTCCTTCCGACAAAAATTGAAGACTCACCTGTTCCGATTAGCTGGCCTGGCATAAATATAACTGTTATAACTGTTACCTCCTGGAAATATATTTTTAACTGGTATTTTAAGGGTATTGTTTTAAATTTAATTGATTTTAGGGGTTTTAAAGCCATATTTATATTCTTGCTGTACAGTTCTTTTAATTCTTTCACCTCCTCCATATTTACTTATTTATTCATCTGTTTATCTATTTAATGAATTTTACTGTGGATGATGTATTTGCTGTGTGGACTGTACACCGCCCCGAGTCCCTTTTGGGAGAGGGGGCGGTCTAGAAGTGCAAAGAAATAAATAATAAATAAATAAAATAAATTCTAGCCCAAATGATTGAACAGCATGTAATACCCATGCCACCTGAGATAACAAAAGGTTGGTTGATAGTACAACAGTTGATAAATAGTACTGAAGCTGTGGTACCATTTCAACTGTGCTTGCCAGTATTGATCATGGTATAAACAGTATGTATGCATGTACTAGTCCTCAGTGAAAAGGAGTCATATCTGTCTGACTATCTCTGTCACTGCGTGTGGCAGCTTCACAGAGCCGCCGCGTGTCTCTTTTCTCTTGCATGCTGTGGAAAACCCCTTGTGCTCCAGAAAACCAGCTGAGCAGCTAAAGGTATAAGAGGGTTCCCCTCCTTCTGCTTTCAGTTGTGGTGACTTAAGAGCGCATTGCAGCTGACACAGATTTGTAGCTGTTTCCATGGCTACCAAACAGGAAAGTTGTATGTGAAGCTTGTTCATTGTTAAGTTTCTAATTTCAGAAGAGCTTGCTGGATTCTTTGATCACTCTCTGGAGAAAAAAGACTAGGAGCATTCAATCTCAGCTTTCTACTACCTTTTTTCATTTTTAAGTCCTCATCTGGAATCTGTCATTGAGCCAGGGATAACAGTTCTAGAAGGACAAGTATCTGATAGTGCTTACAGATAGAAAAAATGTTCCAACCTACCAAAAGTAGCACCATGGGATACAGAACATGAATGTAAGTCAAAATAGGTAAATATAGGGCAACTCAGCTTGGTCAACTTGCTGAAGCCAACTTGCTGAGGGGCAACTTACCCTGGGGAAGAGTTACACTGATATAGAAGAAATGGTGGAATAGGGTCATTAAAAAAAGAATGCAAAAGGAGGAAACTAAAATGTGAATGATAAAAAATTAAAATATTTTTAAAATTATTTTAAATACTTAACTTGAATTGTTGAATTGTCTTGCAGCAAGTTGTCATGACCATACCAAGTTGTCCTGTGGTGAGCTGGCAGTGGCAAGTTGGCCATGGTGAGTTGTCCCATTCTGGACTGGATTGTCTATATCCCAGGGTTTTGAAGGTGCTGATAAATGAGTAAAAATGTTCAGAGCTCCTGGAGCATGGTGGAACTGTCACAGAAAAAGAGCTGATGTGTTTCCAATCTACAAAAAAATGGGGAAAAAGTAAATCCAGGAAACCTCAGATCAATCAGCTTGACATCAATCCCCAAGAAAAAATTGGAAAAAATAATCAAGCAGCAGGTTTGATTATCTAGAAATAACAGAATGATTACCTGAAGTCAGCCTGGATTTGTTAAAAACAGATCAAGCCAGACAAATCTTATTTCCTTCTGTGATAAAGTGACTAAATTAGTAGATCGGGGAAACACTGTAGATATAGTATACTTAGACCTCGGTAAGGCAATTGACAAAATAGACCACAGCCTACTTGGTAAGATAAAACAATGTGGGGAAGACAATACAACTACCAGATGGATTTGTAGTTGGCTGATCAACCACACTCAGCATGTAGTCCTCAGTGGAACTTTATCTACTTGGAGGCAATAAAGTGGGGTATCTCAAGGTTCTGCTTTTGGGACCAATGCTTTTCAACGTCTTCATAAATGATCTAGGTGAGAGGATAGAATGGAACTCATCAAATTTGTATTTGATGCCAACTTGGGGGGAATTGCTAACAGTTTGGAAGATAGATTCAAGATTCAGAAGTTTCTCAACAGACTTGAGTATTGGGCCCCACCTAAAAAGATGTAATTCACTGATGAAAAAAGTAAGATCCTGCACTTAAGCAGGAACAATCAAATGCCCAGGTATAGAATAGCAGTACCTCACTTAACATTAGTAATTGTGAAAGGGATCTTGGTGTCCTAGTGGACCACCACTTAAATATGAGCCAGCAGTGTGCAGCCACTGCCAAAAATCCTAGGATGCATCAACAAAGGAATGGCATAAGATCATGAGAAGTAATAGTACCATTTTATACTTCAGTACTGAGTCACATTTGGAATATTTGGAATCCAGCTGCTCAGAGCTGCCTGAATCATAAAATAGGCAACAAATAAATTTGATAAATAAATATAATACCATGTCCAATTCTGGTCGCCATGATACAAAAAAGCTGCTGAGAAGAGCAACTAAGATGATAAGGTCTCTGCAGGAGAAATTGTACAAGGTTAAAGGAACTAGGTATGTCTAACCTAACGAAGAGAATAATTTGGAGTGACAAGATAGGTTTCTTCCAGCCATAGAGAGATGGGGTTTGACTTATTCTCCAAAGCTCCTCAGTATAGAACAAGAAACAATGGTTGGAAACTTGTTAAAGTGAGATCTCATCTGGAACGAAGGAGAACTTTCTGACAATGAGAGCAATTAACCAATTGAACAGCTTGCCTCCCAGAGTTGTGAGTGCACCATTGCTGGAAGTTTTCAAAAAGGATTGGCCAAACATTGCTCTTGCCATGATAAGGGAGAGGACTAGAATACTTTTAAAGTCACTTCCATCCCTATGGTTCAATGAAAAACCCAACCATTTGATCAGCTTATGGTTCAGTAGGTTGTATGAATCCATCAAATGGGTTAATCCCACAAATAAGCTAAGTATGTTGTGGAAATGCAGCTATTGAATGCCCTTCTTTTTTGGCATTTAAGCATCACTTATTACATGGCAAGTAAGACCGCACCCTCTATTTGGAAGTGTCTGAGTTTTTTAGCTTCTATCATCAAGTTTTTTTTAATGTAAAAATCCTTTGCTTAATGCTTTGCAATTCTCTCACTTCGTGTGTTACAAAAGCTCTGACTTTAAATGAAATATTAAAATGAAAACAAAGGGAATCTTTCCTTAGCTGTTGCTTCTCACCTCTAGTGTTACAACTATGAATAAAATTCTGTTTGCAGGATTGCCTCTTTAAGATACTGATTAGATAGAGGTGTGTCTCATTAGGCCAACTTTGGGAGCATTGCCAAGAAATCTACATCAGAAACACTTATTAAAAAGGAAAAGGAAACACCCAAGAGCATAGAGGGATATTCATAGGGAGTATCAAGCTGGATAACACAAGGACTGTTGTTTTTTCTTTACCTTTCTTTTTCGCAGTATATTGAACATCATGGAGTCCAAATACATTGTCCACATCCCAAAGAGAAGTGTCAGTAGACTTGGGTGGTGTTCTCAAACAGTGCAATGAAAACTGGAGGGGGAGGGGAATGATGATGGGTGAGAAGAGAGATGAAATCAAACTTCATGTAGGAAACAATGGCTAGCTAAATAACAAGACCAATTTTTAGGAGTCCATATGACAGCGTTTTGTTGCAGAGTCCTTTGGTCTGTACTACTGTAGTAGCAATTATTTTTGCATTAACAGATAATACCCCTGATTAGATTTCTGCAATCATAAACTAGAAGACATGAGTCCCTTTGCACAATTCCCTTCACTGTGAAATAAAGACGACACTGGCAGCATCTTTTTTTCAATATGGATGATACAGAGAGGGTTGCAATTCAGCTCTTACGTTGTCCAACCAGGGAAGCTCTATTCCTTTGCCACATTCTGGAATATGTCATTAGTCTGAGAAAGCACCCAGTAGCTGAACAGGGCAGGGCAGGATAGTAATTGATGAAATAATACAATACCCAGCTAGGTGTCTGAGGGCTACTTGGAATATGCTTAGAAAATTGAATTATTTTCATGGAATGTGACCCTCTTTAAGGTCAACAATCTCCAAACACAAGGGCATAATTAACAATAAAATATTGTTTAGCCTTGTCTAGGGAGATTCTCGGGCATCCAGATGATGATTGTCCAAAGGTGCTTTTTCAAGAGGCAACTGGACTGGCTTGTTTTTCTTTGAAGACATTTCGCTTCTCATCCAAGAAGCTTCTCAGCTGAAGAAGATTCTTGGATGAGAAGCGAAACGTCTTCAAAGAAAAACAAGAAAGTCCAGTTGCCTCTTGAAAAAGCACCTTTGGGACCTTATTTAGCCTTATTATGTTACATGTAGAACCGAGTGACTCAATGTGTCAGCTGATGCTGGATCTGGGTTAGCATTTGCCAATTTTCCAGTCCCTGATGATTTATTTCTGCTTTTTCCCCCCTCTCATCTGACATGGATTTTCTTCTTTCTCCCCTACAGATTTACATAGTGTAAGCTTTCATTCTTAGAGATGAACTGAGTATTCACAGTGAACTTCAAATTCAATTAATTTCACAAAGCCTCGTGGGTATACACAGTGGAATGCCAAATTCTTCTTTCCCTGTTCAAACAGGATGTATTTAATGGCTGCATAGTATTAAACTAGGCTACTGGCTTTGATGGGTTAAGGAAAGGATAAATGAGAATTTTGGATTAATTGGTTCATAGATTCAGCTGCTGGATTGTTGCACTCTTGTAAAGGAAATCTGATTTTTTTCGATGGTTTCTGTGATTGATGGGTCAGTCTCCCTGTTAAAAGTGCCCTTGTGTTCTATGGATAGAAGCTGGATATATGCTGGGAAATCCTCCTAGTAGTGATGGTTCTTTATTTTTTCACTGCATTTATATCCTATCTTTTCCAGGGGTGGGAATTCTACCGGTTTGGACTGGTTCTGGTGAACCAATAGCTCCAACTATCAACTGGGAGTGAAATAGTTCACTCAGACTTTGAAGTGAACCCACCCACCCATCTCTGCACTATACTCTCCTATATTTCCTTTTCCAAAGCCCAGCTGATCGGCGCAGCAGAGTGGATTGCCGCACCTCAGCTGTTTTTCTCACCAGCAGTAATACGGAAGGGGAGTTTTCCATATACTGCACACGCAAAGCTCACACTCAGCAAACCAATTGTTAAACCAAGAGGACCCCACCCCTGATCTTTTCCCTTGGAGTTCAAAGTTATATTCGTGCTTCTCCAATCCCATTTAATCTTCAGAAGACAATGAGCTCAGACTGATTTTATGACGTCCCCAAATCGAAGTATAACATTCCACTACTATGATAAAAAAATATATATTTGCCTCTCTCTTTTTTCCCAAATAGCAAGAGATTCAATTCTAGGAAATAGGATTACTAGGGTGAGGCTAAATCCCAAATAAGGGACACTAATATTTCTTTATTCTGTTTATCATGAGATGAGGGAGATGGAAACCAGGAGATTTTTATTTTTATTACATTTGTAATGGATTTTTTAAAATTAGCTACTTATTTCATTTGAATTCCTTTAAATTGCCATGATTTGACAGAATACAAACTTCCCTTTTGACTTTTCCTGCACCAGTCCCTTTGCCACCACTAAGGAAACACTAAACTGTCCTTCTGACTGTTTTTTTTTCTCCCAAAGAAATTGTCCATCCAATTCCTCCACATCAATATAACAGAACAGGACAGGACAGGACAGGACAGAACAGAATTCTTTATTGGCCAAGTATGATTGGACACACAAGGAATTTGTCTCTGGTGCATAAGCCCTCAATCAAGCAACAAAGTGATGGGTCACAGATCATAAATCACAGTTACAATTTTACATCACACTTGTGTGTGCATGTGTGTATGTGTGTGAACATTGTTGACTCCTGGTGTATGGTTCAACAAGTCCCTGAAGTTTTCTTAGCAAGATTTCAGAGGTAATTTCCCATGGACTAATTCCTAGGGCTGTGAGAAAGTGACTGGCCCAAGCACAACCTGCTAGGTTTAGTGCCTAAGGTGGGACTGAAATTCAGTGTCTCCCGGTTTCTAAGCTGGTGGGAACTGTGGAATTTACTACCATTTAGTGTTCACTGATTCTTGGTGCAGCTTTTAAAGGCAATTAGAGAAATCCATGAGGAGAAAAGATATATGTGGTTTGTACTCATGGCGCCTTCCCATTACAATCAGCATCAGAGACCAGTTGCTTTAGGGGACATAGAAGTAGCTCCTGCTACTCCAATCATATCTTATTTAGAGGGTTTCCAGTAACAGCTTGCTGGAAACTCTGGGAACAACATATCCTCAACCTAGTAGGCCAGGACAATGCCTGTGGTCATTCACTTGCGTGCCCAGAGAGCTGGCTCTGCATGCCACTTCCGGCACATGTGCCAAAAGTTTCTCCATCACGGGTTTAGAGAATACTTACCTTCCAGATTGCTGCTTGGGAAGGAAAACAGCTGAGGTGCAGCAATCCAATGTGCCGCATGACACAGCTGAGAAGATAAAGTACAGGGGCAGCCTTGCTCATGGGAGCGAACCAGTTCACTCTCAGATGATCTTCAGGTTCACCCGAACAGGTCCATACCGGTAGAATCCCACCCCTGTTCATCTAGCATCTATTAATGTTTCCAGTGTGGATTCTGCCTTCAAAGTGTCTTCTTTGGGAAACTCCATATGTCAGTTGAATGGAGTGTGCAAACCAAAAATCCCCAGGATTTTAGGGTGCAGTTCTGTAATGTACATGGAGGTATGTCCCATTTGAAATCTGTTGCATAAAACTGTAATCATGTTTTAATATAGTTGGAAGATATTTTTTCCCTGCAGTAGGAGCCTGCTGTTTTTACATATTACCTTGTTTTACTGCCAGGTATTTATTTATTTTTATTTTTATTGTAAGTATTTAGCACTGATGCTTCAGGGTATAAACCTCAATGAAATAAAACAGTAATAGACCCATTCATAGTATTTAACTAAGGCATATTATGGGAAGGTTGATAAGTTATTAAGTGAAAGAGATACTTACAATTTAAAATACTCGCTGGTTCTTTTTTTTGCATCTTCTGAGCAGGTTGTTCCAAAAGCCAAAATTGCTAACCCTTGCCCCTTTAAAACCAAGACTCTGAGAGGCTCTGCAGCTTTGTTGGTGGCCCTTGACACCCTATTAAAAATGCTAATTGTACGGCTGTTAATCCACCTCACATTTCAAATAGATTCTTTTCATTTATGTTCACTATCCCCAAGCACTCTGCAATCCAAAGAAGTGAAATTAAAAATAAAAACAGGAAATATATATTTTGCAGTGCAATCACAGTTCAGTAGTGGAGTTCACATTTTGCAAGCGACATGCTGCTAATCCTTCCTTTTTATTTTCTGCACTATCTTGAAAGAAATACGTTCCTCTTCATCTACACTTCAAAATCACAAATCGTAGATTTGTAGAATTGTGGATTTGGCAGGGAACACAGTGTTCGTCTACTCCAACCTTCTGCAGAACACAGGAAAATCAATTAAACCCTCCTCAAAAGAAAACTGTGCAGCCTACTCTGATTCATGTATTTGCAAACCAGTAGATAGTGCCTGTCCTCATTTTATAGGGACATTTGACTGAACCTTTAGCAGTCTATAAGCTCAGGAAATCAATAAATTACACTGTGAATCATGAATCACAAGGGGCAGAAGCAAACTGGGTGAGTAGGAGGTGGCAAGGTTGGGGGAAGTCACTATGGGTATAGAGGTTGGATACATTTATGAAGACAGATGAAAAATGTCTCGTGGGCATTGATTCTCCCTAAGACTCCTTTTTTACTGGTTACCTTTTAGTATAATCATGTCAGTGTTAAGTGTGGATTTCCTGAAGTCTGAAATGTTCTGCTTCCATCATGAATGTGAACATTCTTTTACACAAAACAAGAGGATATCCTCTTTGATGAAGGATGAATAGCCAGCCAGCTGTAGTGAGACTAGATTTCTCTTTAATAATAGGCCTGTGAGTCATTTTGCAGGTGTGTGGGAGACGACTGCTGATCATTGTTCATATTTCATAGGAAAAATTAAAAGGGTTTTCTTTACTCTGATGGAATGCCCAGCCCATCTCTTCTGAGGTTATAGTAACCTTGTAAGAGCAATAGTAAAGCTCACAGAGAACATTTCTGTTTTGTGAAAATTGAGTGGAGGAAAGAGGAGACGCTTCTGTTTTTATTAGGTTGCATCTTCTGCCCAGTTGTCATCATCATATCAAGGCAGGAGGATGTCCCTTTGTTATGACCATTTGTAACAATTCTGTTGGGCTTTTTGCCAATGTTTTATCTGAGATAAAGAGATTTTCTGATTCTCAATTTAGGCTGTTCACTACTTTAATATAATTGCTCTGGGTGTAAAATCTTTGCGCTCATCAGTTCATGTTGAATCCTTTCACAGAAGACGTTCCTTGTGCAGTTACAGTGAAATATGTTTTGTCTTTGTTGGATTGTTTTAGATTCAACCTTATTTTTCTATTTTAGAAAAACTTGGGTTCTCCCACACCTTTGTCACTTGTGCAAAGATTGTGGCTCTATAAAGATTTTCCCCTGAGAATAATCACAATAAATACAAAGACAATTAGTTGGAATCGTACATCATACATTGACGGTAAGCTCTGGATCTCAGTGCTGAATTCATTACAGCACCTTTAAAGTGTTAAAACCCAAATTATCCAGATATATCAGTACAGCTGTGCTGAACAGCTAATGAGTCTTAATGCTTGAAAGAAGTTGGGAGAAAAATGCCTATCATTCCATAGAAGTGAATAATAGGTTTTCAAAACGATATTTAGATTTGTATATAGTTATACATATTGATGTAGCAGTACATGGTCACAGTGGTTTATCATTGTCTGGCTTCGAATAAAGTATCAGAAGGAGGAGAGATATTTGTCTGAATTAATTATTTTACCCTTGAAGAAAGCTTATGACATCACAAATACTTTTGACTGAACAACGATCAGAAACAGTTTACTTCAATAGATAGTCATGAGTAATAACTTCTGTGCCTAAGAGAAGGTCAGAATTCATGGTCTCCCGGTTTTTAGTCAAGCATCATAACCATTACATCTAATTGGCTCTCAAATGGATTTCCCAGATGACTAACTCCATCAGAATTGGGCATAGGACAACCCAACTCAGATACAGAATGGATGGGTTCTGCAGCCCAAGATTTAGTGTTTAGGATGGGCTTTGGTGTTTAGGATGGGCTTTGAAGGATAAATTGCTATTATTAAGGCAGACTTTAAACTTTCCATGTTGGTTTCAGAAATTATTTCCTTGGCATACTTTTTAAGTATCTCTCTTAATAAATAATGACAGGTATAAGCAATATGTGACATTCCATATATTGCTGTAGTCCAGCTCCTGCCTTAAAAAAATAGCAGGGTAGGGTGTTGGGCACTATAATTCAATAATATCTAGAGTTTACCTGCCCTTACAGCTCAATTATTGTTTTAGGCCATCACAAACTTAAGTTCTATTAGAGACTCAGAGCCATGTAAATATGACTGTGTTTTCAGTAAAGAGGAGACTTCCATAAAAGGGTCCTACCTTCTTTTATGGCTTTTTATTTCTACAGGGCAAGAAAGTCAGTGTGATTTTTGAACCCTTCAAGACAAAGATTGACAGTCTAAACCTTTGGGCTGCTTGACACAAGTTTCTATTTTGCAGGCATTTCCAGGGTAGTAAGACTAACCCAAAATGATTTAGAAAACAGATTTTCTCTCCCATTCTAAACTCAATAGGCTCCGCTCTAAGGAAAGTGCTATTTTTTTAAGGTAGATGCTATTAAGAATGCATCGAGAAGATGCTCAAATGTGCTTTTAGTTTATGATAGAACTAGGAAGGATTTCAAGATTACACCATCTACTTGTGTTCTTATTAGAAGCCAATAGCTGTTGACTTATTAGAAGTCAAACGATCTACCAAGAAAAAAAGGTGATACAAGATTTGGTCTGGAGACAATGGCAAAATAATAATTCAGGAAGTGGAACTTCTTTCCTATTTTGCCCTCCAAACTGCATGGAGTTACCTGGATGAAGAACCAAAAATCTTTATTTGTCTTAGTCAATGCTAGTTGAGGAATTTGGGGAATTGTAGTTGTCATCTTAAAGTTGATGACAATGAGAAACACTGGCATAGACTATAGCTCAAATGGCAGCCAGTAAAATCATCTGGGCAAAGGCAATAATGGAATTCATTGAGGAATACCGAGGCTGAGGAATATGACTAGCCAGGCATGTCAAAGAAAGTTGTTTTCTTTGTAATTTGACTTATTATTGTGAAATGATTGGGAATCAGAAACCCTTATTGATGTACTGCAAGTCACTCAATGGTCAACCATTAATGCCAACTCATCTTCAGCTAATCCCTCCCATATATGAATTGCAAGACCCTGGAAATCCACAGCAAGTCCAGGTTTGTGTGCATTTTGAACACCATCAACATCTCAAAAGCTACTGACTGTTTAAATTTATTTAAATAATTGATAGAGCCATGCAGGAAATCCTGTGGTTCAGAAGGACATTATTCCTAAAAGAATATGCTTTCCCCCCTCCCCAGATCCTCGTTAGCGTCTCATGGTCTGCTCCACTGAAAGCGTCTATGTTTCGACTATCACAGATCGTGCAGTTTTGTAAACAGTTATTTAAGTGGGTGTTTTTAGCAGTCTGGCAGATGGTTAATACAGCTGCCTCCTCCCCCTTCCCCCAATTACATACCTCCTCTACAATTACAACTCCTCATTATTTTTCTCAGTTGCTTCTGTTTCTGTGACTCTTTTTTAATTCATTCAAGGGTACGCTAAAGGAATAGGTATCCAGCAATTGTCAATAATCAATACTCTGCAGTAGAATGAGGCAATGAGCCCTCAGTCCAGTGGCCAAAATCTGTTCATTTCTATGGCCAATCTGAAGCTTTGTTGAGGTGTTTTTAATTAATTGTGTATCCATGGTATGCACATCAGGCATAGGTGCCCTGGCAGCTTTCTGATCATTCAACACCTGTTCTTGGACAGCACTATTGCCTTTGGACTTCCTACAGTTTTGAAATGAGGAGCAAATAAAACACTAAACCTAAAATAAGCAATCCCACATTCCAAAAGGAAAATCCAAGTTGAACAAACATACATATAATGGCTCTACCCATTTATGTTATTGGTGTACCGTACATGTTGTAGCTCTTAGCCTCCCCGAAATCCATTAGTTGTGGTCTGTGGCTTACAGACAGTTGCTTCATTTATGTCATATTTTTCAATGAGGATACACAAGTTGTCTAACAAGACTGATATTTTACAAAGACATAATCACCAGAGTAAGAACCTTCAGGAATACAGCCTGAATTATTTTGCAACTGGGTATAGTGAACTGGTTCCCTATTTATTGATGATTACTGATAGTCCACAAGGGAACTGCAAGTGGGGCCTGGCTCAAAAATACCACTGAAAACAAAAACAAACAAAAAACTAACCAAAATCTCATGAAATCACCGAACCCTCAAGAAAATTTACATCCTTCTTCCCTGGTGTCTAGAAGGATGCGAGAAGAGAAAGTTTTCCAAGATTCCCGGGCAGGGATTTTCCAGTAATTCTCAAGTGATGGGAAGAAAAAAAGAAAGATTTCTCTTTCTCCTCTCCCCCACTCCCATCATGACCCAATAAAAGTGGATTGGAAGTGAGGGGATTGGCTTTTCGCTAGCTTGGATTGCAATTTAGAGTGTTTAGCCTATTTTGATTCTCTGTTTATCTATGGTCAATAGGGTTCATTAGGAAATTGAGTAAAAAAATAACCAAAAATTACAGTGTCCTTATACACTCTATTGTATGTCTCAGTATAGCTGCAATTCTGCCTATGGAGATAAGTCAACTGCCTATGGAGATAAGTCAACTGGACTTTCTTTGTTTTTCCTTCAGTTTTGAAGAAGCTTCTAGGATGAAGAGCAAAAATAATGTCCTGGGACAATGGTATCTGCATTCAGTTCACATACATTCTTACCACCAGCCAATACAGAGTTAGGGCAGTCTTAGAGAGGTGAGAACTTCAACTCAGCCTCCTACACACCCAGAGGACTGCAGGAGGTTGTCCGATAACATGCTGACAGCACAGAAAGGATGGAAGTGAAATTTGGACCCTGTTTTGGTGAGGGGGCGGGGATCTGAAGCAGTGGTGGGTTGCCTTTTTTTTGCTACTGGTTTGCTCATGCGCGCTCATGCACGCACCTGATGCTTCTGTATATGCACAGAAGCTTCTGTACATGCGCAGAAGCATCCGGGTGGGTAGGCAGAGCCTCCTGCCACCGCCACTACTGAATCGCCCAATCCGGAGCCAACCAGGAGCAACCAACCTCTGATCTGAAGGATCAGAATGTAAACCATTAAACTTGCCTGCAAGTTCTCCAAAATACGTTGTTTTCGGGAAATTTTATGGAAGAGTTTTAAGGGTTTCTATGCTACCTTTATTTGGGAGGAGAAATGAAAATTCAGAAAATTTGCTTGTGCATTTTGCCACTAAATTTTGGCAGCAGGATCATAAGCTGATTTATTCATTTATTTCAAAATATATCTTAAACACCAGTACTGGGTGGCCAACACCAACTCAGTGTGGTCATTAAGTACAATGTCATGTGACTTCCTGGCTTATGACATCAGTTCTGGTTGCAGATTCTAATCATGATGTCACGTAGCCTCAATTTGTTACTTCATGCCAGCCTCCCCATCAACTTGCTTGTCTGAATCTGGGTGTGAAGGTCGCAAAACAGCAATCATGTGACCACAAGATGTTGTGATGTCCACAACATCAAGGATCCAACATAAGTCTCCTGTTCTGGAGTTTTGTAACTGAGCAGTCAGAATAAGTGGTTGTTAAGAGAGGGCCATCTGTATTTGAGATTGATTTCAACCTAAGTGGAGGTGGTTAGGATGATGATTTGTGGAAAAGCTAATCTCTGTAGTACAATCCCCAATCTTTCTGGCAACAGGGACCGATTTCGGAAGAAAAATTGTCTTCCACAGACCGGGGTAGGTGTGGGGGTGGTGGTTTCATGCACAACCTGATCCCATGCATGTGCAGATGAAGCTTCGCTCACTCACCCACCACTTGTGTGGCCCAGTTACTAACAGGCCATGGACCAGTACCAGTCCGCAACTCAGTGGTTGGGGACCCCTGCAGTAGTACATAGATACAGTAGGTAAAACCAATGTGTTGGTATGCCTCTTGAGTGAATACTACAGATGAGAACTTTTAACATTTTTCACAGAGCTGAGTTCAGAATCCTCACTGAAAACATCTCACTCACTTGCTTTCTTGACTTCAGCAGCCTAATTTATGTAAGAGGAAGGAGAGGGGGGAGGGAGGTTTTTGTATATTTGCAGCAATTAGATGGAAGAAATTCCTTCCAATTGCTAATAAAGCTTCCTCTGGCTGTCCTGCTGTGTCTCATCTGAAAGCATTGTCTTGCCCAAACCTGAAGTTCAAGGACTTTTTAACTAGAAAGGCTGAGAATCACACCTGGGGCCTTTTGCGTGCAAAGCAGGTGTTTCATCATTGAGCTACAGCCCCTCCAGGTTCCTGCCTGGATAACCAAGAGCTTTGTCTGATCACCAGAGACTAGCTTGGATTCTCTTTTCTGGCCTGCTGCCTAGTCAGTTTCTTTTTCCCCAGCCCTGCTTTCTATGAATGAACCAAACAGATTTGGCTGAGTGCCTAAAAGCTTTTATCAATGGAATCAACAGTTTGTCAGATCAGCAGCAATGATGAGTCATGGAAGGATCCTGTTACCTCTTGTGAATGCCTTGGATTGCAGCAGTCACCTGGCTCAGCGGTTGCCAAGCTCTTTGCCTAGATTCGGGAGAAAATAGTAAAGCTGCAGCACTTCTACCTGCTTGCTTGATAATTGCAACTTTGGTCAGTTGGTCAGTCTGTAGGTATTACAGTGTTTTCCAAATGTAGAGATTCTCAGTCATCCAATTGTCATGGTTGTCTCAAAGGTGCTTTTTCAGGAGGCAACTGGAGTTTCCTGTTCTTTTCTTTTGAAGACGTTTCGCTTCTTCAGCACCCTTGAAAATGCACCTTTGGGACAACCACAACCTGGATGACTGAGAATCTCTACAGACTTTTAGCTATACAATTTGGGATGAACACCTTTGGAATGGCATGGGAGTAGGAATGGACTTCCAGAGGAAAAAGTGTAGGCTATAGGAACCAGGAGCACTACTCAGATGACCCCGAGGACACACATAAACCTCCAAGTGCTTCAAGGACCCTCTAAAAGGGTGCAAATGACCAGCTGCCTGCAAGGAATATAAATCCTTCCATTCCCCACTATCCTGTCAGAGCTTCTTAGATGAGAAGTGAAACATCTTCAAAAGAAAAACAAGAAAGTCCAGTTCCCTCCTTAAAAAGCACCTTTGAGACAGTGTTCTCCAATGTGATGCCCCCTGGATCTATTGGACTATAATTCCTATAATGCCCAGCTAAGGATCTGTGTTGAATGTAACTTATGTTTATTGATCAATAAATCTGGAAATGCCTCAAGATGGGAAAGGCTTTTTCATCATAGAAACCTTAGGAAGCCATTGTTTCTTGTGCTATCCCAGTAGTCCATCAAGTGGCAATAGAAGTTTCAGTCCAGATTTACCTCCCTCTTTCTGGAGATTTTAAGGATTGAATATAGGATTTTCTCTTTGTGTTCCATCACCAAATTAGTCTTCTCCAAGCAATATTTTAGGAATAAGAGAAGTTGCCTTCTGGTAAATGAAAAGCTTTTTCATCCAGCAGCAGCAGCAGCAGTCCAATGTTCAAGGCTGGCAGAGCTCTTACCTAACCCATGAGGCTGTCATCCACAAATCTTGGCATTCAAGACTCAATACATACCGAAAATTAGCATGGGGGGGAGAGGAGGGGGGCAGCATGTGTCCAAAGCAATTAGAGAATACAAACTTCTGAAAATCTGTTTTTAACCACACTCACCATATCATACATTGTTCTTACTATCTCTAAAACAATTAGTCTGGGAAGTCATTGTAGTTCAGAAACCTCGAAGGGAAGCCAGAAATCTTGAAAGATCCACAATTGTTCTTTCAAGCTACGTACTAGTACCACGAAGAGCTCCTGGGAAGACATGGGGAGAGGGCATTGGTGGGATTCAAAGAATTTAACAACCGGTTCTCTGCCCTAATGACCAACTGGGTAGGTGTGGCTCACTGGTCATGGGACCATGTGGGCGTGGCCACATCAACGTCTCTCAGGTCGATGGGCGCTTCATCTTAGCTGTTACAATGTAATAAGGGTTAACCAGAGAGGCAGTTTCTGAAAGCAGGGCAATAAAGATTAGGCTAGAAACAACTCCAGAATGTTTCCTTCCTGCCTCCCTTACAGATTAGCCCCGTAAATGAGATTTCTTCCAACAATGGTTCTCTGAAATGCTTAGAAAGTTAACAACCGATTCTCCCAAATAGGTGTGAACTGGCTGAATCCCACCACTGAGAGAGGAAAAATTATGAAAGCAGTATTGTAATAACATGCATATATGAAAGGATGGTGCTTTATAGCATAGTGCAGTTTTTATTATTTTCACAATTCCTCCAGATACTCGATACAGCAGGACTGAGTGGAGAAACACTTTTCTAAACCTATGATTTAAGAACCTCTTTCCAGAATAACCTGATCTAAGCTGCCACCTAGATTACAGAAAGGTTGAGGGAGAAAAGGTACAGAAATTTCGAAAAGGTTTGTGTGTGTATGGACATACTTGCTCAAGTTGTTTGCTGTTCAGTCTAATCATAGAAATTCCTTATAGAAAATAGTCTATTTTCTCTATTTGTCTGAGGAAGTAGAGAGCCAACTGCATAAATAGTAAATATCTCATGAGATTCTGGCAGAACCATCTTCTCAAACTGACCATAATGATACTATTGAAACTGCCATTCATTCTCCCTGAATTACCTGGAAGTATTTGAAAAGTAAAGATAAGTAGTTGAAAGCTGAGCTATGAAATAGTGCTTATTAGTCAGAGAAACATAGATTTCATATCATATAGTGAAATCACAACGGGGCTTGGGATTTACCTATATCCAGCTGGAATAAAAAATATTTGTACTTCTTTACCACAAAGTTCTCATCTAACCACTAGATAGTATATCTCCAAACCAGAAGTAGTGGAGCAGAAGATGATTCTGGACCAGAGGTGGTATTCAGCAGGTTCTGGCAAGTTATCCTGTCTATTTGAAGAAATTGTTGGAATGAACTTTAGTTTAGTCTACACAAGCATTTTGCACCCAGCTTCCATGTGTAAAGTAATAATCAGAAGAGAATTTAGTCTTCAAATGGATGATCCTCCAAAAACCAATAGGATAATCAACTCTTCCTGGATCAATTATCTTCTGACATTATTATATTATGATTTGTTGTACAGTCAGCCAGATGTTCAGACTGGATTTGACATTTTCATCCACCTATTGAGTCCTTTGCAAGGACCTAGGATAGCAGATGTTGTTGTTTAATAGTTATCGTTGCAGAATGTAAGCTGTTTCGAGTATAGCTGCCGTTCGCAGTTGATTGATGGTGATTTTTGACAATGCCAATGATGTTATTTTTATTACATGGATCTTGATGCAAAAATTAATAATTTGGTAAAAACCAGTAGCATATCGAGACAGCATGGGACGTGGGGTGAGGATTTGTACTTCCATAATATTTTGGGTAATACTTCTTAAAATCTTCATATTTCAACAGTGGAAGATGAGGTAAATAAGAAATGGATATTTTTTTTAATGCAAATTTCTCCACCACGGTGAAACTAAAACTGCTTCATCAATCAATTTGTTGTTCTTTTGATTACTCCCATTACAGCTAACTTGGCCTTAAGGAGGATTTTTTTAAAAAATGCTACTAGTATAAGTCTTTGCCAATAAACTATTGTTTTCCTGTACACCGCTTGGAGAGTCCAAGCAATGGGTTAATTCAGTCTGCTTGCCCTTAGGACTGAGGAACTATTTTTCCTTTAGCCACACCTCCTCCTGGTGTGATCAATCCCCCAGAATTCTTCCTCAGTCAGCCCGTTTGGACGTAATTAGCTAGAGCTCTGAGCTGAATTATTCCTTTTTTGGCTTGGACTCTCTATTTGCGTTTTATTTCTCTTTCCTAACATTTCCCCAACTTCGTGAGACGTTTTTCTCCTCATCGCTGCGTTTTTCTCCAGCAGAATCTACATTTGAAGGCCAGGAGGTAAGCTGGAAGGTGGTGGGGGGTGCCCCTCAGCCGATCCTTATGGGACGGCTTCGGAGGCCTGCCGCTTGTCGTTTAAAACGGCGCGGCTGCAGCGGCGAGGTTCCTACGTTCCCAGGCCCCTCGTTTGTTATTTTAGACGAAGTTTTTTTCGTTCCCCGGCCTGCTAGAGGACCTCTGCCGCAGGGAGGAGTGAGCGATCGTCACCATTCGAGGCGCGTTCGCTCCTCGCTCTCCCTTAGCCCCACGCTGTTGCGGTGGCCATTTTAGGCGTGAAAAAAAGCGCGCCCAGCCATGGCCGCCATTTTGCATCAGCCTCGTTATCAGGAGACCGCTGGAGGTGGCAGGGCCTAGCAAGGGTTTCTCAGGCTGGGATCGCCACCTCCATCCTTTTGCCTATTTTTGCGAGCGGTGCTGGTTCCTGGGCCATACCAACGGTCATTATACTGGCTCAGGGAGGAGGCCTAAGTAAGCGCAGGCCAAAGCATTTTTCTAGTCATTCTACTCCCTGCTTCTCCTGCGGAGCCTTGCGCCTCGGTGCAGGCCCCAATCCTACCCCTGGGCCTCTGACTGGTATTAAGCATGGGATATTTCATACGTATTGACTCAATTACTGTGCATATGGCAATTTTGACAAATCTTTTTGTTTTGTTCCCCTTGCAGCAACCAGTCTCTCTCTCTCTAACTTCTGCCTTGTCATAGCCTTGCTCCATCTTGTGTGGTCATTGACTATGGACCTGCCTAGTCCCCCCGATTCCCAAGATACTAGGCCGAGCCTCTCTCAGGCCCCTAGCAAGGGTTCCTCCTCATCGGGGAGTGGGGGTGCGGGCAAGAGTGGTGGGGGTAGTTCTGGGAAACAGCGTTCCAGAACCCCTTCCGTGGCTGAGGCCAAGGATGCTGAAAGGCGCCAGCGGGCCCTTGACAAGCAGTTTGAGAAGGCCAGACGCCAGGCAGACAGGGAGCAGTCCCACTCAGGAATCCCTCCCTCCCGGGAGGATCTCCAAATGGTCCTTGCCGAGGAGGTGGAGTCCCAGGACCTATCCCCAAATAGGTCATTTGCAGAGCCGGCTTCCCCGGCACCCTCTTGGGCCTGTGAGCAGGCCCCTCCCCCTGGGGATGCTAGCATAGATGATATGCAGGGTGAGGCTTCACCCCCCCTAGAGGAGGTTTTGTATCCTGATTCTGACTCAGAGGAATTATCTCCCCGCATGCAGGAACTGATGGCCCATGCCATTGCCAAGGGCATTACAGAGGCCATGAAATTTAAGAATCCCACTGCAGTGGCCCCAAGGGGTCCCAAACCCGATCAGGCAGCTCCCCCTCCAAGCAAGCGTGCTCGCCATCCTTCCCTGGAATCCTCGGTGGTCAGCGAGGCCTCTGCCATTGAGGACCCTGACCCGGAGGTGCTAGGTCTCTCGGACGACGAGGACCTCCCCCCTGAAGCGCCCGCCTTTGCGGGTCTGTTTAAGCCCAGCCTTTTCAAATCTGTCCTCCACAAGGTCAAGGCTGCCACCAGGGTGGGGATCAAGCCCAAACCGGCCGCGCCGGCGGCGGATGCCACTCCGGCTAATCCCAATGCGGTCATGTTTGATGTCCCAGCACCCCAACAGGAGCTGGTTCCGGTCCCGGGGCTGTTTCTCGACCTAATCCAGCGCCAGTGGGCTCAACCAGCCACGCAGTCCTCTCCCAGTGGGGTAGATAGGAAGCTTTATACTATGGAGCCAGTGCTGGAGGACCTTCTGGCCCTTCCCACTGTCGACCCGCCCATCGCTGCACTCACTTCTAACTCCTCCCTACCGGCCGACCTTCTGGAAGGCCTTAAGGCGGAGGACAAGAAGGCGGAAAAGGCATGCCACAAGACCCACCTGGCAGCTGCCTGGGCCATTAGGGCCTCTTCATCCGCCTCCTTTTTCAATAGGGCTTCTGTGATCTGGCTACGTGAGCTCCTAACCAAGCTCCCGGCGGGAGACGTCCGCCTCCACCAGGACGTGTCTAAAATAATCGCGGCTTCCCAATACGCCGCTGACGCTTCCCTTAATGCCACTAAATTCGCCTCCAGGGCACTCGGCTCTAATATCACTTCTCGCCGGTTGATCTGGCTCCGCCATTGGCAAGCGGACCAGAAAAACAAGTGGAAGCTGGCTTCCGCCCCCTTCAAGGGGTCCAAATTATTTGGCGAGTCCCTGGATCCTCTCCTCATCGAGTCCAAGGACAAGAGGAAGATCCTCCCTTCTCTAAACAAGAAGCAGGAACGTAAGACCGCTCCCTATTCCAGGAGGCAGTCCTTTCGTGCCTCCGAGCCTTCCACCTCTGCCTCTTCCTTCTCTCCCTCCAATAGGTCCTTCGGTCAGCAGGGCGACAGGTCCCAGGACAGGGCGCCCTTTCGGGACAGAGGCAGGCAGCAGTTCGGCTTCCGCAAGTATAACCGCGGTGGGGCCTCCAACAGGCCGTTCCGTAAGTCAAAGTGACTGCCCGAGCTCGGCGCCCATCGGGGGTCGGCTCCAGCTGTTTGCCTCCCATTGGGCCCAGACAACCGAGGATGCTTGGGTGCTGCAGATAGTCAGGGAAGGCCTCTCCCTGGAGTTCCTGTCCCTCCCCCCCCCGGACTTTCATCCGGTGCCCCGTCCCATCCTGCCCTCAAAAGAGGGAGCGTATGGACCAGGAAGTCAGACATCTCCTAGACATCAGGGCTGTGGAACCCGTTCCCCAGGGCGAAGAGGGGAGGGGGTTTTACTCCATCCTCTTCCTGGTGCCAAAGAACTCGGGGGGGTGGAGAGCCATCTTGGACCTCAAAAACCTCAACAGGCACATCGCCTACCGGAGGTTCAAGATGCAGTCACTGCAGACCATCCTGGCAGGGATTCGACAGGGAGATCTCCTCACATCTATAGATCTCAAAGAGGCATACCTCCACATTCCCATCCGTCCACAGCACAGGAAGTTCCTGCGCTTTTATTATGCGGGTCGCCACTTCCAGTACAAAGCTCTCCCATTCGGCCTCTCGTCCGCTCCTCGGACGTTTACCAAAGTTCTGGCGGTAGTGGCGGCCCAGCTAAGACGCAGGCCCATAAGGCTCCAGTGCTACCTGGACGACATCCTTATCCAGTCGTCGTCCAGGCAGCAGGCCCTGCGGGATCTCCAAACCACTATGAGATCCCTCAGAAATCACGGCTTCACTCTAAACATAGAGAAGAGCCATCTCACTCCAACAAACAGACTTGTACACCTAGGGGCGGTGATAGATACCAACTTGTGCAGGGTTTTCCTCTCCCAAGACAGGTTGGACGGTCTAAGGTCCATGAACCACAAGGTGATGAGCTTGAGGCAGGCTCCAGTGGTCCTTCTGTCGCAGCTGCTGGGAAAAATGATCTCCTGCATTTCCATCGTGCCGTGGGCCCGCCAGCATTCCAGGGCGCTTCAGTCGCTACTGCTGCCGCACCAGAGGGCTTCCAGGAGCAACTCTCCCAGGCCGATTCGAGTTCCGCCGGAAGTGAAGAGGTCTCTCCGCTGGTGGGTGTCTCCGGCTATCCTCAAGGGCCACCTATTCAAGGAGCCCGAGAGGTTAATCCTCACCACAGACGCCAGCCTCTCCGGCTGGGGAGCCCACATGGGTTCCCTGGTTGTCCAGGGCAAGTGGTCCCAAGTGGAAACCAGTTACAGCATCAACCTACTGGAACTGAGAGCTGCTCGCCTGGCCCTGCGCCATTTCAGCCAGTCCATCCATCGTCAACATGTGCTTCTGATGATGGACAATGTGGCCGCCAAGGCCCACATCAACCGCCAGGGTGGCACCAGATCCAGAGCACTGATGAGAGAGGCGGAGTCCCTGGGCCGCTGGGCGGAGCGCCACCTGGAATCTCTCCGCTCCGACCACATCTCCGGAGTGGACAACACACAGGCAGACTGGTTGAGCAGGACAACCATAGATCCTGCGGAGTGGAAACTGGACCCTCGCCTGTTCCACCAGATGTCCAACAGATTCGGAAATCCGACCGTAGACCTGTTCGCGTCCAGGGACAACAAGCAGCTCAACCGCTTCTACTCCCGGTTCTTCACCCCGGGGGCAGAGGGGACAGATGCACTGCGTTGCAAGTGGCCCCGCGAGCTACTGTATGCCTTCCCGCCCCTGCCTCTCCTTCCTCAATTCATTTCCAAAGTCATCGCAGAGGGAGCGGAAGTTCTCCTCGTGGCCCCACACTGGCCCCGCAGGTCGTGGTTCACCGACCTTGTCCACCTGTCGGTGTCTCCTCCATGGCGCATCCCTCCGGACCAGATCTCCCTCAGCCAGGGGGTCGTGGCTCATCCAGAGCCCCAGTGGCTCCAGTTGGCCGTCTGGCACTTGAGGGGGACCAACTGAAAGGCGAAGGCCTGTCAGAGGAGGTAGTGAACACCATTCAGGCGGCGAGACGCCCTTCAACCACCAGAATTTATGATGCGTCTTGGGCCGCCTTCGCAAAGTGGTGTGAGGAGCTGCTCATCGAGCCTACGACCGCGCCTGTTTCCAGAGTCCTTGACTTTCTTCAAGCGGGACTCAACAAGGGCCTGGCCCCGAACACCCTTCGTTGCCAAGTGGCGGCCTTGTCCACCGTCTGGTCGGGCGACCATCTTTTGCCTCTCAGCAAAATCCCGAAGGTGCGACTCTTCCTCAAGGGCGCCTCTAACCTTCACCCTCCCACCGTTCATCGCTACCCCACTTGGCAGCTGTCCGTGGTCCTACGGGCCCTCTCCAGCCCTCCATTCGAGCCTCTACGCACTACTTCTCTTCGATTCCTGACGCTGAAGACGGCCTTCTTGATTGCCATCACGTCCGCCCGCCGGATTTCGGAGCTGGCGGCTCTGTCTGTTCGCCAGGACTTGTGCGTCATCCACCCTGACAGGGTCATTTTGAGGCTGGACCCGACCTTTACCCCCAAAGTAAACTCATGGTTCCATAGAGCGCAAGACATTGTGTTGCCAAATTTCTGTCCTCATCCGTCGCATCCCAGAGAGCGTTCCTGGCACAATCTTGATGTCAGGAGGGCCCTGAAGGTTTACATCGCTCGCACTGCGGAGTTCAGGAAGTCAGAGGCTCTCTTCCTCTCCTTCCAGCCTGGTTCCCTAGGGAAGAAGGTCTCTTCCTCCACGATTGGCAGGTGGCTTCGTGCCTGCATTGCGACAGCCTATGAAAGCCAATCCAAAGCCGTTCCGCGCGGCATCACCGCGCACTCCACACGAAGTGCTGCTACCTCGGCAGCCTGGGCCACCCAGGCCTCAATCCTGGACATCTGCAGGGCCGCTACGTGGTCCTCTCCTTCTCCTTTTGTGCGACACTATAAATTGGACATTTTCGCCTCAGCTGAGGTGTCCTTCGGCAGGCGTGTGCTCCAGGCGGTTGTGTCAGAGACCGAATCCCGGGAGCCTTCTTCTGCCCACCCAGATGGACAATAACTTGGGTATGTCCCATTGCTTGGACTCTCCAAGCGGTGTACAGGAAAATGACCATTGGCTTACCTGAAGGGTCCTTTTCTGTACACCGCGGGAGAGTCCAACCCACCCTGGCTCTCAAGGCCGGGATTCGGGTTCTTCGTGTCAACAGTACATCATCTTGGACGCTTCGCTCCGTCCGCACGAACTGACTCCTTCTAAGAATTCTGGGGGATTGATCACACCAGGAGGAGGTGTGGCTAAAGGAAAAATAGTTCCTCAGTCCTAAGGGCAAGCAGACTGAATTAACCCATTGCTTGGACTCTCCCGCGGTGTACAGAAAAGGACCCTTCAGGTAAGCCAATGGTCATTCACTGTATAAAATCCAGTGTCACCATTATGAAATATCTGGGACTGGAGAAACCAATCACATTTCTATTCTCATCTAAATAGAACATGCTCAGTGCAAGAAGAGGAGAAGAATTTTACACATCTGGCTTTGTTAAATAGCAAAGGTTGCTATGAAATGGTTTATATTTGAGCTAGTAATGAACCTTTCAAAATTTGGGGTCATTTATGGGTACTGTTGAGAAATGACTGCTACAGTGAGGATGGCCACTCTTAAAACAGCTGTTTACCACACAGGTACATTTCCAAACTAAAAGACTTTTAAAATCTTTATTTTTTAAGAATGCCTCCAGGATTTATGCAAAGCCCAAAACATTTTCAGACATCAATAATGGAATGTGGGTAGTCATACATGTAGCACCTGTCAGTATAGATAGTCCTTGACTTACAACCACAATTGAGCCCTAAAATTTCTGTTGTTAAGTGAGATATTTGTTAAGTGGTTTTGGCCCCATTTTACGACCTTACCTGCCACAGTTGTTAAATGAATCACTACAGTTGTTAAATTAGTAACATGGCTGTTAAGTGAATCTGGTTTTCCCTTGATTTTGCTTCCCAAAAGATTGCAAAAGGGGATTACATGTCCTTGGGACACAGCAATGGTCATAAGTATGAACCAGTTGCTGAGCATCTGAAATTTGACCACAGGATCATGAGAATGCTACAAAGTCATAAGTGTGAAAAATGGTCATAAGTCACTTTTTCCAGTGCCGTTGTAACTTTGAACAGTCACTAAATGAACTGTTGTAAGTCAAGGACTACCTATACAGGGCATCTGCAGCCAAATTGTACCCTCCCAGCTGACTTTTTTTTGACACTTGTCTCCTCTATGGAACCCACAAACACATTTTTTCCTGATGTTGCACACTGCAGTTTCAAAAGGCAGTTGTGTGAGCCCAGGAATGTATGCAGCCTATTTCAAGATTCATTAGGGGGAGTTCCGGTTCCGGCGGCGGCGGCGGGCAGCTCCTTGCCCGCTCCGGCTCCCCGGTGGGCTTCCCCACTCATTGGGGGGCACAGGACACCCCGCAGAGGGGTCCTGCCGGAGGGGCGGCATCGCAGAGGACTCCCGCAGCGGTGGCCGGCGGGAGGTCTCTCGCGCGCCCAAGGCACCGGGGAGCAAGCTCGGAGGGCGCTTCGCGTTCCTGCACCTCGCGCCTCGCTACAAGCCGACTGGAGAATGCAACAATAGAAGGAAGCAGCTGCAGTGCGGTGAGGTTGCTTCTCTCTTCATTCCCTACTCTGCACGAAGAATTACTCAGCTTTTTAAAATCTTAACTTTCGGAGCATTTTGGAGGCGCGGCTGGAGGGAGGGGGGTTCCCCCCCCCTTGGACAAGCGGCGAGGAACAATTCTGCTCTCAGCCCCCGGGGAAGGAGGAGGGGGGAGAGCCAACGAATGAAGCCTCACCCAGGCTGAGATGATTTTCTCTTCAATTTAATTTTACATATTACTGTGATTTGAGGACTTTTGGAACTTTTTAAAACTTTGTTATGCCTCTGTGCCCAAAACTGGCAGGGCAAGATGGCACACTTCCGTTGTCTTTATGAACTGTGAAACCTGACTCCACCTTTAAAATTCAGGCTTCCGGTCTTTGTCTCCGTGTCTCCCAGAGGAATCTCTTGTGGATTGGTATTTTTTAAACTTTCTAGGGGAAATTTTCTATCTATTGCCAGACTTATTAGAGAGACTCTCTTCTGCCTGGTTCTTCTGCTCCCAAAACTCACCTGGCTACCCTTCTTTTCTAACTGTTTATCTTATATATGGACTGAACTTCTAACGTTATAAATGATGGCACCCAAAAGACCTCCTCCTGGAAAACCTGGCTTTGCCACTTCTGCTCCAACATCCGCAACATCCAGTCCAGCCACACAGTCAAAGATAACAGAACTGATGCAACATAAGACTACAGAGATGGACTTTCAACAAATGCTTCAACAAATTTTACAGGGCCAGGAGGAAATCAAGAAACAGCTAAGGGAAATGAAAGATGAAATTAAAGAAAATCAAGCCCAAATATATAAGAACTCACAAAGACTGAATCTTGTGGAAGGGGGGGTGGAGGAGGTGAGGGGGGGGTAGAAGCTGTGCAGAAAGGGAACAAAGATCTTGACACCCAACAGATGAAAATAGAATTTGAGAGAATGTCCTATTATCTTAGATTTCAAAATGTTATAGAAGAAGATGGGGAAAACATAAGGGACATCATGACAAACATCCTGGCTGACTACACACACAAAGAAAAACAACAGATGGGGTGGGATATAGACCTGGTTTATAGAGTGAACTCAGCTTATGCTAGAACACACAATGTACCCAGGGAGGTTCACATTAAATTTCTTAGAAAAAGCACAAGAGATGAAATTCTGGGTGTACAAAGGGGGCAAGCATTGACATACCATGATATGGAGATAACCATTCTGAAGCAGATCCCTAAGAAGATTAGAGAAAAAAAGGAAGAATTATTCGCAATTAGCGAATAAATTATACCAGAAAGGGGTGTGGTTTAGATGGTTGATGCCTGAAGGTATGCTGATATTCTGGGAGGAGACAAGAATCAGAATCAATTCACCCATAGAGGCGCAGGCCTTTATGGAAAAAAACAAAACACTCCTAGAAAAAACACGAGACACTACAACGGACACGCAGGACACGGGAGGGGCCAGAGCTCTGCCAGTGGAGGGAGATGGGGCAATAGCAAGAAGACTCAGATCACAAAAATAAACAAGAAAATCATATTATTATAAACTGACCGAAAGTGATAATGGAATTATATCTGGATTTTATACTGTAATGTCTAATCTGATTGAAAATAGTAATAGAACTAATATGCTGATTGTAACCAATTATATACCAATGCATTATATATAAATGTATACTATGAGTATGGAGGGAGGGGCGCCTGCCACATTTTGCAACTGCCAAAATTTGTATACCTGTCCATTTACCCTTTTCCCTATAAATGTTGAAAAACCAATAAATTTTTTTTTTTTTTTTAAAAAAGATTCATTAGGAGGGGGTGGCATGAGTGGCATCTTGTACACCAAATCACTTTTCCTCTTTTGAATCTGAATTATGTCCTAAGACCTAGTAGGTTGGGTTAATGGCCTATCGTGTGCTAACCTTTCATTTTCTTTTCTTTTTTTTCTCTCCAAAGATGAGGCCAGGCAGTTCGGAGAGACCCCTAGCCACACAAGTGCAAATAGCAATAGCACTTAGACCAGGAGTGTCAAACTCGATTTCATTGAGGGCCACATCGGGTTTATGTTTGACCTCAGGTAGGGTGGGTGGGCGGGGCCAGATGGTATGGCCAGCTTAACGTCATTTGTGTCAGGGGTGCCTGTGGTGGGCCGAGCACTCTGCCAGGGAAAACGGGTTCCCGAGCTCCATTTTCAGCTGGGACAGCCTCCTGCAACCCTTTGCCAGTGAAAATGGAGCTCAGGAGGCCGTCCCTGTGGGCCAGATCTAAGCACCTAATGGGCCAGATCCAGCCCTTGGGCCTTGAGTTTGACACTCCTGAAGTAGACTTATATACATCCCTTTACATCCCTTTCTAAGTGATTTAAGTGTTAGCATACTGCCCCCCCTCCAAAAAAAATCTGGATCATCATTTTACTGACCTTGGGAGGATGGAAGGCTGAGTCAACCTTGAGCCGGTGAGACTCAAACTGCCAAACTGAAGGTAGCCAACAGTCAGCAGAAGTAGCCTGCAGTACTGCACTCTACTACAGCTCACAATATTGAACTCATTTTCTAGGATCATTCTAATTAATCGTTCTAATTTTGACACAATAAAGGTTTTTTAAAAAGCATATGCATGCATATCATTTCAATTATAAGCTAAGATGGATAGATAACACCAATACATTTCCTTTCTCTTCTCTCTCACGCTGTGGAGCATATGTCTAGAATGTGATTTAAATTGCATTGATACATAATATTCTATTAAATACTATTCAAATGTTTAAGAACGTCTAGAGCTGTGATGGCGAACCTATGGCACACGTGCCAGAGGTGGCACACGGGGCCTTCTCTGTGGGCATGTGTGCCATTCCAGCCGCTCTTCTGGTTTCTGGCGCGCACATGCACTCCGGTCAGCTGATCTTCAGGTTTCCGGCACTCCTGCTCATGCGTTCCAGTTTGGGCACTTGATGCCGAAAAGGTTTGCCATCATTGGTCTAGAGGAGCGATGGTGAACCTTTTTTGGCTCGTGTGCCATAAGTGGGGGGAGCGCAGGGGGGTCATGTGCAGGCGTGCCACACCCATAATGCAATGCGCAGGCCCCCCAGTGCGCATGCATGCACTACAGGCGCGACCCCCCCATTTTTGCATGCTTTTTTCACCCTCCCCAGCTCCAGAGGCTTTATAGGAGCATGGGGAGGGCGAAAACAGCCTCCCCTGGCCCCCGATAAGCTGTCTGGAGGCTTCAGGGACCTTCAGGAGGCTTACCTGAAGCCTCCGAAGCAGTCAAAATGACCCTCTGAGCAAACTGGAAGTCTTCCGGTTTGCTCGGAGGGTCGTTTTAAGCGCTGTGAAGGCTTCAGGGACCGTCAAGAGGCTTCCCTGAAGCCTTCAGAGCGCTCAAAATGACTTCCGAGCAAACTGAAAGTGAGTTCCCGAACTTCCGGTTTGCCCGGAGGGCCATTTTTTTGCGCTCCGGAGGCTTCAGGAAAGCTCATAAAGCCTCCGGAGGGCCTCCGGGGCGGAGCGGGGGAGCTCTTTTCGCCCTCCCCAGGTTCCTATAAAGGCTCTGGAGCCTGGGAAGGGCGAAAAATGGCTTTAAAAAAGGGTAAACTCAGCTGGCCAGCACGCACATGTGCGCTGGCCAGCTGACAGGGCAGAGCCTCGTGTGCCCTGACAAATGGCTCCGCGTGCCACCTGTGGCACATGTGTCATAGGTTCGCCATCACTGGTCTAGAGTATTATGATACCCTGCTAACATCTTCTTTTAAAAGTCAGTGCAGGATGCGCTAAAACTGCAGGGAAGAGTGACTAGCAGAGAAGGAGGGATAAAACAGTTCTCAGCCAGAATTGATCATTTGTGCAAAGTGAGAAATTCAGCTCCTGGGGTTTTGCCTTTGATGGTCTGAGTGAGAGATACCATTTATACAGTGTTAACATGGATAGAAAAAGAAGGGCTGGTCTTGTCCCCTGTACAGCATAAAACTGAGAACAAAGCACTGTGAAGTTCTCACCACAGGGCTGTCCTCCTTAAATACTATTTGAAGACTGCTCCTGATCTAGAATATGTCTTTCTGGTTTGTAGCAGATTATACTTACTATAATATAAAAATTCCACTCTAATGACAGAAAGTGAAGAGGAACCAAAGAGCCTCTTGATGTGGGTGAAGAAGGAGAGTTCAAAAGTTGGCTTGAAACTCAACATTAAGAAAACTAAGATCATGGCATCTGGCCCTTTCAATCCCTGGAAAATAGATGTGGGAGGGGAAATGGAGGTAGTGACAGATTTTATTTTCCTGGGCTCCAAGATCACCGCAGATGTGGAGTGCAGCCAAGAAATTAAAAGACACTTGCTCCTGGGGAGGAAAGCTATGGCAAATCTAGACAGCATAAAAAAAGCAGAGACATCACAATGCTAACAAAAGTGTGTGTAGGTTTTCCCAGTTGCAATGTATGGCTGTGAAAGTTGGACCATAAGAAAGGCTGAGCACCAAAGAATTAAGGCCTTTGAACTATGGTGCTGGAGAAGATTCCTGAGAGTCCTTGGACTGCAAGGCGATCAAACCAGTCAGTCCTAGCGGAGATCAACCCTGACTGCTCTTTAGAAGGCCAGATCCTGAAGAGGAAACTCAGATATTTTGGCCACCTAATGAGAAGGAAGGACTCACTGGAGAAGTGCCTAATGTTGGGGAAGATTGAGGGCAAAAGAAGAAAGGGACAACAGAGAATGAAGTGGCTGGATGGAGTCACTGAAGCAGTAGGCATGAGCTTAAATGGACTCCAGAGGATGGTAGGGGACAGGAAGGCCTGGAGGAACATTGTCCATGGGGACTTCACAACTAACAACAACAATATAAAAATACCAATGCTTTCACAATTATACTGATTCTTTTCAGAACACAATGCAAACTCTTTCAATCAACTGCTTTAAAGAACCTATGAGCAACTTATGTCAATGTTATGTTGCACCTTCTGCCCAAAGTCTTGGATGCTGTGTAGGAAAAAAATGCATTTTTGAGTGCAGGAAGAAAAGACAGAGGAGGGTATTTAATTATCAGTCAGATGCTACTGGTGCAAGCTGGTTATCCAGGAAGAAAAGATACCCTTTTGCTGGTTATCCAGCTTGCACCAGTAGCATCTGACTGATAATTAAATACCCTCCTCTGTCTTTTCTTCCTGCACTCAAAAATGCATTTTTTCCTACACAGCATCCAAGACTTTGGGCAGAAGGTCCAACATAACATTGACATAAGTTGCTCATGGTCCTCAATGTACAAAGTATAATTGAGCCCAAACTGTTTGTTGCTAAGTGAAATATTTGTTAACTGAGTTTTGCCCCATTTTATGACCTTTCTTGCCACAGTTGTTAAGTGAATCAGTGCAGTTGATAAATTACTAACACGGTTGTTAAGTAAAACTGATTTCCCCATTGGCTTTGCTTGTTAGAAGGTTGCAAAAGATGATTACATGACCCCAGGACACTGCAACTCTCATAAATACAAGTCAGTTGCCAAGCATCTGAATTTTGATCATGGAGATGCTGCAATGGTTGTAAGTATGAAAAACCATCAGAAGTCCCTTTTTTCAGTGACATTGTAACTTTCAATGGTCACTAAATGAACTGTTGTAAATCAAGGACTACCCCTATTGTCATTCCTATGTTTAGGAAAATCAAATTCCTTGGTGCTTCTCCACCTTTCCCATTAGGTGAATGGTTATGTTAATCTTTTCTTCTTTTTCCCTTTGTTTCTTCTTAATGAAACAAAGGAGGGCATAAAGGCATGAATAAATTAATCCTAGGTAGGTTATCTGTAATTACCATGTATGGGACACAATTTTGTGTTTATAATGTTTTTATACTTTCCATTTATTGATATGTGGCACACTGTATTTAGAATGGTGGATCACAGTTCATTTATTAGATGCAAATAGTGTAGATCTATTTGTGTGTCTCCATATTTTTAAACAAACTTTTTAAAAATTAATCTATCTGCCGAGGAACCTATGGGGGCATGTTGTATAAGAGCTTTCTGCTCTTTGGGTGTGTTGGAACTACATCTCCCAGAATTCCTAATTCCACATATCTAGAAGGCAACAGGTTGGAAAAGGCTATCTCAATATGTAGAGACAATGGTAGTGGCCAGGTCTACCCAGAAAATATTTTGGAGTTGGTTTTTTTAGGATTATTTGCTGGGGCTGCAATGCAACACTCAGCTCAATTTTTTCTATGGTAGCTTCTGCAGAGTGATTGTGGTATTTAAGCTGGTTTTAGAAGAAAACTTTTTATTGAGAGAAATCCAAGTTACGAACATAGATGTTCCATACATCTATGTCATATCACTCCCTACACATCCTCCACCCCAAACTATACACTCTATCTTAAGCAAAGACCAGCAGTTATCTTCTGTGTTCTCATTCATTTTGCTGTCACCCTTACAAGAAATCTTTCCACTCCATTCTTGCTTTAGAAAGAATATAGGGTAAGTTATGGAAAGCATGAGGTGTAAAAGATAGTTTCTGGATTTTTCATCCCAACCATTTAATAGCAGTCATGTGGCTGGAAAGGAATAGAGAGGATGGCTTAGAATAGTTGCCAATATTCCCGGCAGTTGCCCAGTTGCCCCTCTCATAAAGATACAATGGGGGTTTTTTTTTTTCTCTGCCCCACCTCTCAGCTGGATATAGTCCATTTTTTCTCTCAATTTTTTCTTTTCCCCACTTTTCCTCCCACACCAAATTTGGTCCTATTCTGTTCAGTTTTCAGAGAGTTATCACTCTGACAGATAGACAGAATCCTGGGCCATTCACATACTTTTTTCCAACGTTTTATTGAGTTAGAGGGAATTAAAAAAAATAAAACCATTGAGTTGCGGTGGTGCAGTGGTTAGAATAGAGTACTGCAGGCTACTTCTGCAAGCCTTCAGTTTGACAGTTCGAGTCTCACCAGTTCAAGGTTGACTCAGCCTTCCCTCCTTCCAAGGTTGGTAAAATGAGGACCCAGATTGTTGGGGGCAATATGCTGACTCTGTAAACTGCTTAGAGAGGGCTGTAAAGCACTGTATATAAGTCTAAGTGTTATTGCTATTGTTATATAGGCAAACTTGTTCCCTTCTGACTGCACTAAGCAAGTTCCTTTCTTGCATTCAAATAATACAGAATGCTACTGGATGACTTTGTGAGTTTCCTTTTGCCTCCATTCTTTTGAAATAAATATACAATTTTAACACTTCCCAAATTCCACAAAATAAAGCACCCTACACACCCAGGCTGCTGCTTCAGCAATGGGTCAGTCTTCTTATTTTTGCAAACTGTGCCTATGGGCTTTTGTGGCAAGCTGTTAGATCACCCAAAACAGGGATGCTAATTAGATTAACATATCACTATGCCAGCATTAAGATTTGAGTTCTATAACCCCTCCCACTCACACTATTACAGCCTAGCGATCCTGTCATTATCTGGTATTATGAGGCATCTCTCAGGAGGCAAAGAAATTTCATTACTTAATAAAGAAGATTTGGAACTGGTGTCAGAGGAAGGCCTTAAAGGGGGAAAATGGGTTGGAGTGATATTGTGGAGGCTTTTTATTTGCATTGTAAGTTTCTCAAACCTCACAGAGTAAGCTCATACATATTGGGTAGTAAGAAAAGAATGCAGGAATCAGATAGCCTAGCATTTACTATATTTATTTAGTTCTACAATCAAGGAGTTCCAAGCAAAAAGTCTTGAGTGAATTTCCAGAATTACAATACAATAGCAGAGTTGGAAGGGACCTTGGAAGTCTTCTAGTCCAACCCTCTGCCTAGGCAGGAAACCCTATACCATTTCAGACAAATGGCTATCCAACATCTTCTTAAAGACTTCCAGTGTTGGGGCATTCACAACTTCTGGAGGCAAGCTGTTCCACTGATTAATTGTTCTAACTGTCAGGAAATTTCTCCTCAGTTCTAAGTTGCTTCTCTCCTTGATTAGTTTCCACCCATTGCTTCTTGCTCTACCCTCAGGTGCTTTGGAGAATAGTTTGACTCCCTTTTCTTTGTGGCAACCCCTGAGATATTGGAACACTGCTATCAGCATGACTAAACGCTGAAGGTGCACAGAGCACTGTTACTTTCCCACCAAAGTGGTCCCTATTTTTCTACTTGCATTTTTAACGTGTTTTCAAACTGCTAGGTTGGCAGAAACTGGGACAAGTAACAGGAGCTCACTCCATTACATGATGCTACGGAACCGCTGAACTGCCAACCTTCTGATCCAAAAGCTCAGCATCTTAGCCACTGAGCCACCGCGTCCCAGAAGAGATAAAGACAGACGCAAAATCACCATAACCCTTTAGACTTGAATTGTGTCTTCCAATACAGGAAAATACTGTTATCTTTTGCACTACACTGGCTTTAGTGTAGCATTTGATTTTTACAGGGGATGCTATAAAGTTTTAATTTAGAATCCAGTTATAAATTTGGTTGCTTGGTTAGATAGGTAGGTAAGTAGTAAGTGGGTAGGTAGGTAGTTAAAACATCTATGTAGCTGATCCTCTTATAGCAAACTCTGGGTGGTTACCACTCATGATATAAATAGCAGTTTTAAATATTAATGGAGGAAGAGAGGGCAAATAAGTAAGGATTGCTCTTAGTTACTGTTAGTTACAGATTTCTATATCTTATTCAACACAAAGCATGTAGGGGTATTTTGTAGGGGTTTAGGGGTATTTTATGAACTTTTAATCTGTTGGGCATAACTTTGGGGAAAGCTTTTACTAGGGAAAATATCATATGAGACAAAGATGAAGGGATTCTCCATTTGAATTTTGGACCCATCCATCCTCACCCCTATCCCTGTCCAAGTAGCATTGATAGTTTCCTCCTCCATCCTCATTTTTCAGTAGACAAACTACCTCTGTTTGGCTTTCGTTTTACTTGGAAAGAACTACGGGTATGCACAGTTGCATCACAGATATTCTCATTTCATTCCCTTTGCAATAAAATGTTATTTTTCCTCATTTTTCACATGTGGAAAACAGCAAAGCTGTTCAGGAAGCTGTAATTCTAACTCAACTGGACAGCACAAGGCTGGACATGCTCACATATTAGAGTGTGTGGAGGACAATGGGGAAATATTTCCCAACAAACAGGTTCAACAGTGTTTTTCAAATTAATCCAAGTAGGCTAATCTGAAGAGGACTCATGATGTTCCATAGATGGCTTTGGATTCTTGTCCCAATATTGCTGGCCTCCAGATCCTGTAGCTGAAAATAGTTTGCCAATGCAGCCAAAGCCTGGAGCCATCACTGTGTTTTTAGCACAAGTCTATATGCGATACATAATTGATAATAGTTATTCCTGTTATTCACATCTTTGCCATGCAATTTTAATGAGGATGAAGAAAAAGAGGGGAGGTCTTTATTTTACATCTCCCTCTCTATAAATATGCTGCATTATTAAATGCAGACGTTTCCTGCTGTCCCTGCACTTGGCTCTGATCAAGGGCATGAGTTGGGTTTTTCAATAAGTTCACCTGGATTGCAGCATCTGAAGCTGTCGGTGCAGGACAGAGCTATTAATGATCCCACCCATAGAGCCATTGGGATAGGCTGAGACCTGTTCTCCCATGGCCATACAGAGAGCTTAACTACTGACAGAGAAGAGGCATCTTGAAGGTGACTGAGATAAAGACCTAAAAGAAATGGTGATAGAAAAAAACTAGAAACTTCACACCCTACTTGAGGACATTTCTACATCCTCCCTGTTCTCAGCATTTTATTTTGCTGATCTCACAAGGAGCACATGAAGCTTGTGTTCTTTTCTTATTCTATGCTAAGTTTTCGAAACATGTGCTAAGTCATTTTTTATGGGTGAAAATTTGAAAATAAATAGTATTTTATAATTTGCCAAAAAAAATGACATTTTGTCAATTTGAATGGGATTTAAATCATGTGAATTATGTGAGGGCGTTGACTATTGGTGGAAAGGGAGCCTCAGGGCCCTCCTCTTTTTCCATTTCATCAGGGCATGAGTGTCAAACTCACCACGTCACGTTGCCGTCATGTGATGTTTCGTGGCATTTTCCCCCTTACCACGGAGCTGGGGTGGACATGGCTTGTGCCTGACAATCCGGCCTGCGGGCCGTCGGTTTCAGAGGTGGGTTGTTGCCATTTCGCCCCAGATTGGGAGAACCGGTAGTAGCGATGGCGGGAGGCTCCACCCACTGCCCTGACGCTTCTGCACATGCACAGAGACTTCTGAGCATGCACAGAAGTGGTCATATGCATGCACGAGCAAACCAGTAGTAAAAATAATAGAAACCCACTACTGGTCGATTTGACACCCCTGCATCAGGGCATGAAATGATAATTGCCAACAACACCTTCTAATCTCTACATGCCGTAACATAATTTACATTTGCCACCCCCAAATCATGTTGAGAGATGTATTTAGTGACGTACAGGTAGATCTCGACTTATGACCACAATTGTGCCCAAAACTTATGTTGCTAAGTGAAACGTTTGTTAAGGGAGTTTTTTCTCCATTTTCTTGCCACTGTTGTTAAGTGAATCATTGCAGTTGGTAAGTTAGTAACATGGTTGTTAAGTGAGTCTGGGTTACCCATTGACTTTGCTTGTCAGAAGGTCGCAAAATATGATCACATGAACCCCGGACAATGCAACCGTCATAAATATGAACCACTTGCCAAGCATCTAAATTCTGATCATGGGACCATAGAGATGTTGCAATGGTCATAAATGTGAAAAATGGTCATAAGTCACTTGTAACTTTGAACAGTCATTAAATGAACTGTTGTAAGTCAAGGACTACCTGCATTGAGATGACAGGTTTCTATAGTTCCCTGTTAATGTGACATTCCACACCTCTAAGGGGCTTTGGGTTGGAAAAGGCTATTCCAAATAATACTCTGGATTCACATTCTCCATAATGAATGACAGATCAGAAACTCCAATTCTCCCTTATTTCAGCCATGGATTAAACAGATTATTATATCGTCTGAAATGGCTTTGCTAGTACACCTAACAAAATGGAGGACAAGTACTTAGATCAGGGGTGTCCAAACTTGGGAACTTTAAGACTTGCGGACTTCAACTCCCAGAATTCCCCAGCCAGCCATGGTGGCTGGGGAATTCTGGGAGTTGAAGTCCACAAGTCTTAAAGTTCCCAAGTTTGGACACCCCTGACTTAGATGTACTAAGAAACAAAATCTGTTAACACGTGCATTTAAAAATAACAAGCAAACAACAACAAAAACCCTAATAGAGGCTAAACCCAAAGGTGCTTTTTCAGGAGGCAACTGGACTTTCTTGTTTTTTTACTTTGAAGACGTTTCACTTCTTATGCAAGAAGCTTCTTCAGCTCTGACAGGATAGTGGGGAATGGAACAATTTACATTCCTTGCAGAAAAGCTGGTCATTTGCATCCTTTTAGAGGGTCATTGAAGCACCTGGAGGTGTGTCGTCAGGGTCAGGGTTGTCCCAAAGGTGCTTTTTCAGGAGGCAACTGTCAGAATTGAAGAAGCTTCTTGGATGAGAAGCGAAATGTCTTCAAAGAAAAAAAAACAAGAAAGTCCAGTTGCCTCCTGAAAAAGCACCTTTGGGACAACCATGACCTGGATGGCTGAGAATCTCTACAGAATAGAGACTAAAGTCACCCATCCAAGGAGCTTCCAGTGCTTTTTTTCTCTCTCTCCCTGCCTCAACACCGTGTGCCCTCAATTTCTACTGGTGTAGGATCCCCGAACTTCTGGAAACAATTTAGCCAGAGCAGAGGATTACAGGGAAGAAATGACACTCTGCAGACTGATATTGTTCCATTGGCAAGTTGGCACAGTGGGATACCAGCTAAAGAGACCAATATTATGATTCCATTCAGTTATGGCATGAAATTTATATTATTACATTTGCATTGGTCTGTTAATTGGTTTCTAAACAAACATAGAAAATAGGAATAAGGTTACACAAAATAGAAAACAGGGGAAGCAAGGCCAGCTTTGTGGAAGTTCCTTACACCTAGGGAGAGAAGCTGTGCCCCCTAAGTATTAAGGTCATGCTTTATCCTTGATAAACTGGTGGTGCTTTTCCTGCCTATTCATTTTCCCAGTGCTGTAGGTGTGCATGTAGGATGTTTGCTGTTTTTGAGCCTTAGACCTTTATGATCAAATGCCGTCTCTTCAGAAGGTGTCAGTCTCTCATGTTGAGATACTACAGAACACTGCAAAAGGTTCCCTTGATCTGCTTTTGGGGCTGGATGCAGAGGCATATTTTGCATTGTGGAGGCCTACATAGAGCATTGGTTGCCATGGCAACCGTACAACCATTAAAGGGGGATGCAAGAGTGTTGCGCTGTGCCTGGGAGTGGGAAATCATTTATTCTCTGCCGTGTTTTATCTGTAGTCCCACCAAGTGACAGCTACAGGTTTTTGAGTCTTCCTTTCCTCTTCCTTGGTATACTTCATGAAGTGATCCCGACTCCTGCCCTCTATAGGAAGCTGAGCAACCCATACAATGCTCCAAGAAAAGGCTAATTCTATGCTCAAACTGTAATCCAAATGTATACAGCAGCCTGCTCATAATGTGAATGCTTTCAGAAAATGTATCTCTTTAGCAGAGGCAGAGGGAGATAATAGTGTCTCTAGCAATGCAAATTAGAAATGTAGGGTCTTTCTTTATTATAGCACTTAGCAATAGCACTTAGACTTATATACCGCTTCACAGTGCTTTACAGCCCACTCTAAGCGGTTTACAAAGTCAGCCTATTGTCCACAACCATCTGGGTCCTCATTTTACCAACCTTGGAAGGATGAGTCAACCTTGAGCCTGGTGGGATTCGATCTACCAAACTGCTGGCAGCCGGTGAGCAGCAAAAGCAGCCTGCAATACTGTACTCTAACCACTGCACCACCGCGGCTCATGCAATGTTCATGTTATTAAAAAAAAACATTATAGAAATATCTTTACTATAAATATTTTATTATAAATAAATATTTTTATTATAAATAAATATTTTTATTATAAATAATTGTATGAATATTATCTATATTATAAAAAGATGTAGAGACTCTGGAAAGAGTGCAGAGAAGAGCAACAAAGATGATTAGGGGACTGGAGATAAAATATTTTAAGAACGGTTGCAGGAATTGGATGTCTAGTCTAGAAATAAAAAAGGAATGGGCGCAACATGATAACAGTGTTGAAATATTTGAGGAGGTGCCACAAAGAAGAGGGGGTCAACCTATTCTCCAGAGCACCTGAAGGCAGGACAAGAAGCAATGGATGGAAACTAAGCAAGGAGAGAAGCAATTTACAACTAAGAAGAAACCTCCTGAAACTTTCCTCCGGAAGTTGTGACTGCTCCAACATTGAAAGTTTTAAAGAAGAGATTGGATAATCATTTGTCTGAAATGGTATAGGGTTTCCTGCCTAAGCAGGGGGTTGGACTAGAAGACCTCAAGGTCCCTTCCAACTCTGCTATTCTGTTCTATTTACCAGTGGAATGGTTTGCCTTCAGAAGTCGTGGATCAGTAGAGACTTTTAAGAAGAGACTGGACAGCCACTTGTCTGAAATGGTATAGGCTCTCTTGCTTGTGCAAGGAGTTGGACTAGAAGACCTCCAAGGTCCCTTCCAACTCTGTTATATATATATATATATATATATATATTTTAAAAAAAGCATCTTAGGAAATATATGTCCTCTCAGACCATAAATTAGCTTTCACCTATAGAAAAGTTTACATGCAGATGAGAAACGTTCAGATTCCTTTACAGTATGATTGCACTCTTGTATTTCTGCTCCATATTCCACCAAAACATGCCATACCAGGATTTTGATGCCACTAGTAACAACTGATGTGTTCTTGGTGGTGGTCCTTAACAGGTGGCAGGGTCCAAATGGATATTTCAGGTGGTATCATGCCCAGAAGATGAATTGCAGGCTGCTTTGATACCCTGTTTGACTTACTTCCTGACACTGGAAGAATCCTGGCAAAGTCACCTTTATAAATATAGTCGTTAAAGTGGTTAAGATTGGGTGAAATATGGGCAGAAAAAAGAACAAAACTCCTTGGAGGGGGAACATGTTCACGCTTCCTAGACACTGAATTGATTTATGTATTAATGTGTTTGTTAGATTTATAGCTGGCTTTTTTCCAGATATTCAAGGTAGTGTGTATACTACTTTCTTCCTACTTTTTCCTATAACAGAAACCTTCAGGGATTGGGATTCATGTTCTATTTACTAAAACCATCCCGCAACTGAAGTTTAAACCTGGGCCTATTTGGTCCTGTTTCTAATCCAATACTTCAACTTCTCTATTGCATTGGTTCAAATTTCAAAACACCTGGCTTTACTTTTCCCCTTGTACTTCCTTCCATCAGTAAGAATTCTTTCATACAGGAATAAGTGAAGGCGATGCTCAATTCAATGGCAGCAAGGTAAGGATCCTAATAATTGAGAATCAAAGCCATGTACAGCTCCACGTTTCCTCTGCATAACTCCACCTACCGTGTGCTGCTTTTAGGTCACTTTGCAGTCAGGTGGAGCATTGGCTGAGGGAGAGAATTGCAATTTGCTGTTACCTCAATCATTGTTCAATATAGTTTCACAGCACAGTGCCGAAGAATTTGATATCTAGGCTTATCTCACGGGGCTTCAGAGGAACAGACTCATAAGCTATAGGCTCTCTTTACATGAAGGCATCCCATGGAACCGAGGAGAATGCAGAAAAATGCAGACATGGTCAATAATGCTCTTAGTAATGGAGACCCATCATTTTAATCTTTGAAGCAGATTGTGCTTGGGCTGCAGAATGCATGCTGTCACCACAGCAGGAAGGAAGTTAGTTCAACGTGTTCAACATTCCCAATCATTTACCTGGTAGGTTTCTCCCAGTGCCCAAGAGAAAATCCAAGTATTTAAAGCTTTATGAAAGCCAACACAGTCAGGGCCCTCTGAAACCCGGGGGTAGGAATCTACTATTCAAAAATAAAGGTGCTGCAACAAAGAAAGCACATCTCCTGGGTCTTGTTGCAGGTGTGTAGCAAGATGATGCCTGTTCATAGAGGGAACCTGAAGCATACTCTTCTTCCTGTCCTTCAAGGCCATCCTTTTGCCTTTTACAATGACCAAGCTATGAGTAACTGTAAGCAGGATCTCTTGATCCAGAAATGAGTGCAACTAGCATACAAGATGGACCTGTGCAAAGGGCTTCTTTGACACAGTTACTACCTGCTCTAACAACTTCGAAAGCAGAAGCTGTTGAAGAGGACCCCCAAATTGTGCACTAGGTCTGTATGGAAAAATGCCATCCCATTAAGAACTAAAGATGGGAAATCTCCCAAAATGGGGGTTGCAACTTCAGCTTCAGTTGAACTGAAGTCAAGATTTTCTAGATTCTCACAGCCTCCAGATACTAGGAAAGACCAACGGTGTTATTTGGTCAACCAGGCTAATGATGCATAGCTGAGTATGTTTAGTTTTTATTGTGAGTTTTTAATTTTTCAGACTACAATTTCTCATACTTATAAATTCTACTAATCCAGTAAAGGATAAGTTTTAGTTTTCTGAATGGACTGGCTAGAGAAGAGGCTATTAGGATAGATAAGATAACCTCCATCTTCAATGGGAATTAATGTTGAATAAGAATTGTTTGGGAGACACACAGAAAAAAGCTATTGATTTTATGTCTTAAGTAGCATCTAAGACCTCCTCAGAAGCATCTAGTTGTTCATTATGAGAGAATGACTTATCAACTTATGTTGATTAAGTAATTACATTATCTTTACTATGTGATTGTTATTTTAACATTTATTTATTGAGATGGAAAACGATTTACTGTAGATAAATTTAAAGTCTTCCAACAACTCTGATCACTTTACATTATAAATTAGTATAAGCATAAAAGAAGAAAGCGAAGTCCTTTGGAACAGATCCTGAGGTCTCTAGTTATGAATTTTATTTTGTAGGCTGAAAATAAATCAGCCTGCTTCTCCTCCTCCCACTAAGACAGAGAGCATAGGGCAAGGTTAAGTAAACTGTTATGGGCACAAGGAGACTAAAAAAATAGGAACTTCATAACATTGCTAAAACAAAGAACAGACTATTGATGTCAGTCCTTTGTCAACATTTCAGTTTGTTCTTCTTCAACAGAGAGGGAAGGAAGAGGTTTTCCAAACTGTTTCATTAATTTTTCTTTAGATATTTAGTCGATTATTATATACTTTCAAAGGTCCCCCCACCCAACCCCGCTCCATGTTTCAATTATATATTTCATGAGAGACGTTCAAGGGAGGGAAGGGAATGGAAAGAGAAAGGCAAAAGTGATTGCTAATTGTGAGATTGAAATTCTATTTCTTTTTTAGATGTGTCATGCAATCTTTGTGAACTGAGGGGTGTGTTTGGCATGTTATGATCATGCACACAAAATCAATAGTATGTCCAATTATAAGACACTCGGTTATCAGAAAGGCACCAAAACACTGAATTTTGATACCATGTTTGATTTTGCCCTACAGGGCTCTTCAGAGCTAAGTTGTTTGCTTGGTGGCTCTTATGAAGGATCTCTGCAGGACATTAAAAAACTGTCTTTGGTTCTCTGAGGATTTTCTGCTTACCCTGACATACATAGTTTTATTACTTCCATGTGAAGTATGGAGTAACATTGAATACTTCTGTAATATTGGAACAAAACCAGCCATTGTATTATTTCAGTAATGTAACTGCAGATGGGTTAAAAGAGATCTGCTAATCAATCACCTGTTCTACCTTGAAAGCATTTTCGGTGCATCCCAATTGCCAAATACCTTTCTCCCACAAGCAGATCCCAAAGGTAAGTTCAACTCCTGAAGCAGGAGGCAGAACAGGCAGTCATTTTCTCCAGCTAAAATGTAAAGGGCAGGATAGCATGTGGGAGCTCGTGCCATTTACCTCTGGGCCGGAAGAAACCTCGGTTTCTCAGGAGTTGTTGGGAGTTGGAATTTCTTGTGTGAAAGGGACTCTAGCCAGACTGCAGTCATTAGAAACCTTATACTTCTGTTCTGGAGTGGATAAATAAGGGTAATTGAGATATGGGTAGAACATCAGAGAATGTTCAGTCTCTGGTATCTCCAAGTTAAAAGATTATGTCATAGTAAAATTGGGAAAGGACCTTCTAAACCACAGCCAGTCCAGATAGTTAACTTCAAGAGTTAAAGCCAGCTGGGTTTTTTAATGCTAATTTTCATTTGCATAACCGCAACTGTATTTGGAGAGTAGGTACAGAGGATATCACTGATTACTCTCTATCACAAGGCAAATAATTATTGTGTTAATCTTAATCACAATAACACCAAAGTAACGAAATGATAAATGTATCATGATTGCCTTTTTATTCATGAGTCATGATATTGCAAGTACTTAATGGCAATGTCTGCCTTATGATGTTACAATGCATGTTTCATGCCTTGCCCCAGTAATGCCTATGGTTCATCCTTCTACCCTCTGCGGTACTCTGCCATTCCAGTTAGTGAAGATCAATGAGGAAATGCCATATCTTCATCGTGAAAGATTGAATTTTTTATTTCAGGACTGGCATCAATCTGTGCTGCCCTTTGGTAGTTTTGAGACCCTAGCATGCTGGAAGCCCACTAACATCACAACTGCCTTAGTGTAATGCCAAGATAGCAATAGCACCTAGACTTATATACCGCTTCATAGTGCTTTTACAGCCCTCTCTAAGTAGTTCACAAAGTCAACATATTGCCCACAACCATCTGGGTCCTCATTTTACCCACCTCGGAAGGATGGAAGGCTGAGTCAACCTTGAGCCTGGTGAGATTCGATCTGCCAAACTGCTGGCAGCTGGTGATCAGCAGAAGTAGCCTGCAGTACTGCACTCTAACCATTGTGCCACCGTGGCTCTTAATGTCAGATCTGCAAGCCACCAGTTTGTTTTTAATCTGTCCTCATCGATGTTCTGAGACACTTTGGTTTGAAATCTACTATGTTATTCTCATGCTTCGTCCTTGGCCAACACAATAGCAGGGATACTGCTGGAATGGCAGCTCTGAGATTTGACCAGGAATATAAAATTGTGCAGGAGAACAAATGAAAAGGCAGTTTGCAGATGTTCTTCTGTTAATCTGGAACCACCTCTATTTAAGTTGTATAGTAGCTATAATTCACAACAACCATTTACTGGGCAAGTGGCTTTCGTGACTGGCAGCATGGGTAAATCCATGGAAATAAATAGCATAGGTATGGTTTTGATTGTAACAATAAAGGAATTCCAAAGGTGCTTTTTCTGCACCATTCAGTCAGAACCGAAGGAGCTCCTTGGATGAGAAGTGAAACATGTTTGAGGAAAAACAAAGAAAATCCAGTTGCCTTTTGAAAAATCACCTTTGGGACAACCATGACCTGGAGAATCTCCATAGACATACAATAATAAGGAAACATGTGGCTGGATAGGACAAAGGCTCTAGCTAGCAAGCGTTGCTGCCATAACATGTCATTACAGCCAGGGGTGGGTTCCAGCTGCCATTACTACCGGTTCGGTAGTAAAAAAAAAATGCTGCTCCATGTGCATTTTGATTGAAAATGATCTGCACATGCGCACATTAATAAATGAATAAAAATAGCATTTTTAAATGAAGATTGTTCTGTGCGTGTGCAGAACAGAAAATCAAGATGGCGCCACCAATCATAGAACCGGTATGGTCACGTGTCCACCGGAGTTACAACCTATTCGGCCGAATAGGTAGGAACCCACCTCTGATTACAGTCCATCCCACTTGGTGTGCATATTTATTTTGTCCTCTGCATTATTGGAAAACATGATGTGATATACTCTGGTTATTTTTGCCATGGAAAAATAATCATTAGGATCAGGAAAAGAAAAGCAACACATGGATCTTTACCTGTCCTCTAACAAGTACCCCTCTTTTCCCAAGAACTGTCAAGTCTTTGATTGCATTTCTAGAAATGGTCTTTGCTTATTAAACTGGATAGGCTGGTAAAAAGGTATCCAGTGTGACTAGAATAAAAAAAAATATTGCAGCTTGTGGTTGGCTTAGGGGCATAAAGCCAGAAAATAGCTTTGCTCAGATGACAATTTCCAAACTAGTACAGCTTGTCCTTAAAATAGCAACCATCCTCTTCATTTTTCTCTCTCCTCTCTTTTATCATCTACAGTCCAATCCTCACTTTTTTAAAAATGTTATTTAGGACCAAAACCTGCTTGCTTCAATGGAAATTACATCCCATAAAACATGTTTAAGCTTCTCTAGGAACGTTTCAGAATATGTCTGTTCTCCTCCTCTTTTCCACCTGACCAATATACGTACAGTAGTTATTCTAATACAGCAAATGTTTCTAAAGGCTTCCTTGACCTGAAATCCATTTCCCAATTGCCTAGATGTCTCTAATCCAGGAATAAACAATTGGTCCATGGGCCAGTCTAAATTAACACTTCCAAAATTTAGCAGCAAAATGGCTCAATTAGAAAACCTTGAATTTTCAGGGTTTGGGGAGAAGAAAAGGGAAAACAAATATTTTTCCTCTAGGAAGTTTTCTGCTTCCCCAATCCACCCCCAAAGTCAAAAGATGCCCAAAATTTTCAGCACCCCCTTGCAATAATGTTCACCACCCCTTGAAATGATGGCCACCAAATGTCATTTTCAGAAGACATTTTGGGGGCTCTCAGAAAACATTTTAAAGTTTCAAACATTGCCTTTCCTGCTTTAGGGAAGGATGCTTCAATAGAGAAATCCAAGGTCATTAGGGAACAAGCATGGAAGATTAACTTCTAATTTTTTATTTTTCCACTGAGATACAGTTCTTCTGCTCACTTTTTTTCAAATACGCACACTTGTTGCTGTGTATGAGGGACAATGGTCTATTGGTAGGCAACCTTTTTCTCCTATTACTGCTCTTGAGAGCCATCATGGGGTCTATATCAGACTAGGCCTGGGGAAAATTTGGTTCCCAATCATCCATGATGGTCACTAGTGGATGGGAAAGTATCTCTCTCATTCATGCTATCAACTTAATCTATGTGCAAAATTGTTGTGAATGGTGATCTCACTCCATCATCTGATTTTGATTTTATTTTCTCTTGCTGCATTATCCTCTCCATTTCAACATCACCAAGTGTGAATACCATTGTAGACACAGTGGAAAATGCTTTTTGAGTGACCGAGGAGTGGAAATATTCCTTATTTTACTGCTCAAGCTTATAAGCTAATCAATCGTATCACATAACTTTTAAAGGAAAGTTAAAACTATTAGGGGGACAATGGACAAAAATCCATTTCACAGATAGAGCAAATAATTTTTAAAAAATGAAATACTGGATTTGAGCCATCAGGGAAGATCCGAACCCACCCACCCACCCCAAAAAACCACCGCATTTTTCCCCTGTTTTTTTTACCACTATAGCAAAGACTCATGCACTTTGCCCTTATCTAAGAAAAAGACAAAAATTCATCTGGTTCACACTGATTAAAAATTTCCCAAATAGGCATTCCCGACATTGCAGAAGTCAATAACAAACTGTTTCCTTATTGTTGCCAAGAAGACAACTGAACAAGTTTATTTATTTATGTGTTTGTTTGTTTGTGTGTTTATTAGTTTGTCAAACATGTACACGATAGATATAAATATGAACATGGACATGAACGAAGGAAATGAATACAAATAAATGGGGACAGTAGGACAGGGATAATAAGCACGCTGGTGCGCTTATGCACGCCCCCCCCCCTTTACAGACCTGTTAGGAATGGGATGAGGTTCACATAGACAGTTTAAGGTTGAAGCTGTGGGGGGTAAGGATGTAACAACGGAGTCAGATAAAGCATTCCAGGCGTTGACCACTCTGTTGCTGAAGTCGTATTTTCGGCAATCAAGTTTAGAGCTGTTTACCTTGAATTTGTATCGATTGTTTCCCCGTGTATTATTGAGGTTGAAGCTGAAGAAGTCGTTGACAGATAAGACTCTGTAGCAGACAATTTTGTGTACTGTGCTTAGAGTGCAGGCTGCTCAGTTCCATACCGTCCAAGCCCAAAATTTCAAGCCTGATGGCATAATGGATTCTATTGTGAGTATAGGCATACTCTTCTTGTGAAATACCTCTGGAGCCGTTCAATTGTTTATCAATTCACCAAGAGTTGAGATGGACTGGAAGGAGATTTCAACTAATATGCAAAGTGGGGCTTGTGCATAACCAGAATTTTAACAACAGGGTCTTCCCCTATGCAAACTATGATTCTGTTTTTCTTATCTGCTGTTTTATTTACTTATATCATTTCTATACCACCAACTTCACGACGACTCCTTGTGTGCAAAAAAAAAACCCCAAAAACCCCAAACCCCTGAAATATAAAATCCATTAAAACAGCAAAACAACAATTTGCTTGCCCCATTCCCATCATTTCCATCATCAGCAACTCCCCAATTAATTGTCATAAATTAAAAGCCCTACAAAAGTTCTTCAATTGGATTGCCTTTTGAAATATTACTGGGAGAGTGCCACCTACAGTTTGGGAGGTAAATTGTTCCATAATAGGAAGGACCTCAGAAAAATATGTTAATAGAAGTTAATAGAAGTCCCTTCCAACTCTGTTATTCTGTTATTAAATAGCTTGCACTTACTCCCTTCTTCCACTCCCTTGATCTCACAAGGAGAGAATTCTCAGAATCCCAATTTGAGATGAAAGTGTCTTGAAAGTTAACAATCCTGCAGGTAACTGGGCACTAAGGCTTTATGTATAATATTAATTTCTAGCATGAGAAACGAAAAGGGCTCAGGATCTGGCACAGAAAAAAAACCTAGAGGCAGCTCTCAGTTCTCCTGAATTTACTGCCATCAATGAGTGGATTGTTCCAGTTTATAATATTTATAATCTTCCACCCTAATAAACTGACAGCTTGGGAGAACAAGAGCAAGAAAAATCCTTCACATAATACTATAAACTACACAAGTGATTTAGCACACCTATTTTCTATTAAATTAAAGCTTAATAAATTCTCACTCTCCTTTAACACGTGAGTTCTACTTATTTTATTCCATTGGTTTAAACCATGCCAATCTGCCCAAGTGAATTTTTAGTCTCAGCAAAATTTCACAGAATGTTATAGTGCATTCCCGAATCTTCAAGTATCTGACTTTTTTAAAAGGTTTATAAATTAATGAGTAACATTAAATGCTGCTAATACTCATGTTTTTATTAAGCTATGTCCAAGGATCATTAAACAGGCACACCAGGTAGTTAACACTCTCTCTCACTCTCTCTCTCTCTCTCTCTCTCTCTCTCTCTCGTGTTCTAACCTGCGTGGCCAGCAGATAGCGCTGTCCGAGATGCCTCTGATTGGTTCAGGCACGGCTGCCAGCCGGCGGAAAAACACAACTTCCCTATTGGTTCCCCGTCTGACAGCTTCCCATATAAATAGCTGTCAGACGGGGGTGTTCCCTGTTCTGTTCTGTCAGAGTTACTTAGTTAATAAACGTTTACTTGTACAGCAGCCTCATCTTTTATTGCCGCCTCAGCTCCTGACTAAGCTCAAGACCCACTAAGAGCCTGCTCCGTCCCGGTTCGCAAGGCGCCAATTCTTCCGCCGCTGTGTCCAAGCTGAGGGACAGTCTATCAGCCACTACGTGGCTGCGCTCAGGGCCGCTGTCATTAGCTGTGAGTTCTCCGATCTAGATGAGGCACTATTAGAACAATTCATCTACGGCCTCAGAGATGTCCATCTGCATAGATGCATTCTCTCTTGCTCTGAGCTAACCCTGAAGATTGCTGTGGACGAAGCCCACGCATATGAAATGGCCGACCAGTCCACGCCTGATTTTTGCCGCCTTCCTCAGTCTCCGGCTCAACCTTTTCCTGCCTCTATGGTTCACTGCCAGCAAGCCTCCGACAACTTCAAGTCAGAATTAGACCTTGCCATTTACCGGTTACAAACTCTTTCTCACAAGGACGGCTGGAACTGCCTCAGCTGTGGAGGCCGGCAGGAAAAACACAGGTTCCCTATTGGTTCCCCGTCTGACAGCTTCCCCTATAAATAGCTGTCAGACAGGGGTGTTCCCTGTTCCGTTCTGTCAGAGTTACTAAGTTAATAAACGTTTACTTGTACAGCAGCCTCATCTTTTATTGCCGCCTCAGAATATAAAACTCTCTCTCTCTTCTTCCACACTGCTTCTAAAGAGTTTACTTGCAAGATAACGTACCCCATTGCTTTCAGTGGAACAAATGCCATGATTAGAAGCAGGATAGATAGAAATTTCTTCATGTAAAAATGCTGGTACAAATATGAGAAGCAAATAGATGAAATTTGGGTCGCCAAAGCAATTTTTCCCCTTTTTTCTTGTTAATACTCTTTTCTTAGCAGCAAAGTTATTTGTTTCTTCCTATAATAATTGACAGATTGTACTCAGGGCACTGAGTGTAGGATAAGAAATTCTGATAGAGTGGAAGGAATTGGAGATAGCCACCATTTGCTCACAGCGCCTCAGGAAAACCAACCTGAATTCACATAATCTACTTTTACTTTGTTAACTTTTTCACTGTGATTTTTACTTTTAACTTGTACATTTTAACCTTTTTTTTAGCTGTGCTTTTTAATAACTTCTTTTCAGTGGTGAAATCTAACTTTTTCCCTCCACCAGTTCTGTGGGCGTGGCTTGGGGAGTCATGTGACTGGGTGGGCATGGTCAACTTTTTTTCACTTTTTAAAGCATTTTTTTCCTGCCAGTTCGGGCAAATAGACAGGAAAATTGCCTTAAAAAGCAGGGGGGAAAGCTTCCGATGATTGTGCGGCTCACAGCTTTTTACTACTGGTTTGCAGAACCAAGGACATTCGTCCCTACCGGTTTGGCTGAACCAGGCCAAACCAGGAGGATTTCACCCCTGCTTCTTTTACTTTATGATGCTGTTCCTAAACCACAGAGTCCCTTAGGTGAGATGGGCAGTGTCAAAAAAAATTCAATTAATTGTACTACTGATGATTTCATGAGCCTTCCAAGCACTAGATCTCTATGTCTTTATGATCATAGAGACAATTTGGAGCCTGGATTTGATGTCCTATTTGCTCACTGATGCTCTCTAGGCCTTGTTCCAAGTTAGCCATTAAAACAGGGGTGTCCAAACTTGGGAACTTTAAGACTTGTGGACTTCAACGCCCAGAATTCCCTAGCCAGCCATGCTGGCTGGGGAATTCTGGGCGTTGAAGTCCACAAGTCTTAAAGTTCCCAAGTTTAGACACCCCTGCATTAAAACTTAGGTCTTACTAGAATTTTGAGAAATACTCTTTCCTCAATTCACCTTCCTTTTTGTGGATCCCAAATTGGAAAGACTCATCCCACTATTTTTTTTAAAAGGCTCCTATCATCATTATCTTCATCATTGTAGTGGCACAGTGGTCAGAATGTAGTATTGCAGGCTGACTCTGCCTGCTGCCAGGAGTTCAATCCTGACTGACTCAGGATTGACTCAGTCTTCCATCCTCCCGAGGTCAATAAAATGAGGACCCAGATTATTGGGGGCAATATGTGGACTTTACAATATATAAACCATTTAGAAGGTGCTGCAAAGCACTATGAAGTGGTATATAAGTCTAAGTGCTATTGTCTGTATGTTTACCTTTTTCTTATTTTCATTAATTAAAAAACCAAGAAAAGGGGCCCCCACCTGAATATGGAAGCAACATAATAAAATTCTATGTTGCACAGGATAATCCTAGGTGCATCCATGATCAATAATCCCTGGATATTGATTACCCCAAACTGGAATTGAAGTCCACTTGAGAAGGAGCTTAGTACCAGTCTTTCCATAAATCTGAGTTCTTCTTTTGATAGATGGGTGTTGGGGACATTGGATCTAGTGAATGTCTTATTTTGTGAAATCTCTTTTGTGCTGAAAAGAACCACATGCCAGTGTCAAATTCATAAACTGGGTGAAAAACATAGTTTAGGAAAGGCTCCGCAGGACAAAGTGAGTGCAGACTTCTTTTTTAGCTATGTAACATACCGAATGGTCTGACTTGCTTATTTGGCAGAAAGGTTTTCCCTAAGGAGAACATAGCAAAATGATAGGAATGCACGATGTTCTTTGACATTTGCTTTTCTTTAAGCAGATGGCTGACTCCAAAACTGTTTTTGAGAATGAAGAAGTGGAACCATTATATCTGGGGATGGGGAGTCAGGTTCATAGTTACCTCAAAAATTAGGAGTTGGCAAATAACTGGGGCACCCTTCTTGTTTGAACCAGCCTGAGCCATGTTGTTTAACTAGGAAAAAAAATGGGGAGCTGGAGGAAGTTGGGGAGCCGAGCTCTATGTATAGAGGTTTGGTTGTTTGACCCAGACCCCCTCTTCTTCCAATGCCACAGCTAATGCTTGGACTCCTTCACATTCACAATCTCTAACTTTGAGATCCTTAGCTTCTTCCTTAAAAATCAAAATACTATAGAAAACAGCTATATAGACAGCTATAGCTTAAATATACAGTGGCTAAGATGCGGAGTTTGTCTAGCAGAAAGGTCAGCAGTTTGAATCCCTAGCTCCACGTAACAGAGTGAGCACCCATTACTTGTCCCAGCTTCTGCCAACCTAGCAGTTCGAAAGCATGTAAAAATGCAAGTAGAAAAAATAGGAACTACCTTTGATGGGAAGGTGACATCGCTCGATGCACCTTTGACGTTTAGTCATGCCAGCCACATGACTACGGAGACGTCTTTGGACAGCGCTGGCTCTTTGCCTTTGAAATGGAGATGACCACCGCCCCCTAGAGTCAGGAACGACTGGCACAAATGTGAGAGGGAAAACTTTACCTTTACCTTAAGATACATATAGGTAATACAAAGCTAGGGAGCAACTGAGAGAAAAGGGAGGAACGTTGACTTTCCAAATAGCTGCAGCTAAAGCTGAACTTTGGGTAATCCTCAGTCACCGGTTTCAGATGCTGCTTACATTCTCCAAATTCATCAAAAGTTGTCTATTTAGAAAAAGGCAGAGTTTGGCACAATCTTTGTATAATGATTTCCTTCCTGGCATTGTCTGTTGACAGGATTAATGAAGGGAAAAAACCTCCTTCCTGTCTGAAACCCTGGGGAGTGGCTGGCAGATCACTCAGACTGAGGTGTGCTCTGACACACCTCTTTCTCTAGACGTGAGATAATGCGTGCCCTGAACCCGCTTGCAAAGGGCCATTTGCACACTTTGGTGTGCAACGAAGATGCATTCAAGAGAAGCAGGGAGCTTAAATAAAGAAGCAGCACTTGAGACTTGGCTGTGCTACTGCCCTGCTGCGCTCATGCGGCTGCTACTTTGGCAATCTGCCCTTTGCAAAGCTGCCGTTCAGACAGTGGCTCAGTGCCAAGGAAACACTTGATGTAGGGCAATTCCAAGTCCATCCTCCCCCCACCTTCCCCATATGTATCTGTTTCCAAAATGCTCGTGGCTGAGTAAGGAAATTGGATGAAGAGTGTCTGTGTCTGTGTGTCTGTGTGTGTGTGTGTCTGCGCCTGCGTGCGCCTGCACTGATAGCAGGCTTAACAGCACGTGGGTCCTCTTGTGTGCATTGAAATTTTCAGCCAGCTGCAGAATTGCCACTTAGAAATGGATTGTTTCACTTCATGGATTCCATTACTAGCTGCTCTGTCTGTAATACTTCAGGTGTGTTACGAGTCTTAAGCCATGTGGGTACATTGAAAACATTCACACACAATAGTAAGTGCAGCACATATTGTAGGGTACCTAGTTTTCAAAGTTTAAAGCAGCCAAATATCAGGTAATACCAGCGGAACAATCTTACTATCTCCCAAACCTTCAGCAAATTTCCAGAGAAAGGATAAGTTATCCTAAAACTGAAACTGAGCAAAGCTCATGAGAAAACCTAGCTTACACTGAAGGCATGAAAGCAACTATAAATATAAAGTGGCGCAGTGGTTAAAATGCAATGTTGCAGGCTAATTCTGCTGACTGCCAGCAGTTTGATTGTGACCAGCTTAAGGTTGGCTCAGCCTTCCATCCTTCAGAGATCGGGTAAAATGAGGACCCAGATTGTTGGGAGCAATATGCTGACTCTGTAAACCGCTTAGAGAGGGCTGTAAAGCACTGTGAAGCGGTACATAAGTCTAAGTGCTATTGCTATTTTTCATACTGGTTTATTCCCAAGGAGTAGTATCCCAAAAACATGGCTTCTGAACATGGATTTTCTGTCCAGCTTTGCCTTTATCTAGTTGTTACTCCTTCTGTGATTGTAGGATCAAGTGAAAGGCCTTATTCCATAATATTTTTTTTTACTTTGACCAACAAGATGCCCTTGGGAAGCCTTCAAATAGGCCCTTGCATTCAATATTACATTATCTCTGAAGGTACACTGAAGCTGGTGTTCCACATTGAATATGTGTGGTACACTTAAGGTGGTAGCCACTATCATCTCACAACAGTGATGAGCTTTCAGTGGTCTCCTTTAATCAGGGATATGCTGTCAGGGGAGGCAGGGGAGGCAGAGCCTCACCGCTCTCATCATGAAAATTAAAAAAAAGGGAAAAGGCGCAGAGGAGCCTTCTGCACACATGGTCGGGAATGGGACCACATGTGCAGGAGGCTCCTCTAGCCTCAGCCTCCCTCCTGCACATGTGGTCCCATTCCCCACCTTCCTGAGTCAACATGAAGGGGACCGCGGAGAGCGCTCCGTGGTCTTCTTCATGTTGACTCAGGAGTCAGGAAGGAGGGGAATGGGACCACGTGTGCAGGAGGCTGAGGCATTCCCCTCCTTCCTGAGTCAACATGAAGGGGACCGCGGCTCGCACTGATGACGTCACCAGCCTCACCAGCCATAAACCTCACCGCACGTCACTGCCTTTAATTCTCATACAATGGAAATCCCAACACACCTTCTGCTGTGCAATGTTTTTAAAATATGCACGTTGTTTCATTTATGCTTGCCTTCTGGCTCATGCGGAAGAAAGCAGAAGCAAAGGGGTCAATCACTCTAATACAAAACAAAATAAATGACAAAACAGCTATTTATAAAATTGATCGAAGTCTGTCTGCTGCAAAGGAAATCCTCAGCTTTACACACCTTGATTTCCAACAATACATTTGGCCTTGCATACAAAAAGCATTCTAAGCAGACAAGAATGTTAGAGAGTTGCACTTCAGTGCTTTGTTTTGAAGCGTGCCCACTCTCCTGACAAAAGGCAGCGCCGAGCTTCTTAACTGGCTAGAGAGGCATTGAGGAAAAAGCCAATATCTTTTCCTTTCTGGAATGCCTACAGTAACTTCTCACAAGTCCAGCTGCTCCTGCTATCCCTAGAAGATTGGAGACATCTAACTAATTTAAAGCACTGTTCTATGCCCAGAAGAAGCTGGCCTCTGGGTAATGAGACAAATAGAATAGAAACAGGTTTTTCCCCCCATGCCATCACTCTGCTAAACAACTAATTCCCACAACACTGTCAAACTACCGTATTTTTCAGACTATAAGATGCACCGGTGTATAAGACGCAACAAAATTTCAAAGAGGTAAGTAAGGAAAAGAGTTTTTGTCCTTCCCGGCACCCAGGAGCACTCTGCAGGATTCAGCGGGGTTGGGGCAAGGCAAAAATGCCTCCTTTTTTACAAAAAGCAGGCAAAAGAATGGAGGTGTTTTGCTTTCCTGAAAAATGGCCCATTTTTCGCAAAAATAGAATGCGAGGGCGGGGCTTCGTGTGTATAAGATGCACCAACATTTCTATGCTCTTTTAGGGGGGGGGGGAAGATGCATCTTATACTGTGAAAAATCCGGTACCTAATAGGACTGTATTACTATTATCCTTCTCATCTTTCCTATTACCTATTTCCTTATCTTCTTATGACTATGACTTTGTTGCTTGTATCTTACGACTTATATGAATTGTTTTATTTAGCATCTTAGTATCATTTATGTTTATTGCTTATTTAATATCCTATGACTATCACTGAGTGTTGTATCTTATGATTTATGAAGAATGTATTTTATGGTTATGATCATGATTTATCACTTATTGTTTTTATGTACACTGAGAGCTTAAGCAGTGGAGACAAATTTCTTGTTTGTCCAATCACACTTGGCCAATAAAAAATTCTAATTCTAAAATAGCATATATATATATATATATATATATATATATATATATCTGCATATAACTGTATATATCTCTATCATGTCCTTTCTTCCTTTGAAGAGGGAGTCAAACTATTCTCCAAAGCACCTGAGGGTAAAACAAGAAGCAATGAGTGGAAACTAATCAAGGAGAGAAGGAATTTCAGAACTAAGGAAAAATTTCCTAACAGTTAGAACAATTAATCAGTGGAACAATTTGCCTCCAGAAGTTGTGAATGCCCCAACACTGGAAGTCTTTAAGAAGTGCTGGATAACCATTTGTCTGAAGTGATGTAGGGTTTCCTGCCTAAGCAAGGGTTTGGACTAGAAGACCTCCAAGGTCCCTTCCAACTCTGGTATTCTATTCCTTGCCTTTTTTCCTAAGCTAAAAAGGCAAAACCATTCCTAATATTGAGTAGACCAACAAAGGACCAAAGGGTAAAGGAGGACATGTGGAGGTGAATTATGATAAAAGAGAATTAACATCCTTTTCCTCATTTGCCTTTTGCTCCAACTCCCCTTCTCACAGCCATGTAGAAAGGTGATGGTGGTGATGTTGATGATACTTTCTTAGTATAAGAAGAAAGTATCTTCTTCCAATGCCACAGCTAAAGCTTGGCCTCCTTCATATTCTTCCATAAAAATCAAAATACTATAGAAAACAGCTATACAACAAAGATCACATCATTGTTACAGCAAGAGGGGGTTGGAGAGGGATCAAAAGAACTATCTGTTACTCAAATGTTTCAAGAACTGATGAGGGGGCAGAATGACTTGAAAAAAGAAATGACAGAGCTCAAAGAAGAACTCAGAGACGTTAAACACCATATCGCAGAAAATAAACAAAGGATTTTGGTGTTAGAGGAGGGAACGGCTGTGCTGGGGGAAGAAATTAAAACAATCCGGAAGGGAAATGTAGACTTGGAAAACTTTTTGGCAAAAATAGAATTTGAAAGAATGTCCTTTTTTCTTAGATTCCAGAACCTACCAGAGACAGAAAATGAAGACCTTAAGGATATCATGAGTACAATATTAGCAGACTATATTAAGAGAGACAAAAATCAGCTGTGGTGGGATATGGATCTAGTCTATAGGATAAATTCAGCATATGCTAGAAGTCATAATGTTCCAAGGGAGGTACGTGTTAAATATTTCAGGAGGACCACAAGGGATGAGGTACTTGGGACCCAAAGGGAGAGACCATTGAAATATAAAGATGAAGAAATTACATTCTTAAACAGATTCCAAAAAAGATAAGAGAGAGAAGGAGGAAGTATTCCTCCTTATCAAAGAAATTATATAATAAAGGAGTCTGGTTTAAATGATTATTGCCAGAAGGAATGTTGATCTTTTGGGAGGGAAATAGGATTAGAATCAATACAGTGCAGGAGGCGGAAGCCTTCACAAAAAAAAAATTCTCTCCTCCTAGAGGACGAACATAGTGAAGGTGGTGGCAGGGGCAGCATGGTGCAGGATAAGAAGGAGGGGGGCTGAAGGCTCCTCTGGGGACAGGGAGGAAGAAGCAATATCGAAAAGGCTCAGATCACAAAAATAAAAGTATTTGAAATAAATAGCAATTGGTGATACTCTAGAAAGTGACAAAGAAAAATGAATGAACACATGGTTAACATTATAGAATAAGACCTTGTTTTCTGCTTATCTTTTGTATTTTGTTTTTAAGATTGTAAAAACTGTGAGTGCTGGATGGGTTACTAACACCAGTGTGGGAGCCGCCAAAAAATTTTGTATACCTATTTACCTTTCCCCATATATGTGTAAAAACCAATAATTTTTTTTGGAAAAAAAGAAAAAAGAAAACAGCTATACAGCCAGCTATATAGCATAGAGTAAGATACATATACAAAGGGATGCAGTGGCTCAGTGGCTAAGACGCTGGCTTGTCTATCAGAAAGGTCAGCAGTTCGAATCCCTAGTGCCGTGTAACAGCTCCCGTTACCTGTCCCAGCTTCTGCCAACCTAGCGGTTCAAAAGCATGTAAAAATGCAAGTAGAAAAAATAGGAACTACCTTTGGTCAGAAGGTAACAGCATTCCGTGCGCCTTTGGCATTTAGTCAAGCCGGCCACATGAACATAGAGACGTCTTTCGACAGCGCTGGGTCTTTGGCTTTGAAACAGAGATGAGCACCACCTCCTAGAATCAGGAATGACTAGCATATATGTGTGAGGGGAACTTTTACCTTTTATCTGGGTATATATGTATGTGTGTATGTATGTAATTAAAGCCTCTTTCCCTTACTGTTACTTTTTGCAAAAACTGCTCCTCGTTTTGGTTCTTTTGGAAAGATTTGGACTTTCAAAAGTCCCAATTCAGCCCTAAAGGTTCTTCATGTTCTGCAAGCAGAAAAAAAAATCCAACTTTCTGTTCCACTCCAGTCCCTGTCATTCCCCCTGTCAGCTGTTTACTGCCTGTTCACAGCATGGATTCGGGCAGCTAATTGTGTAATAGATGATCTTGTTTGTTGGGCTTATTGTCAGCCTTGTTAACCTCCCATCAGGGGTTTCTCTCATTTCTCCCTAACTGCATTGTGCCTCTGGTTTAGCTATCCTAGCTTGGGGTCTTTCCTACATAGTCATTTATTTGCTCAAAGAGGCTTCTTCTTAATTCTCATTTGTGGTGCCCAATTTACCAGGTCTATCTTCAGCCTTCCCCAGCAACACCTACCACAGTGTGAGACTACGACTCTTATCATTCATAGCCAAGCGTTTTCCCATGCCACTTTTATATGCAAGTCCAAAGTAATTGCTGCCTGAAATCTGTTTGGGCACAGGTCACAATTTGAATTATTTTAATTGGACAGTGAGCATAAAGGAGACTGTTGGTATTTAGGCAATGGCTAGTCCAGGATCCTGTTTTAAAAGTGAGAATCACATTTTTTTAGAATCTGAACATGGGCATAAAGAGCTTCTACCATAGTTTGTCTAATATTCTGGAAGCATACTGGTTCTAAATTAGGAATATTAACGAATATTGTTTTATTACCATTTTAAAGCAGATCATCCAAATGATCATATCTTGAACTACTTTATCTGGGACTCTTGTCTCGATTTTGTTATTTAATTCTCAGCTGAAATATTAAAATATATCTACAAAAAATGTGCGTGTTTGAGTGTGCACACGCACACTCTTTCATGTCACCAAAACCAGAGTACCAAAGACATAACTCTCTCCTAAAACAGAGTTGCTTGCTTCAAAAGGACTCCAGGTTTGTTTCTGGCATATTTATTTAAAACCTTCCCATGGCATCACATATGGAAAAAAAGTGATTGCTACCTAAATGGTCTACTGTTGTCTTCAGTATAAAAGAATTTCAGAAGAGGATAATCTGTACTTCTACTCCGGATGTTGTTAAGATCCCCAATTTCTCTCATTTCTGCCAGCCTGATGGTCATCTGAGGTAATATAAATTGAGTATTTGGAGGTTCACTGGTTCTTCATTCCATTGCCTTGTAGAGAACCCTTCCAAAATAACAACACCATAATCAGAAGGTTTTGTAAAGAGCAGCTTTTCTACATTTTTAAAAGGTTTAAGGTTTAAGGTTTATTGAATTTATAGACCGCCCCCTCTCCCCGTAGGGACTCGGGGCGGTGTACAGACCGTTCATGTTCAAGACAACAAAACATAACACAAGACATCAAACAAAACAACGCACACATACCGTCTGTGTATAAAACCCAAAACCAATTTGAATAATTAAAACAATTTTAAAACCCGTTTAAAACCCCAATTTAAAATTTAAAAAGCCATCCAGGAAGGTTAGTAATAGATGTTCCCTGTAAATACAATTACAATTACAATTAGGCCAGGCCGGCTAATCGAAACAGGTGAGTCTTGAGTTTCTTGCGGAAGGAGCGGAGATCCGAGGTGGTTCTAATATTGGGGGGGAGGTCGTTCCAGAGGGTTGGGCCCATCACAGAGAAGGCCCTATTCCTAGGCACCGCCCGCCCGCACTGTTTAGCGGAAGGTACCCGGAGGAGACCCTCTCTGTGAGAGCGGATTGGTCGCAGGGATGTATGGGGTAGAATGCGATCTTTTCCTCTATAACAGATATTTGTGTATGGCATGTATGTAAAGCAGAGTGAAATCCAGAAGGTTCTGACAGGTTCTTGAGAAAATTTTGAATCATTCGGAGAACCGGCAGCAGAAATTTTGGGTAGTTTGGAGAATGCCACCTCTGGCTGGCCCCAGAGTAGAGTGGGAATGGAGATTTTGCAGTATCCTTCCCCTGCCATGCCCACCAAGCCATGCCCTCAAAAACCATGCCATGCCCACCAAGCCACGCCCACAGAACTGGTAGTAAAATAATTTGAATTTCACCACTGATGTAAAATCAAATGAGGGCACTATAGTATGATGACCAGATTGCATAAAATCCGCGAATGAGCCAAGAGTTTCATCATTTAAAAAAAATTAAGCTTGGCAAGAAACATTCCAGTTTAAATAATTGACTCCTCCTGTTGATTGTTTATTCCAACATCTCCAACATTGGGTTTATTCCCAATATTTCTCCTTTCAACCGACAATGCTGCCAGTTAAAGCTGAGCTGTGCTGAATTATAGCACCACTTTACTAATGCTGAGAGAGGCAAGCATGACTTTAAAATATGATTAAGTCTAGAGGGTCTTCTCTCAATATTTTCTAAGTTGTTGCTTTTAAGAGAGGGTAACCAGAACTATGATAGTTATTCCTACGAATGGCCTTCAGGGAACAGCTGCAGATCAATAAATTCAGGGACTGATGCTTCAATATAGGATTTTGCAGTTCATATCTTAAGACTTCTCCGCACCTAAGTTGTGAAGTCACACTGTATAAACCAGCGGTCACCAACTGGTGGTCCGTGAGAAAATTTTGATGGTCCGCAGAAAAATGATTTACATTTTTAAAATTGGACTAAATTAGGGGTCCTCAAACTACAGCCCCTGGACTGGATATGTGCAATGAACACTTGTGTTGCTGCAGAGAGTCTCCCCCTTCAGGGTCTTTTTGTGTGGGTTGGAGAGGGGAAGAAATTCCGACATGGAGTCTGCTTCAGCCTCCTGGTGCAGGGCTTGGGTGAAGGCTGGAGGGAAGCACTGCAGGTGGTGAAGAGCCGGAGGGCTTGTTCCAGTGGGACTGTATCATGGCCTGGAACTGGCTGACCATCTCAGCCCACTGAGCCTCCAGGCATCAATATCTGGCCTTGCACTCCTGCAGGTCTTCCCTCTGCTTGGAAAGTCTATGCTCATAGTCTTCAGTGAGCTGCTTCTGCTGAGCCTCCTTCTCAGTCAGATCCAATTTGAACTGAGCCAGCTGTTTTGCCAACTCTTTCTCATGGTGGCTGCTTAGCTCCAACAACTGCTTCCTGTTGGGGGTCTAAGGAGCCCGGATGGTCAGATGAGGAGCGGCTGGGAGGGGAAGAGTAAGTAGAGGAGGCGAGGTGCCCCTCGATGTGAGTGACATCAAGTTGGCCATGCCCACCCAGTCACATGACCATCCAGCCACGCCCACCCAGCCAGTCATTAGGCAGATCATATTAGTGGTCTGCGGGATTTAAAATTGTGAATTTAGTGGTCCCTGAAGTCCGAAAGGTTGCTGACCTATGTATAAACGATCTAGTTCACTTCTATTAAGTTCAAGGCTTTTGGGGAAGGCTGCTTGGACTGCAAAATCCAGGTGACCACCAGGTGACCGGAAAGAGTTATTCTACCTGGAAAAAAACCAAACCTGGGATCTTCTGCATGCAAAACACACAATCAACTATTCAGCTACAGTGATAACCGACATTCCATATGCCTGGATAGAGTGCAATGTAATAGAGATTCAGCATTATCATCATAGTCATAAAATGTTTCAAGTTTGCCAGATCATATATTACATTTCCATTTACAGTATCAACTTAGGAAAGTTGAGGCTATTTCTAGCTACAGCAGGACCCTCAAGATAAGAAAAAGCCTGAAGGGCAGCAAATACATCTCTCTTTGTAGTTGCCAGCCCACTATGAGGACAAGACTAGGAAATCAACTTCACATTTAAGGCTAAATTTACTTTTATTGAGATTTGATATAATAATAGAATCTTGCAAGTCTGATTACTCTGTATCTCCTCCGCCTTGTTATGCTTCAGCAAATTTAGGTGTCTGTCTGAGCTGTTTCCAAATGTTGTCTCATTCTGAACTTTCAAAATGTTTCATTCCCTTTTATCTATGTAACAGTTCTTGGATATTCCCATCATATTCATCTTCCTTACTTTACAATAGCAAAGTTCAGATACCTCTTAGAACAGGGGTGTCCAAACTTGGCAACTTTAAGACTTGTGGACTTCAACTCCTAGAATTCTGGAGTCTTAAAGTTGCCAAATTTGGACACCCCTGTCTTAGAACAATTCCTAGGCTATTCCTAGGCTATTCCAATGAAATGCTTCATTTTTAGCACAACCAATGTTCAAGAGTTTTGGGGTCATATTAAGTTCTCAGTGATACATATAGAAAAATCAAAAAGTGTTATCTCACCGTGAGATGGGTAGGAAAGGAAGGAAGGAAGGAAGGCTGTTTAATTTTGAAAGAGAGAGGACAATAGGATAGACAACATGAACTGTTTAAGGGTGGATGAGCAGAAGAAACAAAAGCTTTGAACATCTGCAGAGTGCTTATATCAATTCACCAAGAGCTGTCAAGGTACCAGAGAATTTGATAATTATCATTTTATCTATATCTCTAAGCTTCTTTTAAGGTAAAAAGCTTCCTAAGGTGGCTAGCAAAAATAAAACTATATACATTGCTTTTAACAAAAATCCAAAAACAGCAGTGATTAAAATTATATGCCACAATATCAAATCAGGTATGGCTATACTGAAAATCCAGAAGAAAACAATTCAAGGAAAGGCTAGATACTAAATTGGCTGTTAGAGCTTTCCTGAAACCTGGCAGTGGTGGGTCCTGACAGATCTCAAAAGAGTCATTCATAAGTGTGGCAGAAAAGTTCTTTCCTCCTCCTGTTGTTGTTGTTAGTTGCGAAGTCATGTCCGACCCATTGCGACCCCATGGACAATGTTCCTCCAGGCCTTCCTGTCCTCTTCCATCCTCAGGAGTCCATTTAAGCTCATACCTACTGCTTCAGTGACTCCATCCAGCCACTTTATTCTCTGTTGTCCCTTTCTTCGTTTGCCCTCAATCTTTCCCAACATAAGGCTCTTCTCCAGTGAATCCTTCCTTCTCACTAGGTGGCTCAAGTATTTGAGTTTCATCTTCAGGATCTGGCCTTCTAAAGAGCAGCCAGGATTGATCCCCTCTAGGACTGACTGGTTTGATTGCCTTGCATTCCAAGGGACTCGCAGGAGTCTTCTCCAGCACCATAGTTCAAAGGCCTCAATTCTTTGGTGCTCAGCCTTCCTTATGGTTCAACTTTCAAAGCCATACATTGCAACTGGGAAAACCATAGCCTTGACTATATGCACTTTTGTTGGCAGGGTGATTTCCCTCCTAATTTAATCAAATTTCAAATTTGTACAGGTAAAAGGAGCCTCCATTCTTATTTAGGTGACCTTTAATGATTGCCTTCTAGAAAGCTTATATTTCAAAATAACTTCAGGAATAGAGTATAATTATTAGATGAGAATTTTGAAACTGTATTGATTGGCATATTTAGGTGTCTATCATTTCCTCCCCTGCACCCCACCCCCACCCCCAATTTGATAGCTAGAAGTTTTTATTTGCCTCAGAGTTTGGCAGGAAAAAAAACCACATACTGATCAAGAACATCAAGCAGACTTTTGCACAGATGCCAGAGGCTCAATCAGAGTCATTCTTTACTCAAATCACCCACTCTCTGACCAAGGTATGGATTATCCTCTACAACAGGGGTGTCCAAACTTGGGAACTTTAAGACTTGTGGACTTCAACTCCCGGCTGGCTGGGGAATTCTGGGAGTTGAAGTCCACAAGTCTTAAAGTTCCCAAGTTTGGACACCCCTGCTCTACAAGCTCTATATTGCGCATTTCAGAGGTGGGCAGTGCTTTGTATGGAGAACTAGGCAGGCAGGAACTGAGACGAGGCAGGTTGCAGTAACAAACAACCTTTATTGTAACAGCTAACAGCAAACAGCAAAATGCAAGGCAAATCTCGAACTGGCAGCAACAACAACAGTCGCCGTCTGACAGATCTTTATATAGCAGCTGTCAGATGACTGAACCAATCAGGAGGTTGCATTTTCCCGCTGAAAGGCTGCTCGTGCCGATCAAGGGAGTTCTGCAGCCAGCATGGCTTTTGACAGCGTCGTACGTCCGAGGACTTAACAGGCAACATATATGGAGGCCACTGAGTCCATGAAAGTTATATCATTAATCATTCTAACTGATGATTTTAGGCTGCATGTCTTTTTTTTAAAGGAACTAAATCTCGAGTTAACTTAATGCATCTGAATTGTAAAAAACAAGCAATTCATCTATACCCCAAAATGAACATTTTGGTCCTATCCTGTATAACTGTGTCATCAAATCATAGTCAACAGGATGCCAAAAGAAGTTGCTTACACTTAGGTTTAGGTTTATTGGATTTATTTACTTGTCCTATCTAAAAACCAAACTGTCATTGAAACGTCAGAACCAGAGTTCTGGATGAGGAAGCCTGAAAGAGTGCAGGGTTGAAGCACTTACTATCATCTCAGGACTCCAGACAGAAACTTCTCCACATGTGGTCGGTTCAGTTTCCATCCAATTAACTCGTTTAATGCTCAGCTTAACTCTATTGAATAGAATTTGCAGGAAATGTTGACTGGATCATCTCCTTTGTAATGCAGTGTACCAAATGCCAGGTCCCGGTAGATTCCTTTGGATTCTTTTCTCTCTGGTATTTTTTGATGTCAAAAGCCACAAAGAATTGTCTCTTCCTTTTTACACAGTAAAATTCTCTGATTTGTGGTATCAAATAGAATATGACATATCCCATTGACTGATTAAAAACAATGCTCATAAAAGAAATTCAGGAGAGTTATATTTTATTATTATATATTTTATTACAGCTGTATCAGCTTTTTGTTTTGTTTTGTTTCTTAACCAAAATTGTATTAGGATTCAGTATACAGTAAGCCTTTGTTGTATTTGTTGTTTATTATTATGGATGGTTAATCTACAATTAGATTCACAGTGTAAAACTGGTGGAAACTTAATCATTCAAATCTAACCAAAGTGCTAAGAATTATTAAGTTAGCATCTAAGAATATAGGCATTCCCAAACTGGTGTCTTTCTGTAAAGATAGGGGGTTCAGATTAATTCAATATTTCCAGATATTGAGGAAGTATTTTAGGTATGATTCCATGGGCTCCAATCACAATTGGCATAGCAACAGATCAGCGGTAGGATTCACTTACCTTCCCTACCGATTCGCAAATGTGAGAGCACGTGCCACGTCTGCGCATAAAGCACCACCTTCTGCACATGCGCAGTGCTCGCACATTACTTCGCCTCCCGCAGCTACCGCTACCGGTTCGCCCGAACCGGAGAGAACTGGCTGAATACCACCTCTGCAACAGATTGCTTTTTTCCATAAGTGTTCAACTTCAGTCTACATGTCCTGGTATTCTATCATTTTTTTCCAATTGTTCTTCCACAGTTCTAGCGTCACCTGGTACAGCAACATAAATGACTCAGACTTTTCTCTTTTCAAAAACTGTTATGTCAGAAATGTTATGAACAAGATGCCTGACTTTTTGGATCCTAGTCCCATAGGATCTTAACCTGCTCATTTTCCAAAAATCTTCTCAACTTGATGGTCCCAGTTGTTTTGCTATGCTCAAATTTAAAGTTCTAGGAAAATTTCCAATAATAATTGTGACAACTCAGTCATGACACTGTTTCTTATCAGTTTGTGAAATTTTGCTGCAGCCATTGATCAGATAGTCAATTATTTCATCCTTTCCACTTCAAAGGCGTATTCTTCAGGTTTTGACCATGCATTGGCTTGTTCTTCCAATTAACAAATTGGTTTTCGATTGTTTCTTTTCTATATTCAGCCTTTCTTTGTTGTTTTCAAGAGCTTTCCTTGTTTGAGTTCCTTCAGCAAACTTTCTTGGTTTTTCTTAATGTAGTCAATACACCATACTTTTCTTCCTCCATGATTTGTTTCACATGTAGGAGTCCTTAACCCTTTTGGCTCCTGGCAAATACAGCCAATCAATATACATTTTTGGGTGCAAAGTATGTGCATTATTGTTAGTTTTGTTTTGTCTTTGGATCCAAGTTATTAAATTCCATCTGGGTTCAGTCAGCTTTTCCTGCTGTATAATCAATAACAGGAATTTCCCAGATATTAATTGCTTTAATTATGTTACAGCCACTCAACTTTGATTTCAAAACATTCCACATCCATTTAATATATTTGGTAGAAGCATTTTCTTGGACTTTATTCCGTACTAAATTAGAAGCTTTCACAATTCCCAAACAGTTGTAACTTTCTTTTCCTAACTCAGTGGAACTGACTGATACGAGTAATGATGGACATTCTTTCATTGGAAGTCCTTAAGCAGAAACTCCCAACAAAGCCATCAGTCAAGGATACTCATTTGCAAGACCTTACAGTAAACAGAGGGTTAGAGTGAGTGTGAGACCTCCAAAATAGTTTTTCTCTTGAAAATTCTGGACATGGAAAATGGAAGGCGGGAAATCCAAAGCTTCTCTTCTAGAAGTCATTGTAGGTCCTCACACCTTCGCCTCATCTACTGCTATGGGGCAATGTTTTAAAGTAGTATCTCCATCTATCTTCCAGAGGACATGTTAGCTAACATGTTTCCCCTTATGCCACTGTTTGAAAGAGAGAGGCTATCACAACCTATGCTACCTTTCTAGCAATTAAAACATAAACATGCAGAAAGTGAATTAGTTTCTATAATGCCACAGTCTGGCCATGTGGCATAGAAATTAAAGGATCGAGAAATAGACAAACCTTACAAAAGATAAAGATAATAAACTTCATTTTAAAATACAATGCTCCTTTTTTCTATAAATACCAAAATGTAAAATTAATGGTAAATGAGGTAAAATACCAAGCTGTTCAGATCACAGTCAGTTTTTTTTTTAAAAACCTACTGTAATAAGGGGGGAGGGAATCTAAAAAAATTTAAAATATAAAACTTTGGTCAGACTATGGAGGGCATTCTGCTACAAATAACTGCTTTCTGGTAGGATTTTAGAAGAAATTCTGCAAACATTATTATTCCACGTCATAACATTACAAATTTTAATTTCATGCATTTGTCTGATTTGTGCAGAAAAGAAAGTTTACATAAAACTCCAGCTTTGTATCTTACACAGAAAATTAAAGAGAATGAAATAATCATAAGACAGTAACACAGTACCAAAAAACAAAAATTAAAATCCTAACACAAATTCTTTGTTAGACATGTTATCATAATAGAATCACCTTGAAACAGACATTCAGCCTGTAATGATTACCAGGGTTTCTCAGTTTTAATCACATTATGGGGAAATGATAATCCCCACTCTTCTATCCATACCATTATTCCAGTGAAGTGGTGGGATTCAAATTTTTTTACTACTGGTTCTGTGGGCGTGGCTTGGTGGGCATGGCAGGGGAAGGATACTGTAAAATCTCCATTCTCTCCCCAATCCAGGGGAAGGTTACTGTAAAATCCCCAGTTCCTCCCGATCAACTGGAACTTGGGAGGCAGAGAATAGATGGGGCCGGTGCCAGTCAGAGGTGGTATTTACCGGTTCTCCAAACTACTCAAAATTTCTGCTACCAGTTCTCCAGAACTGGTCAGAATCTGCTGAGTACCACCTCTGTCCAGGGTGGCCCTTAGTTTTAAAAGTGTTCCTCTTTTCAGTAGAGGTTACTTGACTCCACATGAAAAACATGTCTAACTCATAGAAATGTGTAGATCTGCACTATGGGAATGGGTGTTTGTATCTGAGATGGTAGCTTCAAATCTTCTGAATCATAATTCTGCAGATGGATGGAAATTAATCAAGGAGAGAAGCAACCTAGAACTAAGAAGAAATGTCTTGACAGTTAGAAGAACTAATCAGTGGAACAACTTGCTTCCAGAAGTTGTAAGTGCTTCAACACTGGAGGTTTTTAAGAAGAGATTGGATAACCATTTGTCTGAAATGGTATAGGGTTTCCTGCCTGACAGGGGGTTGGACTAGAAGACCTCCAAGGTCCCTTCCAACTCTGTTATTCTATTATATTCTAAATGTGATAATAGAAAATTTAATTACAAAAATATTTTATTGTTAACAGCCCAGAGTCACTTAGGTGACAGGGGCGATGTAGAAATGGGATGAATAAAGGATTAATAGACATTTTGCCTTGATTGCATAGTCCTAGTAAATGCAGAACAGAATAGCATTCTTTACAAGAAAATAGACGCACAAATGTGTTTGCGTGTGTGCCTTTTTGACAAAAGTGCTTAGACTCAAAGAACACTATTTGTCAATGCTTTATTCTTTATAACTGCCCTCCCCAACCAGGTCCTTGTGAATGTGTGGAGTTACAACTCCCTTTATTGAAAATCAAAATGCCCAATATAATCTCTTAGCTTGACAAACCTGGAAATTTAGAGAAGTTGGAAAGCTGCTTGTTTGTGAAATTTTGACGGCTGTAATTAAGATGTAGATTTGGCTTTTTTTTTTTCTCCAACACGGATAAATTGGGTGGCAAAGCATCAGTTTAAATAGCTTTTCATAAATGTATTCTATTTCTTTTTCAATCTTTAACACAAAACGGCTGTCAGCCACCTTTGCACTTGGTACTCCCACTTAGCACTTGAAGCTCTCCTGTAAGAAGTGGTTCACAGCATCCTCTTTGTTTGCCAACTGCTGGATAGTGTGAACTCCAAGTGCCTGCTCTCTTTCCCAGCCCCTCCTTTTCACAACATTTCTGTTCACAACCCATGACTGCTAAGAAAACATCGGCCTCTGCGATGTATTTCCCGAAGCAGCTGACAAGAAATGAACACATGCCACTACAAAAATGGAGGTAAACGTTAAGATTCTCTTCTTTTCTTTAAAGCCAATATTGTTGAAGCTTTGGGCTTTTGTGTAATACTCTGTTAAATAGGTGATTGACCGTCTGAAGTGGAGGCCCAGAGCTATTTCTATCTAGGCTAATAGTTTGTGCCAATATTTATTAGACTTATAGCCCATTTTCATTGTGGAACTCAAGGCGGCATACATAGGGCTCCTTCCTCCTAGTTCCATAGAAAACAATCCTGTGAGGTACAGTAGACTAGACTGAGAGAAAGACAAGTCCATAGTGCATCCAGTGTACTTCTAGAACTGTTGTTGTTGTTAGTTGCGAAGTCGTGTCCGACCCATCGCAACCCTATAGACAACGTTTTTCCAGGCCTTCCTGACTTCTACCATCCTCTGGAGTCCATTTAAGCTCAAACAGACTGCTTCAGTGACTTCATCCAGTCACCTCATTCTCTGTCATCCCCTTCTTCTTTTGCCCTCAATCTTTCCCAGCATTAGGCTCTTCTCCAGTGAGTCCTTCCTTCTCATCAGGTGGCCAAAGCATTAGGAGTTTCCTCTTCAGGGTCTGGCCTTTTAAAGAGCAGTCAGGGTTGATCTCCTCTAGGACTGACCGGTTTGATTGCCGTGCAGTCCAAGGGACTCGCATGAGTCTTCTCCAACACCCTAATTCAAAGGCTTCACTCAGTCTTTCTTATGGTCCAATCTTCACAGCCATACATTGCAACTGGGAAAACCACTGCGGAATCATGGGATGCCTTGACTATACATACTTTTGTTGGCAGGATGATGTCTCTGCTTTAGAGACTTACTCTCTAGAACTGAGAATAAGCTAAAAACCTGGTTCTCACAATTCCTAGTCCAGCACTTTCACTGCTGCAGTACATTGACTCTCTAGTATACATATCTCCTGAAGTCAGAAATATCAAAGTGGTGTTTTTGCAGTATTTAGGAAGGAATGAAGGAATTCACAATTACACAACAGAGAGTAGAAAATACAGAGTACCCCAACTTAATAACTCACACCAATAGTTAGTTGCTCCTCCCCCCCCTCTTTTTTTAGTGATTTTATTATATACAAGCAGGCAATACAAGCTGATTGGATTAGAAATGTTTACAATTCTTTGTATTTTACCATCCTCTGTCTACAATTTTTCTTAGAGTCACGCTTGTCAAAGCAAATTTTACTGCATTCAGTGACTACAGTACCTCCCAGTGCTACAGGCAAACTAAAAGTAAAATAAGTGTTTATGAGTGTGTCTGTGGGGCAGGGAAGTAAAAATACAACTTATAACTTACAACTTATTCCTGCCTGTGCCTGCTCCACTGTGAAAGATGCAAACTCCAATCTGTATACCTTGAAATTAGTCCTCATGATTTCATCCCGTGTGAATGTAACTCCATTATAGTATTTCCAGATTTTTTATTATGCAATCATCTTGCCTCATTAGTGCAATTTCACAGGAATTCAGAGATTGTCAAATTCCACCCATGGTTTTTCACTGCTTCCTTTTCTTTCCCCCTCCACAAATAAACCCATTAAGAAGAAAAAGACAACATAGCTGCACAACTAGCTACAGAAAAGAGGCAGTCAAGAAAGGAAATAATCTAAGGAAAATTGCATACACTAGAGCTGCCATCATGATTCAGATGTTTTTTATGCTGCATACCATTTTCCAGATGTTTGTGACTACATATCCCATGATTCGTTAGAGTGCAGTACAGCAGGCTACTTCTGCTGCTCACCGGCTGCCAGCAGCTTGGCAGATTGAATCTCTCCAGGCTCAAGGTTGACTCAGCCTTCCATCCTTCTGAGGTGGGTAAAATGAGGACCCAGATTGTTGGGGGCAATATGCTGACTCTGTAAACCACTTAGAGAGGGCTGTAAACCACTGTGAAGCGGTATAGAAGTCTAAGTGCTATTCCAAGCCATTGAGCCATTTAGTGTACTATTCAGGCACCAGTTTCCTCTATCTGCTTTCATAATACTGCCTTGACTGCATAAATGGCAAATCTCATCCTGTTTCCCTTGATACCTTGTCTGGTTTTACTTTCTAATTCTATGATAATCAGTTTGAGTGAATGAAATACTGTTTCACACACAGAGAGACACAAGTCTTTATGTTTTTTAAACTCTACATTGCTTCCCTCCAACCCTGCATGAGCTGGTCACAAGCTAGCATTTGACTCAACTTACCATTTTATTGGGGTTCAGCTCTACCATTGTGTGTTTTGATCAAGGCAGCGGGAGTTCTGGAGGAAAGGGAAGAGTTCCCCTATGAATAGAAGAGTTTCATCTCAACTCTCCTGTGCCAAAAATAAATTCTACAAGCTGCTCATTAAAGAGAGACTGGAAAGTGGAACTTGCTAATAACTCCTGGCTATAGAGTAGAGGTGCTTTGCGCTTTTGTATTTTGTATTGTCAGACAAAAAAAAATGAGTTCACCTTTGATACTTCATGCTTTAAAAAAAAAGGAATCCCAGAAGCGAAGATAAAAAGAAGAGAGAAAAGGGGAGGAAGAGATTTGATTCAACTAGAAAGAGGACAGTGGCAGACCATTTTTCTTTTGCTTCTTGAATGCATCTTAAACAAGGCCTGATATGTTAGTTATTGGGAAACGTGACATTTTGATCTTTGTCCTAGGCATCAAACAGGGTTAATGCCGCAGATGGGGCAAATAACAAACCCTTAATGAAATTATATTACTCTATAGGGCTTACAATGGGGACGCAGTGGCTCAGTGGCTAAGACACTTAGCTTGTCGATCAGATAGGTCAGCAGTTTGGCGGTTCGAATGCCTAGCGTTGTGAAACGGAGTGAGCTCCCTTTACTTGTCCCACCTTCTGCCAACCTAGCAGTTCGAAAGCATGTAAAAATGCAAGTAGAAAAATAGGGACCACTTTGGTGGGAAGGTAAGAGCGTTCCGTGCTCCTTTGGCATTTAGTCATGCCGGCCATATGACCATGGAGATTTATTTTTGGCTTCAGGGACGCCTCTGGAGGACGAAAAACAGCTGAAAATGAAGGCCAAAGTCAGCTGGCCAGGGTGCATGCGTGTTGGAGCTGACAGGGCAACGCCTCACGTGCCCTAACAAATGGCCCACCTGCTATAGGTTCGCCATCACAGCCCTATGTCAGATAGGTGGCTACCCAGTCTTTTCTTTAAAATCTCCAGTGATAAAGCCCCTCTGAAGGCAAGCTGTTCCACTGGTTAATTGTCCTCACTGATAGGAAGTTTCTCCTTAATTCCAGGCTGCTTCTCTCCTTCACTAATTTCCATCCATTGCTTCTTGTCTCGCCTTCTGGTGCTTTGGAAAATAAGCTGCCCCCCTCTTCTTTGTGGCAGCCCCTCCAATACTGGAATAATCATATCACCCCTAGTCCTTCTTTTCTCTAGAATGGCCATACCCAATTCCTGCAACAGTTCTTTTCTTTATTAGGAAGCCTTTGGCCCATTTATAATCCATGTTAGACATTTGAAATCTGTAGTTGTACTCCTCTTAGAAAAGTCTATGGTCCCAATAAGGGAGAATTTTTATAGCTCGGGGTTGAAATGAGAGATCCTTGGTTCTCTTTGAACTTGGTTATTTTCTTGCAGACATTTTATTACCCAACATCATCGGTGTTAGTAGTCTATACTTTTGTTGCCCAACATAATAGCTCTTCTTCAGTGTCTCTCTATGTTTGTTGAACACTCCACTTTTTAAAACCACTTGCATTTCCTCTGATTCCTCTTTAAACTTTTTGAAGAAGTCATTTGAACTGAGTTAAATCAAAACCTCTGCCATTTAAAAGTTCAAATCACTTCGTCAAGTTTATCCCAATGAAATGATATTTAGATTTGTCAGTCAAAAAGATACATTCTTTTCTCTTATGCAGAATTCTGATAGGTATTTCTATGAGCACAATCACCTCTGAATTATTAATCCTCTTTAGGATTAAAATGTTATTGAAGATCATTCTCTCTTTTTTTCTGACACAACTTTTGGTATATTTCTTAATTTTGTATATCCTGTGTTAATTCTGTATATCTTGGTCTTTCTGTATCCACATCTTTTCATTTAATTCCCCAAAAATTGTTACGGATTCAACAGCCCTGTCCCTGATATCTTCACCAGGTTCCCCTTGGACTGATCTCAAACAAAATTCTTTCTCTCTTAATTCCAGTAGTGCCAATTTACCTTTTTTTTCCTTTTTCTGGTTTTATACAATACAAAATACAATATAATACAATACAATACAATACAATACAATACAATAGTAGAGTTGGAAGGGACCTTGGAGGTCTTCTAGTCCAACCCCCTGCCTAGGCAGGAAACCCTATACCGTTTCAGACGGATGGCTATCCAACATCTTCTTAAAGACTTCCAGTGTTGGGGCATTCACAACTTCTGGAGGCAAGCTGTTCCACTGATTAATTGTTCTCACTGTCAGGAAGCTTCTCCTCAGTTCAAAGTGGCTTCTCTCCTTGATTTGTTTCCACCCATTGCTTCTTGTTCTACCCTCAGGTGCCTTGGAGAATAGTTTGATTCCCTCTTCTTTGTGGCAACCCCTGAGATATTGGAACACTGCTATCATGTCTCCCCTAGTCCTTCTTTCTCTTAAGCTAGACATACCCAGTTCCTGCAACCGTTCTTCATATGTTTTAGTCTCCAGTCCCCTAATCATCTTTGTTGCTCTTCTCTGCACTCTTTATGATTGTCTTCACTTTTTTAAAAAAAATGTTTAACCTCTCCATTCATCTGCATAACAGGTTGGTCAAGTTTTTTTATTCATCTGTTCTTCCATATGTGTCTTTCTGCCATTTTCCCTTCCAATGCAGTCAAATCTCTTTTAATTGAGACAGTCTCATGAGCAGTTACAGCCTCAGTCACTGATGGTATCACTGGTACTATGACATTCTTTTCCATTTCTTAAAAAAAATTGTAAAGTTTCTGGCGTAATTTCTTTCTCTGTCATTTGCTCTGTTAATGACCCTCTCCTCCCTTCTGAAAGTTTTGCTGCTTTCCTAGTAGTAGCCATTCCTTTTTCATCTGGAATACAGAAGGGAGAAGTAAATATAAAAGAGAGACTTTTGCCTTCTTTCTCTGTAATATTAAATGTTTATTTGGCACCCTGTAGTTTAATAGTCAGGGACATGGTGACTCAGTGGCTAAGACACTGAGCTTATCGATCAGAAAGGTTGGCAGTTCGGTGGTTCGAATCCCTAGCACCGCATAACAGAGTGAGCTCCTGTTACTTGTCCCAGCTTCTGCCAACCTAGCAGTTCGAAAGCATGTAAAAATGCAAGTAGAAAAATAGGAACCACTTTTGGTGGGATGGTAACAGTGTTCTGTTGGCCTTCGGCATTTAGTCATGTCAGCCACATGACTCCGGAGACATCTTCAGGCAGTGCTGGTTCTTCGGCTTTGCAATGGAGATGAGCACCACGCCCTAGAGATGGGAATGACTAGCACCTCTGTGCAAGGGGAACCTTTATCTTTACCTTTAGTTTAATAGTCACATGGTCTTTCCTTTATCTTGTTGTTTAGCAAAGCCAACCAATTGTCCCCTTCAGCACTTCTCTTTCTCAAGGAGGTATATATTATTTAATTAATTCCAAGTACTTAAAATGAATTATATTTCTAATTCACCTGTCCTCTTATTTCATTTTAAACTTTCTTAGTTCAAATTGTTGGCAAGCTTTTTAAGTATTTTAAGTATTTTTTATATCTTTCTAATTGTCTTTTTGCTTTTTACTTTTATCCATGTTAAAGGATCACCAACCAGCTGGCTTGATCACTTCACTCCTGGGAAGATACCTATGACTTTCACATTTTTTCAGACTCTAATGTGCATTAGAAAGTAAAGTGGGTGAACTCAGGGTACTTTAAGCAGGTTCCACTTGAGACTGTGAGCTTGATCTTTCTTCCTCAGCTGCTGGTGCTCAACTCATAAGTTGCCTGCAAGATAATTTTGTGGGTTTACTTGCAAAGATCTTCCCCCCCCCCCCGAGCACAGATGAGCAATTCTATTCCTTATCCTTATCCAGAAGAGATTTGCAGGTTGGGGTTTGTCATCCACCTCCTAATCTCCATCTCAGCATCATCCCTGCAGTGTGAAGATGTGTTAATCTGCCTTTTTCGCCATCTGGAAGCCATCTTTCCAACTGTCTATATCACTCCTTTGCCTGTGTAGATATTTGGTCACCCTAATGTAGAGAGACCTCTCATGCTAACAAATTTTCTTACTCAGGGTTGAAATATTATCTCATTGGTTTTGGATTTCCAGTCAGTGTCTCTTTGGAATTGAGAACTAGGGGTAAGGAATGCAGGTCAAGATAGTCAAAGATTTGGTAAGAGGACACCTATCTGCTTTGGACAAGTTCAAATCTCCTGGACCAGATGATTTATATGCCAGGGTACTACAAGGTGGCAGATACTTATTTATTTTTATTATTTTATTTTATTCGATTTATCAGTCGCACCCTCTCCGCGAAGGGACTCGGGGCGACGTACAATCAAAGATATAGGTGTGTGGCATGGAGGAGGTAAATACATCAACATTTAACAATTCAAATAGAAATAAAAGCCACAAAGTTAAGGTACGATCTCATAACCATTGAATGAAATCTTTCAGAGCTCCAAGATCATGGGGAAACTGCCAGAAAGAGCTGATGTGATTCCAATCTTCAAAAAGTGAAGGAGGGGGGAGGGAATCCAGGAAATCAATATCTGGGGAAATCATAGCTGGAGCTTTTCAAGAAAATATTCAACAACCTTTTGTCCAGGATGAGCAGGGGGTTACACTAGAAGACCTCCAACATCCTTCCAGCCCTATGATAAAAATCTGGCCGAATGGGACAGGGGTTGGTGAAGGTAAACATGTTTTTACTCAAAATATTGCTGCCTTGTAAATTATAATTTACCATTGAAATGATCTGATCCTTTCTATGCACAAGTAAACGTAGCATTTATTACATTTGCAGCCTGATATAAAACAGCTTAAGGAGTTGTTCCCTCCCATGTGAATCATTTTTAAAGTCAAATTATAAAGTCAAATTATAAAGCCTGTTTGCAGCATCTAAAGCAAGGGTGTCAAACTCAATTTCATTGAGGGCCACATCAGGGTTTTGTTTGACCTCAGGGGAGGCAGGGGGCATGGCCAGCTCAACTTCACTCCCGTCAGAGGTGCCTGGGGTGACCCAAGCGTTCTGCCAGCAAAAACAGGCTCCAGAGCTTCGTTTTTGGCTGCCACGGCCTTCTGCAACCCTCTGCTAATGAAAACGGAGGGTTGTAAGAAGCTGTGGCAGCCGAAAACGGAGCTCAGGAGCCCATTTTCACTGGCAGAAGCCCCGCAGGCTGCTTTTTCATTGTTTTCAGGGCAGCCTGAAAAGTACCCCACAGGCTGTATTTGGCCCACGGGCCTTGGGTTTGACACCCCTGATCTAAAGTGTATGTGGAGAGCCAGATTAGTGTAGTGGTTAAGCACCAGGCTAGAAACTAGAAGACTTGAGTTCAGGGGTGAAATCTACTTACCTTCACTACTGGTTCGCAAATGTGAGCACACGTGCCACCCCTTTTCTAATTTTTTTAATACCAATTTGCTTGTGCGCAAGAGTGTCTGTGTGGGTGGGCGGAGCCTCCCACTGCTACTACCGGTTCACCCGATCTCGGCTGAACCAGGAGCAACTCACCTCTGGGGCCACTTCCGCACATCTGCAGGACCTTCTGCACATGCTCAGCGTCAAAAATGGATGTGATGATGTCCGGGCTGGTGGGCGGAGCCTGCTACCAAGCATGTCTGAAATGTTAGTAGAACAGCAAGGAGAGGGAATCCGCTCTTCCACATGATTTAGATTAGCCAGAAAGCAGGAAATCCTGCTTTCTAGCTAATATAAATCGCATGTCACAGCTGATTGTCGGAAACACTGGTTCGCCCGAACCGGTAGCATTTATTTACCACCAGTTCAAGCAAACTGGTCCGAACTGGTAGCATTTCACTCCTGCTTGAGTTCTAATCCTACCTTAGGTATAAACCAGCCAGGTGATTTTGACCACTCCATCTGTTTCATCTCTAGGAAGAAGGTATTGGCAAACCTCTTCTGAAAAACCTTACCAAGAATGTCACTGCGTTTTTTTGTTTGCCAGCTGTGCTTCAACTCTAAGACATACGGTAGACTGATCTGACTCGTATCACTAAGCTCACTACGCATGTCCACACATTTTTTTGTTCGTCTGCCAAGAAGGTAGGCAGGTACACTGCCTAAATGTAATCATTAGCTAGTAAGTTTTGTTTTCATTTTCTTTACAATAAAATGTGTTTCTTAGAATATATCTCGGGTTTATTTTTCTTAATTATGAAATATACTTCAAGGAAAAACCACGATTTATCCCTCATTAAATACAATTACCCCAGGAGGGGAACAGGGCTGAAATTCCACCCTGACAAAGAAAATCTTAGCAACTTATATCCAGGCAATCTCTGAGAATTGGTCATGATTGAACACAAAAAAAAGGACATTTTTTGCACAATGCCGAAAGTCATATGCTTGTGATAAAAATAATAATTCTCACTCATTCTACAGAATCTGTAGTCATTCACAAGTCTGAACGCTTTGCTGCTCTTCAAATGAGGGCTCTATAACAAAATAATAGCAGTTTGCCTTCACACTCTTAACAAGGATATTTCTGCTCAGTCTTCTAGCTGGTAAATCAAATCCCTTTCAAAATATTTTGAATTTTAATATAAACTTGAAATTACCAGTATGAACTGTTGTGGGCTATCCCTGCCAAGAAAGGATGTATTTGGTCTAATGGAAAACTGGTAATTGGCAGTCCTGATCGGATTTCTGGCAAACTAGTGATTTGCTTAATGGCTGCTGTGTTTACTCAACAACCAACAAAAACAATAATAAAATTGGGCCCAGGCATATGGGACAACTATCATGACTTATGATGGAAATTCCATACTCCATTATGATTCTACGTCAAGGACTACTTGTATTTAGAACAGGAAAATTATCTAATTCTCAAATCTAGGAGACACCATCTCACAAAGATTTCCACAAATCAGTTTTAGTTTGTTTGTCCTCATCTGTCTCATCACTGCAACCAAGCACTGGTTGGGAATACGCACAGCTTCTTCCGATTCAAATGTGTCAGAAAAGTAGAGATAAGTGTCGATTTCATATTGGGGACACCAACTCCAAAACCCCTGATGACCACCCCCAGAAGTTTCATAGATGTTCAATAGCTCTGTGCCTTGTGGTATCTCATAACACACCTAGTACCTGTTTATTGAGACCATCCTGTCAAGTAAGATTGGATCCATTGTAATAAGTGCCACTGAATCTCAATTGATGAAGATGATCCAGTGAAGTATTGTGGCCAAAGGAACTGAAAGCCATTGGGGATCCCACAGAATCATATAATAATAATAATAATGATGATGATGATGATGATGATGATGATGATGGAAGGTCTTCTAGTCCAAACCTAGAGTTGTTCATCCTCTCTCTTTTCCATGGAAGAATGCATCTATCAGAACTAATGTGGCTGATTCCGAATGAGAGATCTGACTTTACACATATTACATACTAGCTGAATACCCATGCTTCACTACCAAACCATGTGATCGGGCCAGGCCACAGACCAGATGAGTTACGTGCTGGCCATGCCCATATAAGGCAACTGGCAATTGGAACAGAGTTCCTTTGGGGAAGGGGAGTAGAATGTCTAACTCCTTAGCATCGACGCATGTTAATATAATACTGTATAAGAAATACTAATGATCTGCTGGTCCTTTCAAAAAATCCTTTCTTAGCAAGCATCTAGAAGCCAAGAAGAACATACGTGCCATATTTCATATATATATTTATTGTTTGGTTGATTGATCAGGTGCCATCAAGTTGTTGTTGACTATTAGCAACCAAAATAGGCAGGATCAAGAAACAGACACAGCAGAGATCCCAGGAGCATATAGGGTAGGATAACAGGATCTTAAAAACCTGTCCAAGTTTATCTTCCCACCATATATATATATATATATATATATATATATATATATATATATATATATATATATATATATATATATATATATATATATATATATATATATATATATATATATATATATATATATATATATATATATATATATATATATATATATATATATATATTAATATATATTTTTCTCATACTTTTCTCTTAGGATTATGTAATCTTTCCTCAAAGTCCCCCTTAACAGTTTGCTTATTCCTTCCTCAATCCCAAGGCCATCGTTTACACTGGTCCAGGTTAAAGTTTTGATTGTAAGGCCCAAATAACTTGGAATCACAAGTCCTAACAAATTCCCCTTCCTCATTTTAGATCCAGATGGGAGATCCTGGAACACATACTAAATACTGCTGAATGGCTGCTGGCAGATGACATTTCTTAATGGCAAAGGCATGATCTAGAACAGGAAAGATGAACCTATGACATGCATGTCAAAATTGACACACCATGATGTTTTGGGTGACAACCCTGCATTTACGCCAACATTTACCAACACTTGACAGCTACTCTAGAAAGTATGCCCCCATTCTCATTCTCATGTGATTTGTGGAGGCTGCAGAGGCTCCATGTAAATGTCTTTGTGAAGTTTCTGGACCCACCAGAACTCATGCGAGAGGGCATGCCCTCATGCAGCCTCTGGAGCCTCCAAAAACCATGTGAGAATGGGGCATGCTTTTACACAATTTTCAGAGGCTACGGAAGGGCATTTTTTAAAGCTGCTTCACAAAGATGGCATCGTGAAACCCTTAGCAGCCTCAGGTATGCTGTTAACAGAAAGAGAAAAGGTAAGTGGCACATGGCAAATCCAGTGGAGCACTAGGCCATGCAAGCAATTGGGCCATTCCCCAAAGCTCACATACCTTGGGGAATGGCACAAGGTGGCCTTTTTGAGTGGCAGCAGTAGTGGTAGGGCTAAAGTCAGAATAAGAATAGAGCTGGAATGGACCATGGAGGTCTTCTAGTCCAGCCTTCTAATCAAGCTGCAGACAAGTGACTGCCCAGTCTCTAATTAAAAACCTCCAGTGATAAAGCCCCTACAACTTCTGAAGGCAAGCTGTTCCACTGGTTAATTGTCCTCACTGTTAGGACGTTTCTCCTCAATGCCAGGTTACTTCTCTCCTTCATTAGCTTTCATCTGTTGTTTCTTGCCCTGCCCTCTGGTGCTTTGGAAAACAAATGGACCCCCTCCTCTTTGTGGCAGCCTGAGATTCAACCTCAAAATAAGGAGAAAGCAATCAACCAATAGAATAGCTTGCCTTCAGAAGTTGTGTTAAAATCTGTTAAAATACTGGGAAACTGCTGTCATGTCTCCCCTAGTCCTTCTTTTCTCTAGAGCAGTGTTTCTCAAACTTGGCGACTTTAAGTCCTGTGGACTTCAACTCCCAGAATCCCCCAGCCAGCATAGCTGGCTGGGGAATTCTGGGAGTTGAAGTCCACAAGACTTAAAGTCGCCAAGTTTGAGAAACACTGCTCTAGAGTAGCCAAACTCTGACCGCGACGCCCTGGACCTCTGCTTCAGGCCCATTCTCAGTACTGCTGACGTGTGTTGCGGTTCAAAAGAACTGTTACTGCATGTGTGAGGGGGGAGAGGGAGGGGGGAGATTAGCGAGCAGCAAAGTCTCACATTCTTTGTCATTACCAGATATATAGTAGTAATGATGGAGATGGAGGATAAGAGGTGTTGGCCTATGTCAAGATGGTGAAAAAAAACATTAATTACAGATTTAGAGGCTCTCTTCTAGAGTATTGTGAGAAACAATAAAAAGGAAGACCTTGGGGCATGGGATTATTTCAGCCCCTTCAAAGATGAATGCAATGTCTCTCTATACAATATATGCATACATAGAACCAAGAGGACATCATTTCTAAGTTTTAGACATCTTTAAATGTGCTGCTATGTTTGCACCAAGATCTAAGCCTTCAAGCTAAAAAGGTTGCAAAAAAAACAACAACCAAATTCTGCTTGAACATGTAGACATCATCTCATCTCCCCCTCCCTCCATGCAGCCATTTTCTAAAATGCAGCCAGAAAAAAAAATGAAGATGGGGAAGAAGGATCCATTTTTTGCCTCTAGTCTCTGATGCCGGTGTGCACTGCTCTCTTGCTGAGTGTAGAAGGAAGATGGCCCCTTGCTAAGAGATGCAGTGCTCCTGAACTAAAAATAGAAGCTATCTCAGCCTGCATTGTCCAGATTTCACAGAGTTACTTCCCTAACAGTTATTTTTGTACCTAGGGCAGAATTAATTTTAACGGCATAGGGAGGGATACAATCACAGAAATAATTTCTTGTTTGAAAACCCCATTCCTCTATTTAAAAAGGACAGCAATTGTACATCCCGTTTCCTTGCTTTATCACCACAACCTGAAAAGCAGATAACTCATCCTCCCCTTCCTTTGAGAAAGGGTCAGAAAGCCAATTCAGAACTGACTTCTTGGGAATTCAGTCACTTTAGAATAACAGAGTTGGAAGGGACCTTGAAGGTCTTCTAGTCCAACCTCCTGCCTAGGCAGGAAAAGCTATACCATTTCAGACAAATGATTATCCAACATCTTCTTTAAATGTGTTGGAGCATTCACAACTTCTGGAGGAAAATTGTTCCACTGATTAATTGTTCTAACTGTCAGGAAATTTCTCCTTAGTTCTAGGTTGCTTCTCTCCTTGATTAGTTTCCATCCATTGCTTCTTATCCTGCCCTCAGGTGCTTTGGAGAATAGTTTGACTCCCTCTTCTTTGTGGCAACCCCTGAGATATTGGAATACTGCTATCATGTCTCCCCTAGTCTTTCTTTTCATTAAACTAGACATACCCAGTTCCTGCAACCGTTCTTCATATGTTTTAGTCTCCAGTCCCCTAATTATCTTTGTTGCTCTTCTCTGCACTCTTTCTAGAGTCTCCACATTTTATACATCATGGCGACCAAAACGATGTAGTATTCCAAGTGTGGCCTTACCATGGTATTATGAAGTGATGTTAACACTTCACATGATCTTGATTCTGTCCCTCTGTTTATGCAGCCTAGAATTGTGTTGGCTTTTTTGGCAGCTGCTGCACATTGCTGGCTCATATTTAAATAGTTGTCCACTAGGACTCCAAGATCCCTCTCACTTTAGGAAGTAGAAGTCTGCCCTCTCTTTGAACACCATCATTCCAGTTTAAAAAACAAACACAGATAAGACCACTAAACTCCATTGTTAGCCTCTTAGAAAAACAGCCATCTGCATGTCCTTGAACAAGTCTGAAAATAACAGGAAGCAATTCTCAGAAAAGGGAATTTGTCAAATCATCTTTTCCCCTTGAAGGCACCTAACTGAGAAATTTGAAAAGCATTTCTTAGCCAGGGAAATGGCTCAAGTAAATGTGCCCAAAGGTACAGAGTCCTTCTTTCCCAAAAGCTGTTAGCCTTGCAGCCATTTCAAACACATCATGGCTTCGTTAAAAATAAACTGATTAATTTGCCAAACAGGAACTTCTTGGGTTTAATGGGATATACACAGTGGTGGGATTCATAATTTAACAACTGGGTTTTCTGTCCTAATGACCAGCTGGGTAGGTGTGGCTTGGTGATCATGTGATTGGGTGGGTATGGCCAACTCAATGTCACTCAGGTCAATGGGTGCTTCACCTTAGCTGTTACAATGCAATAAGGGTTAACTGGAGAGGCGGTTTCTGAAAGAAGAGCAATAAAGATTAGGCTAGAAACAACACCAGAATGTTTCCTTCCTGCCTTCCATATAGGATTAGTCCTGTAAAATGGAAAAAAAACAAAGTGAGATTTCTTCCAACAACTGCTTAGGAAGTTAACCGGTTCCCCCGAATAGGTGCAAACTGGTTGAATCCCACCACTGGATATACAGCTGATCCTTTCTTCTCTATGTTTAACTTTTCAACCAAATTGTCTTTTAGTCCAATTAAAAAAAGCTCAAATATCCTGTAGTCTGGATGGACTCAGACTACCATGTTCTCAAGCTTAGCAGAGTTAGTTTGGGTTGGCTGAATTCATTTCTGTGATTTCTTTCATCTGTAGAATCTTATTAATAATACAGAGTGCATGGATTGGAATGGACTAATAGGTCATCTGATCAACCTCCTGCTCACTGCTGAAATCCACTAGAGGAATGGCAATGGTTGTTCTTCTATCCCTACTGAAAACATCAAGTAAGAGGGAATCTGCTATTGCTTTAGGAAGAACTCTTCTGTTGTGATAGTTCATATTATCCAAAAATCCCTCTGAACGTTGATCTCAGATCTCCTTCGTTTTAATTTCAGAATAACGGAATAACAGTGTTGGAAGGGACCTTGGAGGTCTTCTAGTCTAAATCCCTGTTCAGTTAGGAAATCTTATACCATTTCAGACAAATGGTAGCCTTATCTCATTCTTGGTTTCAATAGGGCAGGTTAAACCCCCCTGGAGAGTTAGTGTTGACAGCACGTCAATTGCAGTAGACAGCTATCACATCAGTTTTCTCCTTTAGAAGATAATCTTAACCATTCTCCTACTGCTTGATTTCTGGACAACTTATCATTTTGGTAGCTTTCCTGCTCCATATCCCTATACATCTTTCAAAGTGCAGTGCCAGAACTAGAATTAGATACAGTAGTGCAAAGGATGGTTTAGATCGCGTAGAGTACAATGGAGTAATCATTTTGTTTAATCTGAATGCAGTTGTTTTCGTTAATGCAGCCAAAGATTGCACTGACCTTTTTGGTTGCTGCATCACACTACCTATTCATGTTCAGCTAGTGGTGCGGCAGTATTCCTAATTATATTCAGGGCCAGTATGACAGCATGACAGATTTCTTCAGCCTGGTGTATCTGGGCAGTTGATTTGTATAACTGCGCTGGAGAACCTCATACCGACACAGTTCCAAACAACATAGATAGATTTGGTCCAATCGTCAAGCCTGTTTAGGCTATTTTTAATTGTGAATTTGTCCTCTACAATATATTACTCAATCCCCCTAACATGATATCATCTGAAAATTTGATACTTATGTTTTCCATTCCATAAAAGTTAAATAGCATTAGGCCAAGAATGGAGCCTTAGGTTCCATTTGATTCTTCCCACCAGGTTGACTCAACTACTTATGAGCAATTTTTAGGGTGATTATTCAACTAGCTGTAAATCTTACAGTGTACTGCATCAATCCAATCTATTTTTATCCATCTAGTAGTCCATAAGGGTATTTTATATGACTTTGTCCAATACTTTGCTAAGATATCAAGATATAATAAATCCACAGCTAATTTTCTGTCAGAAAAAGAACCAAGCTTAGTCTAACAACATTTTCTGAACAAACCCAAGTTTGTTCCTGGTACCATTCTTTTTAAAAGTTCACAAACTTAATACTAGACAATCTAATCTGGAACCCTGCAAAGCAGAGACGTTAATCTAATAGATAAATTAGTTAGATTCTAGTGAGACTGTAGTTTCTAAGATTAGCCCTTTTTTTTTCCTTTTTGAATATTGGACTTACGTTGGCTATTCTCCAGCCTTCAGCACCTTACTAGTTTCCTGTACTTTTAAAAAAAATATTGTCAGCTACACTGTCAGTTCCTTTACTGTTCTGGATATAATTCATCAGGCCCTTGAGACTTGAATTAATGTAACATAATAAAGTACAGTAAGTCTATACTAAGCTGTATTTCTCCTTGTGTTAGGAAGTCCCCCCCCCCTCTTCTAAATAAGGCAGACAGACAAATCAGTTCCATCTTCTCCATTCTTCTCCCTCTCCATTTTTACTTCTTCATCTTCCCCAGGGAGCACACCAACAGCATCTTTGATTCTTAATTATGACTTATCTCCCCACAACAAATCTTATTTTTCCTTTTCTTATTTTTTTATTTTAAAAATCCATTGAGAATTTTTTATCTGCCTCTCTCCTTACATACCTGGCTACCAATTTTAAACCATCTTTTTCTTAGTTGTCAGTACTGTACCTGCTTCTGTTTCCAAACTCTTTTTTGCTTCTTAATGAGCCAACTCACTGGAAAAAATTATATTTTTGCTTCCAATGTCTCATTTTTATAATATTTCATCTTTGTAGTATCTGTTTATCCTTTAAGATTATAAACTATAATAGAATGCCTAATACCTTTCGCCTAAATTCAATAAGACCTTCTTTGTAATGTCCTATTTACAAAATTAATTTATTACATTATTGTTGTTTTTGCTATTTCCTAGTTGCCTTGAAGTCTAAAATGGCATAGTTTCCCTCAAGGAATTAAGAACTTCATCTCATTAGCCAATGCATCTTGATTGATAATGCCTCTTGATTGGTCAAAATAAGATGAAGGAGCCTGACTTCCTTAGTTTCCTCTTCTACCTTCTGAAAAACAAAATCATCAAGAAAGTTCAGAAATGTGTATGTTTCTAGCTATACTATTTTTTCAATTGACATTGATCTCCAATTACTACTATAACCTACCTTCTTGAGAACTTAGAATAACTTTTAGAATAACATTATTGTTACTTTGAATGTACACTAATTGGCATACATTAAAATGAAATTTCGTTGCATACAGCTCTCCAGGGGTCACCACCTCCAATATACACTACATAAACATGACTAAATAAATACATACAAAATTATGCCTATATCCACATATATTATATGACATGGAGAAACAACACAGTCTAGTTCAGATGTATACATGGACATGGTAAGTAAAAGGAAGTTTGCCAGTTTACCAGATGGATAGCATAGGGAACAAAGCTGTTACAGAATCTGGTAGTCCTGCCAGAAATACTTTGAAACCTCCTCCCAGAGGAGAGCAACAGAAACAGAACATAAAGTGGGTGTGTGGGGTCTCTAACAATGCTTTGAATTCTGAGCACATAGTGCTTATAAGCAGTATCCTGAGTAACAGGAAGCGACCCCCTTATAATCTTCTCAGCTGTTCTTACCACTCTCTGAATGGACTTTCTATCTGAGGCACTGCTGCCACCAAACCAAACAGTGATTTGGTTTGTTAAAATGCCCTCAATTGTGCCTCTGTGAAAAGAAAGAGAAAGATATGGTCTCTTCATCTGATGCAGGAAATGCAGACGGTGGTTTGCTCACTTCACTAAGGTTGATGTGTGAGAGATCAGTTCAGATTGTTAGTTATCTGCACCTCCAGATAGTTAATACTGTTGACCACCTCTACTGCTGCACCCATGATACTGAGTAGAGTATGACTATGCCAGCTTTTTAAAAAAATCTGGGTGAACTTGATGAATTTGGAAAGGTATCATACACATCTTCTGCTTTTGTTTGTTCCTCATAGTTTATTCATTGGTATACAAAGACTGGAGATGTCAGGGTTAATTGGTCTGCCTACATCCCAAATAACTTTTACTGCTTCCTGCATAGCCATAGGTGCCATCTTTCTCAATGGCATCATCTTCTTTCAACTTGTTCTAATCCAGGATCCTACTTGTCCTTCTTGTTCACTGATTAGGGATAGAAAATGCACAGAAACATTACTTTCGCCCGCAGCTCCAAATTAATCCAATATTCACTACTCCCACTGGAATGCCTTCTGCCTCTCTAGGCCTTTCTTTGTGGCTTCTCTGCTGCTTCTGGACAATTTCCTCTGTCCTTGGGGATCTCATTCTGCTGGCTTTAATGGAGAGGTCTCTGTGCGATATCTGTTCCTCACTTTCCCTAAAGAGTTTTAAAGTAGAAAGAGTAGCCTCCAGCAAAGAGGGACATCTGCATTGTCAGCAGGCAAAATTAGCTACATACTCAGCGTCCATCCTTTTGGCAGAGCCTAAGGCTGTCTCGTTGTTCCCCTCACACAATTCCCTGTTGGCCTGCACTGGTTGCTCCCTTTCTTTTTTTCTTTTTTTCTTTCTTTCTTTCTTTCTTTCTTTTTCTTTCTTTCTTTCTTTCTTTCTTTTTTAGGGCTAGGTGATAGCTGTGGAATAAGCTCCCCCATTAGCTGATCACCTGATCAAGAAGTCAGCTGTAGTTTTAATCCTCTTCCCTTCAGATTGACAATCGGTTCAACAATAAATCAGTGCAAACAATTTTAAAAATGCCCTCGGCCTAAGGAAGCTGCACCGCTTTCTCCCAAATTTTCCATATCACTCCATAACTCACCAGCTCCCCCACAAAATCTCCTCAGTGTCTTCTCGCTCTTCTGTTTTCCTCACTCTGGTTTGGTTGTGATTTCACAGCTGCTTCTCCTCTTTCTAAAGTCTGTTTGTCATTCTCCTTCCTTATGTTTCTGAACATAGTGAACTTCTCTTTTCCTGCAAAAAGACTGGCTGTCTCTAATATTAAGCTCTCTGGGACCTAAAACATTCACAGGGATCAAATTGTTCCCTGAACCTCCCCCACATCATGTTCTCCAACTCTGAACCTTAACACACTGTAAATTTGGTACCATTGAACATTAATTTTTTAAAAAAGGTGGTTCTTCTTGGATAACCCATCAGAGATCCCTTATTGAGTATGACATAGATTATGTTTACTTATTTTTACATAGATTGCTCAGTGTTTTTTGTATATATGGCTATACCTAAATAATGTTCACGTTATTTGTTATAAATCTTCAATGAATTCTATATGAATAAATGATTTCAGCTTCCCATTGGCATTTCATGTAGCCCAAACGTTCCTTTCTCTCTCATTCTTTTTTGTCCTATAATTTGTTTTCTATTTATATATTTATATTCCTGTTGTTTCCATATGGGGATAAGAATACTCAAGGTGCTTCTGAATATTGACATCAGAATACAGAGATGGAAGGACTTTGTAAGTCTTCTAGTTCAACACCCCGCTCAAGCAAGAGACCCTATATGATTGGACAAATGGCTGTCCAATCTCTTCTTAAAACCTCCAATGATGGAAAACCCAAAACATCTGGAGGCAAGCAGTTCCATTGATTAATTGTTCTTACTGATAGGAAATTACTCCTTAATTCTAGATTGGATTTCTCTTTGTTAAGCTTCTATCCTTTACTTCTTGTCATGCCCTGAGATACTTTGGAAATAGGTTAACCCCCTCCTCTCTATGACAGCCCATCAAATATTGGAAGACTGCTATCATGTCACCCCCTGTTCGATTAGACATTCCCTGGAACTAGTAGATCCCTTTCACAGCTACTACTGTTGAGCCAAGTACCACTTATTCTATACCTGTTCATTTTGGGGTTGTTGTTGTTGTTGTTGTTGTTTTGCCTAAGTGAAAACCTTACTTTTCTCACCACTGAATTGCATTTTTGTGGATGTGGCCCAGTGTTCTAGTCTGCCAAAATCCTTCTGGATCTTGACCCTATCTTCTATTCCCCCCAGCTTTGTGTTGTCTGCAAGTTTGACTATTTCCCTTTCTATCCTTTCATCTAAATCATTTAAGAAGATGTTGAAAAGTATTGGGCCTAAGACAAAGTCTTGGGACATCCCATCCCATGGTTCCCTGTAATTCTTTTGAAGACTGCATGTTAAGTGCAGGAGGTTGGACTAGAAGACCTCCAAGGTCCCTTCAAACTGTGTTATTCTATTATTCTGTTATCTTAGTATATGACTTCGGCTATAATCATCTTAAGCAATGAAATGGTTTTTGGTTTGGGCAGGAAATGATATGCAAGTGCTTGTCTGTGCCCGAGTTACAGTTTTAAATAACTTTTAATTGTAAATTATTGTTGTTGTTGTTTATTGTTTTAATGCTTACTAGGTTTTAATGAGGGATAGAATCAAGATCACGAGAAGTGCTAATACCACTTTATAATGCCTTGGTAAGGCCACACTTTGAATACTGAATCCAGTTTTGGTCGCCACAATATAAAAAAGATATTGAGACTCTAGAAAGAGTGCAGAGAAGAGCAACACAGATGATTAGGAGACTGGAGGCTAAAGCATATAAAGAACATTTGCTGGAATTGGGTATGGCTAGTTTAAAGAAAAGAAAGGTGACATGATAGTACTGTTCTAATATCTCAGGGATTTGGCACAAAAAAGAGGGAGTCAAGCTAATCTCCAAAGCACTGAGGGTAGGACAAGAAGCAATGAGTGGAAACTAATCAAGGAGAGAAGCAACTTAGAACTAAGGAGAAATTTCCTGACAGTTAGAACAATTAATTAATGGAACAACTTGCCTCCAGAAGTTGTGAATGCTCCAACACTGGACTTTTTAAAGAAAAGGTTGGATAACCATTTGTCTGAAGTGGTGTAGGGTTTCCTGCCTAAGCAGGGGGTTGGACTAAATAAATAATAAGTAAATAAGTAAATAAGTAAATAAACTCAATCAGTGTTTTACTGACAGTGAAAAAGGTATAATACCTTTTTATCACATCAGAAAATCATTACTAATACTGATTTTAAATTTAACAACAGTTTTAAAAATGAGTTCAAAATTAGCTGGAGAATTTTTTTTAAAAAAAGTCTTAACCTAATAATGGAAAGATTATAAAATTAGCAGCAGTTGAGCTTCTTTAGTATCAATGGCCAAATCTGTCAATTTTGATTTTGCTTTACTTCTTTCTCTTTCTTTCCTTTCTTTCTTTCTTTCTTTCTTTCTTTCCTTCTTTCTTTCTTTCTTTCACACTGTTTATTTCATCCTATGACTATTTCGGTTTGCGGAGTTTTAAATGTCCATTAATATGCACATTTATGCAGGCATTTTTTCCTACTAGGCATTTTTTGTGCTTAATTTTCCTAATTTATATATTTCTTGCTCACAGTTTGTCCTTAATATAATGCATTTTGTATGCATTTTAAAATACAGGAATATATTATCACTGCATTGTGGTTTGCACATAGAATGAGATATACAGTACTGTATAATTTGAGTAAATTACACAACCAAATTCTCTGCAGTGTGCATCCCAGTGACAAGGGGCTGCCACTAGAAAAATACATTCCTCAGAAGAAAGGATCTCTGAGAATAACTTCATGATCCAGGAAGCTCTATGCAGTAGAAAGTCGTCGGTCCCAAAATTGCATGCTTCTAGATTGCCAGGATATGGGAGTTTGCTCATATTTCCTGAGGATAGGGTAATGTTAGTGGCACCAAAGGCTAAAATAAATCTACTGTTGATCTACTTTGTGGCAGTGTATTTTCGGCACCAATATCTATGGCTTGGTATACCCATTCATCAATGCACTGTGCTTGTTATTTGAACTCTGAGGTTACCATCTCTCCCATCCCCTGTTGGTAAAAGCCACCAAGAAACATGATAAATAATTCCAGTGCCCTCTAGTGGATTTCAAACAAACTGATTCTAGTAGCCTTCAGCCTTAAAAATTCAGTAGTATTTTTTTTTTTTTATTCCTCAAATGGAAGCTGATCTACACATCCTACAGATGGATTTCTTTTCTAGTGCACCTCTAACACACTTTGTAGCTGTTGGGACTGTTGCTGTTTTTGGAAGCAGGAACTCAGAAAGGAAAGAAGGAGGCTAATTTAAGGCAAAACATTCAAACTGAGCAGCATAAATAAAACATCCAAAGTATTTTTGTATTTAGAATTGTTCTGAAATAGTGTAGCTTCCAATTCTAATAAAATAAAAATTAGTTCCTTAACATAATCAGAGGACTAAACAGGTGATTCAGCAGAGGGAAAAATAAGGATTTGTGATTTTCTTAAATGTATTTTTAATAAATGTATAAGGAACATCTATCCTGATATTCTATCAATGTATCTGCACCTTTTTATATAGTCAGTGCTATGATGCTGGCTGACCATACGAATGACGTGTAGCAAATAGCACAGTAGATAGAGTATATGATGCAAGAAGTAGGGATTCAAAAAATAATGTATCATAGACAAAGTTAGACAAGGAAAATAGACTGAATTATTGCAAGATATACATGTATAGTAAAACACTGGTGCAAAATACATGGCACTGTGTATCTGGATAGACTATTTATTAAAAGGGGGAGTAGTTTTAAACTATTCAACTGCTGGTTGAAAAGTAGTGGGTAATATTTATTATGAGGAATGAAAGTTTGTCAATAGAAGCCAAAGTGACTTCCTATACCAGGGGTGTCCAAACTTGGGAACTTTAAGACTTGTGGACTTCAACTCCCAGAATTCCCCAGCCAGCCATGCTCGCTGGGGAATTCTGGGAGTTGAAGTCCACAAGTCTTAAAGTTCCCAAGTTTGGACACCCCTGTCCTATACGAATGTACTTCAGGCTACTTTATTACAGGAGAATCAGAGCTGAAACTGTCAGGGGAAAAAATGAAAACAAATAGAATGAAGTTGGAATTAAGAGGTATGCAGATGTAGTTAAACAAGAAGACATTGGTCCGTGATGGCAAACCTACGGCACGCGTGCCACAGGTGGCATCCGGAGCCATTTGTTAGGGCACACAAGGCATTGCCCTGTCAGCTCCAGCTGACTGGCCTTCTTTTGAGGCCATTTTTCCCATTCTGGAGGTTTTCTTGAAGCCTCCGGAGCGCGAAAAACAGGCCTTACGGGCAAAACGGAATTCAGGAACGGACTTCCGGTTTGCACGTAGGGCCAATTTTCACACTTTGGACTGTTCAGGAGCCTTCAGGAGGCTCCCTGAAGGCTCCGGAGGGCAAAAAACGACCCTACAAGCAAAATGGAAGTCACTTCTGGTTTGCTTGTAGGGCCAGTTTTAGCCCTCCGGAGTGTTCAGGAGCCTTTAGGAGGCTTTCCTGAAGGCTCTGGAGGGCAAAAAATGACCCAATGAGTAAACCAGAAGTCTGTTCCTGAACTTCTGGTTTGCCCGTAGGGCCGGTTTTTTAAACTCCAGAGGCTTCAGGGAAGCTCCTGAAGCCTCCAGAGAGCCTCTGGCGGGGGAGGAGGGGCTGTTTTTGCCCTCCCCAGGGTCCTATAAAGCCTCTGGAGCCTGGGGAGGGTGAAAAAAGCACACCAAAATGAGAGGGAGTACTGGTTGCGGACATAGCATTATGGGTGTGGCATGACCACGTACGACCCCCCTGCACTCCCCCCGCTTTTGGCACACGAGCCGAAAAAGGTTCGCCATGACTGACATAGGTCAAGAAAGAATGATGAATGAATATGGATTGAATACAAAATTAAAGAAAAGGGGCAGTAGATGAAATTATTTAGGGATGTAATGAAAGTAAGGATAATTTGCAAAGATGAAAAGCTAAAAGTAGTTGCCTTACTTTTAATTTGTGCTTTAATTTTTTTTATTTTTTGCTTTTTATTCTTTAATCTCTCTCTGTATTTTTTTTGTAACACTATTTATCCTGAAAAGAAATATCATGACAGGTACGTAGGTAGGTAGGTTGGTAGGTAGGTAATTTGTATTGCTACCCATCTCAACAAGTGACTCTGGGTAGCAAGCACATTTTTTAAAAAAATAAAGCAATTATAATAATGCAAAAATTAAAATACACAGCAGTCAAGAATACGTCATTCACCCTAATCACTAAAGTATCCAAGAAACAGGTCCCTGCACACACTTTCCTCTTTTTTAACAAATAAAATAAATTGATGAACCAACTAAACCAGGGGTGTCCAAACTTGGGAACTTTAAGACTTGTGGACTTCAACTCCCAGAATTCCCCAGCCAGCATAGCATAGCTGGCTGGGGAATTCTGGGAGTTGAAGTCCACAAGTCTTAAAGTTCCCAAGTTTGGACACCCCTGAACTAAACAGTATATTAGAGTTGTGGGATGAAACTCTTCCTACTGTTAGGTCACTAAATCACTTTGAAATCACCTATTATTAACAAGCTTAACTTTTTGCCTGGAAGTACAGTAACTGCAACTTTCTTCTGTTGATGATTTGATATTTCCCAACTGATTTCCCCAATCAACTTTTCAAATCTAAGAAAGACATTCCAATTTGACTCTCGTGAAGAGGGAGAAAGAATTGTACATATGCTTAGGGAAATTCAGGACTAGATGCCACACTTTCAGTAAATAAGGGCAGCTAAATTAGCTGGAATCATTGATACCGCTTGGTCAGAATTGCATTTAGCTTCCTGCATACTGGACAAGGGTTCTTTTTCTCCTTACTACCTTACTTGAAACTCTTGTGCATTTTTGCCTCTTGGCATTGAATGTGAACCAATCCACTTGAGTTTACAGATACATTTGTCAAGCCAAGTCGAGACACTCGGCAAACATTTGTTCCGGGACACAAACATTTGCCATTTACTGCAAACTGCTGAGGAACAAGGTTAGCTAACATTTAGGATCACATTAGCTAAACTCAAGTTAATCACCCATTAATTAATCCAAGTGCAAACGGAGACAGGAAAAAAAACTGCTTTAAAAAACCCTAAAGAATGGAACAAACCATGGAGCAGCCATACAAAGAACATTCTGGCCAAGCAGGACTAGGGGAGACATGATAGCATTGTTCCAATATCTCAGGGGTTGCCACAAAGAAGAGGGAGTCAAGCTATTCTCCAAGGCACCTGAAGGTAGAACAAGAAGCAATGGGTGGAAACTAATCAAGGAGAGAAGCAGCTTAGAACTGAGGAGAAATTTCCTGACAGTTAGAACAATTAATCAGTGGAACAGCTTGCCTCCAGAAGTTGTGAATGCCCCAACACTGGAAGTCTTTAAGAAGATGTTGGATAGCCATTTGTCTGGAACGGTATAGGGTTTCCTGCCTAGGCAGGGGGTTGGACTAGAAGACCTCCAAGATCCCTTCCAACTCTACTATTGTATTGTATTGTAAGCTCTTTCCATGCTGTATACAGTTACAAAACTTGAACAATTATGTGAAATGTCATGTGTTTTATCTTTTCCCCTTTTATACTTTCTTTGTTTTCTGACCATCCATATTTCTACTTTTGTTTGAAAGATGCTGTAGTCACTAAGAAACTAATGATAGGGAAAATGTTTCCATGGTTTGTAGAGGATTTAGTTCAAGTTTTCTGAACTCGAATGGAGACGTCATAGAGAAACCTCTGTGAAAAAAGCATAGAAAGTGGAAATCAGGAGAAAAAAAACCTGTCCAGGTTTATTTTTATTTCCTAAGCAAATGTAACATTTATGAAAAGCGGGGATTGACAATAGTTGGCACTTACTGGGTCAAGGGAAAAGAGAAACATTTGCCCTATGTGCAGTTTTTATTCCCTTTTTCCCTTGGTGAAAAAGATTCCCCCTTTCAGTTTTTAATCAATTAAGTCGCAATGATGATTGGCATAACAACAGTTTTAATTTTACAAAATATAACTTTGAAGATTATAAACTTTTGGCAATTATAGTTAAAGTAACTGGAAGTTCTTTCAACACTGAAAGGTGTTTTAGGGCAGTGTTTAGCAACTTTAAGATGTATGGACTTCAGCACTCAGAAATCCCCAGCCAGGATTGCTTAAAGTTCACACATCTTAAAGTTCCTAGAGTTAAGAAACACTAGTTTGGATGAAAAATAATGATTTTTTTTTCTTCCTGTATACCTGCCATTCTCAAAATCTGTTCCTTCTTGCTTGCTCCGTTCCTACCGTAGTTTTGGTTTGAGCTCATTCTGCCAACTGTTTTCCATGTCAGGACTGCCCCAGATGTAAATGAGAGCACTTTTGGTTATTGCTAGAAAAGAAGTTATTCTGTAGTTTTTCTATTAAATCCCATTCAGTTTGACAAAAGAGAACTGTTAGAAATTCATTCAGATAATAACATTATACAGAAATTCTTGGGGATGGAATGTGGTATTTTTGCACTTAGTTACAAGTTATATTGTTCTCTAATTAAAATATTCTCTGTTCATCTTTGAGCTGGCAAAAAGCTCAGTGTGAAATTTACTGTTTCTATTGCCAGTTCTTCTCATACCTCTTCTGCTTGTTTCAGATCACTTCAATCATTTGATTTCAGGTTTTAAAAACTTTAATTTTGCTTTTAGAGGATGTCAGAATAAGAGGAAGACTGTTTCAATCCTAGGGCAAATAGAGATGACTTAACTCTATCTCATCCACCAACTGGAGATAAGATAATAGCAACATGGGGAACAAATGACGTTAGGGTTAGGTTGAGGTAGGGACAGGCCCTCTACTCTGTCATTAATCGTAATTAAACTCCAGGGAAACACTACATGGGTGAACATTTACCATGGTTCTGTTTTTCATAATGATGCTATTATCTACGCTTAGAGCAGGAGTGTCAAACTTGATTTCATTGAGGGCCGCATCAGGGTTGTGTTTGATCTCAGTGGGCTGGGATGGGCCTGGCCAGCTCAGTGTCACCTGTGTGGCCAAGTGCTAAGGCAGGACTTCCCTCAGACCCTCCATCACTCTCATTATAACCTCTCTACTTCCTTTCTTCCTTCCTTTTCTTCTTTTTCCTTCCCTCTTCCTTCTCCTTTTTCTTCCTTCCCCTCTTTCCTTATTTTTCCTTCCTTGCTGTCTTCCCAACTTTCCTCCTTTTTCTTTGTTTTTCCTCTTTCCTTTTCTCCTTCCCTGTCCCTTCTTGCATGCTCAAACGCAAAGGGGGAAACATTTCTCATTTTGTTTTGTTTTTAGCTCATTTAGCCCTCTGCCAGTGAAAATGGAGCTTGGGGGCAGGGGGAGCTGCCGGCCTCCTGCAGTCCATTGCCAGGGGAAATGGGCTGGTGGAGTTTTTGCTCGCAGAGGCACTGCGGGCCAGTTCTTTGCTGCTTCCAGGGCAGCCCCGTACACCAGATCTAAGCACCCACAGGGCAGAAGTGGCCTGCGGGCATTGAGTTTGAAATCCCTGGCCTAGATGGAACTCTATCTGTGAGATATTATTGGAGAATGCATTCATCTAGTGTTCCTCCTGACAAACATGGTGGGATTTCAAAGAAATGTTTGGGCCGTGACTACTTCCAATTTGTGCAATGGTTCCACTTACCATCCAATGCTGAAGAGTAACAAAACTAAAGTGGCTATTTATTCTCCTGTTGCCTCCTGTTCCTCTCCAGACATCCCTTTATTCCTTCAGACTTCATGTTGCTATACACATTCCTGAGTCAGTTTAGGACTTTGCTTTTCTACTGAAGGCTTCCAAGTATCTCTGCCCACTCGTTCTGTTCACAGCCTTCCACCTTCTTTCTCCATATGTCTCCTGACATCCATGTTCCAGCTTTTTAACTCAGATGCTGCTTGCAGTTCACCATCTCTAGATTTATTCTCCTGGCTATGTATATTTTTTCCATTGCTCTTTCCAGCTCTGATCCAGTCTTTTAGCTCATTGCAAACTTTGCTTTCCATAGCTGTTATCTTACAAATATTCTTTGATAAAGTCTCAAAATACATTTATATTTTAGAGATTGTCATCACACTTCCAGATACTTATTGTTCCCTAACTATATCTTCCTATGGAGAAAGATTCTCCAGAAATTGAAGATTGGTCTTGTCCCCTGTTTCTGTCCAGGCAACCATGGTGCCACAACTCTTGAAGCCATCTAATGTGGTTGACAGCTCTGCAAATATCATTACCTTTATCCAGTTTAATTTATACTTCAGCTGCACCAAGAGAGAGTCAAATGAATTTGTTCAGAGGTGTAAATCTGGCATTCACTGGCATCTATTTACTGTAACAGAGACCTGTGACTGTAGAGCATTTGCACTTCAAAGAGAACTGCAACTACATGCTGAGAAACACACCAGCAAATAGTTTTGCTACTTTTTTGGCAATATTTTGCATTCTTCTATAACCATCTACAATCTCCCCCATCCCACCCCCGTCCAAGTAATCAAGGCAATGTTTTGCTTGCTTGCTTGCTTGCTTGTTCAATCTTGTATGCTGCCATATTTTAGAATAACTCCTGGTGTTTAGCAACAGAACAATACAATAAAACATCCACAATAAATTAATAATTAAGTAATTAAATTAAAACATCTACAATAATAGTAATAATAATTAAAACCATAAATAAAAGCCAGAGCATTATAATACAACAGGCAACAATATCTTCTCGATCCTTGAAACATCAATGAAAAAGATTTGTCTTTATCAACTTCCAGAATGGAGCGGGCTGTTCCACAATATTGTGACCATAATTGAGGAGCCTCCTGGTCTCAGTCCCCTTTTTTTCATGAAATGAGGAAACATCAAGTTTCTCTTAGGGTAAGATATTGGATGAGAGTCCACTGGTCTGGTGGCTAAGGCATCAGGTTAAGAAACCACAAGGCCATGAATCCTAGTCCCATCATAGGCACAAGGCCAGTTAGATGACCTTGGGCCAGTCACTTTCTCTCAGTCCTAGGAAAGAGGCAATGGCAAACCATTTCTGAAAAATGGATACAAGGATATAGCCAGTCTCCAAGAATCAGACACAATTGAACAGAAGAAAAATATATATTGGATAGACTGATGCCAGTAGATGAATACTTTAAAGTTAAAACCGGTACTTTGAATTATATCAGAAACCTATTAGCAATCAATTCAGGTGTAGCATCTTGTTGGTGTCTAATGCAAGCTAGTAAACAGGTTGGTTCTTAGTTTTCTCCAGTGACACACAATTAACTAGTAGGGATGTATATATGAATATACAGATTTGCAAAGACTGACACAACAGAGGAATGCATCTAGGCACATTTTCTTGGCCATCTAGCTATATCCTACAGACTAAACATGGGCAAAGTGGCTTAACTATGTAATTAAAAGGATAAAATTGCATTAAAAAACCACCAGGACTATATGGTAAAATCATTGATGTTAACTAAACTATCTGGGCAATGGGGTCTATACCTTCTTCTGTTGGAAGAAATGTCCATCTGGGTTCAGTTCCAAGTGGGGAAAAAGTCACTGGAAACACGGAGGCTGTTTGGAAAGATGGTTTTTAATGGTGGACAAGATCACATGGCTTGAGCTCCTGAGCAGAATCACATGGCTTGAGTTACTGAGCAGAAAAAGGAAGAGAAGCTGATAGTCCCTGGGTTTTGTGCCCTCTCTTGGGCTTTGAACGTCCTGGGGCACAGGAAGAGTATCCTGATTGGTTGCTGTCAGAGGTCATAGCTAGCTTTGTAGGTTGTCTATGTGCTACGTTTGGTTGGAACTTGGTGGCAATAAGATAGCTCTGCCTGAAGGAGGTTGATCTTTGTTATGTAGAATAGACTGGCTTAGGCTTTAATGGCCCATTCACAAAGGTGGGGGCGGCTGAGTTTCCGGCAGCTGAGTTTCTGCCTCTCTGAGTTTCTACTTCTCTTTTTGGGAGAAATATTCTGCCTTTTTAATGTTTCCTAAAATATTTCATTTTCTAGGAGAGGGGTGGGTTTTAACTTCCAACACTTCTTACTCAGAGTAAATAATAATGATATTGATTTATTAAACTTGTGTGCTGCCTAACTCTGGGCAGCTCACAACAATAAAACAAAAGAAATGACAATAAAACATAAAAGAAATAAGGGGGAGGGGAAATCCTAAAGTCATAGCCTTCCTTTGCCTCCAGTGATGTCCCTGAGGTTAATGAGATAATATGCGCTGTAATGAAATTATAATCACAATGTCAGCTCTGATTCACAAAGATCATAAGGTGAAAAGAGGATTTCAAGTTTTTTTAAAATATATATATTTTTTCTATGCAGTCTAGGACCAATTATTTTTTACACAAAGGGTAAAAAAGAAGTGGGGATTGTAGCTCAATGTTGAAATAAAGGGTCCTTGGTGCTCTCTGAGCTTGCTTGTTTTCTTGCAAACGTTTCATTACCCAACGTAGGTAATATCATCAGTGCTAGCACAGACTAGCACTGATGATGTAACCTACTTTGGATAATGAAACCTCTGCGAGAAAGCAACCAAGCTCAGAGAGCATCATGGACCTCTCAGAAGTGGAAATTCTTCTGATATTTCCTTCTGCTCTCACTTACAGTGAAATCTTTTTTTTTTAATATCATGTGAAAGTAGAATGGAAAGCAGAATCCTGTTTTTGTCCAAGGTATGACTTTACAGCCTAAATATCAATTTTTGTATAATTAGAGCATATTGCCACCTAGTGTCAAACCTGAGTCATTTCTTGCTCAATCTTTTAGGGGAAAAAAAACAAGTTTTCCAGGCCATCCTGCTTCATTCAGAGTTAACCTTGTTTTGCTGCTATTACTACAGCTATTAAAGAAGTCAAGATGAAATTTTTGAGCTTCACCAAAGCCATTTTACCATGCATGAAGGACACTCTCTATTGAATTCGATGGGTGGCAATGACTGAGGCAAGGCAAGGCTCGTCTAACACGGCTTTATTAAACAGCTAACGCAACAGCAACTCCATAACCCAAGATAAAGAACAGTTCCTGCTTGACAGCAATTTATATGCAGGCAGTCCTGCAGTTAGCCAATCAGAGAACAGAGACTCTCCCGCTCTGGCACACGCGCATGCCTCAACCAATGGCGAGCCTCGGAGACGAAGCCACGTCTCCGAGGCTAGGACATAACACTCTCCATCCTTTTCACCGTTGAAAATAAAAACATAATAATTTGCCTTTAACTGGATCTCTGTCCATTTATATCAGGGGTGTCCAAACTTGGGAACTTTAAGACTTGTGGACTTCAATTCCCAGAATTCCCCAGCCAGCCATGCTGGCTGGGGAATTCTGGGAGTTGAAGTCCACAAGTCTTAAAGTTCCCAAGTTTGGACACCCCTGATTTATATCATTGTTGTTCACTCTGATTGATGGTGGTTTGTTTGGGAGAGACAGGAAAGCATACTCTATCAATAACGCCTCCTGAAGTTCTGGTAGTGGAACACAGTTGCTCTATCCCATTTCTCTAATCAAGTTATCTGCTTTTTAAATTTATTAAATTTATTAAGGCCACACAATCCAAAAGACTCTGAGTGGCTGGATGGGTACCAATCCTCACATTGCACATTGAAGAAAGCTTTTAGGCATTACTTTCATTCATTCTGCAATCATTTATTTTCTGAAGTAAGAGGCCTTGGTCAAGTAATCAGAATTGTCCTTTTATTCATTTATGCACAGCACATTTTTTCCATTCTTAACTTATGCATGATTTATGGAGTTAACACCATCTCCTAAGAAAATGAAGACACATGAACCTTGAACTAATTAAATAACCTCCTTGTTTAGGCTTACTGGGCTAAAGTACACATTATAAGTGTGTTTGAACTTTGGTGTTAGACAAAACATTTTAAGAATATTGCTTTGGATGCTCACTGCAGGGTTACAAGCTGTAAGTACTTGAAATCCGTCAAGTTTGTAAGAAAGAAATGAAGATGATGATATTGAGGTGTATGTAATTGCTGTTCATATTAAATAGATGAAAATGCTATGGTGCTAACCGGACTATGTATATACGTAGGTCAGCCAACAATATTCATGGTACAATCTTATCTACTGTATGCATACCCCAAAGTACTCCAACTAATTCTAGTAAGTCTAGAATTCAAGTAAGATACTGTGTGGATTTGCCATCGTTGTTTCTATGACAGTCAGTTGGAAAGATTTTGATAAAATAAGCAATTGTTCCTCTTTAATTGACCTGCAAGAATTATTCCTCATATTAAAAAAAATACTTGTATTTTTTTTTCCATTTTAGAGAAGGAACTCTATTCCGACCTTGTTTGAGAACAAGATATACAATGTACATTGTGGTCGCCACAATGTAAAAAAAATGTGGAGACTCTAGAACAGTGTTTCTCAAACTTGGCGATGCTGGCTGGGGGATTCTGGGAGTTGAAGTCCACAGGACTTAAAGTCGCCAAGTTTGAGAAACACTGCTCTAGAAAGAGTGCAGAGAAGAGCAACAAAGATGATTAGGGGACTGGAGACTAAAACATATGAAGAACGGTTGCAGGAACTGGGTATATGTAGTTTAATAGAAAGAAGGACTAGGGGAGACATGATAGCATTGTTCCAATATCTCAGGGGTTGCCACAAAGAAGAGGGAGTCAAACTATTCTCCAAGGCACCTGAGGGTAGAACAAGAAGCAATGGGTGGAAACTAATCAAGGAGAGAAGCAACTTAGAACTGAGGAGAAATTTCCTGACAGTTAGAACAATTAATCAGTGGAACAGAAGTTGCCTCCAGAAGTTGTGAAAGCCCCAACACTGGAAGTCTTTAAGAAGATGTTGGATAGCCATTTGTCTGAAACGGTATAGGGTTTCCTGCCTAGGCAGGGGGTTGGACTAGAAGACCTTCAAGGTCCCTTCCAACTCTACTATTATATTGTATTGTATTATTGTATACTGCTTTAAATTGATTATTTGTTGCAATACATAACCTGCATCCTCCCCAAACAAGGAACAATATTAAATCTTTTCATTTAAGAAAATGTAAGAAAATTTATTAGATTGAGAAAAGAAGTAATATCTCTGACCGTACAGCTTAGAACCGTGATGATGAACTTATGGCACACGTACCAGAGGTGGCATGCAGTGCTCTCTCTGTGGGCAGTTCAGCTCTGCCGTGAATGTGCGGGCGCCTCCCACCGACCAGCTGGTCTTTGGGGGTCTGCCACGCATGTGCATGTGCGGGGGTGTACAGGGGCCCGCATGTGCATTTGCAGGGGGGCATGTGGGGATCCCACGTGCACATGCGCGGGGGGTGGGGTGCATTGCATTTTGGGGGTTCAGGTACAGATATGCTTTGGACACTCGGTCCAGAAAAGGTTAGCCATCCCTGGCTTAGAAGAATGATAAACCTCAATGAAAAACATGGGAGCTAGGAAGAGAGACAATGAACTAACATGGATGAAAGAATTACCTTTCACTTGATTCTTTCATCATTTCATATTTTGTCCATACTTTCTTCCTGTCTCCAGGTATATCCGAACCATGTATCTGGGGATCCAAAGCCAGAGGCAAAAGGAACACCAGCGGCGCTTTTACTGGGCTATGATGTACGAGTATGCAGATGTCAACATGCTGCGCCTCTTAGAGACCTTTCTCGAGAGCGCCCCACAATTGGTGCTACAACTCTGCATAATGATCCAGAAGAACCGTGCAGAAGCTTTACCGTGTAAGTTTACTGTGATCTGACTGGTGCTCCTTGTTTTGGAAGAGTTTGGGATGTGTTTGGCTTGCTCACCCAGGTGGAAGGTTCAGTGGTTGATATGGTCCTTTACATTAGTCAAGGGAAATTCCCCCAATTGAAGAGAATACTTTACTGTACTTTAGGGTAGAATTCTTCTCACTGGAGAACAGCCTAATGCTGGGAAAGACTGCGGGCAAAAGAAGAAGGGGATAACAGAGAATGAGGTGGCTGGTTGGAATCACCAAAGCAGTCGGTGTGAGCTTAAATGGACTCCAGAGGATGGTAGAAGATAGGAAGGCCTGGAGGAACATTGTCCATCAGGTCGCGATGGATCGGACATGACTTCGCAACTAACAACAACAGTTAAGAACAATTAATCAGTGGAACAACTTGTCTCCAGAAGTTGTGAATGCTCCAACACAGGATGTTTTTAAGAAGATGTTGGATATCCATTTGTCTGAAGCGGTGTAGGGTTTCCGGCATAGGCAGGGGGTTGGACTAGAAGACCTCCAAGGTCTCTTCTAACTCTGTTATTCTATTCTAAAAAGGGTAGAATTGTGGGATCCTTGGTGGTCTCTGAGCTTGGTTGATTGCTTGCAGACATTTCATTATCTAACTAGGAAACATCATCAGTGCATGGCCCTGACAGTTAGTTGGGTAATGAAACATCTGCAAACAAACAAACAAGCTCAGGAAGCACCAAGAACTCCACAATTCCCCCAACTCTGTACTTCCTTAAGATTGAAGGTGTAGCTCAGAATTTCCGAAAGCTAAAAGGCGTTTCCTCTTAAGAAAGTCTGTGAGAAGGCTTCCATTCTTGCTTTTGCAAAATCTCAGTCTACTTTCCTCGGCCTGTCTTGCAGTGAACATTCTTGTGGAACATTAGAGAGGAAGGCAGGTGTCTAGCATTTGCTTTTCCACTATTACATATTGATTTTCCAAGAAGGAAACCATAGAGTGATTTAACAATAATAGTGCCATTTCAACAATGGAATTTTATTTTGCACGTAAACTGTTGAATATAAATTTGGAGGAAGGTAATAGTATAAAGTAAGTAGAATCTGAAGGATTGTAACCAGATACAATACCACGAGAAAGAAAAATTTGCAGTGAATGTTGGCCATTAAAAATGGCAGGTAAAACACTATCACTCCTGCCCATAGTTTGCCTTAGCATAGATAGGTGATCAGTTCAGTCCCCTGGCAAGAGCAGTCCAGTACTTGCTGGATAAAGAGATGAGGGAGAAGGAGGAAGGGAAGACAGAGGCAGAAGAGAAAAAGAAAGAGAAGAAAGGTATTAAAAAAAAGAATATAAAACATTCTAAAACCCTGTCCTTAGCTTCAGCCTCTGACTGATTAACTCTGAAGGAATGCAAGTTCAGCAATTCACTGCTACTAGCATAACACATCCCATTCCCATGATTTTGTTTATGAAATAAGTCTTGGCAGAGAACAGGATTTAACCCCATTCCGTTAATCCTGGACTTTCTTTTACAAACTCATGGAAAATTCTGATTCTGAAACAACTGCTGATATGGCACAACTATTTTTTCCCCTATGTTTGAAAGGGACTTGGAGAATTCACAAACTCCAAAGTACTGTGAGCTAAACTAGCTTCTAGGCACAGACCCCCGAGGCCTTTGATTTAGGTAGAAAAGAAATTTCTGACAAGTTTTTCTTTTTCATTTTTTTGCAATGGATATCGAATTAAATGTTTTTAGGTTTTCTGAGTTTAGATCACTGTTCCTCAAACTTGGTAAGCTTAAGATGTGTGGACCAGAGGTGAAATTCAGCAGGTTCTGACAGGTTCTGTAAAAATTTTGAGTAGTTTGGAGAACCGACAATTACCACCTCTGGCTGGCCCCAGAATGGGGTGGGAATGAAGATTTGCAACATCCTTCCCCCAGGAGTGGGGAGGGAATGGGGATTTTGCAGTATCCTTCCCCTGCCATGTCCACCAAGCCACACCACGCCCACCAAGCCACGCCCACTGAACTGGTAGTAAAAAAAATGAATTTCACCCCTGGTGTGGACCTCAACTCTCATAATTCTGAAGCAGTGCTGGCTATTCTGGGAGCTGAAATTGACACATCTTAAAGTTGCCAAGTCTGAGAAGCACTGGTCTAGATAGTGCCAGCAAGCATAGAATGAAATTATGTTTGTTTTCTTTCTCTCCTTACCTCTCTTCTCTCTCTTTCTCAGACACGCTCACACACACACACACACACACACACAAGCATATAATAGGAGGACATGTTTATCTGCTATTTCAATTTCTTGTTATTGTTCTAAACTGCTGAAACAACACTACTATCTCATAGAGGACCACCTCACATAAGCTTTAGAGCAGTGATGGCGAGCCTATGGCACCGTCTGGAGGCTTCCCTGAAGCGCTTAAAACGACGCTCCGAGCAAACCGGAAGTGACTTCCGGTTTGCTCGGAGCGTCGTTTTGAGCGCTCCGAAGGCTTCAGGGAAGCCTCCAGACGGTCCCTGAAGCCTCCGGAGGGCCTCTGGGGAGGGGAGGCTCTTTTCGCCCTCCCCAGGCTCCTATAAAGCCTCTGGAGTCTGGGGAGGGTGAAAAAAACATGTAAAAATGGGGGGCGTGCCTGTTGTGTGCGCATGCGCACTGGGGGGGTCGCGCATTACATTATGGGTGTGGCACGCCCGCACACACACCCCTGCGTTCCCCCCACTTGTGGCACGCGAGCCAAAAAAGGTTCGCCATCGCTGCTTTAGAGCATTCTAGTGTCCTTAGCCCTAAGACATCTTAAGAGCCCTCAAGGTCTTTACTTCTGCTTTATCCACCCTTTGGAGAGAATTAACTCAGCAGCAATTTAATCTTCCCTATGGATGATAATGCTGCTTTATTATAGGGTTACAGCAGGGGTGTCAAACTCAATTTCATGGAGGGTCACATCAGGGCTATGGTTGACCGCCGGGAGCCGGGTGAGCATGGCCAACTGGGCAGGCATAGTCAACTGGGTAGGCATGGCCATCTTGACTCAGTGCACTGGACATGGCCAACTGGGTGGGTGTGGCCAGCTTAATGCTATTCACTGGGCATGGCTGACTCAGAACGAAACAAATCATACCAGCTAACAAAATCTTCCATTCCTTTACTTTCCCTTCCCTTCCTTTCTTTTCACAAGAACTAGGGACGGTTGTACCCGAGACACTTTCTCAAGGTACATTTCTGCTTTGGGTTCAGGCTTATTTTATTCCATCACTGCCTTGGCTCTTCCTCCTGTTCCTCAAAGTTATTACCACTGCCCATTACAGAATGCAAGGAGGGGCTCTGTGTAAATAATATTTTTTAATCTCCGAATGGCAGAGGGGATAAAAACAGTTAAACAATTCAAACAGCAACTGATGGGAAAGATTCAAAATACTAGTCCATTAGCTACATGTGGCTTACCGCCTATATTTCTTGAAGTAGATGAGCCCAAACATATAAACCTTGTTATGTATTGGAGGGGGGGGGCTCAAGGTTTTAAGGAACTCTGCAGTATTTAAGGCTAACGGCTTATCTTCAAAATTCCTGAAACCCCTTTCAAAATCAGTAGATTACTGATTCCATCCCCTTTTGGAGTGCAGCACTCAACTTGTCATCTACAGTTTGGCGTGACTTTTAAACTGTTTTACATGACAAGAGAGTGAAAATCCTGCCTTTCCTTTTATTTGTTCAATTTATAAGGCATCCATCTCATGTGACTCAGCTGTTTTACATTTAACAAGGCAGTAAATCTAAGCATAAAATGTATTAATTCAGATGCAGAGTTCCAAAACAGAAAAGTGCCTCCATTCCTGACAAAAACTACATGTTAAAATATAGCTGCCATATCTGAGCTGCAAGCATCTGAACAATTAATAGATGGAAACACAAAACCAGTGTCCCAGAGGCGCTTTGTCAGGAGGCAACTGGACTTTCTCATTTTTCCTTTGAAGATGTTTCGCTTCTTATCCAAGAAGCTTCTTCAGCTCTGACAGGATAGTGGGGAATGGAAAACTATATATTCCTTGCAGACAACTGCTCATTTGTATCCTTTTAGAGCATGGGGGTCAAACTCAATTTCATTGAGGGCCACATCAGGGTTGTGTTTGATCTCGGGGGCTTGAGTGGTGGTGGCAGCCTGGGGCTATGGCCAGGGTGGGTGTGGCCAGCTCAATGTCACTCATTGAGGCTCCGTTTTCATCTGCGATGGCCTCCTGCAGCCCTCTGCCAGTGAAAACAAAATGTGCAGCCTTCCTGGGCCTCCATTTTCACTGGCAGAGGGCTGTAGGAGTCTGTCATGGTGAAAAATGGAGCCTGGGTGGGCCTTGCACAGCCTCCCTGAGCTCCGTTTTCGCTGACAGAGGCATCGTGGGCCAGTCCTTCACTGTTTCCAGGGCAGCTCCACAGGCCAGATCTAAACACCCTCTGGGCCGGATCCAGCTCCTGGGCCTCTTTTAGAGGATCATTGAAGCACTTGGAGGTTTATCTGTGTCCTCAGGTCACCTGAGTAGTGCTCCTGGTTTCTTTAGTCTGCAATCCCCCCCCCCCCTGAATATCCATTCCTACTTCCACACCATTCAAGGGTGTTCATCCCACATTGTATTGCTAAAAGCCTCTAGAGCAGGGGTGTCCAAACTTGGCAACTTTAAGACTTGTGGACTTCAACTCCCAGAATTCCCCAGCCAGCAGAGCTGGGAATTCTGGGAGTTGAAGTCCACAAGTCTTAAAGTTCCCAAGTTTGGACGCCCCTGCTCTAGAGATTCTCAATCATCCAGGTCCTGGTTGTCCCAAAGGTGCTTTTTTGGGAGACAAGACAAAATTGGTGGCTTCTCTATCTCTGTGCTTAAACAAATTGGTTTGTTTAAGTTTTGCCACTCCAATATAGTAGTCCTAGTTAGGGAAAATTTTAGTGAGTGTTGAGCTTTAGGATTTAGTGTCCATTGTCTAAACAACAGATTACTTAATGTTTGGCCAGCAACTTTGGCTGACATCTGCAGGAGCAAAGTCGTCTGCTATACAGATCACAGGCAGTTGAGCAGAGATGGACTCCTGTCTTTATAGCCAGATATCCTGAATCCCCAATCAAGTGTTATTGTCAGCATGATATCTGTAAAAGGCAACTAGACTGTCAAGATAGAGAAGAGAAGTGGAGAGGTCAGAGTCAGTTCTCTTTCAGAAACCAACTACAAGCTTGTTGTGAAAAGGCCATAACTCAGCAGCAGAGCAGAAAAACTGGATAGATTAATGACCTAAACTCTGAAATTTATCCACTCTGTTGTGGCGATATCTCAGTAGAATAGCACTTTGTATATGTTCATGATTCTCTAATTCCCTTTAAAAATAAATTGTTGTAACCTGTGGCTATTGGACAGAATTACACTAGTGCCACTTTAAAAGATTTCTTATCATGCATAAATCAGAATATACACTAAGCTGAGACACATATCTGAGATCACATGTAATGGCAGAATAGACGGAAGATTCTGGGCCTATCTTGTGCGGAGCTGAATTCAACGAATGTCCCTCAATGGCAGGATTTCAAATAAGAGTGGGAAAAAGTTTACAATTCCCTTTTTTTTTTTCCTGGACAACTTTCATACAGGAAGTTAGAAATCATAATCGCTTAGGCCATTATCTAACAAAATGAAATTCAATGTAGAGAAAAGCAAGGTTTTACATTGGGCAAGAAAAATCAAATATACAAGTATAGATTAGATGAAATCTGGCTCAAAAGCAGTGACTGAGAGAGGGATCTTGGAGTCCTAATGGACAATCATTGAAATATGAGCTAGCAGTGTGTAGCAGCAACCAAAAAATTCAATGCAATCCTGGATGCATTAACAGAGCAGAGGTGGGTTCCTACCAGTTCGCACCAGTAGTGGAAATGGCGACTGGGTCTCTGAATCTGTAGGGACAGCATGCTCGCCAT